>NC_052036.1:6678324-7278324 GCF_015832195.1 Motacilla alba alba | reverse complement strand
AAATAGTGCCTCCAAGTAAGGGAGTTCCCATCTCTCTCGAAGTTTAAAGATCTTTGCTGGCCACAAAAATTTAAGCTGTCTATGGGATATGGAGGATGCAGCTGATTCAAGGGACAATGGAGTGGGTGTGGGGCCTAGCAAGTGTTGTAGTGCTGGATTTCAGGTGGCCCTCACAGGTCACTCCTGGCCCCATTTCTGAGGTTATGATACAGAGATGACTCTTTGCCACTGCTGTCCTGAACCCCAGCTCACACTTTCCTTTAGACATGGGCAGGCCCTTCCAGGGGGCTAAACCCACTGCCAGGCACTCCAGAGTCTTCTGCAGCCCCAGTTCTTTACTCTCACAGGTTCCAGAGTTTGTTGAAGTACATCCTGTGTCCATCCCATGTTGGAATAAGCAATAACAGGGCAAAGTGTCCCTGCCAGCCCTGTTTTACATCAGACAGAAATAATTCAGCATTGTCCCTTCCCTACACAGAAGTATCCCTTAGGCCAATGCAAGCAAGAAAACTCGTGGGAGCTGCTGGGTGAGGTTCTAGCTTGCCCATGTGTCTCTTGAGGTCACCTGTGTCACCCTATACTGTTTTCCAGATCCATCCGTGATGGAGGTGAGGTCAGAAGCTGTGCAGATGTGTCCTCGCTATCCTGAGCCAGTGCCACTGGACCACCCCCTCCCCATCCTGAAGGAAGCACTGGAGAAGGTCTGTGGGGAGGAGGGAGCTCTTGGCTGCTCTTCTCCAGGGGAGATGGTGGATTTTGCCACTGAACATCCTGGGGAAGGAGGTGGGGAATTGAGGAGGGGGAGAACATGCAAACCTAGAGATGGATGTGTGAACTGCTTCAGTGAGCAGTTCTCCTGCCCAGAGGGTGAGCTGGGATAGACAAACATCATCACTTGTCCATCAGAAGGTATGGTGAGCTTCCACCAGTAAAAAATAATGGCTCTTTGCATCTGGTCCCCTATTAGGCAGCCCTCATGTCTTGGAGAGTACATGGCTCAGGTGCTCTCTGGTTCCAATTCACCAGCCAGGGCCAAATTTTCTTTCTTTGCTGGCTTTCCCCACATCCCGTTTAAAAATTTAAAAATGCTTGTACATAACTCCAGGGAAGGGAGTGGAGGGGAAGGGGAAGTGGAAGAAGGTCTGCATCTCTCTGGAAGAGGGTGTGATACACTGTCATGATATTCTCAGTATGAGATGGATCTGATATTTTAGCCCTGCCTGAACTTCTGGTAGGCTCCATGAGCTCTGGGAAAATACTGCAGCATTGCTCTGACTGTCTGGACCATAAGAATAATCATGCTCTGACAGGACATTCCCTATTTTTAGCCCCTATCATGTGCTCTCTCACTTGTCTCCTCACAAGCAGAGGGCAATCAGCACTGTAAACAATATTCCAACGTGCAAGTGAATCAGGGATTTAGAGAGTGAAAAAAATATGTTTTCTGTTATATTTTATGTTACTTCTCTAATAATCCATCCTATTATATTTGCCTTTTTGTCTGCCTTAAGGCACTGAGCAAATGTTTCCATAGGAACATCCACCACAGCCCTGAGGTCCTGCTGCTGAGAGCTCAGGACCAGGTTTGGGCAGTTTCCCTGCACACACATGGCTTTCTCCACACTGCATTTCAATTCTCATCCCTTCACATCCACTTTTATGAAGTCTCTGCCTGTCTGCAGGTCCAGGCAGGTCTAAAGGTCAGACTTTGAGAAAAGGAGGACCATGATTGTTGACATGAATCATAGACAGACATGAGCTGGAAGAGACCTCAAAGCTCACCCAGTGCCACCCCTGCCATGGCAGGGATAGCTTCCACTGTCCCAGGCTGCTCCAAGCCCCAGTGTCCAGCCTGGCCTTGGCCACTGCCAGGGATCCAGGGGCAGCCACAGCTGCTCTGGACACCCTGTGCCAGGGCCTCAGCACCCTCACAGCCAGGAATTTCTTCCCAATATCCCATCTAACCCTGCCCTCTGGCTGTGGGAAGCCATTCCCCCTTGTCCTGGCACTCCATCCCTTCTCCAAAGTCCCTTTCCATGGTCTACATGAGAGCAGAACCTCCTCAGGAGGTGCTGGAGCACCAGATGAATGCATCTACAGATGTACCAGATAGGCCACTGGTCCATGGGGAGGGAGAGCAAAGGACCCTGACAGAAAAACTTGGACACAAGCTGGATGTTTCCACTTGCTGCTCTCAGTGCTCTTCCCCTGGCCATTCAGTGAAGAGATCCCAAGGACATGACTCAGTTTGGCTTTTCTTGCCTCAAATGCTGGGTCTGGAAGTGCATTTCATATGTCTTAACCATGATGTGCAAAACAAAACATGTGCCTGAAAATGCAAATGATATGCGCAAGATGATGGCATAGGTTTGAAAAAATCCCAAAAGGGCAAGATTGATGCATTCTGCTTGCAGGAGGTGGGTGCAGAGCTGATAAGGAGTTCTGTATAGCTTGATGAAGAGTTCTGCATGGCCCTGACACAACAGGGAGCCAGGAGCAACCACAGCCCTTCAGCTGCTCAGAGCTGTTTCTCAGGTTGTGGTTTAAACAGAAGCCTGTGGGAAATAGTAAAGGAAAAAAGGTTTCTAGAAAACTGGGAAAAGTAGGCTTTAGAAATAGAAAGAACAGAAAACTTAGAGTTAAGTTGTAGCTATAAAGTCTGAAAGCAGAAAAAGTTAAAATTGTATAGCAAGCAAAGACATTAAACAATAGCTTGAATCTTAGGTTTGGTTAAGATAGACCTTAAGACTGTAGGAAAATTTGTTTAGCAGGACAGTAGGAGATTTTAAGCTTAGTAATGGAGTATTGTGTATTGTCAATAGAAAGAAGACAAGCAAGCATTGTGTGAAGTAGGTGTACATGTACTTTTAGTAATTGGCTAAAACAATTGTCTGTTAGCTTTAGCAATATGCTATTGGCTAGAAAGTTTTTGTAAAGTTCTATAACAAAGAAATCTTTGGTTGTTGCTGGCTGTATGTGAGCTTTGCCATCTTTGAATTGTCTCAACCATGTAATGAGGCTGATGGTGCAAATAAAGCTCAAGGAAAGTATCCCAGCAGTACCATCCCATTCGTGAATGAAGGAAAAAAAATAATCACACCAACACAGAGCCCAAGCTCCAGAGTGTTTCATGGCATGAGAAGTGTCATGGGTATCTGAAAAATCTTTTTCTCATACGTCTTTGACCCTAAAATACTAGTACAAAGAACAGATGTGCAGAATACAAATTTAAAAATAAGAAATTGCAATTATTACCTGTTGACATTTGGCTTTAATCATAAATATTACAAACCTAAGCACCACATTCTTCTACACAGTGGATATGTAGACTGAAAAAGGACACTTCAAAAAGGATAATTCAACAGAAGCAATTCTAGAGGAAACGGATAAACAATTACAATACTTTTTTTCCCAAAACACCGTTCATAGGATCACTCTTGAGTGCTTGGGAGTGATGAGGGTGGATGACCTGAGCCTTCTATTGCTTGGTACAGACTGGATGCATTATAAGACTCTTCTTTTGGGAGTTCATGGTTTCCCTTTCTCCCCAGGTGGACCAGATGCTGCGGCAGAAGATGCACAGCTCCGGCCTCCCGGCCATGTCGGCCATCGCCATCTACAATGACACCGTGCTCTGGACGGGCAACTTCGGCAAGAAGAACGCCTCTGACCCTGCCTCAGGGGTGCCCAACGAGTACACCATCTACAGGTGAGACACCTGGCACAGGTGTGAGAGCCAGGAAAGGGCACACACACCTATGGAGAGCTGGTACCTCTCGTATTTTCAGGGACTCCCATGGCAGGAAGGAATGATGCATCTGACTCCATGTTCTCAGAAGGCTAATTTATTTCTTTATGTTACTATATTATATAAAAGAATACTAAACTAAACTATACTAAACTATACTAAAGAATACAGAAAGGATACTTACAGAAGGCTAAAAGATAATAAGGAAACTTGTGACTCTCCCGCCAGAGTCCGACACAGCTTGACCATAATTGGCCAATAAGTCAAGATAATTCACAGCAGAAACCAATGAAACAATCACCTATTGGATAAACAATCTCCAACCACATTCCAAAGCAGCAAAACACAGGAGAAGCAAATTAGATAATATTGTTTCCCTTTTTCTCTGAAGATTCTCAGCTTCCCAGGAGAAGAATCCTGGGCAAGGGGATTTTTCCAGAAAATATGACAGTGACAGGTACCTGCAATAGAGACGCTGTCACAAACTGCAGGTCCATGGAGGAAACTCTGCTGGCTTATGCTGGAACTTTGTGAGACAAAGTGAATTCCCAGATTGTTATATGCTGGTGGTTTACTGAGTTACTTTGGATTTATTTATGGTTTTTTTCATTTAATTCTGACAATATTTTAAATTGGAATAGCAATGACTCTAAAGAACCTGAAAACATTCTGTTCCTTACATGGGAATGGCTTCATGTCCAGGGCACAAACCTGAAGACCAAGAGCTGGCACAGATTTGGAGAGTAGAGAGAAGACAGTGCCACAGGTTTAAAAAAAAAATAATAATAAATGTTGGTTACGGAAAAGCTGATGTTTGGGATGAATATCTGCAGAAGACATAAAGCAGACCCATAAATTTATTTATTGTTCCAGTGAAGTCAAATTCATATTGGTTGTTATTTTTCAGGTTTAAAACAGAATAAAGTTCTTAATGTGTGCTAAAAACCAAAAAACCAAGATGAAGGAAATGCTTCCTTTCTCTAAAGATCAATTATCAGTGAATTGTAACTGTGTTATCTAAGAAACATGGGCTGCACTGTGACTATAAAATTTTGTCCTCGGAATGAACAATTTTGGACAGCTTCTGCAGCTGTGATTATCTGTTTCTTCCCCAGCTGTATAATGACATCATGCTATTTTTCCTCCAGAACCATTGAATGATTTGGGTTGGAGGGGACATTCAAGGTCTGCTTCCAACCCCCTGCCATGGGGCCAGAGTCAGGGCCACGGCTCGAACCACCAACCTTTCAGTTAACAGCCAAACGCGCTGACCAATTGCGCCACAGGGACAGCCTGGTTAGACCCAAAACCTGTGGGAATCTGGCATTTAGGGACAGTTTGGTAGTGCTGGGTAAATGGTCCAACTCAATGATCTGAAAGGTCTTTTCCAACCTAAATGATTCTGTGATTTTAACCTTAAAATTCCAATAAACTACGTGAGAGTGTTTATGGTATTTACTAACCACTAATTTACAATTTATGTCTTTTTATGAATGCCAAGTGAATAGAAAGAGATCAGCAGCCCACTGCACTGCTGGAGACATTCAGAGGTTCTGTTGCAGTCTATAAATATTCACATTTAAGGATTTTAATTCCAGCTTCCTACCTGTATTTTAGCCATTCCCTCTGGAATGAGCAAAGGTGTAACATGTAAAATCACGGTGATGTCTTCTTTCCTCTTGATTCATGGGCTTCTTAATGCTAAATTTCTCCAAATGTTTCTTTCCTAACAGAATTGCCAGTGTCTCCAAGATCTTCCCCACCATTATGTTGTACAAGATGTGGGAGGAAGGAAAAGTCACATCCCTTGATGACCCATTGGAGCGTTATGTCCAGAACTTTGTTATTAAGAACCCTCTGGGGAGGTTCAAGGACTCAGAGCAGAGATACTCAGCGGACGGCCTGGTGTTTTTGGAAAAAGGCTCGATGCCCCTGAAGCCATCCCTGGTCACGCTGCGCAGAATGGCCAGTCAGCTCTCAGGTGAGGCAGCTCTGAGTGTCCCTGGGCCTCTCTGCCCTGGAAAGACACCTCAGAGAGAGCAGACCATATTCCAGGAACAAAAAAAGCTGCTGAGTGGCTGTTTCTCAGTCTGGACCCTGTACAGTGCATTTCCCAGGGATCAGGCAGGGCTCTTGGAAGCAGGGTGTCAGCAACATCATGGAGTGCTCCAAGGGGGCTCTTGTCCAGGACACCTGCCAGGAAAGGGGCTGAGATGAGGAGGTTTTTTCCCCTGCAAGGTGAACACAGATTCCTTTCTCCTCACTACCATGACCTGAAATCAGGTTCAAATTGCACAGCAGTATTTTGTACTCCAACCTCGAGCACTCTCATTTTTCTGAGATGTAGAGTTGAGGGTCAAATCTCTTTGCTTTGAATAGAAAGACCTTGATTGCTGAGCTAAATTTAGCTGTCAGTGTGGTTCTTGATCTGGGATTCCTGAGCTATTTATAGCTTGGCATTTGCTGTCAGAGAAGTGTTAATCTGCAGCTACCTTCAGAATTGGGGAACTCATACATCAAGGGAGAAGGAGCTCACAGGACTAAGAACTTTACCCTTTCTCTGAAACAAAGCTGCTAATACTTGGCTGAGGGATTACAAAATGTAATGGCCAAAGAGACTGTGCTGATATCACATGTGGTATTTTGGTCAATCTCTGTAACACTTGCATTTTTCCTGATTGGAATAAATGTGCTAATATTAGGACCTAAAATCAAAATAGCATGTCTGCAACTTGCAGGACCTCAGGATGGGGTACAGCATCATCTGAAGAAGGCCAGTAAGAAAATGAGGGCTCCCCAAAATTGAATGATACTGAAAGCTCAAAAGAAGCAGATAAACAACCCAAAGTGGCCAGTGGCCACATCCCTGCCCAGCCCCTCCCCCTGCAGACAAGGTGTGGCTCCATCCAGCCTGATGTTGTCTTCAGGGGCACCAATTCTGCCTGGTCCTCTCTGACTATCCTGAGCACTTGAAGCTGCTCTGACTGCTCCTGTCACCCAGGGAGGTGTGACATGCACCCCAGAAATGTTGTAAAGAGCATTAGTCAAAAGAGTACCTGGTTATGGCATAACTGCTTGTATTGTGCAGCCCTTCCATTGCTTCCATCACTGTGTTTGATTTGTGCTCAGCTCTTTTTATGCTCTTATGTATTTTTGGATTTTAGAATGTGGCCCAAATTTCCCAGAGCACCCCCAAAGGACACACCAACCCTTGGACCCTGACAATTCAGCAGAAGGAGGTGTACAGTCTCAGAATCCCAACTGCAAATCAAAGGAATATTCCGGTTCCACTTTCTGTTTGCTGTGTGTCAAACCCCAAAAAGGAATAAGTTCTGCTTAGCACTGGGATCAAAGCCACTGTATGACACATTGTAAAGTGGGTTTCATCTAAATTCTTCCAGTGGAAACTGATCTGTAATAGATCCTCATTATCTGGTCTCTCCATTGCATATTACAGAAGTAACTCCAAAGATTTTTCTCCTCAGCACCCGATGGGCCGATTGCTGGAGGGAAGCTCCAGCTTGTTAGGACTGTGATTTTCCAGTCCACACAAATGACAGGATGGGATGCGATTGTAAATTATTAATAACGTGCTTGTCACTTCAATTAGCAGCCTATGAGGTAGAAATCAATGACTCTGGATTATATTATGCTCTGGTTTATCATTTCCAATGAATCTCAAGGAGACACTGCACTGCTGTCACAGAGCTGGTGAACTCTCCCACCGCTCCAACATTTTCTTTGCTGCCACTGGGGCAAGTACATGATGAAGGAGCCCATTGTCCACTGGAAGATGTCTGCATGTCTTATCTGATTGTGCAGCTGCACAAATAACCCCAGAGCAGGGGGCGGAATAGTGCTCTCACTCCAGCTAAAATGCCAAGTTCAGACCAGCTGAGAAAAACAAGTGTTGCTGCCAAATAAGAATGGGGCTTCATTCAGCCTTTCCAGGATGCAGGACAAGAGGAAAAGGTCTCAAGTTGCACCAAAGGATGCTTAGATCACATATTAGGAAACAAATTTTCAGAGGAAGGGTTGTAAAGCATTGGCAAAGATTGCTCAGGGAAGTAGTGGAGTCACCATTCTGGGAGGCATTCAAAAAATGTGAGAAGTGGCACTAGGGGACATGGGTTAGTGGTAGACAGGACAGTGCTGGATTAATGGTTGGATTCCATGATCTTGTTGGGCTTTTCCAACCTTAGTGAATCCATAATTAAGAAATGGCCACTGAGCACACAATTGTAAGTCATTTTTCTGTCAAAAACATACAAATCCCAATTTCCTCCCAAACATCCACATCAAAGTACATGGCAAATGGCAGCAAGGATTACATACCAAAAGTGATCCAAGTTCTGGCCTAGGCAAGCCATAGATCCTGTGCAGAAGAGCTGGGGTGATTAAAAAAGTACTGACCAAAAAATTTTAGGGAATCTGTGTTCAGTGAGGAATGAAAAGTGAAAAGAACTTGATATTTTCTGCATTTAGAAACCCTGAATAATTAGAAGTGGAAAGAACCTTGGTTTTTTATATTCAGAAACCCTGAATAAGTGTTGCTAAAGATGAGGGGGAAGATAAAAATATTTTAGGCCAAGCCTGGAGTTGTCCAGAGAAGTTTAGGCCCTCTGTGGTGAAGTGTCAAAAATGAAGTCCTGCTAAAAGGAGCTGTTACACATGTTTGTAGTTAAGGGAATGCAGTCACATGGAAATACAGGGATTTCCCAACACCCCATTTGCCCCTCTCTTCCACACTTGGGGATCCAGGATAATTTCCATCATTCCTCGAGACGTTTTCACTGAGATGCAGCAGCCCCGAGTTGAGGCTGGGTTTGGACCTTTGTGAGCCAGAGTCAGGAGTCCATGACTTGAGGCCATGTCCTGCAGCCCAGCAGGAGCAGGCCCTTGCTGTGTTTCCAGAGCTCTTGTGTCCACAGCTGGTGCTTCCATTTTGCCATTGAATCTTGCCTTTGTTCTGTCTTCACCAGAGGCATCATTTCCACGATTTCTCTCTTTCCCGTGGCACAGGTCTGCCCAGGAGGCTGCGATCCACCAGCCTGCTCTGGAAGGGCAGCACGCAGGACGCCCTCGCGCTGCTCAAAGACGATGTCCTGGTGGCCGACCCAGGAACCAGGTCAGACATACTCCTTTAGGAGCTTTTGGTCTGGATGTGTTATCCACCCTCAGCCCCATCCCCAGCCTCCATGGCTGGTGGATATAGGCAGCTATTCCCAAAGGGAGCTTCAGCCATCTCCCCACATGCCTGGCCAAGGCTGGGAAAAAAAGACTGCTGAGATGTCAGTGTTTGGTTTGGTGTTTTAAGCCCAGATGAGCCAAATTAAACTGCTACAGTTCACTTTATGAGCCTTAAATGATGCAGGTTTTCAAAACTGGAAAGGGAGTTTAATTTAAATGGTTTAAATCATCACAGGTTTCAGTTAAAATCACGTCTGTGGTGAGCTGTGTGTCTCTAAATTATCAAAAAGGTCTATGAATGCTTGTTTCAATTCCTGTATCCTGTTAAAAGTCTGTTACCTGGGTTGCAAACACTCAAAAATATAATGGAATCGTAGAATCCCAGACTATTTGGGCTGGAAGGGACCTCAAAGATCATTTTTTTCCAGCCCTCCGCCATGGGCAGGGACTCCTTCCACTATCCCAGGTTGCTCCAAGCCCTGTCCAACATGGCCTTGGACACTTCCCCACAGCCTTCAACAGGATCCAGTGGACAGCTGATGAGGGAAAGGATTCAAACTAGCTGGGAAGAAACTTTCTAAGATTGCAAAATTGTTTGGTAATTAGTTACAGCCTGAAATAATTTACCCAGGATGGCTGAGGATCTACCACTCACTTGTATTATTTCTGTCCCACGACATGTAGGAGTCCACAACAGACATTCCTTAAAGGATTTTAGGATTTTAATACCATCATCTTCTTTGGTATTTTTATCTTTATTGTAACTTATCTGCATTGGTATCTTTATTTTATGATCCCCATGAAGATAAATAAGGACATCCCCTCACAGTCTCTCAACACCTTATTAATTGATATGCTGGTAGTTTTCACTCTCTCTCCTTGTTCGTGGCTATGCTTCCCAGCTAACAGATAACTCTTCCCAAAGGAAGTTCCCATTCACTGATATAGATGTTTCAACATATTTTTCTATGTTGAAATTTAGCTCCATTTCAAATACAAGGTTTTACATACAGAATGTGATTGTTCTTAGGGTAAGAATATATATGTTCACCATGGTTTTATTCAACTAAATGGGCTGGAAAAGGTTGAAGTGGTACCAAATTTATGATCTAAATAGGTCTCAATGAGATGTGTGGCTTCACACAATTAAAAAAACCAACAGGGTTGAAAATTTAATGAATTTTGAAAATGTATTTTTAAAAAATGCCCCTTCATGTTTTCATGCCATTAAACCTCATTCAATTCTGAAGACATAAATCACTTGATAGTTATTAAAGACTGGAGTACTCAAGTTTCTTTAATGATTCCACATTGCTGGATGCTGCTTTGTGGGCTTTTAAGTGCTCTTTAAGTGCTTTTACCATCTTAAGGTAGCTTAGGTATCTAAGTGATTATCCCATGGCAAATCCCCAAAGAGGTTTACCCAGGATTTCGAGACCTTTAAGGTGAGCACCTGGAACTCTCCATGCTGCTCTTAAAAATAATGGATGTTGAACAACTATAAACAGCAAGTCAGGTTATGCAAATATAGAGGAGTTGTTTCTTTTCCATCTCCAGCTCTCTCTGTACATCAGGGTTAAACAGCTCTGCTGATGTTCCCGTAAAACATTTCTGTCTCTTGATTTAACAACAAATCATGGCAACAATATGCAGCTTTTCTCTGTCTCCCCTTCATCTGCAATTCCATAAAATGTTAATTTTTCCCTAAAGAAGAGAGACCCAGCCACTCATTTTGCATATCACTGATGAACAGCTGATCCCAATATATTCCTCTTCCTTCCAGATGCCACTACAGCAACCTGGCCTTCTCCCTGATGGCCCACGTGCTGGCTGACCACGCAGCTGATGGGCAGTACCAGCGCTGGATCTCGGAGAACATCCTCGACCGCCTGGGCATGGAGGACACGGGCTTCGACATCACGGCGCCCATCCGCTCCCAGATGGCCGTGGGCTTCTACGGCAGCCAGCAGCCAGCCCCGCTCTACGACCTGGGCTGGTACCGCCCCTCTGGCCAGATGTACTCCACGGCTGCCGACCTGGCCAAGCTGGCCATGGTCTTCTTGGGCACTTACCACCGCCGGCTGCTCGAGCCCGACACGGTGAAGACGATGCTGACACCCCTGCTCAAGTGCTCCGTGGAATACTTTGCTAACAAGACAGGCACACCCTGGGAGATTAATGAGCAGTTGGGATATGATGTCATCAGGAAGGATGGGGACCTTGATGGTTACTCAGCAACCTTCTCTCTCATCCCCAAGCTCCGCCTGAGCTTCATTGTGCTGATGGCAGGGCCCAGACCACAGGGTGGGGACATTGTGACTCAGACATACGAGTATCTCATCCCTGCCATGGAGACAGCGTTCAGAGAGGCTGACAAAAGCTTGGTTCCTCCTCCAAACCCAATCCCTTATGTTGGCTACTACACCTATTCCAACCTGACTTTCTATGAGATCAAAGTTGGAATTGGTGGGGTGCTGCTCATGCAGCAGTTTGGGCCTCATGTGGAAGAGCTGATCCCTGAAAAGTATCGGACAATCAAGCTCCACCACCTGGAAGATCGCGTTTTCCAAGTCGTTTTTGACAAGGAGTTCCCATGTGTTCTGCATCTGGGTTCTGCCTCCATCTCACTGGAGACACAGAATGGGCAGCTCTTTAACTTCTACCCCTTCGACCGCAAGGGTTTGTCCCCTGGCTTTGACGCCCCGGGACTGAACACCTACAACGTGGTGCGTGTCCTGCGCAAGCCCGTGTTCTACAGCTAAACATTCAGCGCTCTTCCCTCCACTCCTGGGAGCTGGCTCCAAATCTGTGTCTTACCAGACTCTCCTGCCTGTGTGGCATTGTGGATGCCATTCAAAAGGGAAAGTTGGAGGCAAATGACTCTTTTGCCAAACAAATCCTTCAGACTTATAAGACAACTTTAATGACTTGTCATTGGCCCCCAGCAGTGCACAACAGGCCAGCTGGCACCTGGACACACCTTCAGGAAAAAGAAGTGGGAATGTGCTGGTTGGATGTGTTTGAATGCCATAAAAAAAGCCAGGCACTAAAGTGTCCACTCTTATATTGTCTGTTTGATGACTACTGTGGTGATCAGCTACTATCATCAAAGAGCTGAGAATTCCCTGGGTCTCTCAGAAAATGTCTTTTTGTCAGTCCAAGGGTTTTTCCAGGGCTTTTCAAGAGCCTGTCTATTACAAACAAGATCCCTTACCTGGGTTTGCCAAAAGCATTATGTGCTCAAAAATGGCACCAGACTGACACCAGGCCCTGCTTCAGATCCCTGGGGAGTGAGGGTCTGTTTCTTTCCTGGGTCATAAGCTTTGAAAAGTGCAGAGCAATGTGGTCCTGTCTTGGCTCCTTGGCTGGTCCTTCAGAGGATGTTGGAGCAGTGTAGAAGCTGAAGCTCACTGCTAGGTGTAGGAGCACAGGAGCATAAGGTGGGATGCTCGAGGTAGACTCAGCTCTGTGACTGTCTCAGTATGCAGGAAAGTGTGTGAGCATGGTGTGGAAATTCAGGAATCATGGGAACCTTTCTGTATGTTTTGGGCAGGATGTCTGGATACAAACATACCCACTGGATTTCTGCAGCTGTAAGTGAAGATCTGAGGGGAAAGTGCATCAGCCTGGGGAGCACCACCTTGGCAACAGAGCCCCTGCACCTACAGAGTCACTGGTGCATTTCATTATCCCTTCCTGTGCCCACGCCATGCCAAGGCAGGCAGGACAGGGGAATGGGTCACACCAACCCCAGGCAGTGCTCCAGGTGTGGGGCAGAGTGCCTGGACTCCTGCCCAGGAGGGAGAAGCCCTGGAGGTGCTGGTGACAGTGGCTGAACATGAGCGCAGGTGTGCCCAGATGGCCAAGAAAGCCAATAGCACCAGGCCTGTCCCAGCCACGGTGTGACCATAGGACCAGTGATTGTTCCCCTGTGCTGGGCACTGGTGAGGCCCCACCTCGAATCCTGGGTCAGTTCAGTGTGAATGTGGCACCTGGGGTCATGTTTAGTGGTGGCCCTGGCAGTGCTGGAGGAACAGTTGGACTCAATGACCTTGAAGATCTGTTCCAGCCTCAGTAAATCAAAGATACTGTGCTGTCAATGGCCAACACCACCTCAATGTGATGAGAACAATATCAGACACGAGGGCAGACAGGACCATCACAACTGCACAGTCCTGGCTCCTCAATGCCTCTCCAAAATAAGGGGATATTGTGGTTTCAGCCCCGGATGGAGCTGAAATAAAAGCAAGCAGAGGGGCAGGGCAGGATAGTTCTGACCTTAAAGTGAATATCCAAACTGCAGGGCATGGCAGAGGCTACATGGCATGGAAATCCAGAGGGAAGTGTGACAGGGGCACTGCACAAGGTCTTACCGAAACTTGCACAAGCAAAGACCCTTCCAAGTGCACGTTCTGGTATGAGGTGTATCCTCTTGCAGAGCAATATCCTGCTGCTGCTGGTCCACACAGATTCCTGGATGTGGACATGTCTCAGAGAGGATGAGAAAAAAACCCCTCTCTGATCCCTTCTCTCTGATTCTCTCAGTGCTTTCTCTCTGTAGGCTGTTCCTCAGCTTCAGTTTTGAGTAAAGAGACCAGCACTGAAGGCCCAGAAATTCCCTGCCTTTTCTCAGATAATTTCAGTTTCCTGATCAGCACCTGGAACCATGCAAACCTTGCCTTACAGAGCTGCTGCTGTGTTGGTCTCCTCTAGGCTTTGTAGAAAATCACATCCCATACCTTGTACAATGCCATATGTTCAATATTTAGTCTGGGCTATAGCAACAGCAATAAAACCTGTGGAAATGCCACTGTCCTGTGTGGTCACACCCAGAGGGATGAGTGTAGGCACATTTGGTGCTGATTTCCTGAGGACAATATCACTGCCATGACACTCCTGACACAGCCAAGCCCATGGGATGGGATGTCTGATTGCAAGATCCTGGAGTGATCTAATTCTGGTTCTTTTCAGTGAGAGCTATGAGCCAGTGAGGGGCTGTCCTTCTTGCTTTGAAATAAAAGAAGTGATTGTTTACCCTCAAAAGCTTCCAAGAAAAATTAGGATTTATATCCCATGTCACTCACTGGCCAGGAGGAAACGCCACACTGGACAACCTCCATCTGTGTGATGGAAAGTTGGAGATGTTTTAGTTTTCCATCAGAAATGCAGATACTGAGAAGTCTTTTCTAGTGAATCACCCTCACGCCTGTTCACCTACTTTTGGGGGCTCTAATTCATTCTCATTCTTTAACACTCCTGAGTCAAATTCATTTCCTGAGCTGCAGCAAAGCTTATCTCACCAAAGTGGCTCACACTGGGAAGGTGAACAGGAGCTCAGTGTGAGCAGGAGAACCCTTCCCTGACACAGAGGGGGAAAAGGAACCTTGAAAGATCTGTACAGAGGATTTGGGAGAGGCCGTGCATGGCAGACAAGAAAAGGTGGAGTTCTGGGGTAGTCCAGTCAGTCATGGAGAGCAGCCAGTGACAATCCTCAGTCCAAACTTCTCTTTGTAACTTAGTGCCAAAGCAGCATCCTGGGAAGAGCAGAACCTGCTCTGTCACGGGGAGGGAGGCAGTCGGGGGGTGATGGGGGTGACCTGACTCAATCAGCAGGTGTTTTACACCAGCTCTAACAGCTCTGTGTGAATTTGCCTTTTTTTTTTACTTGAACTCTTACAGAATCTAAGTTACCACTATGAATAATGTTTAAGCTTTTGTGTATGCTTGCTGCTGAATTTAAAAATATCCCACTGTTATTTCACCAATGTCAGAAACTGGCTCCACAATCCATACAACAAACATGCAAACTCTGCCCATCTGCTCACATTTCACTGAATCTGTGCTTTAAAAAGTGACTCAATGTGTCTGCAACAGCCTATAGAAACACAGCGCTTAAAAATGTTTTCAGAATTACTCATCAGGGAACCAAACAAATAGAAAATGCTTCATTAACATTCCCAGCATCAAAACCAGACAAAAACAAAACTCACTTTATTGGTTTAAGAGACCAAATTCTGCCCTAAGGAGCAGTAATGAAACCACATAATATTGTAACAGTGTCCCTTAAACTGTAGTTACTCTACAAGTTAAAAGACTCTGGACCACTAAGAATTAGAATAACCTGGCAAAATATAAACACCTACACCTCAGAACTTCAAACCCTTTGAACTCCTTTCTTAGTGAGTTTTAATGACTCCAGTCAGTGGAGTGGATTCCTGTCACGTCAAAGGGTAAAATTAGAATAAATTAACAAATCACACTCTACAAATCCCCAGCCTCCAGCTGGCTGTGATGGACCCAGGCCCATGTGTCATGAGCACCTCTTCAGCTGGAAGGGAAACTCTTCCAGAACCTGCTCTCAGGTAAGCACAAACTCACCACCATTGCCCTGAAGACATGAGGGTCACAGAGTAACAGATCAAAACAAAACAAGGTCCCATTCTAACCTGACATTGGTAATGATGACTTCTTCCCCTTTGGAAGGACTCTGCCTTCAGGAGTATCAGCTCAGGTGAGGATCCCTCTGATATCTGATGTGCATAAAGGGATGGCTGTGCTCCCATTCTCTCTTGCAGCTACACCTCATTTATGAGGACTTTGCTCCCATTCTCTTTTGCAGTTGTGTCCCACTTATCCCCAGCCCTCACTGCTCCAAGCTCCCTGTCCCTCCAGCCCATGGAGCCCTCACCTTTGATCCCTTTCCTCTCAGAGCCTGAAGTGGAGCATATCCCCCAAATTCACATTATCCACATCATTCACATTGTCCTGAAAAGTGCTTTTTCCTCAACATGCAGTGCTCTGGCCCACCCACCCCAGCCCCTCATGGCTAATGAGCAAACATGGTTTTAATGGTCCAGGTAGAATTATTGCACAGGCAGAGCTGAATTGCAGTTATATTACAGTCTCCAGCACTAGCCAAGCTGACAAAAATTATGAAAAAACAATAGAATTAAATTGATGTTTCATGCCCAGAAACACTCAAAGATATAAAAATAGAGAGAAAAAAAAATCTTTTCCCCTGGGCAGGATTCCAGGCCCTTTTGCACATACAAACAGGAATTGAGGGAATACAGCATAGTTGAAGTATAGTCACAAGCTATCACTGAGGTGGTGTGTGCAACCTGTAATTAAGGGTCTAATTATTTACCATGGACACTTGGGAGTCTCCCAGACCTGCCCATTGCACACACAAAGGTTCCTGGCTTCATGGCATTTTGAGCGTTCTGGGCATTCACTCCAAGCCAAGACACAAAGATTATCGCAAGACAGAACACTTACACATCAGGACAGTCCTGCTGCTCCTCCAAACTTCTTGGAAGGAATTTGGGTGGAGCTTGCAAGTCTGAAGTGACCTGTGCCATGCAGCCCCTCACAGGGATGCCACATAGTCCTTCTCAGTGCCATGCTCTGGGTGACAAGGTGGTGTCAGGTCATAGGTTGGACTCAGTGATCTCAAAGGTCTTTTCCAACCTGATTCTGGGATTCTGGCATCCTTGGAGTGTCTGTCTCTCACAATTCCTGCACTTCTCCATCATTCCCACTCTGTTCTCTTCAGCCCAGGTGCTGCCCAGTGGCACAGCACAGGGTAAGTATCTTCTCCCCCTCCTTCCCACTCGTGGTCTGGCTGTAACTGCTCTGGGCAGGTGCTGAGCCTCCCCTGGCAGCCATTCCCGATGCAAACCCAATTATCAGGATTGTGGGTTGGTGCCAACTCTGCCTGGCAGTAGCTCCTGTTTAGTTCCCAATTTATTCCTCCAAGGAGTGATATTTCTGCTAGGGATGGGCAGGCACATTTCATTTAATTTCATCTCCACCTGAACACCGTGGGTGAAATGTGAGAGGCATCCTGCTGGCAAAAGGTTGTGGAAAAACATGGGAAGAGAAGAGTCAGCAGGAGGATGGAATGAGCACAAGAGGGAGCTGAATATAAAAATGTCCAGCCACAATTTCCAATCACTTTGAGATAATTATCAGATATATTGATGAAGATGTAAGAAAAGCAGTTGGTTAAGTCAAAAATCTGCAAGATGCAAGCAAAGTGCTCCCAAACAGGCAATTGGAAAATATTTTGCCCTGCAGCGCCCAAACTAGGAGAAACGAGCTCTGCTGGGAAGAGCAGGTCAATTCCACAGTGACAAATAGGCTGTTTCCCACAACTTGTGGAAGAAAGCTGCCACAGTTCCTGGGGAACTGGTAAAATGGGGGAATATTCACCATTCCAGTGTCAGTTCTCTTGGCCAGAGTGTTTAGGTGCTATTGGTTTGGGCTCAGCCCCATCACTCCCAGAAATCTGTTGACATTGTGTTTATTGTAAGAGATGAATCCCCTCAGGGGTGTCACTCTGGGTCCCCACCTGCCATTGCACCTCGGTGCTCCTTCCTTGTGAGGATGCAGAAAAGCCTCTGATCACTTACACCATGCAGGTTCCCTGGAGCCTGCCAGGAAATCTGGGACAAAGTGGGACATAAAATGTCTCTGGAACACCTCACACACTGATGGGAGTTACTGGCTGGAGGGTGGGACACATTGTGGGACACAGGGAAAGACCATTTGAGGACTACACAAGTCCACACAAGACTACACAAGACTTATCTGGGGGAGGTGGGGAAAAGACCAATCAAGGGGCTTTGGAGAGCAACAAACACGAAAATATCAAGAGATAAGGAAATAAAAGGAGCCTGCAGCTTCCCTTTCATTTGTCCAAGCTGGAAGATGTCAGATCTCAGTCTGTGCCTTCCTTGTGCCATCTGATGCTACATGAAGTCCTGTATCTGCTGAGATGTCCTGACTGACTTGTGAGAGTCAGGAGGGGCAGGACTTCATTGGGGTAATGGCCACTGTTTGCCATGACAGTAAATTCAAAAATGGGAGATGTCCCCAAAAAGGATGCGCACAGATTTTGGGATGGCTCCCAGGATGGCAACCTTCCTGGATATTCACAGCCAACACTGACTGATCTAGAGAATCACAGCACATGGAATAGTTTTGGTGGGAAAGGACCTTAGAGCTCATCCAGTCCCACCCCCTGCCACAGCCAGGGACACCTCCCACTGTCCCAGGTTGCTCCAAGCCCCATCCAACCTGGCCTTGGACACCGTCGGGGATGGGGCAGCCACAGGTGCTCTGGGCACCCTGTGCCAGGGCCTCCCCACCCTCACAACCAGGAATTCCTTTCCAATGTCCCACCTAACCCTGCCCTCTGGCAGTGGGAAGCCATTCCCCCTTGTCCTATACATGGAAGAGGATTTAATTCCTCCAGGAGCCAGTGGTTTCTGCATCAGGATTATTGTCTTTATCCTTTTCTTGCACGCGCTTGAGGGAAGCTCAGGTAATGTCCATCTGTCCTGACACCCCACTCACATCTGAAACAGAGTGAGGTTCCTTTGAGGTGACTGGGGTGTCCTCAGAGAGATCCCCTGCTGTGGGAGCTGTGCTGCAGCTGGCAGAGACCAGGAGCTTGTGTCGGGTGTGAGCTCAGGGCTCACAGAGCAGGGGCAGGTTCAGAGAGTGCAGAAGCCCCTGAGCAGCTGGGAAGAGAACGAACCTGAACCAAGCCTGCAGTGGAGATTCACAGGCGCAGGGGGAGAGGGCACCACAGAATGCTCCTGCTCAAGCGCAGCTGGGATTTAATCTGTCGCTCCAATAGCCTGGAACACGAGCAGGATGGAAGCAAGCCAGGCCACGCTGCATGGCCTGGAAGCCACCCAGGGCTCCCTGGTGCAGAAAACAAATGGGTGCAATCAGCAGTTACCCCTCATGCAAGGGCAGGGCACATCAGACAATTCCTGTGATGGAACTGAGTCACTGTGTGCTGAGGTGTTGCTGTGGCACTGTGACCATCTGCAAGGATGGCCCCTGGAGCCCTCTCAGAATAAAGGAATGCTTGGAACAACACACTAATCCAGTAAAAACTGGGGATTCCGTCAATGGAGGGGGAAAGGGAGGAGGAAGAAAAAAGAGAGGGATATTTGAACACAAGGTGTGGGAGAGGGGCTGGCAGTGCCGGCAGGTGTGGCAAGGTGTGGGAGAGGAGTAGGGGCTGAGTGGTGAGTACACAGCTGCCTGTAAGGGCAGCAACCACCCTGGAGACGCTCACAGGAAGACTCGGTGTGTGCAAAATTCTCACAGCCACAGCAGTGCTCCTCTGTGGCACTGCTGGTGCTCTGCTGAAGGGGCTTTTGTTATCAAAAAGTATAAAATTAGCAGTATGGTTAGATTTGGGGGAAGCTCACAGGGAATGCTCTTTTGAGATGTCAGTGTTTCTGTTGGTCCCTCAGCACACTCAGAATTTGAGTGGTGACCTCAGAAATCAACAGAAATCTTTGAAATTCCTCAATTCCTGGGCAACACAGTCCCTGGGCCAAGTCTCCACTCAGCCCCACAGACTCTCTTCACCCAACAAGATACTGAAAACTGATTTTTTTCTCAGACTCTTTCTCATTTCCATCTTGTCCTAGAAAATTGTCCAGCACTACATTACCTGTCTAGAATGTATTTTTTGATGTTAGAGACCACAGGAATTCCTGACCTGCTGCTTGTTGGGAGGATTTCTCTGCCCAGCTTTGGTGCAGACATCAAAGCCATCTGGAGAGAAATACTGCTTTTCTCATGGAGGAGTTGAAGACTGGGATGGGGATTTCAGCCCTTCACAGCTGTCTGCAGTTTCTCCCTAAGAAATTCCTTCCTATTCCAGTTGCTGTGAGGAAATCCTCACACCTCACAATGCTCTGTTTGAGCATTGATTGATTATTTTGTAATCTCTGAATATCAGCACTGAAGTGCTACATCAGGGACTCCACTGGGCCCAGTAGTTATAATTTTACAAAGTCCTTTTCCTGACAAATAATGTAACTCAGAATCCCAGGAAACCACTAAGCAAATTAAAATCCGATGCACAATAAACAATTCAGCTTTAAAAAATACACGGCGCAATAAATGAACCAGAACTGGCCCCGTTCCCATCCACAAAGGAAGATTAGTGGGAGCAGTGTGACCTCTGCAAAGCATCAAAACATCCAGGAGTGCAGTATGAAAGTGCCCACCCCCTTTAATTGCTGCTTTGCCTTGATTGGAAAATATCAGATATTTTCTGAAAGGGACCATAAACCTCCAATAAATTTTGTTTCAGAGAAATGCAAATCCCTGTCTGTCAGTAACCCAGCACCCAAAGTGTGCCCAGCACAGAGCAGCTGAGCTCTTGTGGAGAGGAGATCAAGGCCACAAGATCTGACCTGGATTCATCCTCCTGCTCAGGACTGAGAGGCACTTGGGCCAAGTGTTCCAGGGGGTGGAGCTGGATGGGCTTAAAAGTCCCTTCCAACCAAAATCATTATGGCATTCTGTACAATTCTATTTGTTTTCCCTATTACTCATCATGGATCCAGGACAAACTTTGACATTTCTGGCAAAGGTATGCATTTCCCTAAAAGTTCTTAATTTAAAAAGAGAGCAGGAAAAATACAGGATTCCTGAGTAACAAAATATATATTTTTATCACTCCCTGTACCCAAAATGCTGGCAAAGCAATTCCTACAGCTCCAGTTTCTGTCCAAGGGACTGTGCTGTCCCCATGGGCAAAGCAACACTGGGGGTTTCTCAGCCCACTTTGGGACATGGTGGTTTGGCAGCTGTGTCCATGGTCATAGAGCCCCAACACTTCCCACTGCCAGTTGTCTTCCATAAAGATTTTTTTTTGCAGTTTTGACTCACGTCTTTCAGAAGATTTATAACAGCTCAGCACCTGGGAAGAGATTCCCAATTGGCTTTTTATATTTTTATAACCTGACAAACCTTTACAAATTCACTTTTCCATCTGTTCTAGAGGTATCTATGGGCAGGGACACTTTCCACTATCCCAGGCTGCTCCAAGGTCCAGGTTCTTGTACACTTACAGGGATGGGGCAGTCACAGCTCCCCTGGTCGTCAGAGAGACAATTTGGATCATGGAACCCCAAATAAATTACAGGAGATGGGTTAATTGTGAGGAGTCCTTTGATGGTGTGTCCAGCAAAGCTGGATTTTCCTGTTTTGCACATGGAAAAATCTACCACAGAAGTGTTTACGGTGATGCCTTTTCTCCTGATTTATTACAATGGAAATTCAGGAGCCATCTGTGCCTTTTTCTTTTTTTTTTTTTTTTTTTTTTTGTAATATTAGAAAAGAAAAGGTACTGAGGCAACAGAGCCAAGCTTACTAAAATAGGAAATTTCAATTGTGTTGCATAAGGATGTATTTTTCTTGTTTTATTTAGACTGTAGTTTGCTAATGCTTATTTTATTTGAACAACTGGAAAGCATTTTCTGATCCTTATTTTTCATTTGGAAGCTGAGAACAAACTCAATTTTTTACCTACACCATGAGATACTGTAGTAAATATATTTTTTAAATATTTTGTTTGTGGAGATAAATGTGTATAAAAACTGTAAATTCATGTAAATGTATGCAGATATAGTATTTTGAAGACAAAGAAAATGCCATTTCAGGTGTTTGGGTGGTTTGGATGAATAGAGCATAAGCATCTCTTTGCTGTTGTTTATGTGGTTCACCACAGAGATAAAACAACAGCAGGTTGTGGCAGAAATTCCTACAATTTCCCACTTGTGATTTCACTTCTGGTCTCACAATCACAGTTTCAGAAATCTTTATGATCTAACCATGGCAAATACTCCTCTGGCTGCGGGTAGGCAGAGATGATTTGGGGATATCACCCAGACATCCCCCAGAGGGTGCTGGCACTGCCCAGGCTCCCCAGGGAACGGGCATGGCCCCGAGGCTGCCAGAGCTCCAGGAGCGTTTGGACAGCACTGTCAGTCACAGAGGGGATTGTTTGGGTGTCTGTGCAGGGCCAGGAGCTGCACTGGAGGATCTTTGTGGGTCCCTTCCAGGTCGGGACATTCTGTGGTTCCATGTGGAAGGTGCTGATATCCCTGAGGGCAGGGGGTGGGAATGAGATGACCTTCAAGGTCCTTTCTCACCAAACCATTCTGTGATCCTCTGGTTCCTCCTTAGGGGTGGCCCAGCCCAGCTCTGAACTGAGGCTGTGACCTTCCTTCTCCCCAGGTCACTTTTCTGGTCTTTTGTACCTTACCACAACAGAGGCACGAACCCACACGGGACCTGTCCCTCACATTCCTCCTGGCCTCAAAAAGGGATGAACCCTTCTCCTGAGCACCATTCCTTATGTAACCTCTCAAAGGATTAAATTAGAATTTCAACCCAGCCCTCACAGAGGAAGGGCTTTGCAGACTCCGCACCTGAAGCAGATCTTGGTGACCATATCTTATAGGGATTTGGGAGGGAAAAAACCCAACCACAAAAGCAAAGTTCAAAGCCCAAAACTGCTGAGTGCTATTCCACTTTGGAGGGTCACGCAAGGGAGCATTGAAGACTATGTTAAGGAATTTCAGATCCTGGGATTAGGATTTGTGGGAGGAGGATGTTATCCCAAGTGTCTCTCTCTGAGGACTGTATTTACATCAGAACATTCGTGGGTTCAGATTTCTCTGGGAATTAGCCGAGCAGTAGCAGCTTCCCACAGGGTGACAGAAGGTGACACCAATCACTGGGCGGAGCTGGATTTGGAGTGCTGTCCCCGTTAATCCCAGGGATTTTCACAGACAGCCCCAGTACAAGCACTGTGCTCACCCTGGGAGCAGTGCTGTGTACTCAGGTGGATCTGTGGGGAACAGCAAAGAACACAGAGAAGACAATCCAGGAATCTTCCTCCTTTCATTTCAGGTTTGTGGCAAATGTCATCTGCTGCTGGGTCAATATTATTTATAATTTTGAGGACACAAGAAGTGGTCCCCAGAATACAAGGTGCTTTTTTGTGCTTTGAATGAAGGTCTGAATCTGAATCTTTCTGTTCATTATGAGCTATTTGAGTACATTCTCCAAATATTCCTGCAGGCAACTCCCACGAAGTCTAGGCAGCTGTATAACTTTTATGCTATAAATCTGCCAGAGGGCAGAGTTAAATGGGATTTTGGGAGGAAATCCTTCCTGTGAAGGTGGGGAGGCCTTGACACAGGGTGCCCAGAGCAGCTGTGGCTGCCCCTGGATCCCTGGCAGTGCCCAAGGCCAGGCTGGACAGGGCTTGGAGGCAACCTGGGGTAGTGGGAGCTGTCCCTGCCCATTTTCTTTTTTCAATTTCACATCCCACATCAAAATGTAATCCATGATAATCCCCAGGTTTTTGCAAAGCTGCTCCACTTCTGCTGAACTCCTGCTGGATTACCTGGCATGTACCTGCTCGTGTTTATTCCTTAAAAAATACAGGACTGCATCTCCAGGCCCCAGAACAGACTCTTCCTCTGAAACGTCTCTCTGCACAAATCCTCTCTCACAGCCTGGTTTCATCTGCAAATGTCAGCAAAGTCTGTTCAATACAAGGTGTTAAATGGAAATATTGGATCCTGCTGGCTCGCACAGATTCCTGAAGAATCACACTTGATGCAACACCCTGGTTTGACAGGGAACAATTCCGAACTCCTCTCTGAACATGGTTTTCTCCAATCAGCTTTACAAGGATGTTGTGATTGCTCTGTGATGAGATAATTTTCTCAAAACAAGCACAATAAACTCAAATTATTCAGTTAAGGTTACACTTGAAAGACATTCAAATATGGATAAGTGGGAAGTACGCAATCCACACAGCCAGATCTGGCTTTTTTCACAGCTGAGTTACTTTTTTAGGCTCAAAATATTGCAGAACATGTGGGTTTGTTTTTAAAGATAGCACAAGTTGGCAGCAGAGCCACAAAAACACTTCTCATCACTTTTGGTACAATTTAGGGCAATCTGAAGAGCTTGAACATCTTTTCTTCCCTAACTATGACTGGATTATTTTGATATGTAGTATTCCCTTGGAATTTCTTGACTTTATCACACACAATAATATCCCTGTGGTGGTTTTTAACCCTCCCCAACTGGTCTTTTCCTTCAGTCTGAACTCTGCTTTAATACAGTCTTTTGTAAGAGCTGCTCATTCCTTCTCTCAGTGAGCAGATTTCAGATTTTAATTATTGAAGATTCCCCTTTCAGAAAGGCTCATGGCCCTGGGAGAAGCTGTGGAAGCAGGTGCTTGAAGCCTGAACCTGGAATGGCTTCTTTCCCTTTCCATCTCCATCTTTTGTCACCCTTCTTCACAAAAAATTCATGTTCTCTTTCCTATCTCCATTTTATGTCACCCTCCTTCAAAATAAAAATGCACTTTCCGTCCCCTCTTTCTACTCTTTAATAGCCCCTTGTTTAAACGACCCCATCACAGATATGTAAATAAAAAGATTGCCACCTGGAACAATTTTCCACAAGCTCCATCACAGGCCTGAGCCAAGGCTCCCTGAGATGTTTTTCCCAATTTCCGTTTGATTTTCTACCTTTAGTGAAATAAAAAGAATGAAAAGAATGAAAACAGCTACGTGTCCAATATTTGTTGGCCTGTTAAATTATTTTCTTTTTTATACAAGGTCTTTGTCTTTCAGGAGGTCATCTCAGGGACCTGGTGAGGAGATGTAATGATATTATCTCAGTAGACAGAAGCACAGGTGAAATCTCAGTTAGGAATTTTAACAGAAAAATAAAACCCCAGCCTTGCTTGGGTTTGTCCTTCCCAGCCTGGATGGTCTTGCCAAGATGAAGACATGGAAGGTGTGGTCAGCAGTGAGCTATTTTGGAATAAATCTCCATTAGGAGTAATAGAATTGGCAGGAGGAGGAGGAGGAAAGAAGAACCTGGAGGAGGGGGAAAGAAGAGGGTGGAGAAGACAAACCCCCAAACCAGATGTCATCTTCATTTGCAGTGAAGAGTCACACGTGCTAAAAGGGGCTGACGGTGCCGGTTGATTTTCCACAGATCTGTTTTGCAAACCTGCTGATCCCATTGTGAGTGACCCACAGACATGTGGGGCAAAGGGGGTGCCAGGTTCTGCCTTCTGGAAGGTGCTCAGTTGGATCCAGTATTCTGGTTACCTCTGTAAGAAGGTGACCCAGAATTTCTCAGCTCACCCCCTGCCCCCAACAGCTAGGCCAAGGAGGAGCTGGTCTGTGATGGGCTGTGAGGGCTAAGCCAGTGAGCAGAGCACCCCAGAACCTCAGAATCCCAGAATCAATTACGATGGAAAAGACCTCTGAGGTCATTCAGTCCAATTTAGGACCCAACACCATCATATCGACCAGACAATGGCACCGAGTGCCACATCCAGGCTCACCTTAAACCCCTCAGGGGATGGTGACTCCACCACCTCCCTGGGCAGCCTCTTCCAGTGCCCAATCACTCTTTCTGTGAAGAACTTCTCCCTAATGCCCAGCCAAAACCTCCCCTGCTACAGCTATAAGGTTGTGTCCTCTGGATTCCCCAAGTGAAGATCCTCTGCTGCCCACAAAGACACAGATCTGGAGTCAGGGTGTGCTGGGCAGTGATGCAGAGTCAGCATCTCACCTCTCCATGTCCTCTTGCTCCATGAATGGCTAGCTGGAGGCTCCCAGAGCAGTCAGGGGTCTAAAAAGGAGCAGCAGCTCCATGTCTGTGCTGTCCAGGGACTGGAAGAGATCAGCAGCTGAGATTAGGCAGCTTTCCACCAGAGAGCTGGGATGCAGCTGCACCTCAAGTCCTGGAACAGTTCTAGGGTCCTCAGGACAAGAAAGATATGGAGCGTGTCCAGAGAAGGGAATGGAGCTGGGGAAGGGACTGGAGGACCAGGAGCAGCTGAGGGAGCTGGGAAAGGGGCTCAGCCTGGAGAAAAGGAGGCTTGGAAGGACCTTGTGGCTCTACACAACTCCCTCACAGGAGGGGACAGCAGGAGGGTCAGGCTCTGCTCCCAGGGAACAGGGACAGGAGAAGGGGAAACAGCCTCAGGCTGGGCCAGGGGAGATTTAGGTTGGACATCAGGGAAAGCTTCTTCACAGAAAGGGTTGGGCAGGCACTGGCACAGGCTGCGCAGCTCAGTGGTGGTGTCACCATCCCTGAAAGGTCTCAAAAACATCTGGGTATGGCACCTGGGGACAGGGGTTAAGGGTGGACCTGGTACTGCTGAGTCAATTACTGAGTCAACCTCAGTGATTCCTTGATTCTGTTTAGGCTGGACATGAGGAGGGCAAGGTCTTTTTTGGGCAGCACGTGGCTGATGAAGAAGATGAGTGAGATCCATGAGGAAATGATTCCAGATCATGGAAGGACCCATCTGACACTTGAGTTTGGTGGGTCGTTATTCCAGAACTCCTGCAGGACACACCTGGAGATGGTTTTTTTTTTGATGTTCCTTTTCCTTCCTGATGAGAAGTGACCATAAGTGCAGAAAGGTTTCTGTTCATTTGTTTTGCCTCCAGCAAGTGCCAGAATGCTTTTGGCAAAGGTCAGCTAAAAAGCAGACACATAATTCCATAATGCCACTGCTTGTGTTTTGCACGATTTTGATTTTTGAAAAATCCACAGTGGAGCTAAAAATCTCACTTCCCCAAAGACAGAGCAAGAACAAAATGTCATGTTTTCAAGACCATTTTATTTTAAGTAGTCCCACTGAAAATAAAATATAGATTAGTTTTTCCCTTTAACAAAGTAATTTTCAACATTAGTGGGACAGGTAGAACAAATAATTCTGCTTTCATGTGTCTGCCCACAATGTGAGTCTGGAGCTCCTCTCTGCTATTTCAGGAAGATGAAATTATTTTTTCTTACCCCATTTTCAGTTGCACTGCATTGCACAGGGGGTCGGATCTCATTTTGTCCTGGACAGTTTGAGAGTTTTCACATCAATTTCTTCCGGCTGATCCACCCACAACCACTCCACCTGTGACAAACACCTATAATTGTACTCCTGTGTATGGTACGAGAACATCTTCATGCCATTTTTTCATTTATTTGAAACTTGCCCAATAAAAATAATAATTCTTTCAATAACCAATGAATAATCAATGGATAACCAAAACCAGCCAGTGAATCACATGGTCCATGTTTATACAGGTGTATCTATGTTTTGAATCCCCAAACATAAATTTATTTACTCCATCAAATCAAGTATGAAATTCCTGAAAATCACTTTCATGGTAGTGGTGATGATAAGTTTAAATTTCCTGGGATTTTGATCACTTGAAGAACAGTTTATACAGAGTAGGACCACTATGGCTAACCTGGTGTGCACACATGCCCAGACACACAGACACTGGAACAATTTTCACTCCATGGGTTTTTCACAATAACTGATTCCAAGTGAATTAGGACACAGATCTTTAGTCATTCCCAGAAACAGACAACAAAAAATAAAAACGAAATTGGAATTAAGGATTCTGCATTATGACAAAAGGAGGGGGCTTTAACACAGCGAGATAAATTAGCTGCTTGTCCAGGTGTTTCCCTCAGATCCCAGACATGCTGTGTCCCAGGTTCCTGCTGGGGGGAGAAGGTCATTAACCTCAGCTCCAGCAGAGGCTGATTCCTGCTGAAGAGAGAACCAGTTCCTGCCAATTGTCCTGTCAGACCTTTTTTCTGACCTTTGTTCCACACATCCCCCTTCCACAACATCATCAGCTGAGCTCAGACTCTTCCCAGTGCACATTTTATCTCCTCCTGAAGGGAGAAGGCTCTTCCACTCCAGAGGAATTACATGAAGCCTCAGAGAATCCTGTGGCACATCCCCCTGCTGGACACAGCTTTGACCTCTTACTCTAAGAAAATTGGAAGAATTTTAAGGAAAAAAAAAAATCTCCAAATTAAATCTAGAAACTTATTTTACTAAGCAGAAAACCCAAGTCACTGGTGGCAGCAAGAGACAGAGATGGGCTCACAGGGGAAAGATGTGACAAAATACTTCGATTCTGGTTTCTGAACAGCACTTTCTGCTCCCCACTGAATTGTTCCCAGTGAAAGTCTCCCCTAACAGGGCCAGCAGCCAGGAAAAAAATAGCAAAAATTAATCCAAACATGTTTTTTAAAGGTCTAAAAGCAAATACAGAAAGGGGTTTTTCACTTCTAAGAGAAAACTATTATTTTTTTATATTAAGCAGTTTATATTTCAGTTGTCTTTGTTCCCCACTCAAAGATTCTCTTCATTGAGGTCTTTGGTTGATTGTTTCTCAGTAGGGATGCTGAGCCAGATGAACACAATTGTATTTTAAATTTCTTTACACTTGGGAACATTTTTAGCAGAGATTGATCCAGTTGTTGTTAAATTCTGTTAAATTCATAGTGCCTGTGGATGCTAATCATGGTCTGGAAGAAATATTCCAATGCAAAAGCCACACTCAATTGCACCTGAGTCACGCAAATTGCAGCTTGAAAATACCAGAAGTCTCTTTCTTCTCTTAGTTTTGGATGTTGCTTTGATCTGGGAAAGGGTTTGTGGAGGTAACTTCATGGCTTCTTCACCCTCACAGGCAATTAATGTTGAATTCCTAAAGGCTTGAAGAAATTCCTAGGCAGAGCTAATGGGTAACAACAAAATTCCTTCACTACAGCATTTCAGGGTCAGAGACAGATTAATGTCCTTTTAGTAGTAATTTGGTTTCCACGGTAATCTTGGAAACAGTTACATAGTTTAGATTCTTGATCTGGCTAGTGAGATTTTTTTCCACACATGATCTTTATTTGCAGTGGTGTTATACTTCTCTATGACAAATGAGATGGAAGGTCTTTGTTAAAATGAAAGGGCAGCTGTTTAAATACCTTGAAAGAAAAGAAATATTTTTGTATCATTCAGTATGTGCCTTTTGCCTCTGATGTTCTGGAAAACTCTTGAATTCGTTAAATTTAGACTCCAAGCAAAGGAAGGTATGCAAAGACCTCAGGGATAAAACAAAAGAAACATTTTTTAAAAAATAATGCAGCAGATAAGGTAACCTGGTTAAACCTTGACTTTTTTAAACAAAGAAATCACAGAACATCTTCTGGGAGTGCAGGTTTTATACTGTGGGATAAAGAAGGTTGGGTTGGCTCTTCTTCCATCACAGCCTCAGTGGAGACCAGGGTTAAGGTCACTGGTGCCTGCTGAACTCTGCACTTGTCTACAACATGCCCTTGGTGTTTAGGTTCCTTATTTTTGTTGGAGGTGTGTGAAATATCTGTAAGATCTGTAATATCAGTCTGAGCTCAGTTTGGAAACTGCAGAAGACAATTAAGTTGTTCAGATTCAGTCCTTGCTCCCCTGCACAAAACCCCTTGAACAGCAGATCTAAGACCTCTTACCATGAGCCTTTTCCTCTCTTGTCTCTTAAAGTTATTCAGCTTCCTATGAAGTAGTTAAATATTCATGGAGCTAAAGACTGCTCAGGCTGGTAGATCAGGAGCAACTTGCTGGGAAACAGCCTTTAAGTTGCAGAGTGTGTGTGAGCAGGAGGGGGGACAGCTGGCTGAGGACACAGAGGGGGTTGAATGAGTCTCCTGCAGCAGAAAAGCTGCAGAAAAAACACCCCAGAAAAGGGGGATGTCCCTGCCCTTGGTGTTGGCCATATAAAACATGTTTGGGTTATTGGCCATGTCACATCTGGTACCCCCCCACAGCTCCATGGGCTGGGCACAGTGCTCTGCACAGTTCCTGGGGGGATGAGAGGACAGGGTTAGATGGGATTTTGGGAATGGATTCTTCCCTGTGAGGGTGGGGAGGACCTGGCACAGGCTGCCCAGAGAAGCCGTGGCTGCCAGAGCCCTGGAAGTGTCCAAGGCCAGGTTGGACAGGGCTTGGAGCAGCCTGGGACAGTGGAACGTGTCCCTGCCCATGGCAGGGGGTTGAACAGAATGAGCTTTAAGGTTCCTTCCAACCCAAACCACCCTGGCATTCCATGACCAGGCAGCCTGATGGCCTGTCACATTCCAGGTGTCAGTCCCGAGCTGGAGCAGCTCCAGCTCGCTCTCAGCCAGTCCAACACACTCTGCCAGTGTTGCTGCCTAAAATCCCTGTGCCCTGCTCCACAGCCCCACTCCGCACACAGCCAGGTGCAGGAACTTTGTGGCTCCCTCCATCCCAGTTTCCACCCTCTCCCATCCACAGACTTATAAAATGTGATTATGGTGATCTCATTTTGAGGAATTCAGTCCTCCAGTCCTAGTCTTAACCTCCAAACTGACACTGCCATCCCATCACTCCTGCCCAATATCTCCCCAACAGTTACTGCAGTCCTTCCCACCTTCCTCTGCTCCCAAATGATTTTTCCCTTTGCTTCAGCCACAGGGACATGTGACACAAAACCCAGCCCTGACACATCACTGTGTGCAGAGCAGGAGAATTTACAGACAACAGGAAGGGCCTTGGCTGTAAATCTGTAAGATTTTGATCATTTGGATCACAGCTCAACAGCTCCCAGATTTTTCCCAGTGTTTAAACATCCAACATCCATCACCCAGCAGTGCCTGTCCTTGGCCATCGTCGGGGCTCTTCTGCCATCTCCTGGGAGAGGCCGATTTTTACATCAGTAAACCCAGAGTTACAGAAAGGAATTTGAATGTTCATTTCTGCTCTTTTCTTAAAATAAATAAATAGACCCACAAAATCGCCACCAAAAAAACAGGCAAAGTGCTCCTCATTCTCTCTTCAATGGGGTTCTAACACTTAAATAATTTATTTGTGCTTCTTGGGCTCAAGAAGTTTGTTAGGTTTTGTTACTTTTGAACAAAAACTAATGCTCAGCTGTGCACCAAGTCCAGTCCAAACATGTGAGCCACTCAGCAAGACAAAGAAAGTAAAATATGCTGGGAATTTTGTGGGTTTCAGTTTGCCCAAAACCCATGGTAACAGCATGGCATAATGACTGCCAGGATGACTTTAAGAAAATTAGTGAATTTCTTACAAATGAGTGGATTTCTTACATTTGAATCAATCTGCACTGAGAGCACAGTGGTTTTTTGGGCTCTCACCTCCAGGTTCCCAGCCTGGCATCCCCCAGCCTGCCCCGATGAGGAGGAAGGTTTGCAAAGCTGTTAAACAGAAATAAGTGTTTGTTCCCAGGCACTTCCTTCAGCTCTTGCTCAGGCACTGTGAGAAATTTGTTGCTGAGATGAAATTTCACACTTGTGCTGTAGAATCATATCAGAGAATTACAAAGTGGTTTGGGTTGGGAGAGACCTTAAAGCTCACCCAGTCCCACCCTCTGCCATGGGCAGGGACACCTTCCACTATCCCAGGTTGCTCCAAGCCCTGTCTAACCTGGCCTTGGACACTTCCAGGCATAAATCCTTTCTTGCTTCTGCCTTTCTGGCCAGTGCAGCAGTGAGCAAACCCCACTTGCTGATCTTTCAAGATCCCTTCCAACCCAAACAATTTGATGATTCCATGCAATTGATTGTCACCTCTTTTCCTGGTCCTTCCTTAGCTCTGTGATGCCCAAAAGTACCTTCCTGTAGGATCTGATGCCTCACTTCCATCTCCTGCTTCAGGCAAAGAAAGCTGATGAAAAGGTGCCTGATCCAGAAGTTAAAGGTAGGTCCTGCTAAGCCAGGCTATTCTCCAGGGATGACTCTGCATTCCCAGGACATCCTTGGCTTGGTGTCCATTTCATTGAGTGTTTCCCTCTTTCCCAAACAGGGAATACATATCCATTCACAGAATCACAAAACCACAGAATTCACAGAATTTACAGGTTGGAAGAGACCTTCAAGATCATCGAGTCCAACCCAGCCCCAGCACCTCAACTCAACCCTGGCCCCCAGTGCCACATCCAGGCTTTGTTAAACACATCCAGGAATGGTGACTCCACCACCTCCCCGGGCAGCCATTCCAGAACTTTATCACCCTTTCCATAAATAACTTTTCCTAATATCCAACCTATATTTCCCTTGGTGCAGCTTGAGGCTGTGTGCTCTGGTTCTGTCAGTGCTGCCTGGAGAAGGAGACCAACCCCACCTGACTACAGCCACCCTTCAGGAAGTTGTAGAGAGTGATGAGGTCACCTCTGAGTCTCCTTTTCTCCAGGCTGAGCACCCCCAGCTCCCTCAGTGGTTCCTTATAGGGCTTATATCTACGGTCCATAGGATAAAAATGTGGTGATCACAGCAGAGCAGCACTTGCAAATCAAGGATTTTGGGATGTGTTCCCATGTTTGTAAAGTGCAGAAGGGAGACAAAAAGGCTGATTGAGTGGAGTTTATTTAAGCCAAAGGGCTTTGATCAGAGATATCCCAGTCCGGGAGTTTTTGAGCTCAGGGGCTGCCACAGCAAAGAAAACTCCATCATACCCAGTCCCCAAACTTCAGACAGTCCCATAAGCAAACAGGGGTGCAAATATTCCTTAGATAGCAGGAACACACATAGGGAATGTCTGGGACATCCTGAGTACAGCACTGTTAATTTTTAACAGCTTTAAATTGTATTTGCTTCATTAATCTGACTTACTGCCCATCTGTACCCTCACATCCATCTGGGTGACTGAGCTCTGTGTGGAACCCAAGGATAAAAACCTGCCTGGTCATGGGGTGTCATTGTCTAGAAGTGTTTCAGCCAAAGGAGCATCTCCCTGGGAATTTCCAGCCCTGGCAAAGTCAGGGCTTTCCAGCAGGGACTGGACAATTTCACAGTTAATGCAGCAACTTGTAACTGCCTCGGTCAGTGCTCACCCAAAGGGTTGAAGAGTATGGAATTCAACATTTAACCCTCTTCCATTAGGCACAGGAAGAGATCGTTAAAATGTCTAAATATCTCTTCCCATCTGCTTCTGCCTTTCCATAGACTTTCTTCAGCAAAACCTGAAATTAATGTGTGGAAAGGGAGCTTGTTCATGGGTTCACGGGCAGCGAAGCATCTTGTAGCACTCCCAGAGCTTCTCCAAGCTCCAGAAAATCTTCTGGAGCCCAGGACAGATGCAGCAGAGATGCTCCTTTCAGAGCACAGAAAATTCCCTTGGGATGGAAGTGAAAGGAAGTGTGGGCTAGAGCTGCTGAGGGGCAATGGATCCCCAAGGTCAACCTGGAGCTAATTCAGAGACCAGCTCTGGATTCCCACTATTTGCTCCTGGCTCCAGCAATATCTTTTACTCCACAATAATTATCATGCTCACATTTTCACCAACCATCCTTTAATTTCAAACTGATTTAAAAAATTAAGTAAAACTCAGCACAGCTATTTTCAGCCAGAACTTGGCAAGAAATTTGCAGTTTCTGGTTAAGACTCAAAAATGGTGAATTTCCAAAGCATTTCTCTTCTTTTTTTCCAGTTTTATCAGTTGGTTTAATAAAATTACCTCACTCTGCAAATCTTCACTTGCTGGCATGGGAATAGAGAAAGTGTAAAACTTCTCAGGGTATATGGTGTTTTTTCAAATACCATTAATCATTAAACACCTTCTATATGATCCATTGCTAAATATTATTGAATGCCAGAGGGTCTCCAAAGGAATTCTGGGGCAGCTGAGCTTGCAGGAGAAGAGTCAGGTGTGAGCACCCATTTATGGAATCACAAATTCATGGAATATCCTGAGCTGAAGGGGCCCACATGGATCGAGTTCCACTCCTGGATGCTACAGTTGCATTGAACAGGAGCAGGAAAATTGAGTCAAATTAGGGGGAGGAAGGGAAATGATTAATCCAGAGCTCAAGGCAGCATCTGGAAAGCTCTGAACAAGGTCACAGGACCCCTTTCTGGCACATCCACAGGGCTGTCTGGGGAATGTTGTTAAAAATGGGCTAAAATAACATTTCAGGGGTTGTTTGGCATTCATTTGCTTTGTGATAGGAAATCTTTACCCTGGGCCCAGATAAGAAGATGTTTAATGGTTTATTAAATAATAACTCCACAACTTCCTGACAGGCTCTGCTTCCAGGGAACAAGGGGAATGAGAGGAAACATCCTCAGGCTGTGCCAGGGGAGGTTTAGGTTGGATATTGGGAAAATTTCTTCACAGAACAGCTGGTCAGGCACTGGCAGAGGCTGCCCAGGGCAGTGGTGGAGTCACCATCCCGGGAAGTGTTCATAAAACATGTGCATGTGGCAGCTGGGGACAGGGGTTAGGGTGAACATGACAGTGGTGCTAGGTGATGGTTGGACTTGATGATCTGAGAGGTTTTCCAGCCTCCATGATTCCATGATTCTGTGAGAAACACGCTTCTGTGGACTAACCTGGTTGGTGTGAGGGTACAAACAAGGCAAGGTGGATTCCTCACCCTTCTCTTCCAGAGATGGAAACCCTTCTGGCAGGGACCTGCTGCTGACCCTTCTCCATGCCCAGGGAAGCCACATGGATCATCCCCTGCAGTCGCAGCTCAGCCATCAGCTTTTGTTTGCCATATTCCCAGCAGCATCACCTGTCTGGGGAGTCACCTCTCCAGGCACAGCTCCTCCACCCCAAAGTGCCACAGCTCCTCTTTCCCAAATACAGCCATGGGTTTGCTCCTTCCCACCATCCTTCATCCCCCAGGCACGAAGGATGCCGATGCCATCCTGTCCCTTTCCACTGTCCATGACAAGGGCTGCTCCACTGGAGAGGCTGCCCAGGGCGTGCAGGACATGGCTGGAGAGGAAATGTTTGGCCAGGAAGGAAAAGGCCACTCCAGAAACTGAGAGAAGACAAGGAAGTGCCACAGCAGGGACCCCAAACCCGCTGAGGGAGTAACTGTAATTGTGCCCTGGCGGGCTGCAGCAAAGGTCCCACCACCGCTGAGGGGAAGGGAAAGGTGTTTCCCCCCCTTATTCCAAGGCTGCCAGAACTCTACAGGGTACATAAAAGGTTCAAACCCCTGTCAAGTGCTTGTTGAAATGCAAAGAGGTTGATCCCAAATTTGGAAAAGGAACATAAAAAGCTGTGAACATGATGCAGCAGCTTCTGAATGTGATCAGGCTGGAGAAGACCCAGGCAAGACTCACCTAAAGGTAAAAAAATAAAACACAAATTAGGGAATCCTGGCTAAATGTGAAAGCTGACCCGAGTGATGAATAAAAGAGTTTTGTACAGATTTCAGCTGCCAAATCTGGTAGGTGCAGGGAGATCACCTTGAATGCACCTGCAGAACATTCTGATACTTCTGTAACCCTAACATTAACACAAAAGAAACACTAACCTTAAACCTAATGTTGACCCTCACCAGAAAAAAAAACCATAATATAATACTATCCATGAAACTTACCCTAACCCAAACATTAGTCCAGGCCTCAGCAGAAGCATAACCCTAATACCAACCCCAACTCTACTCCTAACCCTAAGATGTCATCCCAGAGGATGAGGGAGATGTCAGGGTTTAATTTTGCTTACACTGAATGTTTACAGAAATCCTTTGAGGGACAAGTCAACAAAAATCCATCGAGGTGCCCATTAACCTCAAAAGCCAGGAAAAAAGGATTATCCAGGCAGAATATTAAAATCTGCTGTAATGGGATGGATCACTGTGCTATGAACCCTAAAAAAAAATGCTTCATCTCATGAAACTGAAGGAAAAAAATTTAGAAATTTAACAATTGGAATAAGGCAAAGAAATTTAAGGTGTGGACTAGGTTAGACAATCCCAAAGCAGGTTTTGGGATCACTGAGATGCAGTTGATGGGCTTTTAATAACAAGCACAAAATAAGGAATACTAATAATGACCTTGGGCTAAAATTACATTTCACTTTTATTCAGAAAGATGTTCCACTCTGGGCACATGAATAAATCAATGTGCAGCACATCTGCTTCATGTAAGTGCAACCTGACAGTTTGGAGTGGCAGCTCCCCCCAAATTAAGAGTTACTCCAAGCCCTGGTAATGGGTTCATCAACAGCCCATTGCCAGGTTGTGCATATTCAACCCACTGATTTTATGACAAACCATTTGTCAAGGTCTCCAAAGGTGAGAACAGATTCTGAGTTCTCAGCATTTCTGAAAATATACACAGATGTCTTTTTTTTTTTTTTCCTTTAATAAGAAGAGTCTACTGGGGATAATAACGATGTCACGGAAGTCAAAAAACAGTGAGCTGACAAGAGATGTTTAAAATTCTTTTATCATGTGAATAACAAGCTCTGCCTCCAGAACCAGCAGTTGTGGACTGGGTAAGCAGAGCAGGCACCATTGTCCAGCTCCCCAACAGCCCCAGTGTCCCCATGACAAAGGACTGGGTGCAATGGGAACCTTCTCAGGAAGAACAAAAGGAGTTAATTAACTATCTCTCTGTGCCCAGCTGTGGAAGGGCGACCCTGACTGCATTCCAGGCACCCACCAAACCGTCTCCATCACTGCCCTTCGCAGCTGGAAAGGGCAGAGAAAATAGGATGGAGGATTCCTGGGTTGAGATAAGGGCCAGGAGAGATCCCTCAACAAACACCGTCATGGGCAAAACAGGCTGGAAGTAGAGGTATTAACTGAATGTATTGCTGACAAAATCAGAGCAAGATAATGACAAGGAAAAGCTGACCTTAAAAACACCTTTCTCCCACCCCTCCCTCCTTCCCACTTCTGCCTCCTCCCTCCATCAGCACAGGGAATGGAGGTTATGTACAGTTCATTACATGTTATTCCTGCTGCTGCTCTGCCACAAGGGCCCTCCCATGGGAGACAGTTCTCCATGGACTTCTCCAGTTTGAGTCCATCCCACGGGCAACAGCTCTCCACAAACTGCTGCGAAGTGGGTCACTCTTGCACGGGGTCAGTCCTTCAGGAGCTGCTCCACTGCGAGTCCCCCGTGGGGTCACAGGTACTACCAGGACCCTGCTCCAGCATGGGCTGCCCTCTCCATGGGTCTGTGCCAGGACCCAGCTCGGCACAGGTTTCCCACGGGCTCACAGCCCCTCTCAGGCATCCCCTCGCTCGGGCTCAGGCTCCTCCAGTGGCTGCAGGTGCATCTCTGCTCCCCACGAGCCCTCCATGGGCTGCAGGGGCACAGCTGGCTCCCCATGGGCTTCCCCAGGGAATCCCAGAGCAATCTCTGCCTGGAGCAGCTCCTGCCCCTCCTCCTGCCCTGCCCTGGTGTCTGCAGAGCTGTTCCCCTCCCATGGTCTCACCCTGCTCTTCTCTGGCCACAATTCCACCTGGGGGCTTTTTCTTCTGCACTCTGTTGTCCCCAAGGTGTCTCCACCATTTGTGCTGGCCTCGGCCTTGGCCACTGGTGGCTCTGTCCTGGACACTGCTGGAATTGGCTCAGCTTCTGGCAGCTGCTCACAGGAGCCACCTCTGCCACCCCCCGGTACCAAAACCCAGGCAGGCCATCCCTACACCCTCTCACATGCAGGTGGCTGCAGAGTGACAGCTGAAGGGGCATGGAAAAGCCCAGGTGACAACCAAGCACGACACACACATTCACTCATTCCTCTTCTCTCCCTGGTGAGATGGGGAAGAGAATCAGGAAAAAAAGGGTAAATCTCATGGGCTGAGATGAGAGCAGTTTAATATTTGGAAGAAACAATAATAATAACCATAACAACAACAACAGCAACAACAGACAGATAAATAAGCCCCAAATTAGATGTAATTTCAGCCCAATAAAGTTGCTCACCACCCATTAACTGTTGCCCAGCTAATCCTCAAGCAACAATGGGTTAAACGGATCCGTGGATTCCAGCCCACTCTTCTCAGTTTATAAACTGGACATGACATTCTGTGGTCTGGAATATCCCTTTGGCAGTTCAGGTCAGCTGTCCTGGCCATGCCCCCTCCCAGCTTCTTGTGCAGAGCATGGGACCCTGAAAAGTCCTTGAATTTAGGGAGCACAACTCAGCACCCACTGACACATCTGTTGTGGATCGGTGTCTCTGGGGCTGTTGGGGGTCCACTCCAGCTGGCTATGTACCCCAGCCCACACGGACCCTCATGGACGAAAGTCAGAGACGAGACGCGCTCTCCTCCCCGTGGGGACAAGGGCACACCGTCTACTGAGTGGCGGGCGGACACCCCAGACTCCTGTGACCCCCCAGGTAGAAAAGAGGACGTCCCCTTCTTGCAGGGGACTCCCACAGCCGAGGGCATGGGGGCAGGGGGAAGAGGATTGCAGCCAGTGGGATACCACTGAGGAGGGGCGAGGGGAGGGTAACCAGGGGACAGACCGCCAGGGCAGAGGGGGGATGAGGGAGAGACCATGAGATGGAAGGGGAAAACAAAGCACGTGATACAACACAAACCATTTCACATAACACAAGGACCACTCAGTGCAAATCCCAAACCACCCAGTGCAAAACAACAACTGAATAGCTGTTTAGTGCAACACAACAATCTGTGTGCGACCAACACTGTTAGAGAGTCCTAGACTGGGCTTGAAGGAACTTTAAAGATTCCCTGGAGCAACCTGCTGCCAAATGCAGGGACACTGCTCCCAGTCCCAGGAGAGGATTTAAACTCTACCCCAACAGAAATCAGGGCTGAGTGTGAGGAGAAACTGGCACTCAGCTGAAGTGAGCATCCTGTTCCCTTGCTGTGACAGCAAAATGTCCCCAGCTGAAGGATCTCAGGTAGCTCTTGTGGGACTCCTGGTGGAAAGGCAGCAACTGGAGCGAATCCCAGTGGAGCTGGTACAGCCCAGATGGCCCTGACATGGCACAGGTGGAGCCCTGCCCTGCTGAAACGTGTCCTCTGCCTGCAGGGAAGGCAGCCTGGCACTCCAGGAGCATCATCTGAAGGGATTGGGAACTATTGATGACTTCAGAACACAACTGAAGGGTTTTTCCTATCAATATGGGTTCCCTCCAAATGAGAGAAAGACAATGTGTTAAACAAAGACCTGTCAGAGCAGCCAAGCTTACAGGATGATTTTTACAACGTTCCCTGCTCTCACAAGGGAAAATTCTGGTGGAGTTAAAACAATCTTATAGCATAAGATTTGTGTTTCCCAACACCCACAGCAGCTTCTGCTCCTGTTCCCACATCACTGTGCAATATCCTTGGGCTTGTACTGACTCAGCCACCCCTTGAACTGGAACAGGAACTTTTCCTAAGATACTCAGACATATAAAGAGACATTCTTGGACACAAAGTGTTCTCCAGCATGGACAGAGCATGATGAGGCCCCACATGCACCACTTACCTTTGCTCCTGAGGCTTCTTCCCAGGCTTGTCAGGAAAGCCATCAGGTATTTATGGATGGGTGTTCTGTTCTTTAGTCTTTGCCCAATTAAGACTAAAATTTTTTTAAAGTGTCTTACAGATATTACTATATTTTAAGACTTTAAATTCTAAGGGGTCTTTTTATGTAATATTACACATTTTTAATTAAATTACATGTTTATAGTTTTAGTTTTATTATTTAATTTTAAAAGTTTTCTCCACAACCTCAAGTTAAATGTAGTGGTTTTTCGAGAGTCTGTACCTTTCAGTATAGAAAGTCTAAAATTCTCAGTATCTAGGACTCTAACAGAAGTGTTTTAAAAGATTCTTCTTAGAAGTTGGTTCATCACTGGCCCTTGTGTGTTTAGTTTATTCTCTGCAAAACTTCATTTAGTGGGAAAGTCTCCTGTTCTAGAACATTAGATGGTGATTTTTGGTTAACAGTTTAGTCCCCAGGGTTTGGTTTTGGTTTTTTTTTTTTTTTTTTTTTTGCTTGTGTGGGTGGCCTTTTAGTTTGAGGCTTCTGTCCTTTTTGCCCTTTTGAGTCTTTTGGGGGTTGGAGCTTTTTCTTTTTGTTTTGGGGTTTGGGTTTGTTTTGTTGTTGTTGTTGTTGAAGGTTTTGTTTTGTGGAAAAGGTTTTTTTGTGCCTGAATCACTTATGGATCTAAAGCTTTTGCTTTCAGTGTACTCATATATACATAAAAAATGTGTGTGTGCGTGTGTGTATACACACATGCACACACACACACACATATATATAAAGTTATTATATGTATATATCTATATCTATATCTATATCTATATCTATATATAAAGTTATATAATAAGTTATTCTCTTGTAACTTCAACCATTGCACTTATGGGCAGAAACCCTCATCCTTGGGCCCTGCCCTCTGCAGGATGAGCTGTTTTTCTGATACTGCTTTTCTGTTCCCTACTCCCTGGTATCAGTCCCCATTCAGTGCCCTTGGAATGATGGTGGCTGATGTCTCAGCTGGTAAAAATATGGTTTGTGAGGGTCCAGCATGTTGGAAAACATTATTGAGGTGGGGCTGGGTTTTCTCAGGACATTTGAAAACCATCTGATGCATCAAGAAGAGATAAAGAACAGGGAAAATGTATGGAGTTGATCCTGTGATTGTTCTGACCATGGAATGTGCATTTTTCTCAGTGGCCTTCCATGTACTGCTCCTCCATGAGCTTTTTCATTCTTTTTTTAAACCCTATAAATATCTGCCATCTGACCCTGCACATGACAGATCCACAGCTAATTATCATTTGTGGGAAGAGACAAATTCTTTGGTGTGTCCTGAACCTGCAACCCCACAGGTTTGTGTGGTGCTCTCCCGTTCTTGTGTTAGAATTGAGACATCACATCCCATCAAACTTCCCCAAACTTCAGCACTTTTCCTGCCTCTTTCCCAGACCCTTTGGCCCTCTCTGTTCCAGTGAGTTTGTGCCTGCCCAAAGCATCACACAAAAATGCCATTTCAGCACCGAGGTCTGTGCTGCTGTCAATGTTTCATCTCCCGCTTGTTCTGTGACCCCTGGTTCCTCTGTTCTCTGAGTGCTTCTGGGTTAATGGCTGGACTCGATGATCTGAGAGGTCTTTCCAACCTCAGTGATTCCACAATTCCATGCACAGCACACTTACCTTGTGCTCAGGAGTCTAAGCAGCAAAATCCTTTCTAACCAGTTGAAGTTTTTTCTCTGTCTTGTAGTGCTGTTTCTTTTTCTTATCCCACCAAAACTAGGTCTTAACCAATTTCCCACCAATTTTTTGAAGGGACTCTGGATCAGGAGGGGTGGCTCCTCACTGAGCTGATTTTTTCTCTGGGACCAGAGATCTAGCAGAACATCTTTTTAAAAGCCTTGAGCCACATTCTGAGGACACAGCTCCTTCTTTTCTGGCAGGATCCCTCCTACAGAAAGAACATCCCAACCCTGCCTCCCCTGCCTGTGGGAGCTGAGCTCTCCTTGCTGCTCTAACGATTCAGTCAGGTAGCAATATTTTTGTAGTGATATTAATTAGAGCCCCTCAAATGATATCAGTGCCCAGGGCTCACTGAACAGCAGTTTAAGCTGTGGGTGCTCAGAACCCACAAGGGCTCAAGGGCTCCTGGAGGTTTTACATCTGCAGGCATTCAACATCAGCCCCTGAGCTGTTTCTTGAGCACTTTGATGGCCTCGGGAGCCTGTGCTGAGCTTCTGCTTTAGATCCCTGGTATCATATCCCAGTTTCCTTCTTTATCCCAGCAGTTCTGCCTGTCTGAGCTGCTTTCTCAGCAGTGGCTGGGACTGGCACTTGACTGTCAATCTCCAGTGCAAGCAGACCTTACTTCAGTCACACAGCTCGACGTGACACTGTTCAGTTTGGGCTGCAACAGGCCAAAAAAATCCTCTTGTGGGTACTGGATGCTGGGCAGGCACTGCCCAGGCTCCCCAGGGAATGGGCACGGCCCCGAGGCTGCCAGAGCTCCAGGAGCATTCAGACAACGCTCCCAGGGATGCCCAGGCTGGGATTGTTGGGATGTGTGTGCAGGGCCAGGAGCTGGGCTCTGATCCTTGTGGGTCCCTTCCAGCTCAGGATATTCCATGATTCTGATTCTTTTCCATGAGGGGAATTCTGCTGCTTTCCTGAATTCACTGCACATGGGGAGAAGGATGCACTGCCCAATTCAGTGCTTACACCTGAAAAAGTTTGTCCAGCTGCTCCTCAGTGAGGTTTGTGGAATGAAGGAAGCCACTGACCACATTTTCTTGCTGGCACTGGACTATTATGGGCTGCATTTGCTGTCACAGAGGCTGGAAAGTTTCATTCATTAAAGGATTATTCACCCCTTTCACTCCTGTGAACAAATCTGGTCCTGAGAAAGGATGTGCTGAAGAACAACACAATTGCAGCAGCTCGTGGAATCATGGAATCATGGAATCCTGGTATGGTTTGGGCTGGGAGAGACCTTAAAGCTCATGCAGTTCCACCCTAGGGACACCTTCCACTAGCCCAAGTTGCTCCACCCTGGCCTTGGACACTTCCAGGGAAAATGCATTCTAAGGTTGCTCTAATAAAAGACAACTTAATTGACAGAGGAGAAGGCACTGAAAAATTCCTTGATAAATCCAGACCAGAAGTGAGGCTCCTTCATACTCAGACCCCAGCAGATTTAGGCTCCATTGGCACCTTCCTCTGGGCATGGAATCGTTGTGCTGCATCATCAGTGGCCTCTGGAAAGAAAATGAGCCTGTGTGTGAAACCACTTATTCCATAGTGTCAGAAGACATGGGGAAGGGTGAGGTGCTCCATGGTTTTGTGCCAGCCCCAGCTTTCCTGCTGAGTCTGTCCTGAGGCACTCCTGGCAGGATCTGTGGGAGCGCATCCCACAGTGGGGGAAGGCACAGCTGGAGATCTCTGGTGCCTGTAGGGCACACACAGCTCTGAAGGATGAGATGGGATGGACACACAGCTCCGTGGGATGGGACAGGATGGACACACAGCTCCATGGGATGGGACAGGATGGACACACAGCTCCATGGGATGGCATGGGATGGACACACAGCTCCATGGGATGAGATGGATGGGATGGGATGGGATGGGATGGGATGGGATGGGATGGGATGGGATGGGATGGGATGGGATGGGATGGGATGGGATGGGATGGGATGGGATGGACACACAGCTCCATGGGATGAGATGGGATGGACACAGAGCTCCTTGGGATGGGATGGACACACAGCTCCATGGGATGAGATGGGATGGACACAGAGCTCCATGGGATGGGACAGGGTGGACACACAGTTCCGTGGGATGGGACAGATGCATCCCAAGGTACAGGGAGAGCCAGTTGGAGTCATTGCAACAATATTTTCTGTCATTTCTGAAAGGTCATGGTGAAAAAGGAAGTTCCTGAAATATAAACTTCAGCATCTCACCCATCTTCCAGAGGAAACTCAAGAGGAAGTTTGGGAACTACAAGCAAGTCAGCTTCACCTCAGTCCCTGGGAAAGTCCTGGAAAAGAATCCCCTTGGAAGCATTTTATAGCCATATATAGGAAAAGACAGTGACTGGGGCAGCCAGCGGGGCTTTGTTAAGGAAAGATGCAATGAAAAGTGTAAAAAAAAGGGTTTTTTTATTCTTTTCCTTTCAATTTTGAGTTCTGTTCTGCCCCTAAATGCATCTCCAGTCCAAGAGGAATGTTTCTGTTTGCAATCTCTGGTAGGAAATAGCTCTTGAGAGTCTCTTTAACCTTTGTCAGGGAATTTCAGCTCATTTCCCACAAATGATAGGATAAGATTGCCCTCGTGTGGCTTACAGGAAAAATAACAGCAGGAAAAAAAATAAAATTAAAAAATTAAGAAATAATATAATATAATATAATATAATATAATATAATATAATATAATATAATTAAAGTAAATTAATTTAATAGTTTGGCAAACTCTGGTTCCTGCTGTCCTTCTCACAGACATTGCCCCTTCCATCATCTTATCCTTATCTTATTCATTGAGAGAGTGCACCTCAGGGAAGACATACAACAGCTGCTGTGATTCCAGAGAGGACAAGTGTTCCTGGAGGGACAGACAAATGAAGGAGGACCAAAAAAATAAGCAGAATATAGATATGATTGAGGTAAGGATGAAAACAGTCCTTAGATTTGTAGGGAGCTGATAAAAGAAAACACAGCTGCCCCATCCCTGAGAGTGTCCTGGGACAATGGAAGGTGTCCCTGCCCAGGACAGGGGTAGAACAAGATGGGCTTTAAGGTGTTCCTTTCAACCCACCCATTCTGGGATTCTGTGAACTGCAGTAAAGGGTTGATTCAAAGAGAAAGGGTTTCAAAAGCAGACATGGTGAAGCTTTGGACATTTATGAGGAAATTGTAGAATTTCCCAGGTCTGTCAGGCTTAAGAATGAGTCAGACAAGCACCTCCCAGGAGCGACCTGGAAAGAATTGCTTCTGCTTTTGTAGGAAAATGTAAATCTCTAGCTCACTGTAAATGTATGTGGATCAAAAGAGCACACAGACCTGTCAATGGATGGATCTACCTGTCCATAGATAGATCCGTAGATCACCACAAATCTGGATCAATAGATCTGCAGCTCACCGAATGTGAATCATTAGATCTTTATCTCACTATAAATCTGCTTGGATCAATACATTTTCAGCTCACTATGGATCTGTCTGGATCAGATCTGTAGCCCAGCAGCCGTGTGAGCTGCTCTGGTTTCACAGGGACACATCTCCTGTGGCTCCTGGTGGCACTTGCACCCTCTGTTTCTGCCCTTTCACTCCTAACGCACTGAAGCAAGAAAGTAAACTCACCCACAGAGCTGCACATTCCAAATGCTCTGGAGGCAGACCAGAGGATCCCAGTCCATAGCAGGGGCTGGAACGAGATGGTCTTTAAGGCCCCTTCCAACCCTTCCATGATTCTGTCTCTGTGTCCGGTGTACAAAGAATCACAGAACATCCCAAGCTGGAAGGGGCTCACAGGGATCATCCAGTCCAGCTCCTGGCCTTGCACAGACACCCCAACAATCCCCTCTGTGACTGACAGCATTGTCCAAACGCTCCTGGAGCTCTGGCAGCCTCGGGGCTGTGCCCCTTCCCTGGGGAGCCTGGGCAGTGCCCAGCACCCTCTGGGTGAAGAACCTTTCCCTGATATCCCACCCAAACCTCCCCTGACAGAGCTCCAGCCGTTCCCTGGGTGCTGTCCCTGCTCACAGAGCAGAGATTGGAGCTGTCCCTCTCCACACTCCAATCTTTAATCTCACTGTACAAATCTCTTGCTTCACTTTCCTCTGCCTTAGGTGCCTCTGTCATCAGCCCAGGGATTTTCTCTCTCCCAAGACTCCTTCTAGCTAGAGGGTCTTCTGATCCTCCCTGACTTGTGTCCTGGAGAGACACCTGTGACCCAGGTGAGGGACACGCCCTCCCATAGCAGCTCCCCCAGAGGATCCACACAAGGAGGGATGGTGTCCATGGGACTGCTGTGACCCACCTGGGGACAGCAGGCACAGCTTCTGTAGGCACTTCTGGAACACCCAGAGATTATGTCAGACCTGTGCAGAGCTTTATCAGGCAATAAACATTAACAATCCTCAGCCCAACTGCCAGAGTGTTGCTGGAATGGATTTGTTATTTTTATGAAGGAGAAGATGAAAGGCTGGTGGGAGAGAAGGCCCCAACAACCTGAATACCACCTGACTGTACACCCATCACCACAAAGGAGAGTGTTTGGTACCTGGCCCTATGTTGGTTTTGAGTGACACAGCCTCAGTAACCAGGATCTGCAATTGCCCCTATTTCACACAGAACAAACATCATTCCTGCCGTAAACTCTTTGAGGCAGGGCTCCTGCCTTCTTTCACTGGCATTCATTTGTCCAGGCTCTTTTCCAAGCCAGCTCCTGACATCCTGTACTCACAAACTGCACGAGTGACTCTCAGAGACAGTTCCTGACTAATTTAACTGAGGGCTCTTTTTTTATGCTGCTTCTCATGGGGACCTGCAAATCTGGGACTCCAACAGAGGCAAGACTGACACAGGCCCACGAAGCTCAGCAACACTGAGTGTGTATCTCCAGTAGCTGCACATGAACCCAGTAGCTGCTCCTGGATCTTCCCCACTGACCCCTCCAGACTCCAAAATCTCTCCTGCAGTTGGCCCAGAACGCTCCCCCCCGCCCCCCCCCCCCAGTGTCTCTGGTAGCCAAATCCCCTGTTTTTCACACCCTCACACACATGCAGACTTCCAGGGGGCTCTCAGACCTCCCTGCAGGGGGAATAAACAGTCCCTGACCCAGGAAAGGATTTAGGAATGGAGGTTAATGAGAAGCCACGTCACAGTGTGCTGATCAGGATCAGGATCACACTACCCAGTAAGCTCTTTACACAGCACTGGCCACTCTTGTCCCCTTGGCCTTATTTTTTTTTCCTTGTGTTTGTCTCTCTCCAAATTCCATCAACTCTTCCATTTCCCCACCTTTGCTTCCTCCCCTGAACATCCTACAGTAAATCCAATGGGATCCTGAACTTGCCTTCCCATGAACTTCAGAATGTTTCCCACATCCCTATACAGGGAGAAAGAGAAGCGAGGAGAGAAAATTCTGTTGGACTCATGGTGATGGATTTCACACCTGGACTACAGAATAGTGGAATATCCTGAGCTGGAAGGGATCCATCCACAAGGACCATCCAGTCCAGCTCCTGGTCCTGCACAACCCCCGAGCAATCCCAGCCTGTGCCTGAGAGCATTGCCCAAAGGATCTAAAAGCCCGTTCTGTTCCACCCCTGTCATGGGCAGGGATACCTTCCACTATGCCAGGCTGCACCAAGCCTCATCCAGCCTGGCCTCAGACACTGCCAGGGATCCTGGGGCAGCCACAGCTTCCCTGGGCACCCTGTGCCAGGGCCTCTTCAGCCTCACAGGATAGAATTCCTTCCCAATATCCCATCCATCCCTGCCCTCTGGCAGTGGAAGCCATTCCCTGTGTCCTGTGTCTCCATTACTTGTCCCAGGTCCCTCTCCAGCTCTCCTGGAGCCCCTTCAGGCTCTGGAAGAGGCTCTGAGCTCTCCCTGGAGCTTTCTCTTCTCCAGATGAACACCCCCCAGCTCTCCCAGCCTGGCTCCAGAGTAGAGGAGCTACAGCCCTTGGAGCATCTCCATGTCCCTCAGGCTTTCGTTGACTGGCAGTGACAAACCAGGTTTTGGTCACATTGTCCCCATGGCATGCCTGAGATTCCCAGAGTTACCATGGGACAGTCCCTTGGCACAATCTATTTTCTTCCTGTAACAAAGAAGAGAATTCTCTGTGTGATGCTCTGTGAATTCACCGCTCTCCAGTGATCAGTTATCTCTGCTGTTGACTTATGAGGGCTCAGACCTTCCACCCTCACCAAAAACAATCTGTTCAGCAGTTGGATTGCTGGAGTGGCACCTTTGTTATTCCTGCAAGTTCCGTGTTGTTCTCTGTGCCTTTGTGTGCTCACTCAGCCACATCTGTTCCTGCCGACCTCATTCAGAGCCATCGCAAGAGCTCTGTGAAGGTCTGAGTCAACAAGAGATCAAAGAGAAGGAGCAGCTTTAGAGCACACAAAGGCAAATGACACCAGACAAGGGGAATTTAGCAAAATGATTGGGCAGCAGGTTCAGAATAATCATAAATATTTCCTTTTCACCTACAAATATGCACCACACTTGGTACAAACTAAAAAAAAAAAAATATTTTTTAATCTTCCAGAGGTATTAATAGCCAAGCAGTTCATAAACAAACTGAGATATGGATCCTTGAAGGTGTCAGAGAAGTGTCACTGGATGTGCCTGTCTGAAGGATCTGGAAATAACAGACCCTCCCATGACTAACCTGTCCCTCACAGTTGCCCCCCTCATCCTTTTCTCCTCCCCTTTCCCAGATTAAAGAAGTTCATCTCCCTCCACCTGATGTGCCACAGGCCCCTCACCACCTCGGTCACTCTGCACTGGATTTTCCAGGTTTTTTCCCCAGGTATCTCCCAGGAGAGGGGTTGGACTTCTATCATGAGATATCAAAAAATCAAAATTTCCTGGGGTACATCACTTGAGTGACAATTCAGGCCTCATCTGTGAGACACCAAACTGTGGGGTATTTGCTATTTAAAGCAGCTGAATGTTAACAGGAATATTGGGATTCACTGTGTCACCTCATCTACTGGGACTGCAAAGCAGAATATTTACTGATCTGGTGAAAAAGTGTCTTATCATGACAGGACTGAAAACAGCAATAAAATACCTTTATCATTAATTCTGATTAGTGAAATATAGTGGAATATCCCTGATTGTGAAATATCCCAGGCAGAGGAGAACATGGTATTTGCCTTTCACACTGCCAGAAAAATAAAAAAAATTAAGATCCTGAAAAGATCTAAGAGTATTCCTATCCCATAATAGATATCCCAATCCCATGATGATAGTTTTTATCAGAACAAGGCAGTGATGCAAAATATTTAATGCAGATTTTCCTTGGCTCTGCCGTTGCTTTTATGGCCTTTTTATTGCTTTTAAAGCAAATCACGTCACCGCTGGTACCTTCTCTGACCCTTTAGTTAAAATGGTACCCCAAGAACAATCACATCTTTGTGTGCTCAGTGCTTGCTGAGCACTTCAGGATCCCTGGATTTGCATGGGGTGGGAGCAGAGCCCCACCCAGGAATGACACCAACCTCATCAACATTGCCTCTAATCCTGCTGCATTTTTTACATGAAAAGCACTAAAATTTCCTCGGGAAAAAAAAAAAAAAAAGCTTCATTTGAAATAGCAAAAGCTTCTGTTCTTCTATCTCCTAGGTGGGAGTAAGTCAGAAATTCACTGATATTGAACAAAAAGACAAAAAGAAGGGTGAGTGAGAACTGAAATGGGCTCTCAGGGAGGTGGTGGAGTCTCCATGCCTGGAGACATCCAAAAGCCATCTGGAAACAGTCCTGGGCACTCAGGTCCCAGGGAGGTGTGAATGGATCACCCCAGTGTCCCTTCCAACCTCAACCACTCCAGGATTCTGTGAAGAAATGGGTTTGAGCCTCTATATTTTTGAGTATTTTAAAGGAGGGAAATGTTTTTGATGGTAAAACAAGTTCTTCTCCTGCTTGCCTCAAAGTCTGGATTTTTCTATTTAGGGAAGACAAAAAAGACAAAAAAAAAAAAAAAAAAAAAAAAAAAGGAAAAAATTAAGAATAAGAAAAAAAAAAAAGGATAAACAAACATTCTGAAATACAGGAAGAATATGGGCAAACCATGAAGCGATAATGGCCAGAGGGAGGGGAAGACAGAGGTTAATGGGAATAGAAGCAGATAGACACAAAATTTCTGGACAGAAGCAATACAGGAGTGGCACTAGAGGGTAATGTGGGTGGGAATTGGAAAGAAACTATGGGATCAGGATTTTAATAGGATCTAAAGCTGTTTGGTTGAGAACACTGGTGGCTAAAAGAGAGAATCAAAATATGAGAAATAAGTAGAAATTATAACTTTTAAACTGAGAATTATCAGTCCAGGGAATTTTGAGCTTCAGCAGAATAGAGGGAGAAATGGGTATGGAAATCCCACAAGGACCAAGACAGCCATAGGACAGGAATGAGAGGGGAGGAATAATGAAAGCTGGGGAAAGAGCCACATTATAGAATCAAGGAGGGGAAGAAAAACCAACCCAAACTCCAAAAATTAAATGAAAGAGTCTGGGGATGGTGCCACTAGGAAGGACCAGAACTGGCAGCCAATAACTGAATACAAGGATGTATCAGGCAAGGCCTGGATGAGGCAGAAATTTGGAAGAGCTTAGCAGAGTGAGGAGAAAGGTAAGAGAAATTTTGGGGGAAATGTAAGGGAAATTTAAGGGAGAACAGGCACAAAAGTCTGTGCATCCAATATAAGTGAAAAAAGGGGAAATCCTACCTTCCTGATGACTGTGGACATCAAAACACAGAATTACACAGTGACAAAGGGACGAGGGGAATCAGGGGCTGGGAGGCAAGTGCTGGAGAGAGGGAAGAGCTACCAGTGTCTGCATTATCCAGCACTTCAAGGAGGTCTTGGAATTACAGAACTGACGGAATTTGTCATCTCAGTACCCAACAGCTGGGCAAAAACTCCAGTGCTGGGAGTTGGCAATAAAGGAGTGTTATTTATGCTGAGGTTCAGGCCTGGGGGTGTCAGGGCAGTACAGGCCACACTGCCCTTCCTATTGGTCAGAAGGGAAGAGGGAATGATTCAGAAAGAATTCATAGGTTATAAAGCCTAAAAAAACCCTCTGCATGTGCCCAGTGTGAACTGGGATTTGCCATGTGCTAGAGAAAGCTGTGCATGTGTTAAGGAGGAATTTGTGTGTGGTTAAAGGATGTGGATGTCAAGTCTGTGGTTAAGAAAGATAATTCAGGCAATACTTGAATTAGCAGATGCTCAATCTCCCTTCCAAGCTGCTCATTATTTAATCACACACTCTGAAAGGAAATTGTGTCTAAAACTCTGAATTTACCCACCTACCATTTTGTTACACCCTTGACATAAAATCTCTCTTCTTATCAATCAGCTTTCCCTCTGTGCAAACCTCCTCCTGTGTCAGGGAGTTCTCTTGTCCTGGCTAAAGTAACTTGTTTAATTCCCACTGCTGCACACATTCCATGGGCGGGATCACCCAAGGAAGAGCAGCTTTGGGCAGAGCTGCCAGCTGTGGCTGCTGTCCTCATGGACAGCCTCTTGCTCCTACCTCTGTTCAGTGCTTCTACTCCAGGATTTATCCTGAAGATCCAAGCGGAATTGCTGAAGGCCATTCCCCCTCACCTTGTCACTGTCTGCTCTTGTAAAAAGTTCAAGCTCTTCATCAGAAGAACAAAGGGCTTTGTTCCAGAAATGAATGTTTGCCACCATGATCACAAAAGCCTTTGAAATCTTTAACCCATTTTTTAATTTGGAAGTCTGTGGAAACCCAGGGCACTGGGAATATTTCCCTGTCTGCTCTGGGGTGCCCTGACCCCCAGGGGAGCACCGACTGTGACCCTCATCCATGGAGGAAGTTTCCTAGACTTCAAGATAGACTAGAATCCACAAAAGTGTGAAATAGATTATAGAGAGTAGTGTAGGTGCATCACTTGGTGAGAAATTTAGCTTTTGGGATTTTTAATATATCATGGATGGAATCAAGATGAAAGGCACATGGTGTCCTCCTGAGTTTCTTCTTCATCCTTCTTCTTCCTTCTTCTTCATGGGTTTGGGTAGCACTCTGTAAGTGGACAGAAAAGTCTGCATTGCGGGCTCTTTGGGATGAGTTATTGGGTTAAAAGGGAAAATAATCTAGGTGTCTTTTCTCAGTTGGATATTTTAGTCTTAAAAGACCTTGTAACAATAGATAGTTAGCCATTTTGTGCCTTGCTGCTGGACTCACAGTAGTGAGACTGTTTCACTGATAAGAAATAGAAAACACCTGAGTCTGAACATGAAACTACTGTCTCAAGTGCCTTCAATCCAGACCCAGAGAAACCAATAGAAGTCAGCCCCAAATATCCTTTAACTCCCTCCCCCCATCTCACTGCTGTACCCAGGAATGGGGCAGTTTTAGTACACAGCAGCCGGAGAGGAGAAAGTTCCTTTTTCTCCTTTCCCAGCTGTACAATCTCTGTCCTGCAGCCCTGAGTTATCACTTTGTGTCAACAGAACTGGTTTGCACATGTTCTCATGAGCAAAGGGTACAGATAAATTTTTGCTGCTCAGTAGGGGCATTGTTGTGCTACCAGAAGTACCCTATAAATTTCAGCAAATTCTCACAAATAATTTTAAAAGACATCACAGAAAATTATTCATTAGTGTTTTTCCCTATTAAAACCATGTTAGTCCCTTAAAGGAGCAGAAATGTACAGAATAACAGATGTGGGCATGAACACGGGCAAGTCCTAAACTCCAAAATTACACTAAAACTGTCCTGGGTCAGCACAGCCTGTATGTGCTCAAGACCTGATTACAGAACTGCACATCTGGCATTCCAGGACATTGGAAGAGAATTCAGAACGAAGGCCAAGGCACCTGGAGTAGTCAACAGACTGATGTAAGGAATCCCTTTCTACACCCTCACAGCTGTCCTGTCAAGTGAAATAGGGGTTTACACATTTAACATTACTTTTCTAACATCAGTTCTGGATTTAGGCACCAGGTTCCTAGGATAAAGGTGCAGCTTTGGAGCATTGGCAGCCTTGTAGAACTTGGTTGCTGAGTTGAGGTCCCAGATGGAGACAATAATTCAAAAGTTACAAGTAGGAGGGAAAAATTTTAAATCTCTGAGAGAAACTTGTATTCCTTACAGGGGTCTGGGAAAGGGGCTCAGCCTGGAGCAAAGGAGGCTCAGGAGGGCCCTTCTGGCTCTGCACAGCTCCTGCCAGGAGGGGACAGGCTCAGGCGGGTCAGGCTCTGCTCCCAGGGAACAGGGACAGGAGAAGAGGGAACGGCCTCAGACTGGGCCAGGGCAGGCTCTGGGTGGACACCAGCAGGAATTTCTACATGGAAAGGGAGCTCAGGCCTTGGCAGGGCTGCCCAGGGAGATTTGGAGTGTCCATCCCTGGAGTACCTGGACATGGTACTCAGTGCTCTGGGCTGGGGACAAGGTGGGAATCAGACACAGGGTGTACTCGTTATTCCTGGGGGGCTTTTCCAGCCTCAGTGATTCTGGGATTCTGAGACCAAAAACTGGTTTAAGTTCAGAACACTATTAAATGATATCTTTTATTCAGGGAAGCCCCAGACATGAAACACCTTATATAAGCAAAAAGCAAGTAAGCAAGAAGTGTATTCTAAAACCAAATCTACCACAAAACCCAGCAATAACATTTAAAAAATCCAAATTATTTCTAGCTTTTATTTCCTATACAGCATATAAACATGTGCAGATCCTTTCTTCACATTCTTGCCACCAATAAATAAAACAACAGGCAATGCTTTCATTTCAACGTGATTCCAGCACTGCAGTTTGGAATTCCTTCCTCCTAAAGGGAGTTTAAAGAATCTCAATACACAACCAGGGAAGATTTCCTTTGCTCCTCTACACCCATTCCCTAATCAGGACAAGGAACAGGCTGTTTTCTGGCTGTCAAAGTGTTCCTAAACACCAGGAATTCATCTTGAGTTACTTGTTGCAGTTCTGCTACAAACTCAGAGGTGTCCCTCAGAGGGAAAGGGATCCAACCCACTGGGAATGAGGGCTGAGAAAGGGGATAGCCTGGTGCTGCTCTTGTGTGTACAGGAGGCCAAATCACAGACAGGTATTCAGTCTTAGTTATTAGACATTAAATATTAGCTATTAAGTATTAGATATTAATATTGCCTACTAAAAGGTTGCAGAGGTACTGAGTTTCACCCAGTGTATTCAAACCCAGGCAAAACAGTGGGAAATGAAACCCAGGTCATTTCCATTCCAGTGTCACCCAACTCCTGCAGCACTGGAACCTCTCAGAGGAGTCACAGCCTCCTTGTTGGCAGATCTGCTCTGCTGGGGGCACCTGATCCAAGTGCTGCAGGACTGCAGGAATGTCCCCATGAGCTGGCAGCTGCAGTTTGGGTGCAGTGGGAGATAGAGCCCAGAAAATTTGATGGGTGAAAGTACATGATCCCACTATAGAAATGCACAAACTTCCCAGCTGGACATGCCTTGCGTGGGTTTTCCCACCTTCTCAGAAACAGATGGTGCAGGCAGCATTGGCACAGATCTCACACAGGTTGACCTCAGCAGCCAGGCCTGTCTGGGAGGAAGGAGGGATTCAGCCGGATGCCAGGAGAGCAGAGCCACCTGCCAAAGCATTTGGACACTCCTTTCCACTCCTGTTTTATTATTTTGAAGTCCCTTGAAGGTACCTCTGCTCTGTAAAATTAGCTCATGCTAAAACTGGCTTAAGGAATTAAATCAAAGCTGAATTCATTAGGATGGGAACGTCTGAAGGCAGGAGGACAAGAGGACGGGGAGGATTTCTTCCTAAAGTGTTCCTTCTACTGGACAATAGATAAATGCAATACAATAACATAAAAAGTAAATACTGCAGCAGCAGCAGGCCGTGGCACTTTGGACAAGGGGGAATGTCTTAAGCTGAAGGAATGTAAATTTAGATGGGATATTGGGAGGAAATTCCTCCCTGTGAGGGTGGTGAGGCCCAGAGCAGCTCCCAAAATCTGCTTCCAAGTGCATAAAAATCTGCACCTACAAAAAGGTGCCAAACACACTGGAGTTAAAGGTGCTTCAGGCACAGGTTCCCTGAACTGCAGGGTAACTGTCCCAAGCCTGGCTTTGGGCTGCTCCCCCTGCACACTGTCTCCTGCACACCAGCCACGCTGTGGGAGCGATTTGGGAGCCCCTCTGGGACCCCCCAGCCCCAGTGCCAGCCAGCAATGACGCTGCCAGTGCCTGCAGCCCCCACCCCAATCCGGTTCGCTCAGCAGGTGGTTCCTGAGGTGGCACTTGGGGACATGGGTCGGGGTGGCCTCGCCCGTGCTGGGGCAGCAGCTGGATGTGATGGTCTCAAAGGGCTTTTCCAACCTCAGGGATTCCGTGGGGCACTCAGGGACTGACCCAACCATACAGACAGGCACAAGAAGCAGTTACACATTGTGAAAAACACGTTCACTCTCCTGTGAAAATTTAAAAAGTTTAATAAGGACAATAGGACACAAGGACCATAGAGCAAAGGTTATTATGGCCAAGTGCATCTTGGCATCAGCCAAAGACCATACTGTCACCTTCAGGGATACCCCTTAAATACCTTTTCCCTTACATCAGCCTATTGCATAATCATAGATCCATATGCATATGCATAGACTAGTTTACATATTCCAGGACCTATTTTACATGGCCTCTCCTTGGGTCTGACTTTTTAGAGCATGTGTGTTTCTTGGCTGTGGTTTTGGCTCCTTCTCCTTATCACTTCCAGTTTAGGCCTTGGTCCACACACTCTTCAGACGGTGAGTGCTGATGGTTGGCAGATCTGTACAGGTGTCCTCATCCTGTGTTCACTGGATGTTATCCCATCCAAGCAGGCATTTTAACACAAGCATAGCTATTTCACTACTATGTCTAAGCTTAATTAACAACAGAAATAAAAATTATATCTTTATAACAAAGTAATTTTAACACCACACCTGTAGAATCCATTTTAATATTTGTGAAAAGCCAATATTATAATATGTATCTATAATACTCATAGATTATACTGCCATGAGCCAGAGCACCTCAGGGCATCATTAAGAGAGCACATAAAGAAGGAAAAACACACCTAGTTACACCACTCTGTGGCTTGCAAGTGGGGCATGAACACCACTTCATACTGATCTTGGCAGCCCCAAGGAAAGCAAGTATTAAGGAGGCACTGACGATGCCATTTGTCTGACACTCCTGCCCCAGAGCCGCAGCCCAGCAGGTCTCTGTGGCACTTTGAACTATTTGTGTCATTCAGAAGCTGCACGCCCCTAAAGCTGCCTTGGGAACACACAGTTTCCCACATGCCTTTTATAGTCCAAGCTGTATTTCCAGCACATTCCAAGACAGTTTAAATCAAAACGAGGTCACTGGGAGACAACACAGCATTGAATCAGGCACATCAGGAGACTTGCCAGGTAACATTCGCTGTGGGCCCTTGATGCCCAAAATCTAGGCAAGAACACAGTACCCCATAGGAGGCCTACAGAGCAGGCATTTGTTTATTCAATGCTGGGAGTGAGGGGGATGGCTCCACCACAAACTCACTCATCCGTTCTTCGCACAGCACTAGCTTTTATACTTTTTTTACTTGTGTGCACATTATACTTTCCTAACCTTCATAATGTAACATATTTTCTGATCACATGATTATGTAAGCACATGAGCGGTTTCTGCATGAGGTGATTGTCAGCCTCCTGTGGTCGTTTTTGATGAAGGCTCAGAAGTCTTCCTCAGGCTTGAACTTTTCACCTCTGTTTCTACACATGCTCTATAAGATTTTCTGCTCAGGTAGACAGTGGTTAGCTTTTTGTAGCTAGCTTGTTCTACTAAATTTGCTGATTTCTAAAAAGTGCTTCATTCACATACCCATTGTTATAAATACTTATTATGTTGTTGGCTTTTTGCAAATATTAGGATGAATGTTATATGCATAATGTTAAAAGAAATTTGCTTTTATTTCTGCTATTTACAAAAAACTTAGACATAGTAGTAGTGGTAGCTGACATCGTTCTGAGTGAACTGTCTCTTTGGTCAGGATAACATCCAGTAAATATGGAATGGGAACCCTGCTACTGATATGCCAGCTATCAGCATCTGCCGTCTGAAGAAAGTATGGACCAAGGCCTAAACTGGAAGTGATAAAGAGACCAAAACCACAGCCAAGAAACACGCAAGCTCTAAAAAGTCAGACCCAAAGAGAGGCCATGTAAAATAGGTCCTGGAATATGTGAACTAGTTTATGGATTTGCATACGGGTTATGAATATGCAATGGGCTGAGGTAATGGAAAAGGTATTTAAGGAGTATCCCCAAAGATAAAGGTGTGCTCTTAGCTGATGCAAAGATGCGCCTGGCCATAATCTTTGCTTTACTGTCTTTGTCTCCTATGGTCCTTTATTAAACTGTTTAAATTTTCACATGAGAGTGAACATGTTTTTCACACCTGTTACAAAGTAACTTCTTTCTGCATAGCTACACCTTTTTGCATAGCTCAAGCATTATCTTGTTGCGTCGGCACCACTTTCCATTCCCATCACTCCGTCTGCAGCCCCCTTGTTTCTCGCACACCTTGTTCTGTTCCAAGCGCTCCCGTTAGAAATGGATCGCTGTGCCCGGGATAAATCCCCTTTCGCCATTGGCCTGCAGGCCGCACCACCGAGAGCAGCGGGGCTGCGGCCCTGCCACCTCCTGTCGCCGTCTGTCGCCGCTCGCCTCCGCCTGCCCACCCGCTCCGGCTGAGCCACCACCCTCGGCCCCAGGCTGGCAAGCACCGCAGCAAGATCGTGCTCCAAGCTGAGGTAGGGGCTGGGTTCAGGGGGAAAGATGCCTTTCTGAGGAGAGAGGCTCCCTTCTGAGGAGACAGGCTCCTTTCTGAGAGAGGTTCCCTTTCTGAGGAGACAGGCTCCTTTCTGAGGAGAGAGGCTCCTTTCTGAGAGAGAGAGGTTCACCTCTGAGGAGGGAGGTTCTACCGCGATTCTTTGGCCTTCCCCAGGAGCCAGCCTAGCCTGCCGCCATCTCGGGAAGGACGGCCTAGTTCGGCCGGCTGGGCCGCCATCCTGAGAGTGGTGCGGCGTCATTTCCTGTACAATGTCACCATCTTGAGTGTGGCTCCGCGAGGGTTTTTTTTGTTTTGTTTTGTGGGGTTTTTTTTTTGGTTGGTTTTTTTCCCTTTCTTTCTGATCCGCCATCTTGAGTGTTGTGACACGTGATTCCTGTCGCGGCCGCCATCTTGAGAGTGGAATGACGCCAGTTCCTGCAACGCCGCCATACTGAGTGACTTGTCACGTGACTTCTTGCAGCGGCAGCCCAACGCCACCTGGCAACCGCGCCGCGGCTCCGTGGGCTCCCTGCAATCCTCGCCCGACACTGCCACCACAACCGGGACCCGCGCCTGGTGCTCCCACGCTGTTCCCGGGCACCACGCGGGCGCCAGGGCCGGTGAGAGGCGGCGGCCCGACGAGTCACTGCGCGTGCGCGTTTCTCGGAGTTGCGGAACCGCTTCAGAGCTGCGGCTAAGGCCGGAGAGCCGTTTGAGGTAGCGCGCATGCGCGCCTGCCTTGCGGCAATACCGCCTTTGGCCGGCAGGTGGCGGTCCCCAGCCGTCGAACGCGCCGCGCATGCGCAGTGCCCCGCGGCCGGCGCAGGCGGCAGCGCTCGAGGCCCAGCCGGGATCCCGGACTTGGTGATGCGCAAAAAGCTTCCAAGCACACAGAGCTGCTTCTGTTGCCTTCGTAGAGGGCATCTTTTCTCCTTTTGCAGGCCCTTTATTGTCTAATTTATATGTACAAAGGTTATATTTGTATTTTCAAATCTTATATCTGTCCATATTTAGAATTCCTTATGCTCTAAGATCCTTCGTATAAAACAGTAGATACGGGATTATACCTGGAAATCAATTCTTATATTTTTTTTTCTGCGTATATATAAAGAGATAAGAAAAGTTACCTTTTTTTTTTTTTTTTTGCACACGATTCGAGACAGACACCCACAGGTGAACACAGCGCGCACAGACAAAAGCAGCGGTGTGACCCAGAGACATAAAAACCTGTCTTGACAAAAAAACCATAAAAACCATAAAAACCATAAAAACCATGAGCGCAGCACCAGCGATGTCACCGGGGCCCAGCAGGAGCAGGGGCTGGGATCACCCATCCCCGCTGGGCAAAGGCCGCCAGGAAGGGTTAATTCTGGCACACGGGACAAGTTCCTGCAGCAAGGCTGCTCTGTCACCTGGGGACACTGCCACTGCCCCTGGGACACCTCCGGAGGAGCAGGAGGAGGAGGAGGAAGAGAGAAAGAGAGAAAAAAATGGAGGGAGGGAGGGAGGGAGGGAGGAAGGGAGGAAGGAAGGGAGGGAGGGAGGCAGGAAGGCAGGAAGGAAGGCAGGAAGGAAGGCAGGAAGGAAGGAAGGAAGGAAGGAAGGAAGGAAGGAAGGAAGGAAGGAAGGAAGGAAGGAAGGAAGGAAGGAAGGAAGGAAGGAAGGAAGGAAGGAAGGAAGGAAGTGGCGGAAGGAAGGAAGGAAGGAAGGAAGGAAGTGGCGGAAGGAAGGAAGGAAGGAAGGAAGGAAGGAAGGAAGGAAGGAAGGAAGGAAGGAAGGAAGGAAGGAAGGAAGGAAGGAAGGAAGGAAGGAAGGAAGGAAGGAAGGAAGGAAAGGAAGGAAGGAAGGAAGGAAGGAAGGAAGGAAGGAAGGAAGGAAGGAAGGAAGGAAGGAAGGAAGGAAGGAAGGAAGAAGGAAGGAAGGAAGGAAGTGGCGGAAGGAAGGAAGGAAGTGGCGGAAGGAAGGAAGGAAGTGGCGGAAGGAAGGAAGGAAGGAAGTGGCGGAAGGAAGGAAGTGGCGGAAGGAAGGAAGTGGCGGAAGGAAGGAAGGAAGGAAGGAAGGAAGGAAGGAAGGAAGGAAGGAAGGAAGGAAGGAAGGAAGGAAGGAAGGAAGGAAGGAAGGAAGGAAGGAAGGAAGGAAGGAAGGAAGGAAGGAAGGAAGGAAGGAAGGAAGGAAGGAAGGAAGGAAGGAAGGAAGGAAGGAAGGAAGGAAGGAAGGAAGGAAGGAAGGAAGGAAGGAAGGAAGGAAGGAAGGAAGGAAAAGATTGGTGCAGTGGGAAAGCACAAGTCTAGGAATGGGACAGAGAAAGGCAGAAAAGACAGGGACAAGAAAAAGGAACAATGAACAGCAATGGAGGGGAAGGGAGGAGAGTAGGAAGAACCCCAGAACCATTTAGGTTGGGGAAGAACTCTGAGATGATCCAAGTCCGAGCATTAACCCAGCACTGCCAAGTCCACCACCAAACCACCTTACATGAAGGCAGCATCACCTGCCCCACCTGGGGAATTGTGCCTGGAAGCACAGGAGGGAGCAGGACAGGCAGAAAGAGGGTCAATGCCATGATTTGCACTGTAAGTGAAGTGCTATTTATATTCCTTTTTCTTCTTCTTCTTTTTTTTTTTTTTTTTTTTTTTTTTTTTTTTTTTTTTTTTTTGGTGTTGAAAGATTTGGGAGAAAAAAAAAAAAAAAGAAAACAAAACCCGCCCTCGACCATAGGTAAATGCACCTCAATGCACACACACAAAGAAGAATTGTTCTGTGACAAGGCAACACCAACCATGCTTCCATCTCAGGGTAGAAAATGTCACATACCTGCATGTGGTCAGGACAACGGGGCCCAACCTGGATTCTTGTCAAATACCGAAGCAAAAATTTTCACTGCAATATTTCCTATGCGTCACATGCCTGGGGGAGAAAGATCTCCAGAATACAAGAAGTAATTATTTTTTTAAATTAACAACAGAAAAGCAAATTCAAAGGCTTTAAAGATGCAGACATTCCCTAATTTTAGACATAACAATGTATTTACTGTCAATTTAAATCTTCTCCCTACTTACCCTACCTTCTACTTAACATCTCTTCTTGTTTGTCTTGATGTAGTTTTTTAGGAATGTTGTTTTTAGGAATGTTTTACTGCTGCTTGTCTGAAGTCAGAAGCCTTTTTGGAGTTCTATAAATGGAACACATTTTAAATTTTAAATTCATAATTTAATGTCGAGAGACATCAAAAACTATCAAAATTTAGTGCAGCTACTTGCCTGCTCTTGTCACAGGGAGGACAATGTGAGGGGAAGGAAAGGACAACAAATGATTTGAGGGAGGGAACACCTCTGCTATAGAGGCGGGACCAGAGAGTTAGGGTTGTTTAGCCTGGAGAAGGGAAGGCTCCAGGACTTCAAATTCACAGAATCACAGAACTTTTAGGTTGGAAGAGACCTTTAAGATCATCGAGTCCAACCCATGTTCCAGCACCTCAACTAGATCATGGCACCAAGTGCCACATCCAGTCTTTTTTTAAACACATCCAGGGATGGTGACTCCACCACCTCCCTGGGCAGAGGATTCCAGTATTTGACCAATAATTGGTGGCCTCCCAGTGCCTCGTGGGGCTGTGAGAGTTGGAGAAGTGCTTCCAACAAAGGCAGGTAGTGATAAAACTAGGGAAATGGCTTTAGGATAGAAGAGGTTTGGTTTCCATTAGATATTGGGAAGAAATCCTTTACTGTGGTAGTGGTGAGGCCCTGGCATAGGCTGCCCAGGGAAGTGTGGCAGAAGAAACCCTGGAAGCATTCAAGGCAAGGTTAGATGGGACTTTGAGCAACCTGGTCTAGTGGAAGCTGTCCTTGCCCATGGCAGGAGGGAGGGGCTGGAAACAGGTCATAGTTCGGGTCCCTTCCAACTCAGGGATTCAGGGATTCTAGTGTGAAAACACATTCACTCTCCTGTGGAAATTTTAAAAGTTTAATAAAGGACAATGGGAGACAAAGATAGTAAAGCAAGGATTATGGCCCAAGAGCACCCTGTTATCTTCGGGTATACCCCTTAAATACCTTTTCCCTTACATCAGCCTATTGCATATTCATAGACCCTTATGCATAGTAAACTTTTCCCCAAACTAGTTTACATGTCCCAGGAATTGTTTACTCTATCTCCTCCTTGGATCCCCCTTTTTAGAGCATGGGTATTCCTTGGGTGTGGTTTTAGTCCTTTCTTATCGCCTCCAGTTTTTGGGTCTTGGTCCAGGCTGTCTTCAGACGGTGAGTGCTGATGGCTGGCAGATCTGTACAGGTGTCCTCATCCTGTGTTCAGTGGATGTTATCTTGTCTTTTAGATTTCCTGAATGTGGGAAATCACCTAATTATTTCACACCATTTTCCGAGTTAGTTACATGAAAAAGCATTTTAACATTTCACAGTATCTATTATAGTACTGTCTAAGTTAGTACATATCACACTGTGATTTAGAAAAGCTATACAGTGTATACCTAAACTGACAGATTATACTATATCAAAAGCAGTAATTACAAGTTGTACTATATCAGGATTTTTGTGATCAGTAATACCTTGCAAAACAAAAGTTGATGCATAAATGCGAAAGCCAATAGCTATATTTGTTATTTATATCAGTCATATGATACAACATATTGTTATAAACGTAATTGCCAATTAAATCGAATCAATAATTTGCGAAAGCCAAATTATGATAAAATAACAAAGTATAAAATTTATTTCGTGTTCGAATGATAAAATCTGGGTCAGCCACTAATCGATTATACAGAGTCTAGCCCGGGACTAGGCTCTGGGTGTCACACGTACACAGCTGTGAGCCCCTGTATGTGTCAGTGGTAGTGGCACACCATAGCCCTGTCCGAGTCCAGTTCTTACACTCTTTTTCTTGCCGCAGGCCAGGATGTCCTTTGTCCTTTTCTAAATCAAGTAAATCCCAAAGCTCCTCGGTTCCAGGATAATGCTATCAGATGGAAGACGGTCCAGTTCTTGGGAATAATTCATAGGCTTCTTGTCTCCTTCTAGACAGAACTTGAGAGCCGCGCTTACACTGCACAAAACCCATGTCCGGGAAGATATACAAGTTAAACAGTCCCTTAGTGGTAGTTCTTTGCATGTTAAGGGATTTCTCAGGAACGGACTATAGGCTTGAATGGATTACCATGGATATGTCATTTCCCCTGGCTATCTGTAGCCAGGTGTGCCACTAATGGCTTATTCTTTATTTAGTTAAAATTTCTGAAATCCTGTGCTGCTTCTCCTTCTTCACATGTAAATGCAGCAAGACTATGTGGTATGTGTATGACAACAGGTTTCCCAACACCTGAAAGCCGCTTTTCCTTAGCTTTGGGAACTTGCCTGGGCAAGCCTCCTGTGATAGTAAAAAAAACCCCAATCTTCTCATTACCAACCTTACCTTATTCCACTATGTTCACATATATAACTATATTACATTAATCATTTTATTCACCTACGAATTTTGACACATTTATAACAATATCATGTTATATCATATCAGTAAAATTTGACATCAGTTTCAATACAGATTAATACAAGAGCACAGAGCGACAGGACAAAAGGGAATGGCTTCAAACTGCTAGAAGTTTTCAGAGAAACTCTGATTTGCCAAATGTGTTACTTCTACTTCATAAAGGAGCACGATGAAATCTTGTAGGACTGGTGAGGGCAAACTGGGGGTAGTTGGTGGCAAGTGTTTTTTTTTCCTTTCTATTCTGTTGAAAAAGGGGGTGTGGCAGCCTAGGACCAAGGAATATTGATGGCAAAGTGCTGATGGGTGACAGCATCCACCTGACAGCAATGTTTATCCCCTTCCCTCAGGTTGCAAGACCTGTTTCTGTGTGTATGTTAGCATGACATGAAAAAGTAAAATGAGGGCAAAAAGTCCTAGCAGGAGGCAGGGCCTCTGTGGGGTTTGGGATATGCATTCCCACGTGTGTCCCCAGCTGATGGGATCGCTGTGGCCACGCCGGCGCAGAGCTGTGTTGTGCTGCCAGGACAGTTGCTTGGAAAACGAAGGGAAAAAAAACCTAAACAAATCGAAGAGGAAAAACTCACCCAGGCAGGCAGCAGCAGGCTCCGGCGTGGCCGAGGTTTCCAAGGCTACTGCAGCCACACTGCCAGCTGGGACACGGCTGCTTTTGAGGTCGTTTTGTACAATTTTTACTGTTTGAGTTGGTAGAGACACTCGTGGCTCAGGTTGTGTGTTGGGGGGGAAATTGCTGACTGAGAACTTACTTGTTTGGTGCAAGCCTTGCAAGTGGGGGGTTTGGGCAATGCGAGCTTTCCTGAAGGGCTCGGAGGGGTGTTTCCAGCTGAAATCCAACACCACGACCATCGGGAGCCACAGAGGGGCCGACATCGTCCTGCAGGTAGGGCCGAGGCAGCTGAGCGTCCTAAACCAGGAGGGGGATGGAGGGGAGGGAAGGGGATGTGCTGGAGCCCTCCGTGCAAAGTGTGGAGGTACCAGTTTGTGCTGGGATTGACGGCCAGAAAAGGGACTTGGCAAAGCAGGGATGAACCTGGAGCCACCTCCAGCAGCGTTCCCTGCCTGTCCCTCGCCTACTCCCAGTCTGCAGGGGTAGCAGATTGCCATGCAGCCCTGGAATTCTCCATCTCAGACAACAGCTTCATCCTTCAGGACTTCAACTCCCCCCATGGCACCTTTGTCAACAGCTGCCAGGTCCAGAACGCGGCCGTCAGGGTGAGGCCGGGAGACATCCTGAGCTTCGGCACCGCGGGAGCGTCCTTCGAGCTGGTGCTGGATGGGGCTGCCCAGGTAGGGGTGGGGATGTCCAGGGAAAGGTGCCCAGGGAAGGTGGGTGGGTGGGTGCTGCTGCCCAGGGAAAGCTTCAGAAGCAGGAACTCGCTCCCAGCTCATCTGGAGATCCTGAGGAAAGGTGCCAAAGGTGAGTGTCAGGAAAATCCACAAACGCAAGAAGTTTATGTCCAAAAAGGAGACAGAGGAGTCCTTCACCTTTATTTAGATAAATAATTCTCCCAATTTATCTCCCAGATAAATTATTCTCCCAGTAAAGGGAGAGAGTCCACTGGGGCACATGCCCCTGGGGTTTTCTCTCTCTCGGGGTTTTGGAGGGCACAGCCTCCTTTTATCCTAACACCTGGCCGCATGGTGCCCTCTTCCTTTTCCCACTGGCCTAGGTACCAGGAAGGTACAGCCTTCCCAAACCACCTACCACATATTTCCCCCTTGAACCTACTGTTTTACCCCAAAGTTCAGGAGTTCAGGCTTGTGCAGACACTTGCCTATCTCAGGAGCCAAGCTGTCTGGGCTCTGCAACAAACCTGCTGCCCAAAGTCAGTAGAGACATTAAGACCTATTTCAAAGACGTCAACACCCATACCTTCACCCATCAAACTGTTTGTAAAGACAGTAGCTCACATCTTTCCTGTCACAGGGGAGAAGGAAATGAAAGCTGGAGCTCCCTCTGCTGAAGAAACTCAGGCAGCTCGGTAGGAAAATGGAAAAGCACGGGACAGAGATGCATTAGCAAAGGAAGACCTGGAAAATGTCCTTTCCCTCTATTTGTATTTTATGTTTCCTCCCAAGCCACTTAACAAGAGAGAAGCTGAGTTTCAAATAAAACATAGAGGAACTGATAATCCCCAGAAATATTTTTATTATTTTGGCTCTTGAAGAATCCAAGATGCTGCCTAGGTAAAGCTAGATCACTGGAGCAGTGAGCAGTTGAATTCCCAAAGGCAGGTGAGCAGCTGGATTCCCAAGAGGAGATGAGCACAGGATCAGGTCTGCACAGCGATGCAGAGCCTTTTCCTCGCCTGGGATCCTCCTTTGGAGGGACAGCTTTGAAGCCTGACCCTGCTGCCTGCAGAGAGGGAACCACCTCGCTGTGAAGTGTCTGACAAGGGGAGGGATCTCTGCTCTGAGTCTGAGAGGAGGTGCTGTGCAGAGGAGCACACCCAGCTGGGAATCGTGTCCTGCCGTGCCCAGACAGGGGCTCTGTGCCATCCAGACAGGTTTTTGTGCCATCCCGCTGGGAGCCAGCACCATGGGCAGCAGAGTGAGCAAAGCAGCAGGGCTGGGATGTGCCCTGGGAGAAGGGAAGGTGCTGGAGGTGCAGGAGCCTGCACTGGGGTCTGGGGCTCTGTTAACAGCCAGGGGTTGAAGGACCCACACCCAGGTCCAACCCCGCTGGCAGATGTTTAATGCAGCCCTTGTCACTGAGATCTTGGTGGTGGCTTGTCCACACTGTCCTGGAAAGCTCTGCTCTTTAGGAGAACAGCACAGTGTCCTAATTCCCAGTCTGACAGGCCCAGCCGATGGGAAGACAGGAACACCATGAGAGGCTTTGGTTTGCCTGAGAGAACGGGAGAAACAAATGGGATAGGAACATGTGTGGGCCAGGAGAGCTGTGAAAGAAGTACTCCTGGATTGTGCAAATGATGTGCAGAATTAGGGCATTCGGATGCAGAGGGAAAAGCTCAAAAAGCAGAAAACCCCAATAATTACCTTCTGTTTCAGCAAAGCATCTGGATGCCCTGATTCAAATCTGATCCTTGCGTAACGGAAATGGGAAAAATCTAAAATTGTGCTTCTGCTTAGATCTGTGCCTGTGTTTTCCACAACATGGTACACATGAATCCAGGGCTAAAATATTTCCTAAAATCTTGCAGATAACTTGATGCTTTCCCACCATAGATGTCCTGTCCCCCTTTGAAACGTCGCATGGGGTGGAGTGGGCAGCTCCAGGTGGTTGCAGAGCCCAAACCCTGGACTCCTGCATCTCCTCTGTGCCTGCCCTTGCTGCAGGGGCAGCTTCCCCCTGACTCCCTGGGCAGTGGGGCCCCCAGAGCCCCTGGCCACGTGCCCCATCTGCTGCTGCCAAGGCGACCTGCGAGTGCCCGGGACAGGAGCACAGCCAGAGCCACCTCTCTGGACACCAGTGCCACCTCCAGCAGGACCTCTGCGGTGAGGCCAGGTACTCCATGATGCCAAAACCAGACATTTGTGTCTTGGTGTCCTCACAGAGCAACTTGATGGGAGCGGAGCGGAGCAGTGACAACCGTTGAGCTACTGGGTGCGAGTCATTGTCCCCTGGAGCTGTATGGCCCATGGATGGTCCTGGGTGGCATTTGGGTCAAGGAAGAAATGAGCTGTGCCATCCCAAGGGGAATGCTGTTGCCCTTGCAGAGGGACATTTCCTCTTCCTTTTTCCTGATGTGTGACCCAGAAGGGCCATGACCAACTTTATCTGCACCACTCCTGACTCCTGCACCTGTTCTTGACTTCTGTGTAAACTGGGTTTTTTCCCTCCTTCAAAGTGGCTGTCTCAAGTGAAAGCACATTAAAATAGATCTGTATCCAATGCACCCCTGGAAATAAAGTATGTGATAGAGCAGGGCAGAGGTGAGGGTTTGGGCTGGAGAATGTGACATTTGCCATGGATGTTGTGGCCTGGTGCACAGTGCTGTGCATTTCCTGCTGTAGGATTGGGATTTTTGAGCTGCCATAAGCACCACAAAGTCAGCAGTGAGGCAACACCATGCACTCCCAGTGCTGAACTGGAAACCTCAGTGAGGGCAAAGGCAGGGACACACACAGCCAGGGTAGCACAAACTCCTCTTTTTGAGAACAGCCCAAAGGATTTCAAATGGCAGTGAGCAGAGCTGATCCCATGTGGAAAGACAAAAAAGCAGAGCTTTCTGGGGGGCTGACCAGTGCTGAAAAATAATGGCAGCCTCTCTCTACTGTGTCTCTGCTCTTTTAGGCTGTTTTGGTTCCCAGAGGTGAATTAACTCTCTTTTCTGTACTGTTTTGGTTCCCAGAGGTGAATTAACTCTCTCTTCTGTGCAGACTGTTTGCAGTCTAAGTTTTTTTTGCAGTCTTTTTTTTTTGTTTGTTTCTCTGCTGGTTGTGAAGTGAGCTCATGCCCTGAATAGTGGCCACTGCCCTTGGAGTAGTTTTGGGACAAGGGAAAAGGGTGCTGCAGGGAGCATTTTTGCTGCCTGCAGCCACATCTCATGCTGATAATTTGCTTTCTTCCAGTCTCAGCCAGCTTCTCAGGTGATGGTGCAAGCCAAGGGAGAGCCCCTTCCCTGGGGCCTCGCAAGGTGGATCTCCTCCTGCAGGGGAAGGTAATGCTGGGAAGGGAGAGGGAGAGGGAGGAGCCAGCCCTGGTCCTTGGAGGAGCAGGTGAATCCTGCCAAGTGTCTGTGTCCCACCAGGAGTCCCAGCAGGGTGTGGGGGCTGCCACCAGAGCGGGTGGATGGGGACAGTGGGTGGCTGGAGGATGCACCAAGCCAGGGACAGCAGGTCCCTTGCTGATGGCCTTGAGTTGGTACCCCTGGACACGGGTCTGGAGTTTCTGTGGCTGCAGAGTGACCACTGGAACCTGGATCTGCCAGCAGGGTGAGAAGCTACTGGAGAAGGAAGTGGGTCACCTTTTTGGTTTGGAAACAGAGTTAAAGGGGAACGATGTGGTGATGAGAGACCTACAGGAGGAGATGGCAGCCATGGCAAAGAAGCTGGCCCAGGCAGCAGTGAGGAACGAGGCTGAGCTGACCCAGAAGCTGCTCACCTTCAACCAAGAGCTGGGAGCCCAAACAGAGGAGATCAAAGCCCTGAGGGAACAGGTACTGGAGGCTTCCATAGGCACCGAGCAGGGAAAAACACCTCTCAGGTATAGGTGTGTTTGTGGGGTAACACCCAGGTTTGGGCAGGAGAGGTTTGTGTGTCTGAAATCAAGGGAAATGAGGGAGAGAGGTTTTCCTTCCTTCCTCATGCCTCTGGCATTAGGATTTCAGCAGGAACAGCCAGAGCACATTTAGGATGGTTTTTGAAGATGCTGAAGAGCAGTCCAACCAAACCACAAGTGCCAGATGACCCTCTATGAAGGGGTAGCAGTCAGTGAATGTTCTGGTGAGGAGCACAGGTAAATCTGTGTTTTGCAGATCAATGACCTGCAGAAAGGCTCAAACCAAGTTTTCAGCCATTCCCTCCATGAGAGAGACCTGGAGATTGGGAGGCTGCGGAGGGAAAGTGAGAAGTTGAAGAGGGACCAGGCTTTGACTGCAGGTATTGTATCCCTGGAGCTTTGGGTCAGGGCATGAAGCAGATTAGGACTGGCTCTGGATGAGGAGCAAGCATTGGCCAAACTGTAGGGGCAACAAATTATTCCTAGTGCCTTGTGGGAAGGGACCCTAAAGAGCACCTCATTCCACCCCTGCCATGGGCAGGAACATCTTCCTCTGTCCCAGGCTGCTCCAAGCCCCATCCAACCTGGCCTTGGACACTGCCAGAGATGGGGCAGCCACAGCTTCTCTGGGCACCCTGTGCCAGAACCTCCCCACCCTCACAGGGAAGATTTTCTTCCCAATATCCCATCTTAATGTCACACCTGGGTGACTTCTGACCAGAGTTGTTTTCCTCAGGTCTGGTGAGCAACATGCAAAGGGAACTCCTGCAAAAGGAGCAGAAAATCCAGCAGCTCCAGCAAGAGACTGAAAAACTGAGTAAGGAAAACCGAGAGAAGGACATTCAGCTGGCCGTGGTTTCAGCCAAGGTTGGTAGCACCAATTAGGGGCTCAGTAATTTATGACCCCTTGCTTGACATGGGGATTAAGATGGGAAAGCAGGTGAGAAGGGTTGTGCTTCTCTCTGGTGAGGGTGGTAGCAGTTGTATCACTGGGATATAGTGGTGATGGTCCCATGACCATGTCTGGGTGCGCCAGGATGCCCACGGATCAGGGTCTCCTTCCCCAGCTGGATCTCCCTCCTTGCTCTGCATCAGGTACTGTGTGCCCTGGGCTCCTGTGAACAGAGTAGCTGTTTGTACACACAAAATATTCCTGCCCTGGTCCTCCCGAGGAGCCATGTCACTGTGCCAGCGGGCTCCCTGTGGCCCAGCCTGGATTTGTCCTTAAAGAAGGTGGCTTGTGCAGCAGCAAGTTGTTCCTCTGCATGAGCAGCTCCTCCTCAACTGGCAGAGCTGCATTGGGAGCATGATAAGGGCAGAGACTGTGTTGGCTGCAATGTACCAGGAGATCACAAGGATTGACTTGTGAATCCTAGAATTGCTGAGATTGGAAATGACCTGTAAAATCACTGAGTCCAGCCATTACCCCAGCACCACCAAGGCCACCACTAAACTATGTCCCCAAGTGTCTTTTAAATCCCTACAGGGATGGCAACTCAACCACTGCCCTGGGCAGCCTGTGCCAGTGTCCCATTCACAGCTGGAGCAATGGTATCACTGCCCTGATGGTTATTTTTCCTTGGTTCCATTCCTTCTAGTGCTCAAGAGTTAAAGAAGAAACAAAGCATGAATTCAGAGAGCAAGAACTAATCTCCTGCAGAAATGTGAGTCAAAAGTCACTTTGGGTAAGCAGTGGCTGCAGGAGCACATCAGCGAGGGAATAATTAACTGAGCATTGTAAGGGAGCTGTTTGGAACTCAGCTCCTGTCCTGAAAGGCACATAATGGGCATAAGACCTGGAGAAGTCCTGGATCTGCAACACTGGTTTACAGTGTGAAGGGGAGGGTGGGTGTGAGGGGGCTTGGGGGGGATGTGATCAGAAATCAGATTGAATTCCTCTTTTAAGCTGATATAACCACAGTAAATGCAGGTTAGAAGAGAATTCCAGTAAACAAAGCGAGTTAGATGGGCAGAAGATCTTGCTGATTGGTGGAGGTCATCCAGAGGGGCAGTGCCCAGCTGCCCTGGTGAGACCCCCACCCTCCCCGGGCTCTTGCAGCACATCGAGGAGCTGGAGCGGGACCTGGAGGGGCTGCAGGGGGAGATCCGGAAGCATGAGAGCTTCCAAAAGCAACTGGCTGAGAAAGCCAAGGTACCGTTGGTTGCAGGGGACACACAGAGGGCAGGTGCCATCATCCCAGGGGAGTGGGACAGGGACCAGCAATCCCTGGGAGCACAGGCTGGATGGGCAGGGCATCCAACTGTCCTGAGCTCTACCATGAACCCTGATGGATGAAGAAAAATTGATGGCAGAATGCCTTGTGTGGGTGAGGAAGTCAAGGATGGACAATATCCCAGGGACAAAACCCAGACAAAAAGTGCCGTGAAGGGTCGATGCTGCAACCCCACTCCCTGCACCAGGATTGCTGTCTGTCTCCTGGTATTCCAAAGGCACATTTGGATTTGTCTGATGGGAACAGTGGTTGAAATGCCCATGGCATGGTTTTGGATGTCACTCTGAGATGCCAAAGCTCTCATTGCAGGCAGAGGAGGAGCTGAAGGCAGGGCAGCTGCGGGAGATGGGGCGCAGGGAGCGCCTGCTGCGTTCTGACCTGCAGCGAGCTGGGGAGCAGGTAGGGATGGCAGGAATGGGAACATCACCACTGGGGCTGTGGGCAGCACAGGGATGCAGCTTCCCATGGAGAAGATGTGCTGTGGAAACAGAAACCCTGAGTCCTGAGCACCAAACCCTGGCACGAGACTTATCTTGTCATTGGGTGACATATAAAAGGCTTATCTAGAATTCGTGTGGGCAGCATGGACAATGTAGCAGTTTAATAGCATACAGAAAAGGAATCTCTAATCTTAGTTATGCTGTCTGGGAGCCACACCAACCTTCCTCAGTGCCCGGGTAATGTGCCAGATACAGACCTTTAGTGATCAGCAGAGTGGCTGTCAATGATTGGTGGTGTTTGTTTCCATGTGTGGATCCCTGCTGCAGCTGGAGTCCTTCAAGACCCGAGTGATGCAAGCGTGTTCTCCATCAGCAGCTGGCAGCAGGGAGAAACCTCTAACAGAGCAGCAGGTGAGTTTGGACACCAGCTCACAGAGGTGTTCGGAGCCTGCAAAGCCCGAGTGGCTCACGGCAGCTGCTGCAGAACAGCCGTGGTGCCTGCTCCATGTGCAGTAGGGCTGCAGCACCCAGGCTTCTCCAGAGGAGGATTTGTGCTGTGGCTGTCCCTGGTTAATGGCACTGCTCCATTGTTACAGCAAACCAGCCCCTGGCCGGGTAATAATTGGCACAGACTCCATGAATTCACAGAAGGCTGATCAATAATCTTTATTAAGAAACCCATTGCTCTTTTTATACCCTAGTTTGCTACAGGTAGCATTGATTGGTCTTTTAATTAAAATACCATCACCATTGGCTAATTAAGAAATCACCCTTTGGTAAACAAATCTCCACAGCACATTCCACATGTTCACAATACCAGGTGCAGCAAGTTAAGATAGGAATTGTTTCCCATTTTTTTCTCTGATCTTCTCACAGACTTTCCCAGAGTGATGCCTGGAAAAATTGTGTGTTTCTTTCTGTGGCCAGAGCTGCTGCTACACTCCATGACATGAAGGGGACACAGTTCTTTTTGTCTCCCAAATCTTGGAGTGGGAGGGAGTCAGTAGTCTGCAACAGGGACAAGCCCAGGAGTCTGACGTGGCTGCCAGTTTGCAGCAAGTCTCAGTTGTTGCTCTCTGAGACAATCCCTGGCCCCTCAGCTGGAAAACAGAATGAGTCTTATCCTCCTCTTTCTTCACCCACTTTTGCTAGGTGATAGAGAAGGTCAGGCAGATCTCTGATGAGAGCCAACAAAGTCATGAGAGAGAGAAGAGTCTGCAGAAGGAATTAAGCTCCAGGCTTGCAAAGGAAAGGGAGATGTCTGCAAACATCGAGGTGTTCAAGAACTCCCTGCAGAAGCTCCAGGTCAGCCCTTTAAATACCAAATGGCAGCTGGGAGATAGTGGCACAAGGTGTTTTGTTGGCCTGAGGAAAGGTCAGAGTAAGGATACAACCCTGAAACAAAGCATCATCCCTAAGTGTTCGTGTTCCCAGGAGTTTGTCACAGATTCTCCATAAAGCCCATCCTGTTCCACCCCTTGCCATGAGCAGAGATACCTTCCACTGGACAAGGTTGTTCCAAGCCCCATCCAGCCTGGCCTGAGATGTTCAGAAATGTTGTGTCATTTGCCAGTCCCTGAAGGCCACTGACAGTGGAGACTGGCTTGTTCCCCACTGGTTCCATTTGTTCCAGGCTTGCCTGAGGAGCCCCTGCAGCAGTGCCAGCCTGCGAGGGGAGCTGGGGCAGCTGGAGCTGTTGTGCCTGGATCCCTCTGTCTCAGCCATCAGGACAGCAGTGGTGGACATGGCACGTGGTCCCCTGTCCTGGCTGGAAGGTGCAGAGCAGCTCCTGGACACCATGGGGATGGACCTGCGCACCTCTGGCAAAGGTCTGTGTCCTGCTGGGCATCCCTGGGAATGTGGGATGTCCCGGCAAGCCAGATGTGGAGGAGAAAGTCCAGCATGAGCCACTCCTTGGGGAGAAAATCACAGAATCATGGAAATTTTAAGGCTGGAAAATACCTCCGAGGTCACCAAGTACAACCATGAAGCCTGCACTGTTCCCAGGTGCCACAGCCTAACATTTTTTGAACTTCCAGGGATGGTGGCCCATTCCAGTGCCTGGCCATCCTTTTCATGAAGAAATTTTCCTGGATATCCATAATATGGTGTGTGAGCACCCCACACAGTGAGGCTCTGTTGACTTTTGCAGGGCTGTTGGCTGGTCTCGGGAGCTTGTTGGAAAAGAGTCAGGAGATGGCACAGAGGAATCAGATGTTGCAGGTACAGAAATATTTATGCACGTAAACCAGGTGGATTTGAACTCTTTCTATGGGTAAATATGATGGCAGTCCCAGGCAACACAGCATAGCACCTGGACTGGGGATGTGCAGCAGCTGAGATCCCTGAGTCTACAGGAAATGTAAGGTAAGGGAGACAGAGCCCACTGTCAATGTGTCCTTATCCCTAATGCAGCAGGATGGAGAGGAGATCTCTTTTGTGAATTTTTTGTGAGTGAACACACACAGGAGGTTTATTTCTTGCCCTGCTGCTGACACACTTCTTTTAAAACCTCCATGTCTCCCTGTAGGAGCAATTAGAGAAGCTCGAGGAGCTGCAGGTAGAGCTGCTGCAGGAGCACACAAAGGAGCTGGAAGCAAAACATGAGCAAGACTTACAGATAAAAATCCAGCAAATTATCCTGGAAAAGGACAAGGAGAGCAAACAGGTATAGTGACATGGTTGGTGTTTCAGAAGAGGAATGTTATGCAAGAAAAATGGATGTCTGTAAGAGTGTTGGATAACAAGAGGAGGAACCTCTAGCTCCAAACTGAATGCAGTCCCAAGGAACTGGATATCCTCCCATATGGATCCAGGTGATGTAAACTCACAAAAGTATCCATGGTGGAACTGGGAAGCACCTGCAGGTAACACCAGGATGCACAGTTGCCAGTCAGTCACCAGGGGAAAGGAGAAAGCAAGGAGCATCGTGGTCCACAAGCTTAGGGAAACGTTGCATTGCTTCTTCTCAAGCCTTCTCTCCCTCCCTCCCTCCCTCCCCATGCTGGGGTCCTGTTGGCTCCTTTTTGGTTGGAAAAGGATATTCCTGTGGAGCAGGGGAGCAGCAGTCCCCCTCAGCCCCAGGGAGGCCCAGGCCATCACACCAGTGGCTCTGGTGTGGGATGCAGTGTCAGTCAGGGTGTGAATGGGTGTTTTGCCATGTGTGTGTTGTGATCATGGTGGCCTTGTAGGACAGTTTCCAGTCTGCTTCTGTGTCTGGCATCTTGGGAATGGTGCCAGAAACCACCTTGGGTCGTTTTCTGGTGTTCAGTTTTCTAAGGATTCAGGCAAGGAGCAGCCAAGCAGCTCCTGCCCAGTCTCTCAGCTGTGCTTTTGCCCAGGTGCACCCATCCTCTATTTCACTGAGTTACCTCGTGTCCTGCCAAGTTTTTCTCCAATCACCTGCCCCTGCTCCGGAGCAATGACCCTCCCTGCTGCTTTCCTCCTTGGAGCTGAGGTCTTTTTTTCCTGAAGTGAATCTGTGGTCTGTTGATTCACAGATTCTGGAAAGCGCTGTCACTGAGGAGAAGGACAAATGCAAGAAATCTGTGGAGGAAGAACAGAGGAAGATCCAAGAGTTGGAAAGCCACCTAAAAAGCATGGCTGAGGTGAGCATGGGAGGTGAAGCAGAACAGCTCACTCTTGGAATGAAGAAAAGGGAAAGTGTAGTGTAGTGCTCCAGGGGCTCAAATCAGTGGACGAAGGGGTTTCCCTGCCCCCCCAAATACACAGAGAGCAGCTCTGCAGAAAGAAAGGTGGATTCCTGGCTAACCTAATTACTGCAAACTTCCTCTGGTAGACAACAGCAAAGAAGGCAGAGGAGCAGGAACTCACAGAGGGAAAACTGAGAGAAGCTTTGCGTGAGCTGAAGGAAATCACTGCACAAGAGGTACTTGCACCGACCTGTGCAGGTGGAGGATGCAGTGCTGGAGAAGAAGGCTTCCCCCACCCCTGCAGTCCTTCCCTTCCCTCCCCTCCATTCTTGTGACCACCATCCAGGAGAGATGATGCTGATGGTGATCCCGAAAGAAAACCCCAGTGCTTCCAACCAAGCACCCACATCTTGTTTCCCAGGCTGTGTTACAGCAGCAGAACCAACAGCTCAGGGCTGTCCAGGAGGAAAATGAATTGCAGAGGCAGAAACTGCAAGAAGAGGTAGCAGGATATAGGGAGCAAAGCAGGCAGCATTCCCTGACCATCTTGGCTTTAGAGGACAGGCTGCTAGAGGCCACTCAGCAGCAGAAGGTGCTGGAGGAGGAAAAGGCAGCACTTGTGGAAAAGATGGAAGGTAGGCAAGGGTTGTATGGGATGTGCCTCTACCAGGAACTGGCTGGGTTAATATGAAATGTGTGTGGAGATGGAACAGTGAGTTTGCTGCTATAGAAAACATTGGGAAGATGTTGAATGAAGGTTTATTCCCCTGCAGGACAAGCTCTGTGAGACCCTGCAGAAGGCGTTTCATTGTTTGGTGGTGTTAGAGAACACTTTTTCATTGTTTGGTGGTTTTGTCAGGGCTTTGCCACTGGAAAAGGGCTCTTTGCCCTCTAAAATTACAAAACTGGTGTGCTTTGGGCTTCTCCAAGACAGAAGCAATCCCAATCAAAGCTGGATGTCAAGAATTGTCTGGTTGGCCTTGCAACTGGGCTCTCGGGGGCATGGGTGTCCCAAAGAAGCAGTCCTTAGAGCTGCCACATGAAGGAAATTATTTGTGTAGCAGAAGCAACAAGCATGTAAGTATTACAAAGAAGTCATAGGCCTTACTTTCTTGTGTCCTTTCAGCATCAGGAGATTGGCTGGAGATTTGTCCTGACGTGGGGTCTCATGTTTGTCTGAGGTGAGCAGCACTCGCTGATGGTGATCAGAGATGCTTGGAGAAGGGCAGGGACCACTCGGGAAAGCCTAAGGAAGTCCAACACCACTTGTCCCAGGATCTTTTTAGTCTGTGATAGGACTCGAGTCCCTTTGCTGGGCTGAAGTGATCCTAAGGGCATAGAGCATCCAAGTGATGCCAAATAGCACATGACAATCTGCCATCCCCTCTGGATGGCTCCAGGTGAGAGCAAGTGGTGTGGCCAATCCCACATCACAGGGTGACCACAGAGGACCAAAAGGCAGGTAAAAAAGAATTAATAAAATATTAAGCAGGAATGCAGCACAGGAAGGCATGCATGGGCTCCCTGCAATGAGGTTTCCCAATGGCTGTGATATCTGCCCTGATCTTTCCCAGGAAACTGCAAGAGGAGCTGGCAGTAGTGCAGGGCATGCTCCTGGAAAAGAAGGCAGTCATCAGCAGGCTCAGCAAGGAGCTGTCAGAAACCAGAGCCAGGATGTCGGACATGAGAGGTGGGTGATATGCACTGTGTGGCTGCCATCGTCCCCATCCTCCTCCAAGCACACACAGATCACAGGAAATTGATGTCACAATTCTCAGGCAGTGCTTTGTCCTGCTGGGGGCAAAGCAGGCAGTCTGTTCCTTTTGGGAAGGTGAATTTCTCCCCATCCTTGGCTATGTAATAGCAGTGACAATGAGAGAGCAGGGTAATCAGGGGGAGAGCAGGTAGACAAAACTGAGCTCAAAATCACACTGGTGAACATCTTGGAGCTGAAGATGTTCTAAGCCAGTGGACTGGGAAAGCCTTGCCTGGAATTCCTCCATGGGCAGGGCTGTGAACATGAGGACAGAGCTCATGAGGAATGTGTGGAGTCAAAAAATGCAAGTCAGAAAATGCTGGTGACCTGTCCTTCTTCAATCTGAAGGAAAATTGCCACAGCAAGGAATTGCCCTGGCTTGTACCTCTACAAAGAGACTGGCATTTAGGAAACTAGGATGTCCTGTAGGCATGGCCCAGGATCTGAGGGCAGCTGTCAAGGGCAGGACTCTGCAGGGATGAGTCCCATTGCTGCTTCCATGAGGATGCACCAGCTGCAGATCCCCCGGGACTGGGTGATGAGTCAGCCAGCATCCCACGAGGCTGTTCTGTGCTTAGGGGAGCTGAGTGAAGAGCAGAAGGTGGAGCTGGAGCACAGCCAGAGACAGCTGAAACACCGGGAGTGGGAAGTGAACCAGCTCAGGGAGAAGCTATCCGAGATGTCCAACCTTGTGGAGGAGAAGGATCAGGCCCTGAAAGCAGCAGCTGAAGAATTAAGGTACACCCTGACATCACCCAAGGCTTCACAGATACCACTCTGTGTGTCCATCACAGCGGCTGATGGTGTTTAGGGTTCTCCTCAGAGCAAAAGGCATGTGTGAGAGTATCAGGATGGAGCTCAGCTCTGAATCCATGACACAGGAACTGAAATGGGGCTTTAGTGGCCAGTAGATGTGTAACTCAGGCACTTGTATCTAAGTGAGTGTTCCCACCCACACCATGGTAGTCATTGGTGGGTGCCCGGGGTGCTGCTCTCCACAAGCTGTTTGGGTCACCCTCATCCATCATGGGGTCCCACAACTTCTTGTCTCTCCACACAGCCAAGCCCAAAGACGCTGCCAGGTGCTGAGGGATGCTTCCCAACAAACACTGGAGAACAAAGAGGATGCTCCCAGGACAGCAGTGCAGCTGAGTGAAGCCTCCCAGAGGGTGAGTCCTCATGGAGAGCACTGAGGTGTGGGTTTGCCAAGAGCACTGATGGCACGTAGCATCACGGTGAGAGCCAAGCCCACAGCTGCTCCATGCTGGCCCGAGGGTGGGATGGCCAGGCACACTTCCCGAGCTAGGTCTGCCTGTGATCTGGGGAACCCACAGCCCCCACCAGGCTGCTGCTGGTTAATGAGCTGATGTTTGCACAGCACTTTTGAACCACCAAGTGTTGTGCGTGCTAATGGCTGCGTTAATTGCCAATTAGAGGGGATAGCAACATGCAAGCATGCCTTCCTTTTCCCAGCTTGCTGAGCTGTGGATGCTGGCTGTGCAGGCGGTGCAGAACCAGTTCTAGGGTTGTATGTGCAGAAGTAGGGGCAGCTTGTTGCACAGGACAGGAAGAAACGCTCCTCCTGAGCCAAATCCCTGTTTGATTTTCCCGAGGCTGGAAAAGGGAAGAACTCGCAGGTGGTGGCAGCAGCAGATGGAGGGACTGTGGGAATTGTACATTCTGTACGGAGATGGTGGCAGCCAGCAGCGTGCCAGCGAGGCCGGCTGGCTGCGGGGGCCGGCTGTGACTCACAGCCAGCTGATGAGGGGCGGGAGGCACTGCCCATCTTGCTCCACATTCTGTGATGGGGAGGGCGAGATCCCAGTGCTGGGGGTGCCATTCAGGAGCGGGATGGGCAGAGATGTGGGGTGACGGCAGCCAGACTGGAGCTGGGGGTCTGCAGCCATCATCAGCCCTGTGGCCCTAGCTCCATCACAGATTTTTGGATGTTTGTCATAATGCGGGGATCTGGATGGGGCTGGGAGAGGCAGTGCACATGTCGAGAGTAATGTCCAAGTCTGTGTAGGGACACAGTCTCTGAAGTGCACCAGTGTTTGTGTGTAGATGGCAAATGCTCTCTGGTGGTGCAAAGGACAAGGGAAAAACACCAACGTGGCTGTTCAGAGCTGTGGAGCAACCCTCTCCTGGCTCTCCAGAGCATTTGCAGGGTTCATATCCTGACCATGGCACAGTAGAGCAGGAAGGAGGTATCTGACAAGTCTCTCATACCCATCCCAATCCATGGAGATGCTCCCCAGACTTTGTTCTTGTGCCAAGAGCCCAGTGTCCAGCAGCAAGGCTGTGTTTACGTTGAGTTTTTGCTGCGCCAGATGCAGACTGGGCAAGAACCTGTCTTCTTTCAGGAGCCACCATCAGACTTGGCTGAGCTCGGTGCAAAATGCCGAGGCCTCAGGCACGAGGAAACGATCCAGCGCCAAAAAGAAGGTTTGGCCGAGCTCCGGGAGAGAGTAAAGATGCTGGAGAAGAGACAGTGCTCAGGTGAGCAGGGCTCTCCTCGAACTATAGAATGGTTTGGGTTGGAAAAGAATTTAAGGACCATCTTATTCCACCCCCTACCATGGGACACCTGTCACTATCCCCCATTTCTCCCAGCCCTGTCCAGCCTGGCCTTGGGCACTTCCAGGGATAAAGCAGCTACAGCTTCTCTGGGCAACCCGTGCCAGGGCCCCCCCACCTCACAGGGAGGCTGGGAAAGCTGGGCAGCCTCAAAGTTGTGTGGAGAGTGGAACAATTTGGCACCTGCTTGTTTGTCTCCAGGTGCTGTGAAGAGCGATTCAGAGCCACTGGTGGTCTGGATGAAAGACTTACCAGAGAAAATAGTCCGACAAAGAGGTCTTGAGCTGGAACCTCCTCCTGTGTTGGGAAAAAAACTGAGGGCTGGCAAGGTAAGGAGGCAGTGTGTGGTTTGTAATGCCTGTGACTTTGTTTGGAAAGTGTGCCCTGGGAAAGGGAGAAAAGTTTTCCAAGATGCTACATAAGAAGTCGGGTTAGGAGATGCAGCCTGATGGATGGCAGGCAGTGCTCCTGCAGAGGGTGGCAGCTCCATCAGGACCAGGACATTGCCTGGTGCTGTTGGAGTAGCACCAGGGATGCCATGGGCTGAACGGGGTGGGAGGCTTGGGACCACAGCAATACTGGGGTGGTTTTCCCATGGGGTGAAAGGGAGGCACAAGGCCACTTGACCAAAAACTAGGCCCAAAGTGGGCTCCATGGGTCTTTCCCTGTCTTTGCAGGTTCCTGACTATGTTCCTAATGGGAGCTCATTAAGGATCACCAACAGCACAGTGAGCTTGGAAACGGCTGAGGCCGCAGACTTGGGTGAGAAGATGGTACGTCACGGATAGATGTGGTAAATGGTGTAGAGTGTATGTACATGCCCAGAGTGTATAGAGTTTAGATGTTTTTTGAAAACGTTTCAGAGGTATGTCACATCAGGATGCTGCAGGAATGTTGAAGATTACCTGCTCTGTGGTCAAGTTAAAGACATCCCTGTCCATGGCAGGGCGGGTTGGTTTGATGACCTTTAAATTTCCCTTCCAATCTAAACTATTCTATGGCCCAGAGCACACTGTGTGTCTGCCAGGACATCCTGGCACCCCAAAACATGCCGTGGTGCATCAGAGAGGCTGGGGAGCAATGGAGGGAGCCGCCAGGGAAGGGGTCCACAGGTAGCACAGCTGGTGGGTTGTGCAAGGGGGTTTCTTGCCTCCAAAAATGCAGGGAAACACCCAGCAGGGAAAACAGTCATCTTAGAAGAGGAAGCAATCCAATCCCAGTGAGCTGTGCAGCTGGGAATGAGATGCAAACCTACTTTCCTTGGGACACTGTCGTGTCCTCAGGAAGGCAGACAGAAAGCAGATGGCTGAGCAGCGTGATGGAATGCAGCAGACCTGGTAAATAATGCATTCACTCTTCTTCCCACAGTACCTTGATGTAATCGGTGCTCTGGGAAGCCTGGTGGAGATGAAGGAGCTGTCAGGAATGCAGCCTCTGCAGCACCTTCCTCAGGAGAGAAGGGCAGAAGTGAGACTGCAAAGACAGAAGGCCCTGGAGCTGTTGTACAGAAAGATCAGGAACCTCCAGGTTCGCCTGGAACGGAAAGAAGAAGTGCTGAAAGATTATGAAGGAAGTGTGGAGCAGCTCAGGTATGGGAAGTCAGGGTTCTGAACAAGACCTGGTCCTTGAATGCCAAGTGACAGGATGCTTGGGGCAAGAAGTGACATGACACTGCTGAGTCCTGTGTCGTCTGAAACCAGTCTGTGTCTATGGCCATGGTACAAAAGTCAAATGTCAAGAGGAGTGGGGAAAGGTCCTCCCAGTTCTCTGCAGTGGTACCTTCTGCAGCCTCACATAGCTGAGCAGTGTCAGAGCCAGGAAAGCCTTGACACGTTCCCTTGTCCTGGGTGGCTGGAGCCTGGGACAGCAGCAGAATCAGTGGGGGCAGAGGGACGGTGCCAGCAGGACCAAGAAGGCATGGGAGAGCACAGCTGAGGGTCAGGGTATTGGTAAGGGCAAAAGACTGACAGAATCCTCCCCTCCTGTTTTGCCCAGGCAGAGCCAAGCTTCCCTGCGAAGGTGCCAGGAGGAGATGTCCAACCTGGAAGATGAAGCCCACAGGGAGGCAGAAGAGAAGGCTCTGCTGAGAGAGGCTCTGGAGAGGATGCAGCTCCAGCTGGACCAGGAGAAGAGGCTGCGGCAAGCAGCCAAACGGCACAAGGTGAGAAGGCAACACCCAACTCCTGCTCTTTGAACAACAGCCAGCTCCACCTGTTGGGAACCATCCACGGAGTCCAACCATCCCAAGAGGCTAGAGGCTCCAGGTCCCCAGTGCTCAGCCCCATCATCGTGGCTGCATCCCTTGATGAAGTTGGAGGAGGTGCAGACACCTGTAGCGATGGGTTTGCACCATGTATGAGGGCGAGGGAGAAGAGGGGTCGTGCTGAGCTCTCGTGGTCAACGCTGTGTCTGTTGTCTCTGTTCTGCAGCCTGGAGCCACAAAGACTCTCTGCTTGGGCAAGCCGAAGGCCAAGGGGTGCATGGCAGGTGCTGTCAAATCAGGAAGCTCATAGGAGCAGCACCACGGGGACCTTCACTAGGTGGTGGTCTGTAGTAGGAACAGTCATCGCTGTGGACTCTGTCAGGGTGGAGGTGGCATGAGGTGAGGGTGTATTTTGAGGAAATCCAGTTTGTATCCTGTAGCTCCTGGGCACACTGGTGTGACTGTACAATGTAGGACCTTACTTTCCCACAGTCCATGTCCCATAGAGTGTGGCAGGATTTATGGCAGTGGAAAAGGTGGTGAGGATATATCCAGTGTACACGTGTGTGTATTTGTGTGTGTGAATACAGCCCAGTGACGAGTGAAGTCAGTTGTGGGGGGCATGTCCTGTCCTTGCTGAAGTGGCCTCAAGCACATGAAGCCAACATGGCTTGAAATAGCCCTTTGCAACTCCTGTGTCCTCCAGTCTCTGTCATGCAATGGGGAAACTGGAACACAAGGCACGATGTAGTACAGAATTCTGGAGTTCCTGGAACACCCCAGGAATGCTGGACCTGCCACCTGGGAAGGGGGAAGAAAAGGACCACGCCAGTACTGCAGCAGCATGAGGACAAGCTGGGGAGATGAGAGCGACATGCTGGTGGGGTGATGGCACAGACTCATTTACTGATTCATATCCTTAGCAAAGGTGAGAGCAGACCCTGGATTTTGGGGAGCAGCAGTGTTTTGGGGAGGGGGTCCCTGCAGGCAATAGGCAGCTCCAGCACATCATCCCTGCAGCCGCTCTGCCTCAGCACTGCTCGGAGCAGTCCATGTGCCAAGTCTTCTGCAGACCCCTTCAGCTGAGGATAATCTGGATGTGAGCAGAGCCCCACTGCGGTTTCTTGGTCTTTATTTTTTAATAGGAAGCAACACAGAGGGCTGCAGCGGGCTGATGCAGGGCTGCATCGTCTCTGGGCATGCAAAGCACCCACGGATGCACAGTGGCTGATCCCTAGTGGGCTCTGGGCATTGGTGTGGCCTGGTTTTCCTGCTCCCTGTGCTGGGAGAAGCTGGATGCTTCCCTGTCTGAATACCTGGGTTTACTTTGGGACAAAGCATGACCTCGTATGCTTGAGTAGGTTAAAGGTGCTGCCGTGGGCATCCTCTGCAGGTGTATCTGAGAGATGTTGGGCTGCTCCATGACTCTGTGTCTCTTCTCCATGCCACCCTTGGCAAACTCTAGGTCAGGAATGAATGGAGGTGGCAAGAGTACAGGTGGTTGTGAGTGCACCAGACTCCTCGTACCCTCCTTCGAGCCTTTGGATTCATAGTATCATGGGTTGGTTTGGGTTGAAAGGGACCCTAAAGATGGCCCGGGGGGATCCCAGCGGGGTCTGGTGATGCCGGTCCCTAAGGATCATCCCAGGCTGATCTCGCCGGGGGACTGATGAGCCCTGCCGATGCTGCCGGTGGAGGGGAGGGGGTCTGCAGGGACGGTGATGGCTGGTGGAGGGCGGCGGGGAGGGGACCCCTCCGGGGCCGGTGCAGGAGCCGGGCGGGCGCAGGCGGGCCGGCGGGGCGGCCCCAGGGGACGGCGATGTGCTGGCGGGGGCGGGCAGCCGGAGCCCCCGGGGTGGGCGCGGGAGCCGGGGGGCTGCAGCCCGGCCCCGGGGCGGAGCGGGGCGGAGCGGCGCGGCCATCCGGGCACCGCACCATGGCGGCGGCGGCGGAGGAGCCGGAGGGGCGGCGGGGCCGGGGGCCGCGGCCGGGGCCGGCGCCGGGCAGCCCCGCGGGGCGGGCGGTGGGCGAGGGCTCGCCCGGGGGCAGTGGCCGCCGCGTCTTCAGCCCCGCTGGAGAGTTCCGCGAGTTCTCCCGGCGGCAGCTCCGCGACATGGAACGGCTCTTCCGACAGTGAGTGTGGGGCACAGGGAGAGGGGGGGTCCCCGGATGGCAGCGCCGGGGGGGACGGGGCACACCGGGCATCCGGCGCCCAGGACATCCCGGTTCCTGCATCCCCGGCATCCCGGCTTCTGGCAGGGCAGATGTCCCAGTGCCTCCCGCCCCGTGCTTGCGGGCGGGACCCCCCTATTCCTTTTGAGAGGGACCCCCATGCACCCCAGCCTCCTGCGGGAGGGATCCCCCCGGCTCCTTATCGGAGGCTCCCCCCGCCCCAGACTTGTGCAGCAGGGATGCCAAGGCACCTCCAATTCCTTGCAGGAGGGATCCCCCTCCTGCCCCTCTCAGGAGGGATGCCAAGGACACCCCTCTCCTCCCAAAACCCCTCCCAGGATTGGTGCCGAGGACACCTTCTCCCAGCTCCTTGCAGGAGGCGTTCATGTGCTCCCCTAAATTCTCGCAGAAGGAGCCTCCTCTCCCCCATGAGGGGGTACCCTGGTGCTGAGGCCAGAAAAAGGGGTCTGAAAGAGGGGATCAGGGACCCTCACGTTCCTTCTGCCGCATCACTGAGGGATCCCACATCCCTGCAGCTCCTGGGGCCGCAGAGGCCAGGCTGGCGTGTCCTCAGCATCCCTGCCCGCGCTGCGTGGCGGAGCGTGACTCGGAGCACGAGCTCGGCCCCCGGCCCCTGGGAACGACGGGGGGGGGGCGGCTGGCACCGAGCCTCCAGCCCTGGAAATTTCCAGGGGGAGCCAGAAATCGGGGTGAGTCCAACCCTGGTCACGCTGGTATGCGCGGGCGAACGGGACAGCCCGGAGCATCCCCATGGATCCCGCGCTGGGTTGCTTTGTGCAGGAGGCGTGGACACAGCGCGACTCTGGGAAAGCGCGGAGATGTAGTACAGGCGGAGGCATGGCTGCGACATGCCAATACCCCTGAGCCCGTCTGGCACCCGGGGAGCATCCGCATCGGCGTCCTGGATCCTCTCGCTCGGACCCGAGCGAGGAGGCGGAGGAACTGGGGAATTGGAAGCGGTGATCCCCGTAACAGAAGGCTGGGAGGCTGCGTAGGGTGCAGGCACACCCTGTCATCGTCCCTGGCGGTGCACGGAGCCTCCCTGTTCCCCGTGTCCTCGTGGGGGGCCGCCACCCCCCGCAGCACACGGCAGCGAGCCGGGCATCGCAGCAGAAGGGAGCCTGCGGCGGGGGCAGCGGGCTCGGGGCCCGCGGGGGGACGGTGGCCGTGCCGGAGGCGCCGGTGGCCGTGCCGGGGTGCTCCGGGCGCAGATGGCAGCGCGGGTGTCGGCGCCGCGCAGGCGGGAGCGGCGGTCGGAGCAGGAGCAGACGTGTTTGCTCTGACAGCTGCGGCGTCTCGCTGCAGCGAAAGGAGCAGCGCCGGGGCTGCGAGCCACTGGGGAGGTTTGGGAGCTGGAGGGTTCCCAAGGGAAGGATGCTCTGGAGCAGAGCCCTGCCATACTGTCCTCGCTGCTGCTGCTGTCCTCGGGACGTGACATTCCAGCTGTAGAGGATGAAGTGAAGCAGGGAAGGGTTTTGGCTCTCCACAGGGGAGATGGTGCCCTTTGGGAGATGCAGGATGCTGGTATCCCAAAAAAACAGAGAAGGGGATTGAGAGAACGGAAGTGCTCTGCATCTGGGGAGCTGGTATGTGGGGGATGAAGTGGCAAAGTCAGGCCAGCCGACTCGCCCCTTGCAGAGAAACTCTGTGAGATGCAGGATGGAGAAGGACTTTGGACAAGGGCACGGAGTGACAGGACAAGGAGGAAAGTCTTCAAAAGTGACAGAGGGCAGTGTTAGTTTGGATACTGGGAGGAAGTTCATCCCCGTGAGAGTGGTGAGGTCCTGCCACAAGTTGTCCAGAGAAGCTGTGGCTGCCCTATCCATGGAAGTGTCCAAGGCCCAGTTGAACAGGGAACAACCCTTGGAACAACCTGGGAAGGTGTCCCTGCCCGTGGCAGGGGGTTGGAATGAAGTGGTCTTTAAAGTCTATTCTAACCCAAACCATTCCATGATTCCGTGATCCTATGCTCCAAGCGGGGTACTAGAGGCAAAAATCATGTGGGATCTGTACCCACAGCCCCACTCTGAGGGTGATGGCAGCAGTAGGCAGGGGTGAGCAGGACCAGCCCCATTTTGGGGTCCCTGGCAGATCAGGAAGGTGCTGCTGGAGACACGGACGGAGCCGACAGCAGCAGGGGAGGTACAGATGAGTCACGGACCTGCGGCATGGGGAGCTGGGGCTCTGCGTGGCTGCTGCAGTGACAAGATACCAAAAAAAAAGCCTTGTCACAATGGGTGCAGTGTGTAGCTGCCCACCTACAACGTGTGGAACTGTACAAAGCGTGGCTCTGTGCTGGCTCCCCGTGGAGATCCTGCTGTGCCACGCCAGCACGCTGCTGGCACAGCCCACGGTGCGCAGGCAGTGGGCAGGGGAGAGAACAGCAGGGTGGCTGTGGGGAAGCCGGAGGGGACTGTGACATGGCCACAGGCAGGAGTCTGAGGAGGGGCGTTCCTGACAGGTCTGTAGGTAGCATCAGTGAGCAGAGCTCACTGTGACTTAGGGAGCAGTGCCCAGTGAGCTTAGCCCCATGGATTGTTATCCCATGCAGCCAAGGGGAGCGTGTGCTCAGGCTCCTGGCACAGGGAGCTGGCAGCAGGCTTGGCAGCGTCCTGGCAGGTTCTCCTGCCAAATGCTGCACGGAAACAGGAATGATCCTGGATAATGCTCTGGGGGGTTATTAGCAGTTCAGAGGCAGCTCCCTGTGGTCTGGAGAGCTGCCGGAGACCATCAGTGCCCAAGTCCTTGCTGAGCCCTCTTTGCTTCCCAGCCAGTGTGAGAGCACACAGGGGTCTGCTGCTGGGGGTTCAGTGTGGGGGGCTGCGTGGGCTCCACACCCCGTGGTGATGTGTCAGGATTGTGCCGCCATCCTGCAGGTACGACGCAGGGAAAGACGGCTTCATTGACCTGATGGAGCTGAAGCTGATGATGGAGAAGCTGGGGGCTCCACAGACACACCTGGGACTGAAGAACATGATCAAGGAGGTGGATGAAGACCTGGACAGCAAGCTCAGTTTTCGAGAGGTGAGGGGATAGGAGGCTCCATGCTGGCAGGGAGATGTCCCCAGCCACTGTTCAGGCTGGTGAGAAGGTCAGCAGTGGCTGTGGTGGCTTTGGGGAGCCAATGCTACCATCTCCCCTTGCAGTTCCTGCTGATTTTCCGGAAGGCAGCAGCGGGTGAGCTGCAGGAGGACAGTGGGCTGCACGCCCTGGCCCGGCTCTCTGAGATTGATGTCTCCACAGAGGGGGTGAAAGGCGCCAAGAACTTCTTTGAGGCCAAGGTGAGGTAGGGCTCAGGAGGTCCGGTTGCAAGATGGCGACGCACCAGGGCAGTTTGGTGCTGGGTAGGGAGGAGGTGGAGATGTTGGGGTGGGCAGGAGAGCTTGGCAGAGGTCACAGCTGAACATTTCCGTCCACAGGCACAAGCCATCAACGAAGCCAGCAGGTTTGAGGAGGAGATCAAAGCAGAGCAGGAGGAGAAGAAGAAGCAGGCAGAGGAGCTGAAGCAGAGGAAGGCAGCCTTCAAGGAGCTGCAGTCCACCTTCACACAGTGACAGGGCCAGGCAGGACTGGTCAGCGGTGCCCAGACTGGCAGCGCTGCCTGTGCCACGTGCCAGCCGTGCCGGCAGCGACGCCCGAGCCGTGTGCCACCCGGGCTGCCGGCAGCATCCCGGCACGGACTCGGCACAGCGCCCACCTTGCTGGCAGAGCCCCATCAGCCCCAGCTCCCCCCTCCCCTCTTGCTGTGGTGTCTGTAGGTGTTGTTCGTGCCCCCCACCTCCCCAGCGTGCCCCCCACCCTGAACAGCACCCTGTTCTCTGCCCGCAGCTGCACTGGGGGTTGCTGCTGCTGAGTCCCAGGGGAGCTGTGTCCACAATGTCTGTCCCTGGGACACCTGTGCCCAGATGTTTTATGTTGTGAGTGCATTGGGAGGTTTGCACGTTGGGGGCTTGCGCACGTGGCCATGGTGGGTGTTTTATGGCCATGCTGGCTCAGCGTCTGTTGGTATTGCTATGTCTGACACCAGTGACAAAAGCCATGGCAAGGCCAGGTGCTGCTAGAGGGGCTCTGTGTGATTGTGTGTGTGTGATTGTGTGTGTGTGGTGCTGGGGGTGTGTGCCCACCTGGCCGAAATGGAGCCCCTCAGGAGCTGTGTCTCTCTTTATTTTGGTCAAAGACATACAGAAAGGCAGCTGCTGGCTTATGGGGCTGTATTATGGTTTTTTTATGTTGTGTTCAGCCTGGCAGGATGAGCATGGTGGCCACAAGTGGTTGCCATTGGTCACTGAGGCTCTCGTGTTTGTGGGTGGCTGTAAAAACCCACATCTGTCCCACGGTGTCCCCCGAGTGGCGGTATAGGGGGTGTGTTATGTTTTTTTTTAATTTAATCCCAAATAAATATTATATTTCTAAAGTGCTGGTTGCTGGGGTGCAGCTGTGGGATGGGCACGTCTGTGGCAGGGGCTTGGGTGGGGGGAAGGAATCTGGGGAGTGGGGTGTGACCGTGGGCCCGCAGTTCCCACTGCAGATGGTGGCACTGAACAGGGATGAGTCGTGGCTCATTGTGCCACCTGTATGGCACAATGGTTTGGGAAGCAGCAGGGGCCTGATCCAGGTGTGGGGATGTGTACCAAAGGCCATCAGCAGTGCTGCTGATACCTGCGCCTGTCCCACCCTATGGCACCTGTGGGGTTTTGGCTGGTCTTAACGATATCAAGAGTGAGATAAGGAGACCTTGTGCCTGGGGGGTGGTGGGGTGAGGGGGCAGTGTCCTGGGGGAGTGGATGCTCAGGGCTGGGGGGCAGCAGGACTGCCCAGCACCTCACTGGCAGCATCATGGGTGAGGGGCTGCCCAACAGCTGTGCCCCAGAAGGGACCGTGCCCCTTCCCAGAGCAGGGCCAGGTGTCCCCACCATGTCCCAGCATGGTGCCAGCACATGAGGGGCAGATGTGGCCATTCCCAGGTGAGAGCGATAAGAGCAAGCAATGGGGCTGAGGAGCCCCTGTGCCCACGGCGTGGGACAGTCCCCACGTGTCAGCAGCAGGCAGGGACACTCCAAGGTCTCCAGCAGGCTGGACACTATAAGAGGGGCGAGCGGCCCCACCACGGCACCTTTGCTCCGCACAACCATGCTGGGAGCCGTCTGTCTCGTTGTGCTGCTGGGCTATGGTAGGTGCAGGGGATGGGGAAGGGTCAGGACAAGGGAGACAGGACCATGGGGCCTGCCCTGGCCCTGGGCACGGGCACAGGCAGCCTCTGATGTCCCTTTGCCGGGTGTCACACAGCCTACGGGTGCGGCCAGCCGGCCGTGCCACCACAGCTGAGCTCCCGCGTGGTGGGCGGTGAAGACGCTGTAGCCCACAGCTGGCCATGGCAGGTGAGGGGGCACAGGGACGGGCATGGGGACAGGGATGGGGACATTGCTGCTCTGACCCTGTGCCTCTGCCCTCGCAGATCTCGCTGCAGTACACCCGCTTTGGGTCCTGGTACCACACTTGTGGCGGGACCCTCATTGCCCCCCAGTGGGTGCTGACAGCTGCCCACTGCATCAGGTGGGTGTTGGGGTGCTGGGGAGCATCTGTACAAGCAGGACGAGGTATTTGTGGGGACTGACACCCCTTGTCTCCCTGTCAGCTCTTCCATGACCTACCGTGTGGTGCTGGGCAAGCAGGACCTGTCAGAGGATGACGAGCCCGGTTCTGTGGCCGTGGGTGTGGAGAAGATGATCGTCCATGAGGATTGGGACTCCTACCTCATCATGTAGGGGATGGGATGCATCAGGAGTGGGTCGTGGGTGGTGTGGCCATGGACTCTTGTTCCCCTGGCCAGGGGCCCTGTTCTCATGGCCAGGGACCATGGTTCGTGTCTCCTTGCAGCAACGACATTGCCCTGATCAAGCTGGCAGAGGAGGTGCAGGAGACTGACACCATCCGTGCTGCCTGCCTGCCAGCTGCTGGCAAGATCCTGCCCAACGACTACCCCTGCTATGTCACCGGCTGGGGACGCATCAGGAGTAAGCAGAGGGTCCCGGCCGGGTCCCCTGGAAGGGGATGCAGGCACAGGGTGTGAGGTATGAGCTTTGGCTCTCATTGCAGCCAATGGGCCTCTGGCTGACATCCTGCAGCAGGCTCTGCTGCCCGTGGTGGACTATGAGACCTGCTCCAAGAGGGACTGGTGGGGCAGCCTCGTGCTCGAGACCATGGTGTGCGCCGGCGGTGACGGCGTCGTCTCTGGATGCAACGTGAGTGTGGCCACTGCACATGGTGGGTGCCCAAATGGTGTGGAACCGTGAGCACTGGAAGGAGAGGGGATGGAGCCATGGTGGTGGATGGCCAGGAGGGATGAGGGGAGTGTTGGCAGGTTGCCCAGGAGCAATGGCCCATACTGTCTCTCCACACAGGGCGATTCTGGGGGCCCCCTGAACTGCCAGCGCGATGACGGCATCTGGGAGGTCGAGGGCATCGTCAGCTTCGGCTCCGGCCTGGGCTGTAACGTGGCCAAGAAGCCAACAGTCTTCACCCGGGTGTCTGCCTACATCGACTGGATCAACGAGGTGGGTGTCCCTTCCTCTGCCCCCACACAGGGGCTGTTCTTGCCCCACTGAGGCTCTTACCGTGACCCCCCTGTGTCTTTTTGGCAGAAAATGAGCACGAACTGAGGACGCAGCATTGTGGAGATACCACTGTTGACCAAGATAAAAGCAAAAATGCTGAGCTGGTCTTGCTGTTTTTTTGGGGGATGGGATGTGGTGGAGCTGGGGACACACATTCAGGGCTGGGTCTGCTGATGCCAAGGTCCTGCTTGTGTGCTGGGGAAGGTGTCCCTATTGTGCAGTGGGGCTGGGCAGGACTCTGGGGAGGCTGTCGGGCACATCCTGCAAGATGCTTTCAGTCCTCCAGCCATGGCTGGTGCAAGGGGCTTGAGGATTGCAATTAGTTTGATGGGAGAGGGTCTGGGGTTTGTCCAGGTTGTTCAGGGGAGCTCCAGGAAACCCAGCTGGCCCTTGGGGACAATCTGGAGCACTTGGTAGCTCCGAGGGTGCTTTGGGGGACCTCACTGGCACTGCCTAGATGAGGGCTGACTTTCAAATGGGGCTCTTGAGGGCAATGGGTTGGCCTTGGGGAGCTTGAGAGTCTGACTGGTTTGGGAGGGGTCAGGGGTGCCTGCAGGAGCTCCCTTGGAGACAGAGGCCTTGGAAGTTGAATGGCACTGCCAGCTCCAACGACAGGACATGTGACATGGCCCAGGAGCAGAGCATCTTACCATGGATCTCCTTCTGTGGTAGCTGGAGGAACAAGGTGGGTGGTGGGCAGCTGACAGAACCCCCAGCAGTGGGGTTCCCAGGAGGAGCCCGGGCTGCCCTGGAGGAGACAGGGAAGTTTTCCAGGAAGAAGGCAGCGTGTTGGTGGGAGCAGGTGTGAAGGAGCTGTCTGGGAAGTGGTGGTGGGTGCCGCGCCGCCAGCTCCCCAAGCAGAGCCATCCATCACGCCATCATCCCATCGTGGCAGCTGGAGCCCAGCCGGGATCCTCACGGGGTGAGGAGCAGGAGGAGAGCGAGCAGGGATGGACGGCAGCAGCTCAAGCTCGGTGGGGGATGTGGTGGATGGTGCCTGGTTTAGGAGCCATGGTGCCGCTGGACCATTGAGCAGCACCATCACCAGCCCAGAGAGCAACACTGGCACCTACTCCGGGGCCCAAGAGCACTGGCACGAGCCCTGACACCGTGTGAGCCACCTGGGGACTCTCCAGGGACCCCTGGCAATTGTCAGCCTGACAAAAGCTTTAGCAGGTGAAGAGGGATGCAGGGTGGGAAATGGTGTGGATGGACAGGAAATGTGCTATGGCAAAGGATCACCCCAAAGGCATTTAAAGGCCTGCCAGTCAGATGATCTGTGGAGGTGGCTACTCTGCACAGCAGGATGGGGCCAGGTGCTTGGGACACTGGCGCGGGATTGCCAGCAGGATCTGCTGGCTTGGATGGAGAGCTCCAGGCTGTCCATGGGAAGCTGGGCAATGTGAGGTGCCCCTGTCTCCTCCGCATGTACCCACATGTGCCATGGGGACAGTTCTTTGGGCTGGGAGTGCAGGACCCTGGTGTCACGGCCTGTTGTGTGTGTACTCGTTGTGTGCCATCCTCAGAGGGGCTTTGGTGGACAGAGGAGCCCTGGACAAGGTCCCAGAGTGCCACAAGCCTCTCTGCTGGGGCGTCAGCCCTGCCTCACCCAGCCAGGCATGGGCACCCCCCACAGTGTCACCCCAATATCCTGTGTCCCCTTGCCCAGGAGGTGGTGAAGAGTTGTGATCCCTCTGGGTGAAGAACTTTTTTCTAACATCCAGTCTGTCCTTGGCCACAGCTCCAGCCGTTCCCTCGGGTCCTGTCCCTGGTCACAGAGAGCAGAGCTCAGAGCTGCCCCTCGGGACAGGCTGCAGCCTCCGGAGAGGTCTGACCTCAGCTTCCTCCAGCTGAACAAACTGGGTGACTTCAGCCTCAACTGCTTTTAATCTCTATAGCTGCATAGAGCTTAACGAATATTTGTTACACTTACATGTTAATTGTCAATTATTATATTCTGTTCATACAATTTATAACTGACACAGTAATTCTGCAGGTTAACCTAAAGAAGTGTAAGCTTTATTTTTATTAAATGTGGAACATCTTATGTACACTCTATAGGATGTGTCCATTATTAAGTATTTAACAATATAGGAGAATAAGGGGAAGTTTAAAAGAATACAACAAAACTTTGTGAAGTTCATAACTTTTACTCCACTGTTGAAATATAAGTACTCAGACAATCACTTATATTAAAAGTATGTGTTAAAAGTGATCTTTACCCACTCCTGGGAATGAGAGCTCGAGACACCCAGGGGCACATGAACAAACTCCCTTGACACTGAGCAGCATCCTGATGCTGATGGCACAGAGATAGGGAAGCACTGCCCTGACACATGGTGCCAGTCCATAACCTGGGCTCCCCTCAGGGGCATCCAGCACTGAAACACGAGGAGGAGGAAGAAGAGCAGTGGGGCCCATGGAGTAAGCTCAAAAGAGCATTTCCCCATCTCTCCCTGTGCCCTCACTCTCCTCCAGCTCCACCACACACTCCTGTGCCACTGCAGTGCTCCTGCTCTGCTCTCACCTCCACCAGGGATGTCCCAAGAAGAGACAAGGCACTGCAGTCCATCCACATCGTGGAAGAAGGAAAAGGACGAGACGGAGCCATGTGGAGACCCTGGGGGGCATTCCCTGGTCTAGGGAGACACAAGAAGCTTCCCTCAAAAAGCGGTTAGACCCCATTGCTTCCTTCCCCTGTTTCTATGTCTGTTCCTAAGTCCCCGAGCCACTCCTTCCCTATTCTCTGATTGGCCCTCATCTCTGTACTGCCCCAAAACCAAGGCAGCCCCCAGGCCCCTGCAGAGAGACGGGTGACCCTCCGTGTGTGTCAGTCTGGGGCTGCTTCCTTAGCCTGGACTTAGGCTAGCAGCAACGCAGACTGCTCCAGAGCCACCTCTGCCCAAAGGCAAGGACCAGCTCCCTGCGCCCCAGCCCACGGGACACCCCAGTCCCAAGGCTCCCTTGGTGAGAGAACTGGGGAAATAACCAAGGGGAAGTGTCGGCGATGAAGAGAGACGGGGAATTCTGATTTGGTGATCAGAATCTGATTTTAATAGATACAATTAGTGGCATATGAAAAATAGAATGGTGATTTAAAACAATGCGTTATCAATTTCTTAAATATTGTACTATTCCTTAGAGTCTATAGTGATTGGCAAGCTTTATTTTTTGAAGTGAGAGCTTTGAAAATCATTCCCGGGTATGATTTCACGTTCACTTTAAAAGGAGGTTTAGCTATTTTAAGTCCAAATTCAGCAAGTCAAAATTACTTGAGTATAGATTTGGTGTAGAAAAATTTCTCTACCAGTTAAGACCAGGACTTGGCCAAGTGTCCAGGCTTATAACTGGAAAAAATCTCCTTAATTTATTTTAGAAACCTCTTAGTAATAGTAGTTAGAAAAATAATATATGTCTTAGATATAGCTATACAAAGATATATGAAGGTTTGTAAAGTAGCTGGTTTTGTCATTTAGCATTAGTTAAATAGTTAAACATAGACAAATAGCAAATGAATGAAGTAATGCTTGTTATAAAAGTCAGTGAATTCACATCATAAGATTAACAGCATAATCTGGGTTACTAATAAATCAGTCTTTAAGAAATTGAGGTTATATTTTCCTAAACATATATGACATTAAAGCAAAAAATTAAAAAATAAAGCATTAAATAACTCATAACTAATAACATCATAATATGGAGACTCATTCTCTAGTACTACTTATAAAATAAAATAGCAAAAATTGTTCTTATTGCTGTAGTAAAAAAGCTGTATCTTGTAATTTAAATGAGCAAATTTTGACAAAAATTCATTTAGGCTTTATGTCATTCACTTGTATAGCAAAGGAATTATATCTTGTAATTCAAACAGGTATACTTCAACAAAACTTAAAATCAACTTCATTAATACTTAACCTTAATAAATATATCTAAAAGAACTTAAAGTTAACATCAATGAGACTAAACAAAAATTAATCTTAACAAGAATTAACTTATTTAAGCTCTATTATTACAAAAACATTATTGAAAATTTGTCAAACAGTTAAGCATTGTGAAAAATGCATATTATATGATTGGCTCTTTGCAAATATTAAAATGAATACTATATGTGTTATGTTGGAAAGTTATGCTGTATTAATCTCTCATAAGTAGTGTGGTAAATATAGTTTTTCAGCTATAGCATAATATTAAATAGAAACTCTGTGATGTAAGATACTTTTTGTAACTAGCTTAAAGGAATAGAAAAGATAGAGATAACAGCAAACAGACAACAAGATCCCAAGAAAAGAATTATTGCCTCCATAGCAGTAAGGCCCAGACTTTGAGGAACTAAAGAAGATTGATTTACAAGATGGGGGGGGAGCTGAAATTAAGCAGAAACACCCTAGTTTGAAAGAAATGTTTGAATCATGTACGAGATACATGAATATGCAATATGCTATTGCTTTTACAGGGTAATCCTTTGTTAGCAAGGTGTGCCTTTTGGCAGAATGCCAGTCACCCAGACATCTGTAATCCTTTGCTTTTTATTGTCTCTTATTGTCCAAATTTTTATTACTATTTTCATTACTATTTTATTACTATTAAACTTCTAAAATTTTAACACAAGTGAATGGCATTTTCCACAACATCAAAGTAAACAACATGCAAGTAAACAACTGTACTGAAATATTTACAATAAAATTACCTTGTTAGAACTACAGAGTAAAAAGCAAGCACTTAATAAAGCTGACAGTGGAGTTAAGTCTCAAATAATAACTGCAGATTTAGTTCAAGGTTTGTCTTGAATGTGAGCTAAAGAATCTTGAATTTACAACTTACCTAATTACTCTCAGTGAGCTATGCAGGTTTGCTGTTACTAATATGCAAGAAGACACCACCTCTATACAAACACCTTTGAATTCTTCTAGTAACTATCCTGTTAAAAATCACAAGTTGCAAGTTACTAAAATTAGAAGATAAATCTCAACATTGGCTGGTGCCAGGAAGGGGTGGCTGCACCCCCTGCAGCAGCTTTAAAGATTGCTTGTAGGACAGATTTATGTTTGGCTTAGTAAGAGTAATGGGATATAGAAATTGAAGGCTAAAAAAAAAAAAAAATTTCGTTATTGTTATGAATATATCAAAATTCATAGGTAGATAAAATGTTATACATTGATCTAATATAGTAACATTATAATTATAGTATTTAGAAAATAGATGGTTTGGTTATAAGGTTATTGTGAATGAAATAAAGCTGCATGAATTAAAAAAAAATGCAAAATGCTCAGGGAAAACATGCCCTGACTAGCTAACTAAGGCTGGGGGAGTGGTTCTTGTCTGAGGCTGGCAGGATTGGGAAACACATTCCATCTATCCATCTATAGTGTAGCCAGATTTACATATGAAGAAGTGAGGGAGGCTACACAGAAACCTGAAATCTCAAATTTAATCAGAGAAGGTGAGACATCAATGGCACACCTGGCCCCTGATAGCTGAAAAGATAGAATATTTTATGATAATCCTCCTAGCCGATAGTCCGTTTTCGGGAAATCCACTAGCATGTAAAAGGACTACCTGTAAAGGATTGTTTAACATGTATGTTCTCCCGGGCGGGGGCTGTGTGTATTGTAATGCGGCTTGTGAACACCCGTGTGGCAAGAACAAGGACCTAAATGAATTATTCCCGAAGAGCTGGAGACTGGACTGTTTGCACATCTGATAGCATTATCCTTGGACAGAGAAGCAAAAGAGACTCTTCTGCCTATGAAAAACACAATGGACGTCCTGGCCCCGGGCTAGAGAAAGAGTATAAAATCTGGACTCGAACATGGCATATCGTGGCACTGCCGGTCTGGAGCGTCAGGGAACCAGAACTGCGTCAGTCTGTCACCCAGAGTCAAAGACCCGGGCCTTGACTCTGTTCTTTCCAATTCGCGGCTTGCTAAAACTTGTTAATTCGATCGCAAAATAAATTTTGTATTTTTTATTATTATAATTTGGCTCTCTCAAATTATTATTCAGGCTTAATTGGCCTTTCATTTATAACAGTTATTTAGTACTAAATAGCTGCACCAAAAAATTCACAACGAAATGCATTGTTAAAAAACCACAAGCGACTGGTAATATACCAGTTTGACCAGGGCTAGGTGTCCCTCAGGGCTTTAGATCTGTATGAACTGTGGCTTTTGATAGCTGGGCTGCTCCTTCCAACGCTTCAAAGTGCCTGGGGTGCTTCAGCCAGGGACCATTGTGGGGGTGTGTGTGTCCCTAATGACTCCGATACAAAATCTGAATGCATAAAGATTCCCTTTAACGCATCCCTTCCCCACAAAACCAGGGGGACAGACAGCACAAAAAGTTTAACTGTGAGTATCTGCCCATCAGGCCCTGTTATTCGCTATTCCCACCCACGGGGGAGAGCTAATGGCCAATCACTGGGCCACTGGCTTTTTGAGATAACCGTCACACTGGCTCTTGTATCAGTGAGTCCTGTTAGGAGTGTCTCTGCCTTTCAGAGTCACTTTGCATTGGCACATGGGATGCTGAGACCTCTGGAAGCAAAAAATCTGCAGGACCCCTGTAGAACCAAAATCCCACCTCCCTCTGTTCAGTTATCAGGGATGCAGATAGGGGTGCTACCAGAGAGAATATGAGTTGGGCTATCGTAAATATTTTTCCCGACATCCAGGAGGAATGAGGAGGAGGACTCCATGTTGTCAGAAGGCTAATTTATTACTTTATTATACTATATTATATTGAAGAATACTATACTATACTAAAGAAAACAGAAGAGATACTTACTGAATGGTAAAAAGACAATAATGAAAACTCGTGACTCTTTCCAGAGTCCTGACCCAGCTTGGCCCTGATTGGCCAATGAGTCAAAACAACTCACACCGGAGTCCAATGAAGCAATCACCTTGGGTAAACAATCTCCAAACACATTCCACACGAGCACAACACAGGAGAAGCAAATGAGGTAAGAATTGTTTTCCTTTTCCCTGAGGCCTCTCACTGCCTTTCAGTGGAGAAAAACCCTGTATGAAGGCACCATGTTTAGAGAATGTGAATGCCACATTGGGCTATATTGCTTCCGACTGGGACTACATAGGGCAGCTGGGGAGTCCATGCCAAGAGTCAGAGTCAACAGCTCCAGGGGGAACTGTTGTGGTGCATTATTTAATTTGTTCTAGTTGAGTTGGTATTTCCGGGGTTCTCCCCTAGTTAGGTTATGGTTCAGCCTGGGGTTTCCTGCCTTCCCTACCGATTGGCCTCCTTCCCCCTCCCCTCTAGGTTGTCAGTCATATTCCTCCACCCCTGTTGCTATTGTTTTCCACTGATTCATTCTGTTAACCCCTCCCAGAGCCCCTGTCCGTCACCTGGTGGACCCGCATTCCTTTCCAGAACTTCTCCGCCGGGTGATTGGATCAGGGGCCAAGGTCCCTCCCCATTTGATTATCTATTCACTGGCCGGGACATCAGTTATATCTCTACCACCCCTCAAGTTCTCCATCATTGGTTTGTGCATTTATCCACCCCCAGGTTCCACCCCCTACATAAGTTACTGTTCCCTTCAACCTGGGTCCTTTGTTTGGTTGATTCCCCTGGAGGAATAAACTTCTCTGGACTGCATCCCCGACTCTGGACCATTCTTTTCCTGCCTTGCTTCCCTCTCCACGCCCCCGAAACTCCTGCCGAGGTGCTTTAAAGTTTTAAAACAAGTGATTGGTGTTTTTCACAGGCCTCTCCCTTTTCGAAACAGTCCTTTTGCAAATGCCATGATTTCCTGCACACGAAGAAAGTTTTGAGGTCCAAGTATTTTTCTTTAGTTGCATCCATTTATCACAAGGGTCAGGAGGGAATGGATCAGTCTCATAATCGGAGTCTATCAGCCCAGGATCGAAGGGCTCCCCCTCCTCACTGCTAGAGCCCCGGTCAGCAATATAAACTGCTACTGACTGTGAGAAAGGATGCCTCCCCCTCCTTTGTCTAGGCAGGGGTGCGGTTGATGGCTGCAGCTGCTCTTCAGTAGGAGAGGTGCCAGTTTCAAGCAGCAGAGCGAGGAGAGACAGAGCAGGGTAGGGCGCCGGCAGCATCCAGCCACTTTTGCTTTTTCAACGTCTTAAAAAGTATTCTGCAGGGCAAGAGTAAAAGTGACTTAAGGTCCTGCTTTGCCATGGGGGAGTCATGCCTGCCCAGAAGGGTGACCATGGTTCCATAGATGTCTCTCTCTTTGGACATTTCCTTTCTCATTTTTAGTTCCTTTTGTGATAAACAGGTGCGATTCGTGCTGATAAAATTGAAACGGTAATCAATATTGATACGGTAATCAATATTTGGAGATAACAAAATGGTTAAAAAGTAAAATGACAGGAAAACGGAGGGGAGGGGTCCGCTCCCCCCCTTTTCTCCTGCAGCTGTTGAGGGCAGGAAAAGGAGTAAGATAAAGCTTACTAAAATTATCTGAAAGAGAGGGAAAACTTGGGTGGAAATCAGGAACATGCTAATTTTATGGGATTTATTGCTTTAATGGTACTGGCTTATATAACGTTAGTTTTGGCTCATATTATACTAGCTTGGTACGCATGTGTAATCCAAAGGTGAAATAAAGGACACCTGAGGAAGAGGAGAAGCCCTCCTCAGACGACCCCAAAAGAGTGGTGCGACCGCCTAAAAAAGATGGTGGTGCGTGCGTGATGAAGAAGATGATGAGGGTGGAGATACAAGTGTGATGAATCAAAACTAGGAGGAGATGCTGATAATATACAGTATAAAAAGGGGAATTTTGGACTTGGCAAGCTTGTACGTGAGGTGGCAGGGGTCCCAAGGCCCTTGCACTCCATACCCCATGGTGAATTTTGCTTATGCATTATTATCAGAACCAGATTATTCCTCATTTTAACCAAATTATACTGCCAATATTTTGAGTGTATTCAATTTTATATATTTTAAACTACTTCATTAAAATTACTGCTACATCTAATTCTGTTTGGTTTTTTATTTGTGATTGGATAATTGGGCAAACATAACACTTTTTTTAGTTCCCCTGGCTCACCTGTCAGTCACAGCAGACAGGTAATTGTGGGCCCAAACGTGTTCTCTCACCACCACGATCAGTTCCAGGGGCTCGCCGACTGCCACCAGTCAGGCCGGTTCATTTCCTCACACGGAGGCACCAATTGTCGGCAATGGAGAGAGACAGGGAAGACTGATTCAGTGATCAGAATCCGATTTCGTTGTGGGATACAAACGCTTATATACTATGTTATAAATATATCAAAATTCATGTTTGAATAAATATGATTGTACTTAGGAGGGATATAATATATTAGGATACGTGTCCAGTCATGTCACCAGGTCTGACACAAAACCACTGAGCTTACAAAATCAGCCACAGGGATTGGGAAACTGGTTACCTCATACCTCATGGAAACACGGTATCCACAGGTGCACACTGAAAAGAAGCCAAAATTAGCAAGTGAAGGAGAAGCTGTGCTGCAGCGGAACTCCTAACTAAATCACGGAAGCCCGAGACACCAGCAGCCCATTGCGGCTGCTGCTAACCAGAGATAGTGTTATTCCTGATAATCAACTAAGCATGAATAGTCAGTTCCGAGAAGCTCACTAGCATGTAAAAAACCCGATTCCTGCAAACCCTATTCAACAGAGAAGCATTATTCAACATGTATGTTTTCCCAGACGCGGTTTGTGTATTGCGACGCGGCTTTTGTCCCGGGGGAGACCGGTATCTCCACATGCCAAACGGAGAACAAGAGGACTGCACAAATATTCCAGAGACTCTGGATTCTGTACTGTTTGTCCATCTGATAGAATTCTTCTACACCGGAGGAACATCGGGAAGCTCGTCAAACTAAGAAAAGGACAAAGGGAAAGTAGCTCCAGGCAAGAAAAGGAGTATAAAACCTGGACTGATTTGAACAAACTTCATGAACTCGCCAGGTCTGATGCGCGAGGGAGTCAGAACTGCGTTCACCCAGAGCCGAGTCCCAGGCTCGGGCCTGTTCCTTTCGATTTGTGGCTGGCAGAAATTGTATTTCGATACGCAAAATAATTTTTTTTAAATTATTATTATAATTTGGCTTTCACAAACTATTGATTCGGCCTAATTGGCATTTTACCTATAACAACTATTTTAGGCATACTAGTAATGTGTACTACAATGATTAGGTTAAAATCACATACACAAACTTATGCATGAAAAATGTGTGGTTTATGATTGGCTTTTTGCAAATATTGAAATGAATATTGTATGTGTTATGTTAGAAAGTTATGCTGTATTAATTTCCTTAAGTAGTGTGTTAAATATAGTTTTAGGTTATAACATAATGTTAAAATAGAAACTATGCTATGTAAGATACTTTTTTTAAGAGAACACTCGCACCAAGATAGCAGCCATAGGACACCTAAATCTTTCAGAGAAAAATAATTTATTGCTCTCTTATTGAATTCTTCCTGCCTCACTCAGCCCTGAAGACACCGTAAGGATTCAGAGGAAGAAGATGACACTGACCAGACAGAATCCTTTGTTTGAATGGAATTTATGCATCATGTATGAGGTGTATGAATGTGCAACAGGCTGTTGCTTTTAAGGGTTAATCCTCTGTAAACGTGGGTCCTTTTTTGGGCTTATTTTGCCCAGAAAGAGGTACCCAGACTGTCCATAACTCTTTGTTTTTATTGTCTCATATTGTCCTAATCCCATTTGTTCAAACTTTTATTAGTCTAATTATATTACTATTTTTATAACCATTTTATTACTATTAAACTTTTAAACTTCTGAAAAAAAGTGATTGGCGTTTTTCACATATGCATAATAAAACATCTCTTGCTTGCAGACTTTAATGGGATTTTCTTTTTCCCATAAACCCTGATCTGATGGAATCTTACTGCAATTTAGGTCTAATTTTCATAGTTCCCTTTGCTTTTGCCAAGGCATCCTGTTATCAAATCTCTTATCTTAACTAGGTCTGAAGTCCATCTTCTTGTCTAGTGTCTCCTAACATCCCAATAGGGAAGAGTACAGAGTCACCTTTCCTACAGGTAAACAGGTCCAGGGGAGATGGGATCAGCCCCAGCACCATGTGAACACCCAGGTGCTCTGTGCAGAAGTAGCCAACAGAGAACAGGACAACCCAGAATCTCACACTGCAGGGCCGTGGGGAAGGGGACACGTGCTCCTGAGTTCTTGGAAAACCTTGGGCAGAGGCAAGGCCATTCCAGCCACATCCTGGCTCCTGCTGGACCCCCTTGGGGTGCTCTGGGGGTCTGGCTCCCTCTGGCAGAAGTAGCCACACATGTCCAGGTGCTCTTCTCCATGTCCAGGTGCTCTTCTCCAGCCACTTGTGGGCACTGACTCCCACCACTGCCCTGAGGCACCAACCACTAGCCAAAGATACAAAGATACAAAAAGAACCCCCAAAAAATAAACTACTACGGCTTCAAACCATAAACACAACAACCCAAAATGACAACATAAAGCAAAGAAAAAGCCATCCAAATCCTCATGCATGCACTTGGCACTTGGCAGTCATACATGGCACAGCCACACACCCCCAGGCTTTCCTGAGCACAGAATGTACCACCGGCACTCATGATGATGCCACAGCCAAGGCAGCAGCCAGTAACAAGCACCCAGACACGCCAAGGATGGGCACGCAACGTGAACAAACACTGACAGGGACTCAGAGACACCCAGTGATGAGCATTTCAGGAAAGGGAGCACTTTATCCCTGGGGACTGAGGGGCTGCGGGCAGAGAGTGTCCTGGGGGAGTGGATGCTCAGGGCTGGGGGGCAGCAGGACTGCTCAGCACCTCACTGGCAGCATCATGGGTGAGGGGCTGCCCAACAGCTGTGCCCCAGAAGGGACCGTGCCCCTTCCCAGAGCAGGGCCAGGTGTCCCCACCATGTCCCAGCATGGTGCCAGCACATGAGGGGCAGATGTGGCCATTCCCAGGTGAGAGCGATAAGAGCAAGCAATGGGGCTGAGGAGCCCCTGTGCCCACGGCGTGGGACAGTCCCCACGTGTCAGCAGCAGGCAGGGACACTCCAAGGTCTCCAGCAGGCTGGACACTATAAGAGGGGTGAGCGGCCCCACCACGGCACCTTTGCTCCGCACAACCATGCTGGGAGCCGTCTGTCTCGTTGTGCTGCTGGGCTATGGTAGGTGCAGGGGATGGGGAAGGGTCAGGACAGGGGAGACAGGACCATGGGGCCTGCCCTGGCCCTGGGCACGGGCACAGGCAGCCTCTGATGTCCCTTTGCCGGGTGTCACACAGCCTACGGGTGCGGCCAGCCGGCCGTGCCACCACAGCTGAGCTCCCGCGTGGTGGGCGGTGAAGACGCTGTAGCCCACAGCTGGCCATGGCAGGTGAGGGGGCACAGGGACGGGCATGGGGACAGGGATGGGGACATTGCTGCTCTCACCCTGTGCCTCTGCCCTCGCAGATCTCGCTGCAGTACAGCCGCTCTGGATCCTGGCGCCACACTTGTGGCGGGACCCTCATTGCCCCCCAGTGGGTGCTGACAGCTGCCCACTGCATCAGGTGGGTGTTGGGGTGCTGGGGTGCATCTGTACAAGCAGGACGAGGTATTTGTGGGGACTGACACTCCCTGTCTCCCTGTCAGCTCTTCCATGACCTACCGTGTGGTGCTGGGCAAGCAGGACCTGTCACAGGATGACGAGTCCGGTTCTGTGGCCGTGGGTGTGGAGAAGACGATCGTCCACGAGAAATGGAACTCTCTCCTTGTCATGTAGGGATGGAATATATCCAGGAGTGGGGGGGGGGGGGGGCAACAAAGCTGGCAACCACTTCCTCATGGTTCATGTCCCCCTGTAGCAACGACATTGCCCTGGTCAAGCTGGCAGAGGAGGTGCAGGAGACTGACACCATCCGTGCCGCCTGCCTGCCAGCTGCTGACAAGATCCTGCCCAACGACTACCCCTGCTATGTCACCGGCTGGGGACGCGTCAGGAGTAAGTGGGGTGTCCCCGGGAGGGTCCCCAGGGGTCCCTGGGCAGGGAGTGTGCAGAGTGTGAGGTGTGACTGTCCTTGCAGCCAATGGGCCCCTGGCCGATGCCCTGCAGCAGGCTCTGCTGCCCGTGGTGGACTATGAGACCTGCTCCAAATGGGACTGGTGGGGCAGCCTCGTGCGCAACACCATGGTGTGCGCCGGCGGCGATGGCATCGTCTCTGGATGCAACGTGAGTGTGGCCACTGCTGGGTGGCAGCTGCCCCCAGCCCTGAGTAGGATTGAGAGTGGTGCTGGAGCAGTGCAGGGCAACAGGTTCCATGAGAAGCACAGGAGGGGTGGGGAAGGAGCTGCGGTGGCGTGTTGGAATAAATTAGCCAAGACTCCATGTTCTTCATGCAGATAGCCAACCCTTTATTCACAAAGCTCATATTTATAGGAAATATCAGAAGGCACTGTGTTAAACCTAATTGGTCAGCAATACAGTGAAATTCAGGTCACTAGCTGGTAAGCACTATTGAATAAGTCTACCAAATTTTCTCTCTCTAGATATGTTTCCGTCTTTCCTTTGTGGGTTCTCATGGGACAAATCTTATTGTTTACAGAGGTGCATTATTTGTTTTTCACCCTCAGAATAGATTGTTAAATGAACTTCTCATTTGCAAAATAGCTTCACATGGGAACTTGTAAATCACTTGTTAGCTGTACTGAGAAGAAACGACAGGCCAGCTTTGGCAATTTTAGCAGAGCAAGGTCCGATTTCCTAAGGCCTTTCTTTTATAATTCTTCTACCTGTCTGTGACAGTGGTGGGTGCTGTACAGGATGTGGGGTGTGCCACCAGGGTGCTAGGAGCAATGGCCCATACTGTCTCTCCACACAGGGCGATTCTGGGGGCCCCCTGAACTGCCAGCGCGATGACGGCATCTGGGAGGTCGAGGGCATCGTCAGCTTCGGCTCCGGCCTGAAATGCAACATGATAAAGAAGCCAACAGTCTTCACCCGGGTGTCTGCCTACATCGACTGGATCAACGAGGTGGGTGCCCCTTCCTCTGCCCCCATGCAGGTTGGCCACACTGCCCCTGCCCTGCCAGCAGTCTCACCATGAGCCTCCCCGTGTCTTTCTTTGGCAGAAAATGAGCGCTAACTGAGGACACAGCATGGAGCACAAGTACTGAGTGTGATAAAGGCAATAGTGCTAAGCTGGTCTCATGTGGTTCTTTTGAGGGGACGCGGTGGGGCAGAACCAGGGGGCTGTACCTTGTGGTCCTGGGCTTCTGCCTGTGTGCTGGGGAGAGCCCCCACACTGTGCAGTGAGGCTGGGCAGGCCCCTGGGGAGCCTAAAGTGGGCAGAGATCCCCCACAAGTTACTCCCAGCCAGGAGTAGATCCATAGCCATCACCAAGCCAAAGGGTTCAAGGCTTGACTGGTGGTTTGATGGGATAGTGGCTGGAATCTGGCCTGGTGGTCCTGGGGGGCCTCTAGGGAACTTGAGATGGGGCTATAGGGCACCTAGTTGGCCCAAGGAGGTTTTAGGTGTCTTGGCCGGTGCTGGGATGTTTCAAGGGATCTTGCTGGTAAATGGGCTACTTGATGGCAGCAGATTTATAATGGGGTGTTGAGGTAACTGGGTCAGTCCTGGGGGTCATTCCACAGCCCCACCACATTCCCTCCACCACCTGTGCTGCCGGAGCGCTCCCACTCTGTTCTCACCCCTGCCCTGGGGAAGGAGCAGCCACTGCAGTCCATGTTACAGAAAGGAGAAGGACAAGGCTGAGCCATCTCTACCCAAAGTCACCCCTATCCTAGTCCCAGTGCTTTCTTAGTGAGGGAAGCAGGGAAATAAACAAGGGGAAGAGTGTAGGGTGACCTTTCCTGAAGAAGAACAGGTCCAGGGGAGATGGGATCAGCCCTGGGATCACCTGCACACCTAGATGCTCTGTACAAAACTGGATAACATGGGACAGGGCAGCCCAGAGCCCCACTCCCCTGGGGGATGGAGAAGGGGAATAGAGAAGGAGACAACCATGAGCTCTCACAAACACCTGAGCACAGACAAGGCCATCACAGCCACACCCCAGCTCTAGCTGAACCCTCCTTGGGGTGCTCCAAGCTGCCCTGGCTTCCTCCTGCAGCACCCTCAAAGCACCTGAAATGCTCCCACAGGAGCATGGAAATACTCAGTAATTGAAAAAGCAGATTGGATATTCCCAAATTCCCTGGGAATCCCCAAGCATCCCTCAGCACAGACCTACCCTAAAGCCTCTGCACCTCCCAAGGGTGGCTCAAAGGATGCCCTCTCCCCTCAAAATCCAAAACAGATGCAGGATTTCTGACCCAAGGCCATCATGGTAGCAGCTCCTTAAGAACTTTACCTCTGCACTGGTATTTCAATGAATCCTCATCAGTTTTCTGCTGTAACTCCCAATTGACTCCTTGAAAGGATCAGGATGCTCCACAGGCTAGCACAGCCACATTGTAAATGACCAGACAGAGCAGCACAGACATGAGTGAAGGCTCCTACTCCTCCCACTTCAGAGGAGCCTTCAGGAGGTGCTGAAATGGCAATGAGGAGATGAAACAGACAAGGGAGTACAGCTAAAGATTTGCTCCTTTACCTGCATTTATTAGAAACACTGACTGCAAAACTCATCCCATTTCACTTGAACATCAGACCCTGGTCCCCTCAATCAGTTACCTGGATGGCACAGGACACAAGTATCATGATCAGCAAAGAAAAACACTCTGAGGCCAAGCATGGCCATGTCAGGATGAGTCAGAAGCGCTCTCCTCTGGCTCTGTTCTCCAGCAAAGGGACTTCCAGGTACATCCACATTTCCCATTGGCACAGCACAATCTCCATCTCATCTCCACTCCATCGCAAAGACAGCGCTTGTGGATCACATTTCTCCAGACAAACATCTGGACACACAGACAAAATCCCCAAGGAGCACTGACACCAAGTCATGGTGGGCACAGATTTCATTCAGCCACAGGAAGAATCTCCAGTCTTTGGCAGGGGGCTCGGAGCCCATGTGTCAGTGGCACGTGAAGAAGAATTTTTTACGGAGGAAATTGAAACATCCTGGGATCTGCTTGTACCTCCCCTTGGCAGAGACAGCGTGTGCCACCTGGGAAAAGAAGAGAGGCTGAGCAATGGGATGCTCTCCCCATCCCTGGGAATCAGTGGCTGCCATGCCAAGGTGGCCAAAGAAGCACCGCAACAACGAGGAAACAACAACAAGGTGATTCTGTAAGTCCTCTCTCCCTCCACACTGGATTTTCTCCTACCCATGGAGAACAGAAGAAGTATCTGGAGCACCTACACTTGTACACAACTTTGGTAATATTGAGTCAACAAGGCACACAAAGGAAGATGTTGATCAGCCAGACTCATTCCATATCCCTGTGCATTGTGCTCCTCCACCCCCAGGACAAGCTCACAGGAGCACCCAAATCTCATCAGCTTGGATAGGAAAGCCATGACATTTTTTAGCAATTTCTTCTGAAGGATTAAAGCCTACATTGCCAAGATTACTTCTCACTGGAGAAACCCCCAGTGATTTTTGGCAGATTGAGGCCAGGCACTTTCTTTGTAATTAAACCTCTCTGCAGTACCTCCAATGAGCCCATCCCTAAACTCAACACTCAATATCCTCACTCCTTTTTTGAGTGTAGGCCTCCATGCCCCAACTGATCACATCCCTGGCTATTTCCTTCATCAGCAAAAAGCAGAACAAAAAGGACATCTACCCTCACTAACATGCTGAGCAGGTCTTCTGAGTGGGCGTATTGCTCCAGCACACTGTCCAGCGTTTCCACATACCACGAGCCACTTGACTTCTCCCTCCAGGAGACAAAACCTTCAGAGAAAGAAGGAGAATATTATGCCAAAACCCATCTGCTGTTCTCATCCCAACAAGTTCCTGGCACTCCAACAGAGCTCGGTTGTCCTGAATTGCCCCTATCTTTGGCCATGAAGCTCCGACTGTTTTGCTAATTCCCCCACGCTCAGAAAAGGATTTGCACAGGCTGTTTCACCTGGAAAAGTTGAATAGGAAACCAAGATGTCGCTAGGTGTGGGCAAACTGGCAATGGCATCGGGCTCATCCATGTTATCCGATGAAACCCGAAACGGGGTCGCGTCCGACTCCAAGGAACCGCCAGGAGCTTCCTCTTCAGGCGAATCACAATCCACTACAAAGCCTTGATCCCTTTGTTCTGAAAAAAGCAGCAACAAGACAGCTCCTGACATTCATCCGAACCAAGAGATTCACAGTTATACATCTGACATTAAGAAAAGATGGGGAGAGAAAAGGAAAAAGGCCCTAGAACAAAGTAAGGCTTTTTGGCCATTCGGCTGCACTGGTTGAGTCAAAGTCATTGATAGTTTATACAAAATTCCTCTCTGTGTGTGAAGAGCTGGAGCTGCCTCTCAGCACATGGCAAGAGAAGAGGCAGCTGGTGTGAGAAGAAGCTGGAGAGAGGGGCAGTCGATGAACAGAAAGGGAGCCAAAGCCACAGCCTGACCACATCTCCGCAGCCCAACGCTACCGGAGCCAACACAAAGATTCACCTCCACCACAGGCCTGGATGAAGAACAGTTTGGGTTTTCCTCTCAAACTCGGGCAATTGGACCCATTGAAATAGTTCACAATCTTTTCTATGGGAATGGGTTTTCCATCCGTTCCGTAAACGCCTCCAGGAAACTGAATATGGCTCGTCTGCAAGAGGAAAATGCAGGAGCTAGTGACAGGGAAGGCAAGGCCAGTTCTAAGAGAGCCCATTTCCTGTCAGGTGCTTCACGGCATAAAGGTGCCAGAACAAATCCTGGTGTTTGTGGGAATCCCTGTGGCCAAGTCAGGGTGAGGGGACATCCAGGAGACATCTGAAATGCACTAAAACCCAGCAATCTAACTTCTGTTATCCAACTCATATCCCACATCCTCCAGCAAAGGAGTTCTTCATCCTCTGGTACAACGGGCACATACCATACACCACTTTCCTAAGAATGCTTCTCCTCATCCTTTAAGAACTGACTTGGAATAAACAGGCATTATTGCTAACAGCATTCCCTAGTCAGAGCTGGAGAACGGGAAGGACTGAATCACCACAGTGTGAGGCTGAGTGGGACCTCCCTGCAGTTCCAAATTATTAGCCCCAACTTCCAAAATGGAAAACACTTGTCCACCGACACCACTGGATCAGACCAGAGAAGATCCTGTTTTCTTTAACCCAGAATAAGGGTGTAACTCTTTGAAATGTACTGCAACGGCAGAACAAGGTTTTGACAGACCCCTTCCTTCTCACCCTGTGTGAGACCACAGGACAGGGAATGAACCCCTTCCCACAGCAAAGGAACAAAGGGTGAGATAGGACAAACCCACCTGACAGCCATGGGAAAGGATGACCACAATGCAGCAGTCCAAAGCACTGTGGTCCTGCCGAGACAGCTTCAGCAGCTCCAACACCATTTCCTGTGTGGAAAACATCACAATGAGGGTCTTTTGAACCATATGTCAGCCACAGGTTACTGCCAGGCCCTGTTCTAACTGCAGTGCCATGGATCCTGTCAACCTCTGCCACAGGATAACATGAGCCCAGAACAGCTGGCAGAAGACATTGGTAGAGAGTGAGTATTTCTGCATCTCTGCCCTTATTTAACACTGGATGCTTTAATCACACAGCTTTCTCACCTCTCTACACTCTTTACAACACAGCATCACAAACCAAAGGACATTTCCACATGATTTATCTGATGAAATCCACTGCTTCTCACTGGGAGCTGACGGGTGAGCAGAGAACCATATTTTACTTTCAGATGATCATGTTCCCCCTGACACTTCCAGTAACAGCCAAGGATGGCACAGATAGACATGACACAGCTGTCCAAGCTATCTCAAAAGCACAGCCTCACCAAATCCCTACAAATCCCAATGAGAATTCAACATTCATGCAGAAGGATGAAAATGTGCAAGGTCCTCTCCCCTTCTGCAATGGCAGCACAACAATAAAGCAAGAGGATGCAAGTGGTTAATTGTTTCTTTGTGGGAGGTTTTTGGTGTGCTGCCAACACAAGACACATCCCCTAAAGCATTCCCATTGCTTCCAGGGCTCACCTCTCATCCCTTGTGTCAGCAGGACACACCCAGCCTCACCTGAGCCTTCAGATCCCGCCGGGTCAGGACAGTGAAACGCAAGGCCTTGAAGCGCCTCTCCAGCTTCTCACAGTCAATGTCAGAGCCTTCTCGGGTGGACAGACCCGAGTCTCTGGAGAAACTGACGTTATTGAGGATCAGGCAGTGTCCGCAGGGATCCGCTTTCATCTCGTAATTCTGGCAGGGACATGTCACAATTAAACTCCCTCTTATCCCAAGTGCTTGCTGGCTAATCCAGCAGGACACAATGCCAGTGAGGAATGGGAGTCCTTAAAGTAGCTCATTTCACAGCTTTTTAATTTCTCTAGTCCTAGGATGGGTAGAAGCACCCTTTCTCCACATACATCTCATCAACAGCTGGGAAAAATAAACAACCCATTAAACTGGGGAAAGCCTTTGTGGAAAACCAGCTGCTGCTTTATCTGTAGCATGTCCAACAGCAAGTTGAAATTTCTGGGAAATTCTTTTAGGCATCATCATCAAACCTCACCAATAGGAGCCAAGAATTTGTGTTATCACTGTGGTAATCTTAAGGAGGATCTGGCTAATGACTGATCCATTCTGAGACCATCAGCCCTGTGACAGCCTTGGAGCAATTGCTCAGGTAAGACAAAGTGAGAACCAGCTCCTCCAGAAATATTGTCTGGAGTCACCCATGAGGCAGAGAGCTTTTGCCTAGTAGGGAACACCTTCAGCCTTCTCAAACACTAACCTGGTCACGGCTTCTCTTGTCAACAGCAGAACCTACAACACAAAACAGGCACAGGATTCAGTTCACCACACTCCACAACAAGATCACACTCCTAGAGTTCACATCTTTCCCAGCACATATGAATTTCCCCTTCCCACCACACTGGAAACGAGCCTTTGGCATGCTATGGCTCTAGGAGTGGAATGTGGCTTACCCCGGGCTGGCACAGGAGGCATTTGAGGTCTTTCACTCTCAGCTTGGACTGGGATAGACAAACGTTCATGAGGGGTCACATCTGTAATGGCATGGGACAAAAATACAGAGGATGAGTCTGAGCTCAAAAGGTTCCACTGCTGAAAAGCAGGACATACAGGCTGCCCCGAGAAGCTGTGGAGGCCCCATCCCTGGCAGTGCTCAAGATCAAGTTGGACAGGGCTTGGAGCAACCTGGGACAGTGGAAGGTGTCCCTGCTGAGGTGAGCTTTAAGGTCCCTTCCAACCCAAACCATTCTAGGATTCCATGATTCTTCCTACAGTCACCTCTACCAGGATAATAAAAATCATGACTTCCCAGACTCTTGCCCACAGTGAGAGGGATTCCAGCTGCCACCCCCCCTGCTGCTGTTTCCCAAAAACACACTACACTCTCAGCACTGACTTTTACGCTGTTTTTCCTCCCGCAACTCCAGCTCCACAGGCCTCAGGTCTGGCAGCTGTGATGACACCGGCCGGGACTCGCACTCCTGGATCAGCATCTCAGCAAGGTCGCCCTGCCCAGTGTCCTGCAGGATGGAGAGGAAGGCAGGGAAAGCCTGCTTCCCGCGAGTCTCCAGATCAATGATCAGCTGCCGGGCTTGCTCTCCTCGGCTGCCAGTGCTCTGCAGAGGAGAAAACCCAGAACAGGGGTTCGTGCAGTGCCTGGGGAGCCCTTCCAACCGCTCTGACAGGACAACGTTGGATCCACACCCAGGACATGGACACAGGGTAAATGACAGCAAAACAAGTGGAAATAGCCAGAGACCCCCACCAGACCCCCAGCCCTGACTCCCATAACAATGGTCACCACTGAGACACCCAACTTGATGAGGGGTCTAAAGGTAAAGGGGGAGAGGGAGCACCCCAAATCTGGCACCTGGGGACAAACAGGCACCCCTGGGCTGTCACCAGTGTGTAAGATGGGGTATAAACAGCCCCAGGCCTGTCACCTGTAACCAAGGGGGGAAAAACAAGAACACCTTAAGGGTGTCATCAGATTGCGATAGGGACACAAAGAGAAACCCCTATACCTGGCACTGGCTGGGGCTGGGGACAAGAAGGGACAAGCGGGGGGGGGGGGGGGGGGGGGGGCAGTTCTCGAACATCTCATCTGCATAAGGACCGTCCCCAGGCCTTGTCATCAGAATGAGGGGACACAGGGCCATCCCTCTGGGCCTGTCACCAGGACTAAAGGGACATGGAGTTCCCCTATGAGCTTGTCACCAGAGTGAGGGGACCTTGGACTCTCCCTTGGACTAGCGTCACCCTTCAGTCCTGTCACCAGGACTCAGGGGATGCAGGAACTACCCCGCCATGTCCGTCCCCTGCTCTCTGGAAACACGGACCCTCCCCGGGCCGCCCCGGTGCCCAGTGTCCCGCTCCCTGCCCACCTGCAGCTCCTCCAGCATCGGCCGGGTGAAGAGCCCGCGCTGCTCCAGCGGCTCCCAGAGCGGCTCCACCCGCAGCGCCGCCACCAGCCGGGCCCGCCCGCGCCGCAGCGCCCGCCGCTGCTGCTGCTCCATGGCCGCGGAGCCTGGGCTACCGGAGCGGGCTCTGCCGGGGCCGCCGCTCAACGCCCGCACCCACCGCCGATCCCTTACTGAAGCCGCCGCTCAATGCCCGGAACCGCCACTCAGTGCCCGGACCCGCCGCCGGGCCTTCCCGGACTTGCGGCTCTGCCCCGCACCCGCCTCTCTGCCTCGGACCCGCCTCCGGTGCCTTCCCGGAGCCGCCGCTCTGCCCCGGAACCGCAGCTCTGCCCCGGAGCCGCCGCTCTGCCCCGGAACCGCCGCTGTGCCCCGGACTTGCTGCTCTGCCCCGGAGCCGCGGCTGTGCCCCGGAACCGCAGCTCGCTGCCCGGAACCGCCGCTGTGCCCCGGAACCGCAGCTCTGCCCCGGAACCGCAGCTCTGCCCCAGAGCCGCCGCTCTGCCCCGGAACCGCCGCTCGCTGCCCGGACTTGCTGCTCTGCCCCGGAGCCGCCGCTCTGCCCCGGAACCGCAGCTCTGCCCCGGAACCGCAGCTCTGCCCCGGAGCCGCCGCTGTGCCCCGGAACCGCAGCTCTGCCCCGGAACCGCAGCTCTGCCCCAGAGCCGCCGCTCTGCCCCGGAACCGCCGCTCGCTGCCCGGACTTGCTGCTCTGCCCCGGAGCCGCCGCTCTGCCCCGGAACCGCAGCTCTGCCCCGGAACCGCAGCTCTGCCCCGGAGCCGCCGCTCTGCCCCGGAACCGCAGCTCTGCCCCGGAGCCGCCGCTCTGCCCCGGAACCGCAGCTCTGCCCCGGAACCGCAGCTCGCTGCCGGGAACCGCCGCTCTGCCCCGGAGCCGCCGCTCTGCCCCGGAACCGCAGCTCGCTGCCCGGAAGCGCCACCGCTTCGGAGTTCCAGAGTCACACACGGAGTCAGGCTGGAAGAGCCCTGCTGTGGTCCAGAAGGGTCATTCCAGAGCAAACGGAACAGGATTCCGTCCTTCTGTGTTTTGGTGTTTTGTTGGGGTTTTAAAAAATATCTCCAGGGATGAACACTCCACGCCCTCTCTAGGCACTGTGCCACCCTCACAGCAAAGTTCTTCCTCATGTTCACATGGAACTTCCCGTGCATCAGTTCCTGCCAGTTGCTCTTGTGCCATTGCTGCCCCCCCGGAGCAGAGGCTGAACCCTCCCTGCAGACAGGGACAGACAGAGACGGGGATGAGGACCCCTCTCAGCTGTGTCTCCTCTCGAGGCTGAATAGCCCCTGCTCCCTCAGCCTTTCCTCAGCGAGGGACATGCTCCAAGCCCTTCCTCACCTTCACTGGCAAGGACCCCAGGGTTGGACACAGCACTCAGGTGTGCCTCCCAGGGCTGGGCAGAGGGGCAGGCTCACTCCCTGACCTGCTGCCAGTGCTCCTCCCAGTGCACCCCAGGGCCTCTTGGCCCCCAGGACGCTCTCCTGGCTCTGGGACAGCTCATTGACCATGGGACCCCCAGGTCCTTCCTGCAGAGATGTCACGATCCACCCTCACAGACAGGATTGTGACGGTTCGTTATCTGATCTCAGGGTACAAAACGCCAACATGGCAAGGGGGTTTGCAGTAACAATCAAAATCAGTGTACTTTATTGAATAATCACAGCAAAATGCATTGGAGGGGATTGGGGAAAAGAGAGAGAGAGAGAGAGAAAGAAAGAGAAAGAAACCCTGCAGGAAAGGAAAGGAAAGACAGAGTAGGTATATCTACCAACATAGAGGCGATGTAATTCTTCGAGGTCCAGCCCAGTCGATGTCCAGTCGAGGAGCTGCCTTCACGTTGGGGAGATCTCGAGTTAGCTAGCTGACTCGAGGGTTTTTATTAGAATTTTCTACTGAAAGTTGGGAAGGAGGGGGGAAAGGATACAATAGTCTCATGATCTCAGCAGTGGGGCAGAGTCATTGTTTCCCTGGTTCAGTGGTCACTGCCTACAGGCAAACATTTCAGTTTGATCAGCTGTTCTCCCACACACACACTGCCCTCCTCCTGCTCCCAGGTTACAGGTTTCAGTCCTTGAGGAGAAAAGGAGTCTTTTCCATATAGGGGTTTTATGTCTCAGGCTTGGAGGGAATGGCTTCTCCCATCTCAGTCCATCTGCCACGGTGGTTGTACAGTAGATGAAGGGTCTTCTGTGGAGACCACCAAAGGGTAATTCCAGAAGAGAGTCCAGCCAGGCTTGGGGTGGAAAACTCCAGGCCATTGTCACAGCACGATGCAGGCGAAGGAAGGTCAAGGTGCCCCTTGTCCTTTCACTGGGAGCAGTGTAGCGTGAGGTGGACAAACGCACCTGGGAACAATAACTCAAGTTCCAGTCCCGGGGCCTTGGCAAGCCCCACCAAACCAGGATGTGCCTCTTTCGGTGGTCTGTTTTTTCACGACGATCGTGAGGCAGATGAGAGAGCAATTTTGGGCAGAGTCTTACAAGAGATGCTCCAGCAGGTCACCCATGCCTGTGCTGGTGCTTGGGGCTGTTCCTCCCCGGGGGCAGGACCCGCATTGCCCTTGTTGAGCATCATTAAGTTTCTCTCTGTCCGATTCTCCAGCCTCTCAAAGTCCTGCTGAATGGGAGCACAGCCTTCAGGTGGATCAGCCAGTCCCCCAGATGTCACCCAGCCCCCAACCTTCAGATGGATCAGCCACTTCCCCAGTTCCATATCATCACCAAACCTGCTGAGGGTACATTCCATCAGTCTGTCCAGATCATTGATAAACAAGTTGATTAAGACTGGGCCACTGGACCCAGTATAGATCTTCAGGGAAGCCACTGACTGCAGACTTGCAAGCGGATGATGTCCTCTGAGCTCTGCCACCCAGACAGCCCTTGATCCACCTCACCACCCATTCATCCAAGCCACATTCCCTAAGCCAGCTGTTGTGGGTTAAGCTGAGCTGGAAATTAGGCACTACGCAGCTACTTGCTCAACTCATCCCTTCTCTTCTCTTCCCACCCCGTGGAATGCAAAGGAGAATCAAAGTAAAACTTATATGTTGAGAAAATAACAGTTTAATAATTGAAAATAAAGTAAAATACAGTAGTAACGGTAAATTATAACAACAACAACAACAACAAAACAATAACAATAATAATAATAATAATGGGGAAAACAAGTGATGCACAATGCAGTTGCTCACCACCCACTGACTGATGTCAGATCCCCTTCCTGAACGCAGATCAGCTCCTTCACAGTCACTCCCCTCAGCTGATACACTGGGCATTCCGTGGAATATCCCTTTGGCCAGTTCAGGTCACCTGTCCCATCTGTGCTCCGTCCCAGTTTCCTTTGTGAACCTCCTCACTCCCAGAGCACGAGACAAGAAAGAAGTCTTTGACTTTGGATAAACACAACTTAGCAAAAAACCAAAATAGAATCACAGAACATGCTGAGTTGGAAAGGACCCACATGGATCATCGAGTCCAGGTCCTGCAGAGGACACCCCAAGAGTCACATCATGTCCCCTGGAGCTCCTTGAACTCAGACAAGCTCCGTGCTGTGCCCATTCCCTGGGGAGCCAGTTCAGTGCTCGAGCAACCTCTGGGGGAAGAACCTTTTCCTAACATCCAACCTAACCCTGCCCTGACAGAGCTCCAGCCATTCCCTGGGTCCTGTTGCTGCCACCAGAGCAGAGAACAGCGTGTGGCTCTCCTCCTCCCCTCCGAGGAAGGTGTGACTGGGATGAGTCTCTGCTCAGTCTCCTCCAGGTGAACAGACCAAGTGCCCTCAGCCGCTCCTCCTCCCCTCAAGGCCCTTCACCAGCTTCACTGTCCTCCTCTGGACGCTTTCTAGCACCATAACATCTTTCTTATATCGCGGTGCCCACACCTGCCCTCAATATCGCAGATGAGGCCGCCCCAGGGCAGAGCAGAGCGGGACAATCCCCTCCCCGGCCCGATGCCCCCCAGGACACGGCTGCCACCATCCCCACTCCGAACCCGCCCCACGGCACTTGCCACAACTCCTGAGCCGCCACGGCCTCCCCGCGGGCCTCGCCCGGAAGAGCTCGGTCTCCATGGGGACGGCGGGCGGGCGCGCCGGAAGCGGCGGCGCTCGGTGCGGGAGGGCGGCACGTCCGCTCCCTCCGCCCGCGGCCCGCCGGACCATGGAGCCGGGACGGGCCGGCTGGCTCCTGCTCCTGCTGCTGCTGCCGGCGCTGGGAGCGGCCGCGCCGGGCGAGTTCGACCCCTACCGCGTGCTGGGGGTCGGCCGAAGCTCCAGCCAGGCCGACATCAAGAAGGCCTACAAGCGGCTCGCCCGGGAATGGTACGTGCTGCCCTTGCACCCCCTCCGCCCGGCCCCGCCAGCGGATCCCGGCCTCGGTCCGGTGACAGCGCCGGGCCCCGCGGCCCGCGGTGGCATGAGCCGCCCCGCCTGGCTGTGCGCCCTCGCAGGCCGGCGGTCAGCCTGACACACGTAGATAGATGCTCCATGCCAGCGATACTGCTGTAAAACTCTCTGGAGTCTGGCTGCGGGGGGAGAAGTTTGCTTAGAGTCTGCTTACGAGGGGAAAAAGTTCTCCCAGAATCAGGCTACAGGGGGGAAAGTTCTCCCAGAGTCTGGCTAGGGTGAGAAAATTCTCACGGAGTTTGGCTACGGGTGGGGAAAGTTCTCCTGCAATCTGGCTACAGAGGGAAAACTTCTCCTGGAGTGTGGCTGTGGGGGGAACATTGTCACAGAGCCTGGCTACAGGAAAAAAGTTCTTCCAGAGTCTGGTTACAAAGGGAAAAAGTTCTCCCAGAATCAGGCTACAGGGAGAAAAGTTCTCCCAGAGTGTGCCTGTGGGGGGGAAAAGTTCTCCTGCAGTCTGGCTGTGGGGAGAAAAATTTCTCCCTGGGAACTTGTAATACACAAGGGTTGAAGTCTCAGCTTGATACCTGGATGTCCAAGGGCCATTCAGTCACTGTGCTGTGGAAGGGAAATGTGTTGGATGTGCAAACATCACACCCCTCTTGCAGGTGGTGTGTGGTGAGGAGCAGGCTTACGGCATAGAAACAAAATTAATAAAGCAGGCTTACCTGCAGCTTTTAGAGCCCATGTTGCTCTGTGTGAGACATCCCCGAGGCCATGGCAGGAGGTGATTCAAGGAAGAACCCAGCAGTTATGTAGGGCAGCAGCCAAGGGAGGCATTGCTAGGAAAGAGACACACTCCGTGTCCTGGACTCAGGCTGCTGGGGACGGAGCAGGCAGAGGGACAGATCCACAGGCACACGGCCCACATCCCACACGGCCCGCAGTGCTGCATTTTGGGATGGAGTTTGGGCAGGGACAGCACGTGCTGGGTATAAATCTGATCTCAGACTCAGGGATGTCAGTTCACACCCTTACTGCCCATGTCCTCCTCACCTCCAAACAGAGGCCACCAGCTCCCCCACTGACCCCTTTTCTTCTGGTTCTGCCCCACAGGCACCCTGACAAAAACAAGGACCCGGGAGCAGAGGACAAATTCATCCAGATTAGCAAGGCCTACGAGGTAACACATGCTTCCTGTGAACTCCTGGTATCATTAACATCAAGTGACCTTAGTTTTCCATACATGGCTTTGTGTTTTTCCAGTGAATTTCTGTGTGGGAAAGGTGCTTGACTCTGTGGAGGTGGACATTACCCACCCAAAAAATTTGCTCAGCTTTGTTGACAGAACCAGTGGGGTCACCAGCATGGTTTCTGCAGGTCTGCCCTGCTCTGCCTAAAAAGCCTCAAAGAAGGAAGGAGTGGGTATTCCCTAAGCCCTGCCCAGCTGACCAGCGTCTTGACTGTGTCACACATACATAAAAGCATTTCGGGGTCATGTAAGCAATGTTCATCATCACAGGGATTTAGTCACCTCAAATTATTCTTAGCAGTAGTTATTTGCATGTTCTGGAAATTGGTCGCTCCAGTTTGTGGCAGCCAAGCCCATGGAAATAAAAATAAATCCTTATTTCCCTGCTAAAAAATGCAGTTTCTCTGCAGGACTTGTGGCTGCTCAGTGAAACTTCTGTCATTTTCTGAACCCTCCAGATTCAAAGAGACACCAACAAAAGCCACTCCAGAAAAGAGTGTTTGTGCTCAGAACACAGGCTGTTCAGACCCGAGGAGCTGTTGGTGACAGAAGTGGGTACGGCAGCCTGGATTTAGGGGCTCCTTTTCTTTGGGCTTTGAGGGTTTTTTACCCTTATTTACCACAGTGAGCTGAGAAGGATGTGATGCTTATTTTTTCCACAATATTTAGCTGTCTGATTTGCAGCAAAGACTGCACATTCCTTACGTTATTTACTGAGGGATTACAGTCAGGGCAGTTCCCCCTCATGGTTTCAGGCAATCATTTTTCCATCATTTGCTTTCCAGATTCTCTCCAACGAGGAAAAGAGGGCAAACTTTGATCGCTACGGAGATGCTGGGGAAAGCCAGGGCTTCTCTCAGCAGCAGCATCGCCAGTTCCACCGCTTCCATGATGGCTTTTATTTTGATGAGTCCTTCTTCCATTTCCCTTTCAATTCCGAGAGGCGCGACACCTCCGACGAGAAGTATTTGCTCCACTTTTCCCACTACATCAATGAAATCGTGCCAGATAGCTTCAAGAAACCTTACCTCATTAAAATCACCTCAGACTGGTGCTTCAGCTGCATCCACATCGAGCCTGTGTGGAAGGAAGTTGCTCAGGAATTGGAGGCTCTGGGTAAGGATGAGGTTGTTGGGGTTGGGTGTGTGTCCCTCGCCCGGTAATGCTGCAGTGGTTTGCCTTCAGGTTTGGGTGACCCAGTTTAGACCTGTGGATTTCCTCAGGGTTTTATCCTAATGCTCTCCCAAACATTCCTAACTCCAAAGCAGGGTGCTGGGCAAAGGAGCAGGTCATCATTTTTGCACTGGGCATTTGGGTTGTGGGGGATCTTACAGGTGAACCTGGTGCTCTCCTTTTCCAGGAGCAGGAATTGGTGTCGTTCACGCGGGGTACGAACGGCGCCTCGCCCATCATCTGGGTGCCCACAGCACTCCGACCCTGCTGGGGCTCATTAATGGGAAAATAACCTTCTTCCACAACGCTGTCGTTCGGGAAAACCTGCGGCAGTTCGTGGAGAACCTTCTGCCAGGGAATCTTGTTGAAAAGGTAGGTTCTAGCAGGGGTGTCAGATGCTGCTGCTCTTCTCTACCTGGAGATCCCTCTCTCCTTGGCTTTTTTGGTGGTTAATCTGTTTAATTCAGGCTCCAAGCTGATCTGTGCACAAAGCTCCAAACCCTGGAGCTGCCAGAAGCGTTCCCACCCTGCAGCTCTGTAACACTAGTCTTTGAAAAGAGGATTCTGCTACTACATGGTCACACCAGTGATTCTAGTGGCAGCTGACCCCAGCTGTGACACCCCACAGCTGCCAGGGCTCTACCCAAGCTATCCCTAGGACAGAAACCTGCTGGATTTCACTTCTCTCCTGCTTTCTTGGCATTTCACCCAGCAAATTAGGAACCACTTGCTACCTCATAGGTCACATCTGCTAAAACTCACTGACAGAGTCCCGTTTGTTTTGTCCAGTTTTCCTTTGGACCTTTGAAATGAGCTGGCAGCATGAGCCCTTTCAAAGTCATAAGTAAAATCTCCTAACTGATAAAATATTCCTGTGTTTCAGCCTTCTGGTGATTTTTGACAGAGTCCTAAAATGCCCACCACCCCTGTGATGTGGCTGGGTCAGCCCCCACAGCACTCTCACCTGCCTGGCCTCTGCTCATGGCCTTGTTCACCTCACATCATTTTCCCTTGGGATCTTTACCAGCGGTCACCTTCCCCAACGGACTCTTCACTTGTCTTCTGGGTATTGGAGTTATTTGACTTCTTGCCCAAAAAATAGGGATTATTTCCCCTTCTACCGTAACTGAAGCCATTTATATCCTTTCTGAGAGGTAGCACCCTTGAAACAGAGCAGGTTTAGTGGAGCTCTCAGGTGTCTTTTAACCCTTGGGTTCCCATTTTTATGTATATATAAAGAATATGGTCCCAACAAACAGGAGAATAATAGTGATGTTGGCATTGACTTGGAATGGCATCAGCAGAGGCTGCAGTAAGTAAGATGGCTGAGGGAGGTCAAGAGTGACGGTTTTAATTCACTCATTAATCAGGAGTATATGTTGGAAAGACCAACCCACTGTCTCGTTCCTGCAACACCTAGAGAGCCTTTTCAGGCGCAGCCCTCGTTCAGACGCCTCATTGCAGTGTTGCTGGTGTCTGACAGTTCAGAGGTTAAACTGCTTCTGTCTAAAGATTACAGATAAAAACTACATCCGCTTTCTGTCCCACTGGAGGAAAGACAACAAGCCCCACGTGCTGCTCTTCGATCACATGCCAGTTGTGCCGTTGTTATACAAGGTAATGTCATTTCTTTCACTGCATTGTTGATTTGCTTATAAATCCAGATATTCCAAATTACAACACGCCACTGCCGTGAGTAGAGGTGGACTGATGCCTCCAGACACCACTGTCTGGTTCAAGGAGATAGCAAGGTGATTTGTGCAGGTTGTAAATGATGTGGCCAGGTGACCAGCTTTGTAAGGAGTCTGTTTCTTCATCCTGACACAGTTACCCTTCATTGGTGTGAAGGTGCAGTTGTGTTTCTAAGGTAGCAGCAACACAGGTGCACAGCCTTTGTTGGGAATGGGAGATGTTTGTGGCAAATCTAATTTGGGTTGCTGAAAATCCCATTTCCTAAGAAGGCCCTGCCACCCTGCAACGTATCAGGCTGTAAATAAAGCTGTGGATCCCTGGAGGCTCCTGGCACAATGACTAAGAGGATACAAAATTTGGTTCAGTGAGGGAGAGGAAGGGCTTGTACCTCTCACAGCACATCTGATGGCATTCAACCAGCAGGATGTATTCTTGGAGCAAAGTCACCACAGGCACTTGGGGGAGAAAATGCTTACTCTGTAACATAAACATGTGCTGGGGATTTCCTCCCGCCCAGCTGACGGCCTTTGCCTACCGAGATTACCTGTCCTTTGGCTATGTGTACGTCGGACTCCGAGGCACTGAGGAGTTGTCCAGCCAGTACAACATCAATGTCTACACTCCCACCATGATGATCTTCAAGGAGCACATCGACCGGCCCGCTGACGTTGTGCAGGTATCACTCAGCTCCAAGAGCTTAGGGAAAACAGGCACGGAGCTTTTCTGACCGAGCTGGTGATGAGGGGGTGGTCAGTGGTGCAGTTTGGAGGAAGAGTATTTGTTCTCAGCTTAAACTCAGGCTTTGGAGGAGGAGAGAGAGTGTTAGGACAAGGGAAGCTTGGGGCACTCCAACCTGTTGGGAGCGGGGACACGAGTAACTTCCCGGTCTTGGGGCCTCAAAGCATCTTGGGTGATTGCAGGGATGACCACAAGGGCTGGCAGCCTTCTCCAGGAACATCCAACAGCTTTCCCCTCCTCTTCCTGCTCATTTCCGACTTCTGCTTTTCTTGGTCCCTGCCAGGCACGAGAAATGAAGAAGCAGCTCATTGATGACTTCCTTTCCCAGAATAAGTTCCTCATGGTGGCCAGACTGACCAGCCAGAGGCTGTTCCAGGAGCTGTGTCCTGTGAAGAAGTCTCACCGTCAGCGAAAGTAAGTGAGATGTTCCCATTTGTTTCCCAAGGCTCTGGGGCTGCTCCTAGAATCACTTCTGGTTTGATTCTGCAGGAAAAGAGCAGTGACTGCATTGGATCATGCTCAATATCCACACTGTCAGAGAGGTTTGGGGCTCATCAGGATTGTTCTGCCAAGAGGAAAGGGGTTGGTTGTTCCCTCTCACCTCCAGACTGGCTCTTAATCCCACATCTCGTTGTGTCACCCAGGCACTGTGTGGTCTTGCTTACCGAGGAAGGAGAGAAGTTTGCCGAGGCTTATGAGGCATTTTTGACTTTTGCTGTGGCCAACACAAAAGACACGCTGAGGTTTGTGCACATCTACAGTGATCGGCAGCCGGAGTTTGCAGATGCCTTGCTGATGGATGAGGAGAAGTATCACGGAAAATCAGCTGTGAGGGTTTCCTTTTATTTTATTAATCCCTTCTTCTCTTAGCCTGTCATTTAATTGATGCTGTACCTTGATCTGACACCTGATTCTGGGAAGTGGTTTGAAATGAATCATATGTGTAGAAGAAAACAAAAGCCCCTTCCTCTCTGACACATGCCATGCTGTTGGCTCATCCAGGTGGTCATTCTGGAGAGACGCAATAATGCAGGGAAGATTGCCTATAAAGCCTTGGAGGAGGCCTGGCAAGGCAGCAAAGAGGACAACTTCATCCTCCTGGATCTCCTGGACCAGCTGAGAACAGACCCCGGCCTTCTGTCATCAGAGACCGTTGTGGCAGACCTGAATGATGAGCTCGCTCCTGTAAGTGCACAGCCTTTCCAGATGCCTGACATTCATGTTACCTTTGTGGATAATCCCATTATGGTTGTTCAGAGGCATTATTTATATTTTAAAACAATAAGGCAAAACTCTTAGAAGATTTCTTGCTTACAGAAGGAATCTCATGGCATGCTGTGAACCTGTTGGGGCTCTTTATAGCAGTTTTGTCATTTCATTTTTTGCTTTTCATTCTTTTCAAACAGACGTTCCTTATCCGATGGTTCTACTCCACCGTGGACTACATCTCAGACTGGTGGGACAGTTTGTTTCACAGTAACTGGTACGGATTGGGCATCCATTGTTGGTACTCACTATTTCCTTGTCACCTTATTTTAAAACAGATCCAATTTTAGCATCCTTTTGGGCGGGAGCAGGACAGTACTCAAAAACATGATGGCCTTTAAGACCCAAGAAACAAGCTGAGTTTCTGGGAAAGGCACACAGTGTTATCTGATATAGACAGGAACTGAAATTGAGGCAGAACTCACAGACCTGACTGCTGCTTGCACATCTTCCCTCAGGCGAGAAATGATGCCCCTCCTGTCCTTGCTCTTCTCTGCACTCTTCATTCTCTTTGGCACTGTTATTGTTCAGGCTTTCAGGTGAGTGTGCACCAAAATGCCCTCAGGGACAGCTCTTCAGTCCAGCCCCAAGGCCTTAAACACACACAAAATTACTTTCTCTGCAGTGATTCGAGTGACACAAGGGATGCTCCACCCTCGGGGAAAGAAGAAACGGCTGCAAAGACGGAGAAGAATGATGCGAGCTTCAGCAAAGAGAGTAACAGGTTCCCTCTCTAAGTTTTCCAGAATGTCTTCTGCAGAAGCATTGCTCAGGGAGCACCTGTGCAGGGAGGGTTAGTGAAGAGCAGAGAAGTGCTGAAGTTGCACATAGTGCAGTTGTTGTGCAGGGCAGTGCAGGCACAGCAAGGAAGGAGGACCAGTGCACAGCCAGGACTCAGCCAGCAAGGACAAGGGGACACTAATCTGCTTATTAGACAATTCCCACGAAGTTTGCCCATGACAGCATCCTCAGGGAGAGCTAAAGGTCTGACCCACTCGTTGAGAGAGGTGCAAACCAAGCTATTGCACCAGTTACATTGGCTTTTGCTACAGAGCACGGGGATGGCTCAGCATAATAGGCTGGCAAATGCACTCACAGTTTCTCCATCCTCAGTTGCTCCCAGTCCTTTTGCCCCCTTTCACTCGGTCTTTTTGTTGCAGCAGGATTCCCAAAAAGAGCTTTGTTGAGGTGACTGAGCTAACAGACATCAACTACACCAGTAACTTGGTGCGCCTGAGGCCAGGGCACATGAACGTTGTCTTGATCCTGTCCAACTCCACCAAAACCCCCCTGCTCCAGAAGTTCGCCCTGGAAGTCTACATGTTCACAGGGTAGGCTGGGCCCTCTCCCAGGCTCCTGTTGCTGTATTAACCACTTGTGTGATGCTGCTCTGGTGACACGTGAGGAGCGATGGTGGCTCCGTTGCCAGGAGTGAATGCCTCTGGTGATCGAAGTGGCCTCTGCCCTCATCAGTGGCAATGAGCCACCAAAAACCAAGCGGCTGTTCCCAGCCAGACTTGGTGGTGGTAGCCAGAGGGGTTGGGTGCTGGTGCCACTTTGACTGTACCTGTGTTTTGACAAATAGAAAGCACGACAGTGCTGCATACACTGAGCTGAAAAAGGAGCTGCGGCAACACAGCACTGCCCTGTCCTTGTTGACAATTCCTTACCTGTCCAGTAGGAATCCAGCCAGACCAAGGACACGTGCTAATCCCAGTATCTTCTCTGCTCTTCCCCCAGGAGCAGCTCTCTTCACTTCTCCTTCCTCAGCCTGGACAAGCACCGAGAGTGGCTGGAGTATCTGCTGGAGTTTGCGCAGGACGCGGCCCCCATCCCAAACCAGTATGACAAGCATTTCCTCGAGCGTGACTACACGGGCTATGTCCTGGCTCTGAACGGCCACAAGAAATACTTCTGCCTCTTTAAGCCTCACAGATCAGGGGACGAGGGGGGAACCCTGGGATCATGCGAGGATTACGATGCTTTACAACATGCGGAAGCCAGAGGGAAATCCTCCTGCAGCCCAGGATCTAGATCCATTAAAAACAAATTACACAAATTGTCCTTTTGGATGGAACGCCTTCTAGAAGGTTCCTTACAGAGGTTCTATATCCCCTCGTGGCCCGCACTAGACTGAGGAATTTTACAGAGATTCTAAGGGGACAAACTTTTTATGAAGATGACAAGGGACAGCTCTTTCCAGGAAAACTCAAACAAGCTTGATGAATGGACCTTAGGTTTTAGATGAACTTTCCTGGGGCCGGCAACTAGAACGCACCTCCCGTGTCCGGAGCCCGGGCACGCAGCCAAGCGCACCCATGTGCCCTCCACCGCCCCACCGTGCGTTTGGACGCTGTGCAACCGAAGAGCCAAGAAGTCCGTTTTGCCCCTCTCGTCCTGCCACGTCTGCTTCCCGAGTCACCCCCATCCCACCTCTTGTTTTACCTCGGTTAAGAAATCCGTGACTTGCCCGGGTCTGGACCAGCTGCGGCCGGTGACGCAGGCCGGGTCGCGGTACTCCCTCCCCATCCCCGTGTGCTTAGCCCATGGTGCATGGTGTAACTCTGGCAAGACCCTGCAGACCCTCCAGGCCCTGCCCTTCCGAAAGGCCTCCTCCCACCAGGCAGTGGTACTCTCTCGGCTTTCCCCATGGTAAGTGATGCAGAATCCGGTTAGGAGCATCTCCCTTGTAGCAAACCTTAGCTGGGATCCCCCCGTGGTGGTGTGGGCTTGTGGGCGATCTGCATGTTTCATGCTCCTCGTGTCATGGTTCCACCTGCAGCTTCACTGGCTGAACCATAACAGGGAGGGAAAGGGCACGGCCGTAAAATACTGTCAAAGTGTTGAGTCATTTAAATGTCACGTTGATTTTTCAGATGCCTTTTCTGCTTCTGTCGATTTTAGACGATGTATCCTAGAGCCATAACTTTACCTGCGTCCTCAGATTGTAGGCGTGAGCTGCTATGAGCCAGTAGATGTGTAAAAAACTCTACGTAGCTGCCAGGGAGTCACCTGGGCTCCTTGCAAACACCTTTCCAGCTGTAGTACAAACCAACCTTCCTTTGTATCAAGGAACCTCATCCGTCAACGATTGTATTCTTGAAATGTTGCCCCAGAAGTGCTGTATCATCAGACTGTTGCGTGTGTGTGAAGCTCCTTTGGTTTAGTTGGAGGTTGAGATGTTTGGTTTCAGCCTCTCACCCATTTCCTTCTTACCCCAAACCTCCATTTCTGCACGCTCAGGCTGCTCCCGTGGCTTTGTGTTTGTTTGCTTGGGTATTTCTTTCATCTTTTGGAGGCATTGGGGCTGTGTGAGGGTAGAGCAGCTGCACAGCCCTGTGTTTGGACGTTGCTTTGTGTAGCAGTGCCCCGACAGCTGCCTCCAGCACCACAGAGAAAGGGTGCCCCTGGGTATAGCAGAGGGAGGAAAAGCAGCAGCCTGGTGGCTGCTTAACACTCCTCAAGTTACCAAGTGAGGCAGCAGGGCTTCTCTTTGTGGCAAGGACTGAAATCCTGTGAGGTTTATTCTTCCTTTTCACTGCGCCGGGGCTGACACTGGCACCCAGGCCTCCTCGTTCCACGGATCTGGAACCCTGTGGCACCATCAGGCTCTAGCATTGCCAGATCACAGGGATGGGGGCCAGTGGCCTTTGCCACAGGGCTTGGAGCACAGAGCGCCCAGTGAACACATGGTGTTAATTCCAGACTCAGCCCTTGCCGCTTTAGTTACCATCTTAGCAGAGCAGCCAGTCAGTAGGAATAACTGCCAACCCCTGAGCTAGCTGCTGATCCCGCACAGAAGCTGGGAATGCTCCAGTCATTGCACTCCCTACATGCCCTAATTGCTCCCAAAGCCTTGCCTCATTGCATTTCCCCTTCCTGGGAGCAGACTGGCATGCTCCAACCCCCACAGGTACCTCAGATCCCCTGTAGAGCCTGCTTCAAATAAAGGCTGTGATGCTACAAACTATCCCTATGTGAGATTAGTTAATTCCAGCCCAGTGCACTCTGGGCCACAGAATGAGGCACTAAAGTAGAGGGAAGGAAGGAAGGAAGGAAGGAAGGTGATGTCTTCTTCCTGCCCGGGAGCTCCTGTGGAGCTCCTGTGAAGGCGCACAGGGCAGCGCTGACAGAGAGCAGAGAGGGAGTGAAATACCAGCCTGATGCTTCTAGACTTCATCTCCACCTGGCTGGAGCAATCACTGCAGCACTCCTGCACTTTCCCCACAGCTTGCCATGCAGGATGTGGTTGGAATAGTTTTTAGCCCAGAAGAAGGCTCCACATAACATCTTAAACCTTTGCAGTAGCAAAAGAATGCTCTCTGTCTCTCTGCTGTTTCTTCAGCTGATCAGAAACAAGGAGAAAACCCTCAACTCATGAAAAAAAGTGCCTAGTTATGCTTCAGCAAAGGAATTCAGCCCAACCCTGAGGAAGGGGAGAAGGCTTTATGGCCTTCACATCCATTGTGTGTTGCATGCTGCCAGAATCATTTGGTTTATTTTCTTTATAGCACAGGTAACCTCCCCTTTCAGCCAGGGACTGCTTGCATCAGTCCACCGGTGCTGGCTGGGGCTGGACAGGAGCACAGCTCCTGGATTTTTATGGAAATTTTGCCGAAGTTGAAGCAAAAGCCAAGCTGCTCTGCCCCCTGGTTTAGTTGGCTGCAGTGCCAGCGTGGCACCCCGGGTGTTTGCTGTCTTGAGACCACGGTCAGAGCTGCTTATCCCGGGATCTGCCCTCTCCCAGCAGCCATGAGCCATCACCCCATCATTTTCTGAACACTTGTGATTCTGTTCCACACGCGATGATTTGTAATCCAAAGATTGAGGAGATTGGGTCCTAGTGCACTTTCCTAGTGAGATCTGAGCGATGGCACAGTGCTCAGAGCTGAGGCAAAGGGATACAGGCCCCAGAGTGGAGATTGTTCCCAAACTCCTCCCTGTCCCTGTCTCTGCCCTTCACCCACAGCAACCAGGAGCCAGGACACGAGCGCAGCCTGACAAGTAGGACTGAGAACTAGGTACCTATTTTGCACTTTTGATACTGGGAGTGGGGGAATTAACTTATTTGGCAAACTTGTCTTTTTTATTTTTGGGGGGGGTTGTTTTGTTTTTGTATTTGTGATCAGGCACTGATGTCATTTTGTTTTAAGACAATTACAGTTTCGCAACCAAAATAAACTATTTTAATGTGTGATGAGGTGGCTCTGTGTCTCCATGTACAAACTAACCTCACCTCCATGTCCTCTCAGAAATTTCAGGAGCGTTAAACTGCTCCTGCCATAGGAAACTCCTGGTTATTCCACCAGCAGGCAATCTAGTCAAATATCTCCCTACTCTTACAGCAGGAGGCTCAGGCCCCCTTCGTGTCCTCCCTTCTTCTACATTCATTGTCCTGCTGCAACATCCTAATGGGACAAACCTTTCACCAGTGACAGTTTTTCCAGGAGCCCTGTGAGCTGGGTGAATCATTCCAGAGGCAAAATGTTATTAGCCTCATCTATGCCTTTCCTAGGCCAGCTCCAAAGCTCCAGACCCCAATTAAATGGGGTATCTAGCCTGCTCCCTACAGTTTCCCAGCTAAAAAATACCTTTTCTGGTAGTAAATGGCATTTATTTCATGCTGCAAAGCCCATGCTGGCTGCAGCTGCCTGAAGGGAAGGGGACATGGAAAGCCTGGCTGAGGGCACAGAGAAGCGTTGCCTCAGGGCAGGTGGGAACTGCCCTCACAGTGTCTTCACTCCTGGGAGGACACACAGCATCTCAAACAGTAGGTTTGCCCCTAGGAGGGCTGTATTGCCTAAGAAAACAAGACAAAAAAAAGGAAATCTGTGTGTATCCAACAGCTTTCACCCACAGCCACCTGTGCCAGGCACCTGTCTTGCCCTCAGGCACCTTCAGACTCACCCGAGACATCGTACATTGGTGCGACTTCCACAAGGTCACACCCCACTATGTTCAGGCCTTTGCAGCCACGAATAATCTCCAAAGCCTAGGGGAAAAAATGGATTTGGGATCAAGAAACACATCTGACTTAGCAGACCAGTCCAGGCTCTGCTTTCCCCATATTCTAGTAAGGAAACCCAACCTCTACAGACCAAATTATATCAGTTCCACATTTTCCTTCCTCATCACCATGAGGAAACACTTCCTGGCCTCCCTAAACTTCCACTTTGCTGTGCTGGTGAAACGACCTCCTTTAAAGGGAGCAAAAGAGCCTTTTCCCCCTGGGCAGGGCAGCATGTCCCCTCACCTGCACAGGTGTGAGCCCAGCTATCTCTGGGGTGCCGGTGCCCGGAGCGTAGGCAGGGTCCAGCCCATCGATATCGAAGCTGATGTACACTGGCTTGTCCCCCATCTGTGCCCTCACCTCCCTCATCAACGGCTCCAGGGACTTCATCCAGCACTCCTCAGCTGGGACCACGCGGAAACCCTGTGGGAGCACAGACACACAGGCACCTGCTATGGGAAAAGGGGGAGATGAGGAGCATCCCCTGCCCTACTGGGGAATATCTACCGGGAACAATCCTCATTCCAGGGCAAAGCTGCAGAAGTGCACCTGGAAACACCTTCCACTCCACACACACACTTCCTAACTCCCCACTCAGCTGACATTCAGTGAGCCGGGAGTGCTTGTCCTGCAGACAAGCCGCTGGCATGGATCAAGAGGCAAAAAATGCATTTCTTTCCCTTCTGAAGCCAAGTAAACGTCACTGACGTGGTATTTATGGCAGGGGGAGCACACAGCTCTGTGTGCGGATCAGTTTACCTGTTCCCGGCAGTACTTGTGGGGATCGGGGTCATAGGAGGAGCCTCGGATGCCGATCTGTACCACGCGGCCGCAGTCCAGCAGCCCTTCCTCCACACAGCGCCGGAACGGGCTCCCGTGGTAGATCTTCTGCCCCAGAGCCGTGTCTCCGGTGTCGGTGTGAGCATCCACGTGCACCAGTCCCACGGGACCGTGCCTGGTCGAGACAGGGTGGCCACGCTAGTCCTGTCCCGTGCATGGTGGCCCTGCCAACAGCAGGGACAGCAAACCAGGAGCCTTGCTGAGGCTCTTTCCCAGGTCCTTTCTCTCCATCTCCAGACTAGAAACTTACTTTGCCACCAGGGCCTGCAGGATCGGGTATGTTATGCTGTGATCTCCACCTGCAAGAAGACACAGGGAAGAGGGGGGCATACACTACAGGAGCTGCTCAGTGCTCATTGCTTTTGCTCCCAAGTAATTTTTTCCCTCTTTGCATTTATCTTGCACTTATTTATGCAGGGCTTCATTGCCAAAGGAAAACTAACACTCCTGTGCGCAGGTTGCTACCTCTCCTGGGTTCTCTCTTCTCCTGGTCTTCCTTCTAGGGAGGACCAGATATGCAGAACTGCCAGCAGGGGCAAACTGTGGAGCAGGATCCTTGATTTGGCTTATGAAGAGACATTTGATCAGCTTCTAGGATGCTGTAACTGGTGACTTGCCCCTCATTACTCCACACCCTCACTGGCTTCAGCAGCACTAATGCCTAGCACTAACAGCTGTGAACTTGAACATGCACCCAAATCAGGCCTTGTGCAAAGCCTGGCGCTCGCTCAGCTGGAGGGACACAAGGGACAAAACCTGCTCTTGCTTTGGGTCCTGCTCAACAGGACACCAAAAACACGTCACTGGTTTTATTTGCAGACAGACCCATCCTCCTCATTTTTGACTCAAAGGAAGAGGCATCACAGAACGTTCTGTTCAGCGGAGAGCCTGTGAATTCACCCATGATACAGCATACAATACACCCATACAACAGCCCAGGCAGGAAACAGATTCATCGCTCGCCTTCTAGCAAGCCTGGATTGAATGACAGGAGAAGCAGAGGGAGTCTGACAGAACCAGGACGCAGTGGCAGGACAGGGAGACACGGGCTCCTTACCCAAGGTGAGGGGCACACAGCCAGAGGCCACGATCTCCTGGTAGGACTCCCGGATGAGGCGGCAGCTGTCAGGCAGGTTGTAGAGGTTCACGTTCACGTCCCCGATGTCGGCTACCCGCAGGGAATCGAAGGGCGCCGCCCCGGTGCTGCCGTTGTACCTCCTCACCATGGCCGACTCGGCACGGATCTGACGCGGGCCGAACCTGGGCGATGACATGGCTGGGAAATGCCACCAGGCATTGTTCCCAGCACCCCTCTCACCACAGGAGAGCTGTGCTCGATGGCCAGAGGGAAGCATGAGCTTCCCTGGCTGGCCCTTACCTGGCTCCCGGACGGTTGGACGTGCCTGTGTCCAGCGGGACACCGACAAATGCCACGTCCAGTCCCTCTGCAGACGCCTGCACGGGAAGCCTCATCATGGAGCAGACCCCCACAGGCCGGGCCACGAGCAAGGCACTGGGGGGCACGTTGAACTGCGAGCTCCAGCAGCTAGGGGCTCTGCTCCCTGGGACCAGGGGCTGGAGGAACCCTGCAGACACACTGGCTGGGGAGCTGGAGGCGGCCAGAAGGGCCAGAGGCCGCAGGCTGTGGTGTGATGCGGTCACCAAAGTGGTCACAGCTGGCTTGGAGGCGCAGAGCCCAGCTCCCCGGGGCAGCAGCTGGCTGCAGGCAGCCCAGAGCAGAGGCCTCATCCTGACCCACACACTCCCACCCTCTCTTCCACTGGGAAGCAGCGAGGCGTGCTGTGGAGACCGTTCCCAGCTTGGGCAGAGTGCCAGCTGCCTCTAACAAGCCTCCCTCCAGGGATCAAAGTGCACCGGACACTCCACTGCCCAGGGAAGGGCAGAAATCCAGCCCAGTCTCCACATTCACCCTCCCAGCCACCCCCTTTCCCAATGGCATAGTCCTGGCAAACACTGGGAACAAACACAGCAGTGAGGGGCAGGAGCCTGTGCAGGGATTAGTGGGACAGGGTGGGAGGGACATGCTGGGAGATGTCCCAGTTTGCTCCCCTTGGGCATTTGCAGACAGACAGCACAGTAGCATTTGTTGCATTAACAGCCTGTACTTTTAACCTGCACTCCACAAAAGCACCCAGAATGCTGAAAAACCATAAAAATGTCTCGCTAGTGGAAGGCAGAAAGGAAAGAAAACAAAAGGGAAGTCTGACCTCAGCAGAACCACAGGGGGAGCAAAATGCAAGCAACAGGGGAAGCATTAACAGGGATTTAAGAACCCGAGGGACAAGCTGCAGGACAAGCATTTTAGGCCATTTTTGAGGACAGAATTGAAACGGTTTCCAGGGAAAGCAAGTTTCCAGTGAGTGCAGTTCATCAGTGCAGATAAAACCCTGCTTGGGCATATACAAACACACTTGATACAGGATGGCTCCAGCCCGTAATTCCACTCCCTACTTGTATAGAGACTGGACCTGGGAGGGAGAGGGAAAGGCACGGGAATGACGTTCATGGCAGAAACGGGGCTTAGAATAGAGATCCACCACACGGCAACAGCATTTACTCCTCAAAAGGCTCTGCAGTGTCCAGGGCATGGGACTCACTTCCAGACTCAGGCACACACAAAGCAAAGGCAGCAGAAACATACTGCAAGAGCTCAGTAATGTAAGAAACAGCAGCAGACACTTTGTTCGGTCAGATCAATGTTACAAAGGTCTTTTTTTGCAGCTTTCTCCCCCAAGAGCTCATTTCCCCCAATTCCCCAGGCTCTGTGCTCTTTGCTCCACTGGAATAATGTGCAGAAGCCTGAGTGCAGGTTATCATGTAATGATTAGGGGCATCAGCCACTGTCATCCACCTGAAAACTGCAGGAGCAGACAGTGATTTACCAGGCAGCAGAGTACGAAACACATCCCCACAGCAAGGTCTGTTCCCCTTTGGGAAACACCCCTTGGAGTAGAACACCGTGTTCCACAGTCAGCACTGGAAAGACCTGAATTTGCGTTTAAGACACCCTGGAACCAATGCTCCACAGCCAAAACTGGATTGAGAGAACCCACACAGCCACAGCCACATTAAATCTTTAATTTATTGTGCAACAAGCATAAATATATAACTTTCTCCCCAAGTTCCTCCAAACACAATTACAGCCATGATATTGAATGCTGTTTCATAAACATGGCTGTTGTTATTTAAAGATCGATGTCTCTGTCCTCCACACCAAAGGATATTATTTCATTGAAGGAAACACAGGCAGGTAAAAGAGCACAGCATCAGAATGAACTCTTTAAGCAGGGGCTGCTGCTCAACCTCACTTTGTTTGGCGCATTATCCCTAACTGGAGAGTCTGACTCAGCCTTGGACCCTGGGGCAGCCACCACCACAGAGCTACAACAGTTAAGAACAACGATAAGCGGGATTTGAGGATGATGTGCTTCCACTATCCTGCGTACAACTGCAAGGTTTTTAATGCTGCTGACGCTCACGTTACCAGGCAGCACCTCATCAGGAAGTTTTCAGGCTGTCATTTCACAGCTCAGAGGAAAATGAGTTTCCAACCACTGTGGTTAACCCAAGAACAGAGACTGCAGTTCCCTTTGTCAGCTTGGATTTCTGTGTGTTAAATTGTTTCTCTGTAAAATGCAGCCAGACAGTGCCTCCTCCCACTCACCTCTCTGAAAGGAATCTGCTTCACTCAACCCACAACTTACAAGTCAATTAATTCCCGAACGGGAGCAAAACCAACCACATACCTCTGGACACCTGCAAGGTCCACACTCCCACCCCCCAGAGGGTAAGGAAGCAAGGGCATCTCCTCTAGCAAGGACAGAAAAGCAGCGTGGTTAACACTTGCTAGAGAGAAACTCAAGCTCCTAAACACAGGCCTGCACCTTGTTCCCTAAAGCACTACAGGACTGCAGACAGAGAGAAAGGACAGGCTCCTATGTGCATTTAGAAAGTGCCATTTATGTGGGATGCTCATATTCCAGGTGGTTCCTTCACCCAGAGTGGCTTCTCCACGCCAACAACAGGAATATTGCTGCCCAGAGGTCTTCAAACTCGAGATTTGCCAAGAAGCACATCTTCATTTTGGTTTCTACCTGGCTTTTCTCTGTCAGCCTGTTGGTGAGCAGGGTGGCTGCAGACTGGCAGAGCAGCCAGGCAATCATCTGGTCAGGTTTCAGGGTCCTGGATGCTACAACACTCTTACCCCAGAGGCTCAGGTGCAGCACGTTCGCAGCCACTCTCGCAGACAACCTCTGCAAGAGGAAGGGGAGGGGAGATAGATTAGCTGATCCTGCTACACTCAGCCACATCACCAGCACAGAGCATGGGCACCTCCAAAACTCCCTGCCCCCACCCCGCAAAGGCAACACCCTCTGAATCAGAAAGCTCTTTCAGACTACTACTGTGTATATATATATATATATATATATATATATATATATAATGTGTGTAACCCTCCAGTGTGAGGTCTGGTCCTGACACAAACATCTGAAACAATTCAGCACCACTCAGCAAAGACTTTTTTGGCTTTGATCCTTATGTTGTCCTTTGATCCTGCAGTGAGATCCAGACTAACCCCTGCACCCACAGCCCTCCAAGGCAAAATGATCTGCCAGGGATAATCCCAAAGAGGATATCTTGAAGGCAACAGTTTCTTACCTTGTTGGGATCTCTCTGAAGCAACATCTTTATCACCTGCCTCACCTCGAGGGGCACATGGTTGGGCAGGCTTGGCAGCTGGTCCTCCTGGTAACTTCTGCTTTCCAGAGTGGAGTCCCCGTGGCCATAGAAAGGATTGGCCAGGCCCAGGATTTCGTAGGCAATCGCTCCAACAGCCCAAGCATCGGCTTTACTGTAGTTGATCACCGTGCCTGGACCAGGTGACGCTGTGATCACCTGCCACAGAGAGGGGGCTACTCAAATAAACAGCTCGAGTGCAGCCTCTGTGCTGAATTTCGATTTTTAATGCTCAAACCTGCATTTTCCCTGTAATAAACTTAGACACTGAACCCAAAGGTGGGTTGCATCTGAATCTGTGCTGTAAATATTCCCTATTGGCATGCTCTGAGCCTCTGGCACTGCTCAGCCTACTGGGATGCTGGGAGGAGTCCGAACACTGCACTGAGGCTTTAGCCGTTGCCCCTGACCAGCATTCCCAGAGTTCCAAGGGCTATCTCCTGCTGGAATTATGGAGACAGGAGACCTGCAGATGAACAACCAACACCACGGCAAGGTGCTCCAGGTCCAGCAGACAGTTAAGGGTGTCTTGGCTTTTATTATTTCTTATCATCAAAGAAATAAAAAGGAACTGTAAATAATTTCACAACCGTCTTGAACTTTAGCCAAAAGCTACTGTTGCAACTGCTGCATAAAACTCTTAATAGTTACACGGAAAGGGGCCTGAATAAAGATTAAAGAGTAAATTTGGGGTGGGGGGGAAAAGCTGATTATGCCTCTTAACACCAACTGATTACGTTTCACATGTTAGAGCTCAAGGTGCCTATTTGACATAGTTCAGCACAGATGTTTACCAAGCCTAATTCAAGATAGGACACAAACCTTCTGTGGCACCAAAACTTTTAGCCTCAACACCAGGACAAGCAGCAAACCAGCAGCACAAAACACTGCTACAGAGGGATTTACCTCAGGTGCCATAAGGCAGCCGTTGCCACCCCGATCCACGTAGGAGCTGGTGAAGGGCAGCCTCAGGCCAACGTTTTCATCCGCCAAACAGCAGCCAAAGTCAGTGATGACCAGCCAGGGGCAGCCAGCTGTGAACAACACAGAGCTGCCAGAGTTAGGGTTCAGTTTGGGAGGACCTGGCAGCACCAAACACCACATCATAGCAACACCCAGCTCACTGTCCTCTGCAAACTGACTGAGGGGGCATTCGATCCCTTCATCAAGATTGTGGGCAAAGACATTCAGCAGAGTGACCTGGTCTAGTAGGAGGTGTCCCTGTCCCTGGCAGGGGGGTGGAATGAGAAGAGCTTTAAGGTCCATTCCAGCCCAGGCCATTCCATGATTTTATGATTCTAAATCCTGAGCCCTGGGGAACAGAGAATCCTCTGTCGCCTCTTGGGCTGGTCTCCAGGAAGGCGGGGTGGATTCCAGTGGTCTCTCTGTCTTTCTCCCTGATACTCTTCAACCAAATTCTTCCACTCCTAATCACACAGACCCGCCTGCCTTCTAATGCTCCTGCCAATTTGAATCTCAATCACACCAAAAAAAGAGCTCAGGTAATTAAAACTGCTGTTAGAGGCTGACAGGAGAACATGTAGAAAAAAATGCTGCATCCCTTCCCTCCAAACCCATGTTTCATCATCCCAGGGTGCAGCACCATTAACCTGGCCAAGGGGTGGGATTTTAAGAGGCTCCCTGTACTCTTTGGCTTGAAAAAGATGACAGAACCAAGAGCCTGAAGCAAAGGCTCCTGCAGCATCCCAAATGTGGTGTTCCCGGATGCTCCAGTCAATGTTGGCTGTACTCATGCAATCCATCATCTCAGCAATACACTACGTCCATGTTAATGATCCGAAACCTCAGGCACAGACAGGATCGATGACTTGCTGCACTCACAGCAAATACTAAGCTAAAAACTAAACCTGAGATTATTCAAAAGGTTTGATGCTTCTTTCCCCAAACACGCAGCCAGGTGAGACTTCCCCGAATACCAATATGACCGAATCACTTCTGTGAATCAGCTGGCATTTATCCTCAGGGATCTATGTACCAGAATCAAATTCAACCAGGATGTTGTCAGACTTGAGGTCTCTGTGTGCTATTCCATGTCGAACAAGGTGGTCCACGCCTTCCAAGAGCTGTAGAATCATCACTGTGGAGAGGCGAACATCCGGAGTGTTCTCCTGCAGATACTGGCGCAGCGTGAAGGGGTAGCTAGGCAGAACAAGGAAAAAAAGGGGAATTAGCATCCTGGAGGCTTATCACCGGCAGTTCAACCTCAGTGTTGGCTCATCTCATTACTGATTCTACTCCATCTCTAGCAGTGTGAGCAGACTAGGGGTGAAGTTCAGACTTAGAAGGGCAGACAAATGGGGACAAACTCCACATTTCTCATTTTAATTTGGGGTAATTATTAAAAAGAACGGTTTGTCTTCATTGTGGAAGCACAGTCAGAACCTCAAGGACTTGGAACAGGTCCTGGGAGGCGTTTCCAAGAGCATACTCTGCTCTTTGGCAGCAGCCCAGACCTAAGCTTTGCAGGGACAGAGTGCCCAAGTCACGTTAACCAGCTTCTCTCCACTTACTTCTTCATCACCAAGAAGAGCGTGCGGCTGTGACCGATCCCTCTGGGGTTCAGGCTCAATGGAAGGACGTCGGGATAGTCAGCAAAGGCTCCAGGCAGCAAAGGGACAGAGGATGTGAATGCTCGGATCACCTGGATTATATTCGGATGAGGCTGCAGCTTCTTCCTCCCAAGGACAGGTTTTCTGTGCAGAGGAAAGACACCACAGATTGCACCAATCCCTCAGTTGGTTCTGATGGATCCCAGGCACATTGCTGTTATTGCTGGAACTACTTTTCATTATTATGGCCCGTCCTCCACACCAAAGGGTTCCCCAGCAGTGAGAAAACACGTTTTTTCTGCACTGGAAGCCTCATCAGAGAGAGATTAAAGCTGCACAGGGTGGATTATAGGACTGCACATTAAGCAAACAGTCAGACACTCACATCTTGGAATCCATTCACTGAGCAGGAGCATGGGCAGCAGTTTCATGGCCCATTTCTCAACCAGCATCTCAGCCCAGCACTTCCCAGGTGGATGCAGAGCACCCACAGCCTGTACAGACCCACTGCAGCCACGGGCATCTCCCAGCACCTTCTCCAGAGCTCAGAATCCACCCCAGTGCCTCCCAGAGCAAACTGAGCCAACCAAGGTGTCACAGGGGCTCTTCTGTAACTGGATTTCCCTCTTCACAATGGCCAAATAGGAAATAAGGTGCTTTACCTGCACTACAAACAGAGCTTTGATAAAAACCCTCACACATAACACGCAGCTTTCATTTTACTCAAGCCCCACTAACCCTTCTATGTTGCTAACACAGGCAGAGCCAGGTACAGGCTGCTTCTCCATTCAAAAAGAGCTACAGCAGCTCTAGAGAATAACACCCAACTGCAATTACTTTCTTAGACATAATAAAGGTCAACTTCACACTGGGAGTATCAATTTAGAGCCTCTATTTTATGGCAGAGGCAGGAAGCTCTCCCTACCCTGAAAAGCAGGTTACCTAATTGTCTGCAACACAGATCTCTCATCCCCTGAATGTCAAATATCCCTTTGGCTGCTCTACTGCATTCCCAGCCAGCCACGGGCACAGCATTCATTATTCATTTGTATTGGCAGCTGGGATGGATTTGAATTTTAAATCAGACAATCTGGGCTATGGACTCCATTATTTCAAATGGAAAAAAAAAAAGATGCATTTCTGAACAAAAAGATAGCTAACTTGAGGTAATTTAGAAGTTTCCGTGAGATCTTCCACCTTCATGCTGTTTGCTCACTTCCCACTCAGATCAAAGAGTTTGAACTAAGTCATTTCCACTTCCCGTCTCACCAGTTTTCCTGCACTAAAACAGTTTCAATCTCCGTCCAGCACGCATCTTACCTCAAACCAGTTCTCAAACCTCACAGTCAAATTGTATTACAGTGAAATCATTTATGTTTAATACACTCAAACTGTTACTGATTGCGGTGGTGCAATCAAAAAGCATCACAATGCACATTTAAATGGTGTTCAACCAGTGGCTCCTCCAGCCTTTACCTCAGCAAATGCCAGCACATTTCAACACAGGGAAGCTAAGACACTGTGAGACTAAGACCCACTAGACTCTGGTGGGAACCCAAATGCCCCCAAATTCTTGGTGCACCCTTCCAACCCCTTCTGGACCACATATTGAGCAATGCAATTCCCAGCATGACAACAAACTTAACAATCCCCAGGTTAACCTGCTTCCAGCAGCTATTCTAGAAAGCCCTGTCCACCTTCTTAACAGTACAAATTGCTGCAAAATTAATCAAGGGATAAAATCAGCACCTTGCCACCTCCCTACCTGCGGCCAGAGACAGCTCCGTATTCCCCGGACAAGGCAAGGCCTGTGGCTGGGACAAGCTCTCGGCCCATGGCATCAAGGATGGCTTCACTCGAGGAACCAGCCTGCAACAACAATCACACCCCATGTTGGTTTCGGCTCCGAAATCAGCCGGCACCAAAGCAAGCTGAAAGCAGATAATCCTGATGCTGGCACCATGTCTGGAGCTGGGTCGACTGAGACCAAATTCCAGGACCTCCCTCCCTTGAAAATCAAGGAAGGCAATTAACTACTTAAAGAGTTCACTAAGGGAGGCCACAAGGCCTTTATTTGCAGAAAGAAATCGATTTGTCACTTCAAATGCACCCTTGACCATCAGCAATCCAAACTACACCTTAGCACTCACTTTCAACTTCCAAACCCAAGTGGAAGAGCCCACAGCTAAATGCCAGCATACAACTGGAGACCAAGGGATTCCAGACGTTGGCATTTTGGAAGATTCTCTTGAAATATTCACTTGTCACATCAATGGGGAAAGCCACGTGGATTTTTTTAAACATGGAAGAGCCACATTGAGGAACTGGGTCTCCAGTCACCCAGGCTGGGAAGCACTGGAGCAGATCTTGGATAGTCACTCATGGCAAGGCGACACAGCAGGCAGGTTACTGTGCACCCTGAGACCACTGATTCTTCAGGAAGAAAACCCACCTCTGTCCTGACACTGACAGGACACCAATTCCTAAATCACTGGCAGTAGTGGCTTTCCCCTTCTTAGACCTTTCCAACAGAGCCAGCCTCAGAAAACCTTTTCTTCCCAAAACATCACCTCCATACCCAACAGCTCCAGCAGCAGCTCTCAGTGCCGATTCCAGAGGATGATGAATGCTAATTACCTCGCTCTGGGACTCTACACTAACACTCGACATCCCCAGTGTCACCTACCAACAGCTTTGTTGTGACACACTCATCCTGCACTCCATAATTAGTGCTTTCAACACCTCAGTATTAAACATTCCAGCCAGAATTCCCCAGCAACAGACACGGGGGATTCAGCGCCGACTCCTTACCGAAATGTTCCACATCATTTTGATAGCTAAGGGAAAAGCCCCTTTCGGTTGGTGCTTCACTACAGGCTCCTCTTCAGCCCCCTGGGAAGCTGAGGCATGGTCCTGCTGCGGGGCTGGGAGAGGGCTGCTCTCGGCAGGATCCCGAGGAGCGGGGCAGAAGGGAATAGCTGCCTCGTACACAGCGGCACTGCAGCCCTTCCCGATGGGCTGGCCGATGAGATACTCCTCCAGCCTGAAGCCCTGCCAGCGGAAGGAGCTCAGGGGATCTTTCTGTGGCTTGTTCTTCCCAACAAACACGGTCTGAAAGGAACATGAACAGAAAAACCCACCCAGTTATCCCAGACTTCCCTGGAAGCGAAGGAGAACTTGGTGTGCCAGTGGTATTACACGTCCTGGTGGGATGGTCCAACCTGAAAGTCTCAATCAGACTCTAACCACTGGGCTCAAATCACTGTAACCACATGAAAGATCATCTGTGGACCATACATTTTTGTGTGACACAGTTTACCCCGAAACCAGTCTTTTCTAAAGGTGCTCTTTTTGAGGGAAGAAGAGGAACCAGGAGGGGGAGTCATTTGCCAATCTAGAATATAAATACATTTTCTCAGAGAAGCTGTGGCCGCTCCATTCCTGGAAGTGTTGGATAGGGCTTGGAGCAAGCTGGGATAGTGGAAGGTGTCCCTGCCCATGGCAGGCGTGGAAAGGGATGAGCCTTAAAGTCCCTTCCAGCCCAAACCATTCCATGATTCTGTGGTTGTATAAAGAAAAGTTTAACTGAACACCTCTGAAAACAGATGCATTATTACACTTTTCTCCCTCTCCATAAACAAGTCAGGCAAACAGCATTTAAAAGAAAGTCCAATTAAAAGCAGCAACAGGAAAAGCAATGGCCTTTTTGTGGCAGTTGACTGTGAGGAAGAGTGAATCTAACATGGGAGGGAACTGGGGGAGGAAATCAAGAGATGTGGAAAAACAGCACAGAGGAGGTTGTTCTGGAGTTTCATCACAGTTCATGATCCCACAGGTCTGGTGCTGCCCCAGCTGTCACCATACTGATACAAACGAGTGGCCTTCCCCGTGAGCTGCAGCCCCAAAGCAGCAGTGACACCTTAGGGATGTGTCATCAAACACAGACCAGGGACAGCAAATGGAACAACCCCCAGCAAGGACAGAGTAGAGAAAGCATCCTCTTCAGGAGAAACATCAGGGAATGTGTCTGCTGGTCAGTGGAGCAGGTGACAGCTGGCTCTGAGCACCAGAGGTCTATTTTTACCCAGGAAATAAGTTCAGTACCATTCGTCCCCCATGCCCTGCCAGCACGGCCTGGCCCAGCACCACAGTGTCCCCATGGGGATCAACATCAGTGTCCTGGGACATGAAACCCCCATCACCAGGGCCCTGAGCCCCTCCCTCTGTGGAGTGACAGGGAGTGAGGGTCCCTTGCTTTTGAAAGTACCTGCTTTAGGGTCATGAAGGGCTGCTAAGTGAGAGGTTTCCCCAGGACGCTATTTTTGGGGAGAAGGAGGTGCCTGTAGGTCTGCTCCCAGCACCCCTCCTTTGGGGAGGTGCCTGAGGGCTGTTCATTGCAGCACCCCCCACCTTCCTCAAGGAGAGATGGGGAGATGTCTGGAGGGCTCCCCAGTGTGCCCTTCACAGGGGCTCTGGGGGGCCCCCCACAGCAGTGACCCCCCTTGCCTTCATGAGGGGTGTCTGAGGGGCTCCATAAAACAAGGCTGTCCCCTTCAGCAAGGGTGTCTGGGGAGCTCCCCACAGCAGTGATCCCCCTCCTCCCCTTGACAGGGGGCATCTGAGGGGTTCCTCACAAGAATCCCCCTCCTGTTTTGGATGATGTCTAACGGCTTCTCCAGAGCAATGACCTCCCACCACCCGTAGTGGGGGGTGTCTGAGGGACTCCCCAACGCAAGGACGCCCCTACCCTTCATGGAGAGAAGGGGTCTACGTGGCTCCCCACAGCACTGACACTCTGTGCTGTTCATGGGGGACGTTCAAGGCGCTGCACACATCAAGGACCACCCTCTCTCTCATGAAGGATGTCTGGAGGACCACGACCTCCTGTGCCCTTCTTGGGAGGTGACTGAATGCCTCCCCCGCGGCAGGGCCCCCCCCCCTCCCCTCACAGAGGGCGCACTAGCCGCTGCACAGGGGGACCCCCGGGCCGCTTCCCACCTGGATGTGGCGACACGCCGCCTCAGCCCGGCGCTGCTCCTCCAGGCGCGGCTCCACCAGGCCCAGCGCCATGGCCAGGGCCAAGCAGACGCCGCCGCGGCCCCGCCGCGCAACGGCCGCCAGCCCGCCCGCCGGGCCGCGCAGGAAGAGACGGCGGGCGGCCGGCAGCCAGGCCAGCCAGGGCCGCCATGGCGCGGGGGGCGCGGGGGACGCGGCGGGCCCGGGCCCGGGCCCGGGGCGGGGGGGCGCGGGGCGCGCAGGGCGGGCGGCACCGCGGGAGCAGCCGCAGGGCCCGGGCCAGCAGCAGCCGCACCGCCATGGCCAACGCGTCTGGGCAGGGGGCGGGGCCCAGAGCGGGCCAATGGCGACAGGCCGCGCCCGGAGACACGCCCACGGGAGCGCGAAACCACGCCCCCCGCACGGGACGGGGACGGAGCGGGAACGGGTGGGGAACGGGGCAGGGAATGCGGCATGGAGTGGGGCAGGGAACGGAGCATGGAGTGGGGCAGGGAGTGGGGCAGGGAACGGAGCATGGAGTGGGGCAGGGAGTGGGGCAGGGAACGGGGCATGGAGTGGGGCAGGGAACGGGGCATGGAGTGGGGCAGGGAAAGGAGCATGGAGTGGGGCAGGGAAAGGAGCATGGAGTGGGGCAGGGAATGGGGCACGGAATGGGCATGGAGTGGAGCAGGGAATGGGGCACGGAATGTGGTATGGAGTGGAGCATGGGAGTGGGGCACAGAACGGGCATGGAGAGGGACACTGAGTGGGACGGGGAATGGGGCAGGGAACGGGGCACAGAGCAAAGTGTGGAAACAGGCATGGAATGGGGCATGGAGACAGGCAGGGAGCAGGGCACGGAGTGGGACATGGAATGGGGCACAAAGCAAGACATGGAGCAGGCATGGAGTAGGGTACTGAACAGGGCATGGAACGGGAGATGTAGTAAGGCATGGAGAAGGATATGGAAGGGGAGATGGAGTAGGGCATCAAGCAGGGCATGGAGTGGGTCATGGAGCAGGGCACAGAGCACGGTGCAACCAAGGTAAAGCCTTGTGCAATGCAGGTCATGGATGCCACAGCTGGGAGTGCCTTGGCATGGAGCACGGCACTGCCCTGCAAACAGCCAGGACACATCCTAGTGTGTGGAATTGGCAAATCACAGAATCACAGACTGATTTGGGCTGGAGGGGACCTCAAAGCCCATCCAGTCCCCTGCCATGGGCAGGGACACCTTCCACTATCCCAGCTTGCTCCAAGCCCTGTCCAACCTGGCCTTGGACACTTCCAGGAATCCAGGGGCAGCCACAGCTTTTCTGCGCACCCTGCGTCAGAATCCCTCCCCTGCTGCCCGTGCTGTGGGATCAGCTCCACAGCTGAGGCACATCCAGCCTCTCATCCACCAGCATCTCCCAAGTCCTTCCCAGCTGGAGTGTTCTCCCTCCCCCAACCAGTAGGGATACTGAGGGGCAGCACCCTGCACTCGGCTTTGTTCGTGAGGTTCCCAGGGCACATCCAGCACCCCCCCAGCCCTGCCTGGGCTGCAGGACAGCCCCAGGACCCCACTCCCTGTGTTTCATCACTTGCTACAACAGCAGGAGATAAACCAGAACTGCTTTTATTTCACTTGAGCATGGCAGAAATGCTCAACCCAGTGCTGGCTGGGAAATGTAATGAATTCATTTATCATTGTATCAATATACAATCAACAAGCGGCATTACCCTGGAGACACAAAACCCTCCAGAACACCTCAAAACTCCTTGTCCTCTTCTTCACCCCAGACAGAATAAAAGCAAGGAAAACAAGCTGGGAAGAAAGGAGCAAAGGACACGGTCAATGCAATAACCATCCTATTCCAGCAATTCACTTAATCTGGATTGGGTCACTAATTACTTCTGGGGCTGATGGACCTTTTCCCTCTTGCTTTCACTTCTTTTTAGAGCTGAAGGATCCAGAACTTTCCCAAGCAATGATTTTGCATTATTCAAGAGTGATTTCTGTACCAAAGCCTGTTTGAGTTCTGCATCAATCCCATGTCCTCTCTCGCCTACAGGGATGTCTGGACATTTTTTTTACTAATAACAGGGAATTTCTATGATTTGATTTTGCCATTTCCTCGGGGCAAGGTGGAGCTGCAGTCTGCAAATCAACACTGAATTAGAAGATGAGACAGAGGAACAGGCAACTTAACAATATAAACACATTTCCCACTGCGTTGTTCCCAAAAAAGTTGCTTACAGGCTGAGAAAAATCGGGGAAAACCAATGCCCTCTGTGCCTAAGTGCAAAGGCTGGTGGTGGCCACGCTGCTCAGACCTTCTTCAGGTCCTCAGGGCCAAAGGAGAGTGGCAGCAGCTCCTCCAGCCTCTTGACAATGTAGGTGCCATCTGCTTTGGTCAGGTAGACATCCCAGTCTGTGCCAAACTGGAGGAGGAGAAAGAAGAGCCTGATGAGGGAGAAGAAGAAGGGAAGAACCTGCATTTCTTCCCCAAATTACTCATATACCCCTTTTTTTTCAGGTTCACAGGGAGCATCCCCCTCTATTACATGTATTTTGGGTTGGCTTATCAGCGTTAGCTCCCCCAGAGGATATTTTGGGCTCATATCCTGTGTTTTTACCCCACCAGTGTGAGCCCCAGTGCCTCTGAACCTGCTGAATCTGACCCTCGAGCAGAGCCCCGCGACCCATTAAATATTAACAACCCCAAAACAGGGTGTAGGGTCTGGGATTCCCAGGAGGAGGGAGATGCGAGCTGGACAGGATCTGTGGGAAGCTCAGCTTTTGCAGGAAACCCCCCCTCGAAGGCTTGCCACAGCAAGAAGTCAAGAGCAAAACCCTGCCCCTGGAAGGCAAGCTAATGAATTCCCCGTGAACACCCACCCAGAGCTGGAATACCCCTTTGCCAGGAGACAATGAAATCTGAGGAGCCTGGAGCCAGCCCTGGGGCTGAGGATGGGGGGGTTTGCACCCTCCTTGGAACCTCCAGGTGTTTTAGGGGGAGAGGCCTGGGGTCAGGGGATGGTGTCTGGGATCAGGGAATGAGCCACAGAGCCCCACGTGAGCTGTCACCTCTCTCATCACTTGTCTGCAGGCGCCACAAGGTGTGATGAAGTGGTCCCTCATGTCACTGCCAAAGGAGAAGGGCACAGAGTCCTGAGGTCAGAGGAAGGGAGAACACCTGCAGAAGACCTTCATGCCCCGATATCTACAGAGCCACAACAGACTTGCCCCCCAATTCCTCCAAAAACACTATGCAAAAAGTTTATTTCCCTCCCCAAACGATGGGGCTGCTGCAAAAGAAGCTGTCCCTGAGGAGCAGTGGGGGTTCCCCTGCTGGTTCCCCACCCCATCCCTCACCACTCCAGCTCTTGGAGTATCCTCACCTGGCGATGGCCATGGCCTTGAAGCTGGTGTGCCCCTCGGAGATGGCTTTTTGGATGGCACCGCGCTCAGCGCACATCCCCAGGCTGTAGCATGCATTCTCCACATTGCACCCTGCAGGGACAGCGGCGCCATCAGCCACCCCAAACCCCACCAACTCCTCTCTTCTCAGGGAATTGACACAGAAAAGCCATTTTCCCTGCTTCCCCTAATTATTTTCCCATCCGCTGTGATCTTTGGCTCGGTCCAGGATGGCTGCTGCCAAGAGGCGGCGGGGGAGGACACACAACACCAGCACCCCGGGATGACCCCACTACACCCCCACATGTGACCCAAGGCTTGCTGGGGGCTCCCCAAACTCCCCAGGGGGGTCTCAGATCCCGTCTTACCCGAGAAGATCTCCCCGCCGGCGGTGAGCAGTGCAGCTCCCACCGGGAACCGGCTGTACGGGCAATAGGCGCAGTTTTTGGCCTCCCGGCTGCGGCGCAGCAGGAGCTGGAGATGGTCACCCTGAGGCTGGCCCGGGGGGACAGCAGGGAGCGGGCGCTGCCCGCTTCTCTCCATTCCTGCAGCTGCCTGCCCTGCCCGCTGACGCCGCGGTTAAATATTTCCTCGGCTGGAAAATAGGCTGGCCCGGACGCCGGGATAACGCCCCAGCACGCAGCTGAACTCTGGGAAGCATCCTCAGGGGCAGCCCTGGCCCCCAAAGCACCGTGTTCAGGGATTCCCACTTCCTCTCCCTGCCTGCTGCCTCATTTTTTTCCAATTTCTCCTGTTTTTGTTATTTACTTCCTCCTTTCTCTGTCCCGGCAGGACATTTTTCCACCGCCATCCTGGAGGTTTTTTTCTTCCTCAGTTCAAAACTGGTTCTGTGGCTACAAAGGAAAATGTCCTTAAATCATTCCTGGGGGGAAAGAACAACAGCTCCTCATCAGTGAGATCAAAAGAAATAAATTAATGAGATTGAAAGCATAAAAAAAATTATCATAAAAAATAGTATTTTCCCAGGTCTTCTAACTACAGGCAGCAGGGGAAGCTGGCTGAAGACATAGGTGGTCAAAAGCCCAATTTTAGATGCCTTCATGCTGCAGCCCAAATTCAGTTTGGCTGGTGCTTCCATGGGAATCAGCCCACACAAGGTAAAGGGCTCCCAGGTGATCATCAAATTGCTTTTTAATTAAAGATTTCTCTATTTTTCCCCATGCCCAAGGAGCTTCCTGCCCCATTTTCTAGCTGCAAGGATGGCTGCCACAGCTCCCACGGTTTTATCACTGGGATTTTTGTCCAGTTGAATTTTGGGAGGATTTTGACCTTACCTGCTGGTTTTGCCATCAAATCTTGCTGCTGGGTCACTGCTGAGGAGCCACAAGAGGCTGGGAAGCAGGATCCAGATTGGGAGTGGCTTCTGATGGGGCTGAAACTCCGGGAGCTGAAACTGAGTATGGGACAGTGAGACCACCACAGGCACCCCAAGAAACCAAAGCTGGGATGCTGAGATCTGTATTATCCAAGGGATAACCAGGAAATCCACCTCCCACACACTGCCAGGGTGCTTGTTCACTCTGGAGCCCAGCAATGACAGCTCACTACTTGCCAGGGCAGTGAGTGACAGGAGGGGTTGGCAGCCCTGAACCAGCCCACAACTCTTTTTCTCAGCTTTCAAGTGCAAATCCAGGGTGTTTTCCCCTATATACAATGTGGTGCAGAGTCTCCCTTGCCCCCCAGAATCTGGGAGAAAAAAGGAAAACCAGTCCTCGGGTAACTTGTGGGATCAAACCAGTGTAGAGGGACACCACAGCTCTCCCCAAACCCCAATAATGTGGGATCTATAAATAAAGAAGCTTCCAGGGTGGGTTCACACCTGCCCTCTCAATATAAACACCAAGCAAGTAAACACAGTCCTCAACTCAGTCAACAAGAGCAAGAATAGAAATTATGAAAGACAGAGGCTAGCATGGGTAGAAATCTCCCTCATCAGCACTAATTCCCTAATTGCCATCTCCCCAAAACCACCCTTGCACTGCGAGCAAACCATACAGCCCATGCTTGCATCAGAAAAGCTGAAAAAAACAGACAAATTCATGCATTTTTTATTATTTTGGCTGCAAAATCCTACAAGGCTGTCGAGGCCGCGGCAGTGAGAGAGTAAGGCTGGTGCTGTCTGCCTGTGAAGCTGCTATTTTAAGGTTGTATTTGCTTCACTCAAACTGCAGAAAATCTGGGAAGCTGCTGGGAAATGGCTTCCTGTTCCCTGCAACACCCCACTCTGATTTTCTTCTCCAAGCAGACTAAAAGTGGGGGAACATGGTGTTATTCTACCCCTTTCTCCTCCCCATTTTTTAACCCCAAAGCAAATAGAACATCCTCAAGCCCAGGGGTCTCCCTGCTTTACGTCCAGGTGGCAAAAAAAAAAAAAAGGTGGAAATCAGGGTTTGAGCCAAAGGCACGGAATCCTGAGCAGCCCCAGACTCCACTGCAGGGCTGAAACCATGCAGTGCTCCCCAAAAATCCCCCCCGAGCTATGCCATGGTGAAATAACATTCCATTTCTCCTGGAGAGAAGCTGTCCTAGGGACTTGGCCAGAGATAAAAGCAACAGGTTAAAAGCCAGCTCAGACCAAAAGGAGAGGAGCAGCAAGGAGGTCTGACTGGCTTGGAAATAACAGGAACAAATGGGAGGTTTGGAGGAAAAAATGCCAGCAAACCTGCAGGATCTGCAAATCCTGGCACACATCCTTGTGCAAGGTACTGATCTGGGGGGAAAACCCCCACCTTTCTGTCGTTCCGATGTCAGAAGCCATCATCTGACCCTCCCAAAATCATCCCCCCACTCGAGTGGGAAATGAGGAATTTCCCCTGACGCCGGTGGGTTTCGGCGCTGAGGGTCTGGCTGCTGCATGGGGATGGGGGGCTTGATTCCCCCCCGGCTTCCTCTCCCTGCCGGGGCACGGAGCGGGCGCGCTCGGAGCCGGCGGGGGCCGCTCACCGGCGAGGGCCGCTCACCGGCGGCTCCCCGCGTGCTCGGGGAGGTGGAGCAGCCCACGGAGAGCCGCGTCCCCGCAGCCGCCGCCGCTCCCGCAGCATCAGGCGCAGGCGGCACCCGGAACGCGGCGGCTCCTCGGCTCCGCATCCTCCGTGGGCAGCCGGATCGGACACGGGGCCGCGTCCCGCTGCCGGGGTAGGGGACGACACCCCCTGCGCGGGGGGTGCGGGGACACCCCCCAAACCGGCTTCGGGGCTTGGGGGGGTGGTCCCGCTGCTTGCGAGCGAGGCCGGCATTAGCGGAGCGGAGCCGAGATGCTGCCCTGGCGCCGGAGCAAGTTCGTGCTGGTGGAAAATGAACGTAAGTGCAAAGGCAAGAGCCTGGGGCCGGGGCTGAGCTACGCGGCGCTGCTGGCCGGCTTCCTCCGCTCCTGCCCGGACCTGCTGCCCGAGTGCCCGCTGGAGCGCCTGGGCAGCGTCTTCCGCGGGAAGCGCCAGAAAGTGGAGCTGAACAAGGAGGACCCGACGTACACGGTGAGGTACCTGGGCAACGCCGTCACCCTGCACGCCAAGGGCGAGGGCTGCACCGAGGAGGCGGTGGGCAAGATCTGGGCCAAGAGCGAGGCGGGCGCCGGCGGGGCCAAGATGACGCTGACGCTGGGCCCTCATGGCATCCGCATGACGCCCTGCGAGAAGGGGGCCCGCCGGCCGGGCCACGCGTACCTGCTGCACCGCATCACCTACTGCGCCGCCGACCGCCGGCACCCCAAGGTGTTCGCCTGGGTGTACCGGCACCAGGTGAAGAACAAGGCGGTGGTGCTGCGCTGCCACGCCGTGCTGGTCTCCAAGGCCGACAAGGCGCGCGCCATGGCCCTGCTCCTCTACCAGACCTCGGCCTCCGCCTTCAACGAGTTCAAGCGCCTCAAGAGACAGAGCGATTTCCGCCACGTCCAGCAGCAGCTCCTGGGCGACGCCATCGTGCCCTTGGTGCCGCTCCGCAGGCTGCTCAACGCCAAATGTCCCTACCGCCCGCCGGCCGAGCGGGCCCGCTGCGCCCCTCGGCTCAGCTCCATCCTGGAGGAGGAGGAGGAGGAGGCCTTCGGCGCCGGGACGCCCTTGGGGGACCCCGAGCGAGCGGCCGTGCTGCGGCTGGCCAGCGACATGCGGGGGTGCAGCCTGCGCGGGCCCCGCGCCGCCGCGTGCTGAGCGCCGGCCGAGCACGAGGCGCCCTCGCCGCGCCCCGAGCCCGTGCTGGACCCGCCTCGGGGAGCGATCTGGACCAGACGGCGGCTCCGTTTGCAGGAAGAGCCATGGTGGGGGTGGGTTTGCGCCCCAGGGACCCCCCCCGGCCCCGCACATGAACCTGCTCTCGTGCCTCCTCCACAGCGGCCGTAATAATAAAATGAATGTGTGTTTTCTGCGGTGTGACGGCGCCTGTGTCTCGCCCGGACCCTGGTGGACGACAGAGTTAAGCTCGGCTCTGAGGCGGTTTGGGGGGTTTATATTGCGTTCACCCCTCGAAAGGCAAGCCAAGGAGGGGGGGCTGCGGGTCCACGGTGCTTTCCTGCGGCACCGAGGGCGGAGGAGAACTGCTCAGCGTAGTCATAGCAACTTGATTTTTTAAATGTAGAGCTGGGGGGGCGGCTGTGCCACCCACGTCGGGGGAGCAGTGATGGGGGTTTGGCCCTTTGGACCCCACTGGAGAGCACAACTTGCCTGCACCAGCACCCCCCCACACACACTCCAAATTAGCACCAAGGGCCTGAAGAGCAATAATTTACAAAAAATTGCTATTTTTTTCTTCCCTCTGCTGCTTTCCCAGAATAAGTGATGGTAAGGAGATGGCGGGGTGGGGGTGGGGGTGGAGGGGGTTTGTGTGCCCCCCAGCAGGGACATGCCACCCTGCCCTAGCCCTTTGAGGGGTGGGAGAAGCAACTCTGCAGGGTGGGGCTGGGGGCTGCGTCCTGAGGCTGAGCCCCCGCAGTGGGGGCCACGTGGTGCTGCTGCCCCACAGCCCAGGCAGGGATTGTAAGCCCTTCCCCAAGGTGCTGTAGGGCTGGGATTTGGAGAGATAAACCCTTCCAGCCACGGGGGGACAGGCTTTGGTCTGACCACTGTCCCCCCAGCCTTAGCAGAAGGTGAGATTTGGGTTGCCCCCCCAGCCCCAAGGTGGTAGGGGGGTACGGGGGATGCTCCCCTGCTGCACCCGGGGACATTAGGATTTGGGGCCAGCTGCCAAGATCCTAAGGGATGGCTGGGATTTGGGCTAATCCCCCTCAGATACTGGTGAGGCTGGAGTTTGATGTACCCAAGACCCCAGGGTGGAGGTGGGGGTAAAGGGGTGGGGAGGCTGCCACCTGTCCGGCCCCCCCAAACTCCCAAGGATGGGGTTTATCCCCCTAATGCTCCTTGGGGCCGGGATCTGGCCCGCCTCCCCTGACTCTCAGCCTCTGTGGGGGGGATGCTCTGTGTTGCCCCCGCGCCCCGCCCGGCCTTGGCGGACCGCGCGTCTCGATGGCGGCGCTGCGCCGGCCAGAACGCCGCTCGTGACGTCATCGCCAGGCGCCGGCGCGGCACGCGGTTGCCGTGGTAACGGCAGGCCCGGCGGCCATGGAGGGCGGCGGGCGGCCCTCGGCCGCACAGGCCGTGCTCTTGACCGCCAGCACCGCCCTCACCGCTCTGCTCTACTCCATCTACCGGCAGAAGGCTCGCGTGGCCCGCGGGCTCGAGGTGGGTGTGAGGGGTGCGACGGGGGGATGTACGTGCCCGGCCCCCGAGCTGCGGCCTGGTCTCGCCGGCTGAGCCGCGGCCTCTGTTTGCTCCCGCAGGGCGCCCGGAAGGTCCGGCTGGACGGGGACCTGCGGGCCGTGCTGCTGGAGGCGCCCGGACGCTGCGTGCCCTATGCGGTCATAGAAGGTAGGGTCGTGTACAAACACCAGAGGTTTATGTCCAAAAAGGAGACAGAGGGGTCCTATAACTTTATTCGAACCAAGGGAGAGGTCATGGGCATTTCCCATGAGATCTCTCAAATTACTAGAGGATGCAGCCTCCTTTTTATTCTCACTTCCCGTCTGCATTTCCCTCTCTCTTTCCCTATTGGCTGAGGCACTTGAGAGGTGCAGACTGCCCGAAATACCTGATACCTAAGACCCTCTTCTAATGTATCATCTCAACCCCCCCTTCCTTTCCCTTTTGTCAGTCAGTGGAATTCCTGTGGAATTTATGGTTCTTACCATTGTTTCTTTTCTCTCTCAGTGTCTAGTTTTATCTACCAGCAGACCCACAGTTTGTTTGTAAAGACAAATCCCTCATTCCTTTCAAGCAAGACCTGAAGTAGTGCCCCAAACTGGGGTGGGTGACACATCCCATCCCACAGCTGCTGCTTACCTGGAGATTTCATCCCCAGCTCCTCCTCCTGTGCCCATCAGGTCATTTCCCCCTGCCAAGCAGCCACAGACTCCTGACAGCAGAAAACACAGGCTCGTAGCCCCTTTGCCCCCATCTTAGAATTCTAGAATGGTTTTGGTTGAAAGACACCTTAAAACTCATTCAGTTCCACCCCCTGCCATGGGCAGGGACACCTTCCACTAGCCCAGGTTGCTGCAAGCCCCATCCAACCTGGCCTTGGACACTTCCAGGAATGGGGCAGCCCCAGCTGCTCTGGATACCCTGTGCCAGGGCCTGCCCACCCTCACAGGAAGGAAAGGATTTCTTCCTAGCAGCCCATTGAAGCCGTTCCCCATGATGCTGTCACTGCCAGCCCTTGTGCAGGGTTTGTTTCACGCGCCCTCAGCTGGCCCTTGGGTTCCCGTTGCAGGTGTGGTGCGCTCGGTGAAGGACACCCTGAGCAGTCAGTTTGTGGAGAACTGCAAGGGGGTGGTCCAGAGGCTGACCTTGCAGGAGCACAAGATGGTGTGGAACAGAACCACCCACCTGTGGTATGTGCTTGGTACCCTCAGACTCCTGTGGTGCCCTTGGGGGATCTGACATCCCGAAATGGCCTCAGGCACGGCCAGAGTGACCAAGTGCCTCAAAGCTGGGTCCCAAAGTAGCCCCCACAGTGACAGGTGCCATAATGGGGGGTCTGGCTGATTTTAGGGCTATCACAGAGGGGCTGGAGGAGAAGAGAGCATTGAGTAACCCAGCATGGGCTGAACTCTGATCAGCCCTACCTTGTTACCCCACTAGAGGATGGCATTTCCAAAAAAACCCACTTGCAGAACATGAATTAATGGGATATGGGTGATCCCCACACCCAGGGGACCCGAGGGGGGTCCCAGAACTGCTGAAACAGAGCCCACTGGTGCTGTTTAAGCATTTGGTAACACTTATCAAACTGGGATGTGTGACGTGTTGCTTCTCCTCACGGGATGGTTTGTGGCAGCTGAGAGTGCCACAGGGAGGTGAGGAGAAAGTAGGTGGGGATGGGGGAAGTGCTCACAACTTGTGGAGCACTGAGGTGAGGGTGGAGCGGCCTCGTGCACCCCTGGACAGTGCCGGGAGGGGAAAGGTGTTCTCCAGAGACCCCCATCAAAGAAGCTGCACTCAGGGCGTGTCCCATCAGGCAGTCCCCAAAACCAGCAGGCCATCCCAGACTGTGTTTCCCATCGGGGGCAGTCAGTTCACTTCCCCCCTTCTCCGTGCCCAGGAATGACTACGAGAAGATCATCCACCAGAGAACCAACACCACCCCCTTTGACCTGGTCCCTGCCGAGGACGGCGCCGGCGTCACTGTCCGGGTGATGAAGCCTCTGGACGCTGCCGAGCTCAGCCTGGAGACGGTGTATGAGAAATTCCACCCCTCTGTCCAGTCCTTCACGGACGTCATCGGCCACTACATCAGCGGGGAGCGTCCCAAGGGCATCCAGGAGACGGAGCAGATGCTGAAGGTGGGCACGGCCTTGACCGGGGTGGGAGAGCTGGTCCTGGACAACGCCACCATCAAGCTGCAGCCCCCGAAGCAGGGCATGCCCTACTACCTGAGCTCCCTGGATTTTGAGTCCTTGCTGCAGAAACAGGAGTCCAGCGTGCGGTTTTGGAAAATCCTGACGGTGCTTTTCGGCTTTGCCACCTGCGCCGTGCTGTTCTTCCTGCTGCGGAAGCAGTACCGGCACCACCGGGAGAGGCAGCACCTGCGGCAGATGCAGGAGGAGTTCCGGCAGGCCCAGGAGCGCCTGAGCAGCGCTGAGGGGGGGGAGGTTCTCAAAAACGCCTGCGTGGTCTGCTTGAGCAGCACCAAATCCTGCGTTTTCCTGGAGTGTGGCCACGTCTGCTCCTGCCACGAGTGCTACCAGGCTCTTCCCAAGCCCAAAAAGTGCCCAATCTGCAGGCAGGGCATCACCAGGGTGGTTCCCTTGTACAACAGTTAATCTTTTGTGGTTCTCGGGGGGGAGATTTTGGATTTACAGCTGCCACTGGCAAAGGGGTTTTGTCACCTCGCTGCTTGGGTGGTGGGTTTTCGGGAAGGGGAGGGAGCTTGAGGGAGTGGGTGCTTCACCAGGGGGGCAGAGCAGAGTCTGAAAAGGTGACTCTGCAGCTGATCAGGGCTCACGCTGTGCTCTGGAGGTGTTTTTGAGAGAGGTGATTCTTTGCAAAGGTTGAGGTGCTCAGGGGAAGATGCAGCTTGAGGCTCTTTTGTTAAGGTTTGGACTCACAAGGTTTGTGTCATGGTTACAGAGCCTGCAGCCCCTTACCCAGCTGATAAAAACTTTGGGAAAACAGAAATAAAATGCATTAAGGGTTCTGGGAGGCTGCAGAATCCCTGTGAGGCTGCCAGAGGGCTGCAAAGCCTAACAAAGCAGGAGGGGCTGTCAAGAGAGCTCGTACCAGGGGTTGTGAACACAGGTAATTCTGTGATTCCCCCCCCCAGAATGGCTTTGTCACACCGGGGTGTGAGGATGGGGATGTGAGAGTGCTGTGGCTAATGGCTGATGGCTGGGCTTGGCTTGGCTTGGTTTGGGATAGCAAGTGGGGTGTGAAGTAATAAAATAGGATGAAAAGTGTGTCTGTGTCAGATTATTGCGGGGAAGTGGTGAGGTTTGTCCTCCCTGAGGTGGACACGGTGAGCCTGGATCATCCCGAGCCATGAAGGAGGTTGGCTGAGGAGGGAACCTGTCCCCCTGCACCAGACATTACAGTCACTGCTGTCCCCTCATGACACAGGTGGTGCCAAACCCCCAAACTGACACAAAAAAACCCCTTCCCTGACACTCCTGTTTTGCCACAAATCCCATATGCACCCAAGAGGGTTAATGGACCCAAAGTGCTGCTGGAGTTAACATTTGCTGGGGAGGACAATTAAACATTCCAGGGGAATGAGGGAGCCTCAAGTAGGAGCAGTTGAAAACCCCAGGACTGAGGCAGTCCCAGGGCAGCCCTGCTCCAGGCAGAGCCATCCACATCCCCCAGGCACATTTAAAAGGAAACATTCCCATCGACTGGTATTTAAAAACCCCTGAATTTAGAGTGAAAATGATGGGTTGTTTCTCATTAAACATTAACCAGTGCAGCCGGGCAGTGTCCGAAGGCCATCCTGGCTGTGGGGCACAAATCCACGGCTGGATTTTGAGGAGGAGAAGGTCCCTGGTTATTCCAGGAGGAGAAAGGGCCGTGTGCCACCAGCTGTAGATGGCGGTGGCTGCCTGCAGGGCGAGGCAACCCGCGGAACAGAATCCCAGAGGGAACAGCTGGAACACAGCTCAAAAAGCCACACTGCAGCCCCAAAAGGCAGAAGACAGATTGAAACGGCAGAATCCCGTCTGCTGGAAGAGGTGTCTCTCCTCTTCAGGGGAATGACCACCCCAAAAAGCCTCATCCCCTCCCTGGGGACAGCGAGGAGGTCAATCCCCCTCAGACCAGTGCAGGACACGGCTTTGAGCCTCGGTGTTTTGCCCAGGAATGGAGCATCAGGCAAAGCCTAAAAATGCGCCTTGGAGGGGCTGTGCTTCCCCACTACCCCTCGCCTGCTGTTTCCAAGCTTTCCCTGAGATATCTTGGGCGTAGCCGCAACCTTATGTAAGGAGCTGACAGCTCGGGGGCGGGCAGGAGTGCAGGGGAGAGGGGCTTGTGCAGCTCTGGGGGCTGAGGATTTCAGCAGACGAGGGCTTTGGAGATGGGAGCAGCCCCGGGACAGCGCACCCCCACCCGGGCACCACCAGGCACCCTGTCCTTCCTTTCTGCTCAGCCCCAAAATGAGCCAGGCTCCCAATTCCAGAGAAATCCTGTAACTCACCCTTGCTCAAACAGGTTCTTTGCTGCTGTTGCTACCGTCCTCCTGCTCCCTTTTGTGGGAGATGCAACCACAGATGCCTGAACACCCCAACATAGCTGTGGTCTGTCCCAAAATGTTATCCCCAGCCTTCCCATCACTCGCTTTGCCAGACAATAACCCCAATGACCCACCCTGTCGTGGTAACTGCATAGAAAACCCCGTGGAAAGCTCAGAGACTCAGAAGTCCTCCTGCAGTGCCCCAGGAAAGGCTCGTGCAGGAACGCGTCCTGGGAGCCCCCAGCCAAGCACACCTAGTTCCCCCCGCTGCAGCCCCCCAGGAAGTGCCAGAGGCCCCCAGATGGCTCGGCAGGGCACGTGAGGCTGTGCCCAGGGCTCCTGGGAACTGGCGTTGGGTTCCCCAGGGGTGTGGAGGGGTCAGTTCCAGACTTTCCAGGAGTGGCTGGGGAGGGCTCACTCTGAACTCCCTAAACGTGTCTGTAGGGTAGTCTACACTCCCCAGATGTGGCTGTAGGGCAGCTCTGGGCTCCCCAAAAGTGCTGTGGGGCCACCTAACCTCTCTGAGGGTCCTTGTAGGGCAGCTCTGGACTCCCTAGGGATGCTGAGGGGCAGGTTGGGGTATCCAGAGGATGAAGCGGGGCAGCTCCAGGCTCCGTAGAGTGTATCTGCTAGGCAGCTCCGGGATCTCCGGGGATGCTGTGGGACACCCGGAGGATGCTCCGAGACATCTCCGTCCTCCGCGGGGAGCCTGCGGGACAGGCCCGGGCTCCCTGAGGATGCTCCGCGCTCCCCGGGGACGCTGCGGGGCAGGCGGCGGGGCAGTCCCGGGGATCCCCGGGGTGCGGGATCAGCCCGCGGGGCGGTGCCGCCGCCGGTGCCGGGGGCCGAGCCGGTCCCGCCCCGCCCCGCCCGGTCCCGCCTCCCGCTCCTCTATCGCCGCCGCCGCCGGAGCCGCCGCCGCAGCCGCGGAGCCGCGAGCAGCGCCGGCCGGGCCGGGATGTGACGGGGCGGCTGCCCCGCGCCCGCTGCGCCGCTGCCCCGGGCCCGCGGGCCCCGCGCCCCGGGAGGCTGTCGGGGGGCGGCGGCGGCGGCGGGTCCCCCCCCGCCGCCCCCATGTCGGAGGGGCCGCCCTACGGCGAGGGGCAGCTGGCGGGGGACGCGGCCGTGGGGCAGCTGCCCTTCCCCGTTCGCCTCCGCGGCGGCGACGGGCTCCTGGCCGGCGGGCAGGGCAAGCGGCCGCCCAAGCTGGGGCAGATCGGCCGCAGCAAGAGAGGTGGGTGCCGGAGGGACCGGGGCGCACCGGGAGCTGCCCGGGATGCGGGACACGGCCCCAGGGATGCGGCGGGATGCAGCGGGTATCCCGCGGGATGTTGGGCATGGTGTACCGGGAACCTTCTCCGGGGATGGGGGACACCGGGGACCGTCCTCAGGGACGGGGCACGATGACCGGGCTCCCTGAGGATGTCGGGCATCGCGTCCCGGGGACCTTCTCCAGGGATGCAGGGCACTGGGGACCGTCCCCAGGGACAGGGTATGGTGCACCGGGCTCCCTGAGCGATGTTGGGCATCGTGTTCCGCGGATCTTCCCCAGGGATGGAGCATCGAGCACCTTTCGGGGATGCAGGGCACCGGGAGGCGTCCCCGGGGAGGGGGCACGATGCACCAGACTCCCTGCAGGATGTCAGGCATCACGTCCCAAGGACTGTCACCGGGGTGTTGGGTAGCCGGGACCTTCCCTGGGGACAGAACATTGTGCCCTGGGCACTTCACCGGGTATAGGGCAGCAGGGACTTTCCTTAGGGACAGGGGACATTCCTTGGGGACCATCCGGAGGGCACAGAGGTGAGGGAACCTTCCTTGGGGACATGTCCTTTGCCAAGCGTCCCCAGGGACAGGGCACCAGCGCCGGGGCGTGCGATACTGGGGACGCTCCCTGGGGACGGGACACGGTGCCAGGTGCCCTGCGGCGTGTCGGGGCCGTGTAGCTTTGCCAGCAGCCACGCCGGGGATGTGGGACCCCTCCAACCCCCCCTCAGGGTGACCTTGGGCGGGGGGACCAGGGCGGCAGAAAATTCATCGCGCTTCTGTTTCTTTCTGCTTTCTAGTGGTTATTGAAGATGATAGAATTGACGATGTGCTGCAAAACCTCTCCGAAAAGGCCCCTCCCGGTGTTTAAAGCCTCCCTGGGGACGCTGGGCCGAGGCCCGGGCTGGGGTCGGTTTACAATGGCACAGGTGACCGGCAGAAAATAACCCCGAGCGCCGCGAACGCCGTCCGCGCCCGCCTGCGGTCCGCGGCTCGTCCTGCCCTCCGGAGGGCGGCGAGCGAGCCAGAGCCCAGCCGTGAATTCAAAAATGATACTAAATTAAAACATATCAATGTAATCGGGAAAATAGTCACCTGCTTGAAGCCCCCCACCCCGAGAGACGGACGGAGGAGGCGCGCCGCGGCTCTGAATCCCTCGGGATCGCTTCTCTCGGGCTGATGAACCTTGTGCCGCGCTAGATCGGGGGGTAAGAGGAGAGGGGGCAGCGGGAGATGGGGGGAGCGGGGGGAACAGCCCCTGGAGTCTCCCTCCGGCCAGGGCTGTTCCCAGCGGGCACCTTGTTTACATGATTTAATCTTGCAAAAATGAATCCGTGCACTTGGATGTACCACGCTATCCCCTTCTGTATGAGTTTCTTTTTTTATGTTGATGTCTTTGGATGTTGGGAAATTATATAAAATAGATATATATATATATATATATATTTAATTTTAGTCACGTTTTAAGGTTCTCGAGGGGAAAACCCAAAACTTTTATAAAGGAAAGGCCTGAAGGAAGAATTGCTGGTTTATTTTTTAAAGCTTGTACTTCTTGGTTGCTGTGAGCCAAGGGAGAGGTTTTATATGTACGGGCGGGGGGGCGGGGGGGGGTCGCTCAGCTTTTTTAACTACCATGCAGTCTGTAGTGTGGGTGATCTTGTTTTTTGGGTTTTTTTTCCCCTTATATTGTGGCAGTTTCCTCTCTTTAATAGACTGTATTAAAACATATATATAAAAGAAATTATTTAATGTAATCACAAGAGTGCCAAACACTTGGAGATGCTGGAGGGCAGCGATTCCCTTCCCGAGACGAGCAGCACTCGGAGCTTTCTGCTCTTTCCAGGGCTCGGTCGATCTCTCGTGGGGTTTTCTCTGACTTCTCTTTTCTAATCTTTCTTTTTAACTATTTTGCATGACGTGCATAAAAACAAAAGGGGAAAAAAAAAAGGGGGGGGGGGACAAAAAGCGCCTCTGGTGCCCGGGCTTGGTTCTTGTTTCTGTTTGCGATTGACTGACAGACCTCAAGGCAGGTTTTTCTTTCCTCCTTTTCTTAAATATTGTGTATGTTGCACTTTTATCCACTACACAGGGCTATTTCTGCAATGTCCAAATAAAAAGAAAAATGAAACAAAATGGAAAAAAAAATTATAAATGCGGATCTGCCGTGTTTTCCCATGGGCTGCCAGGGCCAAGCAGCATGAACATCCGTCCCTGTCCCCCCAAATAATCCCAAAATAAGTAAGGAAAACCTCCCCACTCTCTAGCACAGACCCCTGTTAATCTGAATACCTAATTATAATTAATATTTATTTGTGGGATTTTTTTGTTTGATGGGAAAACACTTCAGGAGCACAAATTTAATGGAAAAATTCAACGTTTGGTCCTGAGAGTGGCTGTTGGGAATGGGGAATAAAAGGTGGCTTCCCCTTCACTGGTGGGAAAAGCTGTGGAAAATGGGCATTTCCCTTCCAGTGTTGCCTCCCTTCCCCCCAAACCCCAAATACTGGTGTTAAAAAAGGCTATTATCCCTTCTGCCCACGCCACTGAGGGCACGAGCCAACCTTTGTGCCCGGGGAACAAGAATATAATCACAGATGGGAAACAGGTCCAGGGGTGGGATTTTATTGCAAAGAAAATCATATATTGCAATAAAAGCAGGATGTTGCTGAGCTGGGATTTGTACAGGATGACCTGGGGGGAGATGGATTAGTTTGGGGTGGCACAGGGAGCTGGGGTGTGAAGGCTGCACAATTCTCCCGTCCCCACCACCTTTGCTATTTATTGCTCCATTTTAAGCCCACACAGGCTCTCTCACATCCAGGATAGGACGAGGAGCTCTGTTAAATTGCTCCCTTGAAAAATCCCCAATTAGTTTCAATGTTTCCCCAGCGAGTTCAGCTCCGAGGTCGTGGCTGTGTGGGTTGGACACCGCACACACAGTTTTGGCGCCCGGATTTTCTGTGCTGGCAGACCTGCTGCACCTCCAAACCACGAGATGGCCCCCAGAAGGAAGGTTTTTTTCTCCCAGACTAATGGGTTTTGCCCCAGTCAGCATCTGGGGGTGAGCCCAGGGCTCTGGAAGAGCAGACATAGCCAGAGAGGAGCACAGCATCCCACATGTGCCAAGGACACAGCGCTTGGGAGCTCGTTAGACACAAAACCATGGGCTGGGTGCAGCACTGGGGTAATTAAGTTCACCAAAAAGCCCCTTTTATTTGTAAAAACCTGATCTATGGCTCTGCCAAACCCAACTTCCCACTTTATTCCATACATCAAAAGAACTCTGAGCACTTAAACCACCCTGAAACTCAGACCCGTCTATGGGTGCTCCAAGGACGGGACACAGGCACAACCCCTGGCTCCCCCCAAAAACACCTGGATGCCTGGGAGAGGCCGGTGATGATCCACAGAAAGCCTGAAGCCAGAGGGGGAAGGGAGGCTGAAAGAAGAGGAGATTCTGCTAAATTATGAACCGCTCTTTTATATGCATCTTTCATGCACGGCGCATAAATAATGGAGCAGGAGAGCCCGGCGAGATCGCGTACGGGAGGATGCGGGATGGAGGGGCGAGGAGAAGGGGATTCACGAGGAATGGTGGGGAAAGATGCGCCCAAGAGCCCGAGCCGGGCATCCCGCACGGCCGGGAGATGGTATTCTGAAGGAGGATTTAAGGATTAAGCTGGCCCCGGGGCAGGAGTTTATTGCATACATTATTTAACAGATGGCCCAACGCAGGCGGCGGCTGCCTACGGTCTCCCCGGTGACCTTGGCTGGGAGATGCCGGAGCCGGGAAGGGAGCCTGGTGCCATCACCACGCTCCGGTTACAGGGATCAGAGGGGAATAAAAAAACCAAACCAAACCCCAGAAGCCAGCACCCAGCAGCTCCAGAGCCAAATCCCCATGGAAACCGCAAAAATCCCCACCCAACCCTGCCCATATGGGCTGCTTGTTTTGGCAGGGGTGGGAAAAAAAGGAGGAAAAAATAAAATGCATAGAAAAGAGCCATTTTCAGGTTTATTTACCAGAGGAAACTTGGCACCTTTGGAAGAGCAGGGTGCGGGAGGGACGGCCGAGGTGCAAAGGTCCCAGTGACACCCAGAGCACTTGAGAAATCCTACTCCCATGCCCAAACACACACTTTAATCCCATTTTCCCAGGGATTTTGGTGTTGGGGGAAGGGGCTAACACAGTTGCTCCTGCAGCAAAGCCAACCCTGACCGCTTACACCCAGACCCAGGTGTATCTTCTTTCACCTCTAAAGCTGCTCGTATCCCACAGGCTTTGAGGCGTCAGCCCCTGGAAGCCCCCTGGCATGACACCAGTCCTGGGGGAACTCAAAGCAATGGATAACGATTCTGGGGCTGGATCAGTGTCCCCACCGCTCATTTCCCACATCACCTAGGCAGCAACTCAGAAAAAGAAACCAAAATTGAGGGCAGTGTGTTGCAGCCAGGGCAAAGCAGAGCAGGGGGAGTGGGTGAGTCCCCCAAAGCTCTTCCCAAAAGGACGCCCATGAAGCAACTGCCCAAAATAAATATTCTCTTTTTTTTTTTTTTTTCTTTCCCCTCCTCCATCAAAACTAGGGCATGTTAAACTAGGCCAGCACTCCTAAAGTAATTTATTTATCATGGCGGGGAGAGAGGAGGGACAGCATGGGCTGCAGAAGGGGATGCTCCATCCTGCCCCCAAATGCCATGGGTTTGGGGAATAAAATGGGTCAGTTCTTCCCTCTTCCCTTTTTGAAAAATCACAATTACTCAGAAGGAAGCAGCGTTAGTGACCTTTGGTGGAGACACAAAAATGGTCATTTCAGCGGTATCAAACCCTTTTTGATCCGTTGGCTCGACTGTTTTCACCGCTGGGGTTCATGTTTTGTACTGTGGCATTAGACAGAAAATACACTTTAGAAAAATGAAAAATGGAAAAAGACATGAAAGAAATTTTACCTTCCTTAAAAACTTGGGGTTTTTTTCCTGCTTTTTAACACAAGAATGAGAAAAACTCAGCGGCTGCCCAAAACCTCTCCATCCATCCCTGCCAGGGAATGGGATCCCCAAGAGGGATTTGGGATGCAGCACCATCCTGCTGGCTGCTCCCCCATCAGTCATGGCCTTGGAGCTTTTGGGGGGCTTTACATTTGCCTTTGGATCTCCCCATGGGAAGAGTGGCTTCTGGTGGGATGGACCCCCAGCGTTGCTTGTTTGGGGGGCTTGGGGGGCTGCAGGTCCCCCTTTCCTGGATCTTTGTCCCACAGCCACTAGAGGCCACTGAGGCTCTGTGCTCCCGGCTGATTTCCTCAGGCAGGACATTTGGACACACATTGGCACCCAAAAGTCTAAAACGGGCAAATCCCCAGAGGCAGCCAAACTGGGGAAAAGCAGGGCAGGGAAGAGCTGTCCCTGAGCTCTGTTGGTATCTCCGGGGGCATCCCCACACCAGGACCCCTCAGGGAACAGGGGCGCTTTTCCCAAATCTGGTCAAGCCACTCAGCTGCCCAGACTTGTGCTGAGCGCTGGCAGGAATTTTGTGTCCTACCCCAAGCTAAATATCTCCAGAGGACAGGGAAATGCTGCCTCACATGCAGCATCCTTCCTGGGCTCGCCAGGAATTTTATGAGGGGTCAAGAAGACACTCTCATGATATGGCATTCCTCACCTTGAGAATATTCTGTAAGAAAATCCCTGGATCCCTGCTGCTGCCGCCTCGGGGAGCCTGGGAGTGGAGCTGCCTGCCTCCCCGGGCTCCTCATTTTCATTTTGCCTGGAGTTAAAATTTTCTAGGATATTCTAAACAGCCGTTCCCACTTAGTAGGGAAACATCAGACATCTTCATTTACACACCGCTCCAGGTGTCAAACTGTTGCATGACAATAACAAGTGGGAGACACCTCACCCAAAAAACGAGAGAATTTCCAGCTGCAGCCAAACGCAGCAGCAGGTGCTCAGACAAAACCCAAACCTGAGAACAGCGCCAGGCTCTGCAACCTGGCCAAAGCCTTCCCAGATCAACAGTCAGTATTGAGAGGGGTACTGTATTTTTGGGGAGGTTGGGATGTCTGTGCTGCCTCACATTTGGGTATTTTCAGACCCTTGGTGAGCAGGTGAGAACGACCACTGCCTTCTCAGGGCTGCCTCAGTTCCCGCCTCTCTGGCTTTGGAAGAAGATTCCCTGCCACAGATTTTTCCAAGACAATTCCTCCCCTGAGTTTCGGCAGGATGTGCCTGCGATAGCAATTGCCCTGTTAAATTCGTGTTGGTAATGCAACACCAAGAACATGAAGGAGTACAAAGAAAACCGGAGGAATTTGGGCTCCCCTCCATGCTACAACACCTCAATTATTAATATATATAGTATTACATTATATAATACTATATAATATTATGTAATATATATGGTATTATATAATGCATACAATGGTGTATGTAATTATATATAATTTTTGCAGAGATAAATGTGACACCCCCACAAGCCCTTTCCTTTGCAGGAGTCCCACCCTGCTCACCCTTTCCCAGGGGCAAAGGGGAGCAAAGTGGGAACATCTCAGAGTCCCCGGAGCTTTGTGTGCACACAACTCAAAGCATCAGCCCCTTCTCAGGGTGGGGGGAATAAAAGAAAATAAAGGAAAATAACCAAACCACAAAAATAAATCCCCAAACAGCCCATGTGACACAAGACTCTGAAATACCCGGCGGTGAGTCACGGGTGTGGAGATGGGGCTGATCCAGCTCTGACTCAGCCCGGGCAGCCGGTGCAGCCTGTTTGTGTCCCCCCCACAACTCCTGTTTCCCATTTTTGCTCCAAACCTGCTCAAATATAAATAAATACTCTGTGACTAAGAGACGCGTGGTGGGGCTCAGCCTGCAGCAGCCCCTTCAAGCCCCCCTAATTCCTGGTGGTGCCACAAGGGCTGGACGCACCAGTATCCCACAAAAGCCAGGCCTGGGGACCACTGAAGTATTTAAAGTGTTTGTTAAAATATGTATTTTTGGAGGGGGAAACACACACACACACAGGAGGTTCTTGCTGATGCCACGTCAAGGAAGCACTTGGGATTTTCCAGCTAGCTCTAATTAATTAGTATTTTCTCAGCTTAGCATCATTTTAAACATGGAGCACCAATTCCCATCAGTCACAGACGAGGGAAGCCAACACAGAGCAGAGCCTGCCCAGGGTGAAGCCGCGCTCTGGGACACCACATTGGAGGGCAGAGGGTGCTGGTGGAGCTGGGATGAGACTCAGTTCCCACCTGGGTGCAATCCAATCCCAGCCCTTTCGAAGCCACAGCATCCTACAGCACCCCCAGAGGGGTGGAAAATTGCAAGAGATGGCTGGGTTTGGGGGAGGCGCCTTAGGAAAGCTGCTCTTGGGTTATTCCCACTGGATCTGGACAAATGCACGGGGGTGGAACATGCCTTACTATTTACAGCTGGGTTTAACCCCCCGGGATTCTCCAGGTTGATCCCAGCCTCATCCCAGGTTAGAGAACCATCCCTGTGCCGCAGGGTAAGGAAAGGCAAAAGGCAGGATCAGGAGAGACCCGGGCAGCATCCTCAGCATCCAGAACTAGTTTCCATAGCAACAGGTTCAGCCCCAGATCGTCAGCAGGTGCTGGGAAGCAGGAATAAAGAGGGAGCTCGGGGGGACCCCATGAGCAGCAAAAAATAGGGTTTGGTACTGAAAATCACTTTGCAACTCAGCGCCTCGGGAGCGAGGGGAGGCTGAGGCTGAGCTGTGGCCCGACACAAACCTTTGCTCCAGGACAGCCCTTTCAGGGACACTGGGGAGCTGCCCCCATCCCACCGCCCCTGCTCAGCACGGATCCTGTCCTGCCCCCATCCCACCGCCCCTGCTCAGCTCGGATCCTGTCCACCCATTCCAGGGGCGTCAGCTTTCCCAGTTTAATTCCCGGCTGGGCAGCCAGGAGCTCTGCTACACCCTTCCCTGGCTCTAGCCAGGAGCAAACAGCCACGAGACCCCAGAGCATCCATGCTACACTCCTGAACGCCGGGAAAACGCACACCCGGGGAGCGATCCGGAGGCAGAGCCCGGATAGGGATGCTCCGGGCGTGCGGATGCCGGCGGCCCCTCGCCCCCACCCCCGCGGCACAGTTACACAAGGCTCCCGGCGCTTGCATAAGCGGCAGTGGCGAGTGCAGCCTCAAGGAGAGAGGAGAAGCGAGCAGGAACCCGGGCCCCGAAGCCACGCCTCGGGATGGGATCCGTGGCCAGAGCCCGTGTCCCACAGGCGAGTCCCGTGGGTCTGGAGCAGGGCATCCTGCAGCCACTCCTAAACGAGGTGACACAACCCCCTGCGGCAGGACTGGCCGCATCCCTTCACCATCCTCGTGGATAGACCGAAAACAGCAGGAATTCAACCCTTAACAGCCGTAAAAAGGCTGTCAGAAGCCCCAAAGCCAGCGAGCAGCCTGCACACCAGCCCTGCGGGGTCCAATATTCACCTGCTGCCACTCCCAGGCCTGGAAATGGGGTTAGTCCCAGGAGAAAACAATTTTTAAAGCCTTTTAACCAAGCAGGTGCTGGGGAAGCATCTTGTGGGGCTTGGGCTCCCAGGGAGCCTCTGTGGAGCAGGACACCCATGGGTCAGCATCAGCCCTCGGCTCCCAGTCCTGCTCTGGGGGAACAAGCACTGCCTTCAAACCAGCACCCAACAGCACCCAGGGGTGCCTTTGGCCACCCCTGGTAGTTTGACTCAGGGCAGCTCACCCTAAAGCACGTTGTTCATGCCCTAAAATACATTGTTTCTGCCCACTGAAGTGCTTTGGATCTGGCTCAACTCCATGGCTGTCAAGGAGCATGTGGACAGAGAAGGTTTTAAGACCCTGCAATGCCAACCAAGTCACCTTTCCCAAGGGATTTACACCCTTTACAGGCTTCCTTTCCAGGATTCCTAGGTGCTGTGCCTGCTGCACTGAGGCTGATGTTTTGACTCCGATTCCTTCCCACCTCTCAACCCACATGCTCTCACTACCCATACCCTTTGTTTCCCTGGCTAGTGCAAAGAAAGGATTAAAAACCACAACAAAAAGCTAAGAAATCCTCTAATTTAATGAGCAGAGAAGCCCAAAAACCTCTAGCTTGGCTTTTTAAGTATGAACAATATCGTATCTGTGTCTTGAGGAGATTTAATAATTTTAACAATTAAAAGGGACCTCCCCAAGAGGCTACACGTGGAGGGCACAAGCACCTGCAGGACTCATGTGCATCCCAGCCCGCACAAATTTCCCATGGCAAAGGTAACTTTACAGGTGGCACAGAAAGAGAAAACCAGAAAAGGTCATTGCACAAGAGGGGCTGATTCTCCTGATTTAAATACAACCCTCCAAACCCACACTGCAAACCACAGGCACATCCAGAGCTGAAGCAAACACTCACCAGTGACCCTTGGGCAGTGATGCTGCTTCCTTGCAGGCAAGGGGAAAAACTTCCATCCTCCTTCTTTTTATAGGGAATGACTCTATGGGGACAGCAGCCACCCCAAAGGCACAACACTGGGACAACCAACTGGCAGGGTCAGATACCCCAGCTATGCACCCATCCCTCCTCTGAGACACCCCCCAAGCCTCAGCCTCAGGTCTTTTATTGCCTTCGGGATAACAAATCCCAAAATCTCAGTGCAGCTGCCCTGGGAGGGGAAACAACACAAAAGGACACAAGCCTCAGGTGCTTAGAGAGCTCCAAGCCCCAAGGTGAGCGTGCAACCACCTGATTGCCTCTGAAAAGCATTGTTAAGGTGATTCTCAGCAGAGGACACGTGTGGCACCCCCGAAGCCCCCCCAGAGTCTGTGTTGTGCTGGGGTGAGGCAGAGCTGCGGGAGGCAGCGAGGGCGATGTGTGAAATCGTGGGGCGGCCGGCAGCTATTTCTGCTCTGTGTCAGCACCCACTGACAGCACCACCCTGGGAACACAGCGAAGCTCCAGGCATCTTTGTTCCGAGTGAAATTCACCTGTGCATAACTGTACTTCCCCATCAACCCCCAGCACTGTGAGCTGTGGAGCTCGCTGGTTCTGGGACCAAAGCTGGGGGCCTTGGGGTTGAAGCGAGCTGCTGGCACCCTTGACATCTCCATTTAGGCTCCTGAGATTCCCCCTTATCTGATGGGCAGAAGCTTCTACAAATCCCTTCTCCTTCCTTCTGCTCGGGGTCACTCTATTTTTCCCCTTAATTTCTTGGGACTTGGAACAAGACCCGGGCAAACGCAACTGATTGTGTAACGTTTTGCTCAGAAAGCTTCTTAAACAGTCACATATTTCTATTGGATTTCCCTTGCCCTTCGCTGCTGATTACTGGAGTATTTATATATAAATAGAAGCTGTCTTCCCCATAATCTGCTTGTTTCTCCTAATTAACTCAGGGCTGCTCTCCTTGGGTTGCTCAGCCCTTGGGTTTTGGGGGTGCCAGCACCCAGCAGCACCCAGTGAACCCAAATGCGCCGAATTTCTGCTGAAGTTGCTTTTTTAGCTGGTTTTAAAGATGCAAACCCCTCCTTTCCAGACTTTATGTGCTCAGTATCTGCCCCATCCTCCCAACCCCCAGCTCAGGGAAGCACTCAAACGTGATTTCTTCATCTTCCTCCCTCCTCACAAAACTTTCTCCTAATTCAAGGAACATCTCGATTTGATAATTATTTTAATCATTATTACTCATCTTTCCCCTTTCTTCCCCCCCTCAAAACTTCGTATTGGGCCTGTCAATCACTTTAATAGCTGTTTACAACCTATCATCAAGTCTTGCATAACATCCACATGACTTCACTGAGATGCCTCGACACCCAAAAGCTGCCCCTGGGCTCTATTTCAGGAGTGATGGAGCCCACGGCACCAACTGGCGGCATCCCCCGCCAGCACGCCCGGGGTCCTGGGATGGGGAAAATCAAAGCCAAAGACATGCCCGAAGCAAAACTATTTTGTAGTTAACACAAGACAGCCCCACGCTGCTCCCCGGTTCAGGTTTTGGGGGTGAGGGTTGGTTTGGTGGGCTCACACCCCTCCCCAGCACCGCAGGGAGATGTTGCAGCAGTTTGGAGCGATCGGGAGCTGAAGGCATGCAGCATCCCACCCTGCATGGCAGCGGGTGCTCCCGGGGGGCTGCGGCTGCAGCGCGGCCTCTGCCCCCGCACTCCCCTCTCAGCGCTGGGACACACGCACACCAAACATGGCAAATTCTGTTTAAAATGTCGCTTTCTAGCCAAGTTCTCCACCCCGCGGCATCGCCCGTCGGCGGCGGGTTGGCGGGCGGACGGGGCAGAGGCGCAATCTGCGCTGGAACGGCTGCCAGCCCTTTTCCTTCGGCAGGCGACGGCTGGCTTGTGGGGCGGGGGGGGACACGACGGCTCTTTTTTAAGCTCTCCCGTCCTCCTCCTCTCCCTCAGATTTCATAACCCTTCAAAGCACGAAAAGGCTCCTCCGGTTCCCGGCTAATGAGCCCCGGCGGAGGAGGAGCGCGGTCCCGGCAGGAGGGAAGCTCGGCAGCAAAACCTCCCCACCGCGGGTGGGATGGGGCGGGGGGCACACGGAGGGGTCCCTGCGGGGTCCCACCATAACCCAAATTTGGCCAGTTCTCTCCCCAAAACGCCCCTTGGCACGAGGGTGCCCGGGATGGGACGTCTCTCCCTCCCCGTGCAGACGCTGCATGCAAATATTTATTTACACAGCATCAAGGGGTTATTGATTAAGCCACGGCTGACAGCTGTATTCAAACTAATTTCTCTTAATAAGGCACTTGTGGTCACCCCGGCAACAGCACCGGAGCACCCTTCTTTAAGGAAAATACTGACTGGGGTGAAAATCCCCTTGGGGGACAAGAGGGTGCTCTGAGGGGGCCTCTGGAGATGCTGGGGCTGGAGACACCAACCCCCTTCTTGGGAGATCTGCTCCATCCCCGGAGATGGAGTCCAGAGGGAGGAAACTGGGCTAGAAGTGTCTATTTTTTGTGATATATGTATAGATACAGAGGTCACCAAAAGCAGGAGGGCATCCAAGGGGGTCCTTGCTTGCCAAGGGGAAAATAAGGGATGGCAGAGCTCCTATGTCCTGCTTTGGATTGGAAAACACAATGGCTGCTTTATCAATTCCTGTAATTACAACACTAATTAAGGATGGTGTGGGATGAAGGCAGGATTTCTGTTTCCTTGCATTGACCAAGGTGACAGGTTAAACTATGCAGAGACAGACAGCAGATTTCTCAGCTCCATCTCTGCCTCAGAGAATAATCAAACCAAATTTCCCCTGGGTTTTAAAATCCTGGATGCATCAGTTTACCAAATGCTGTGCAATCCAGAGTTTGCAAAACACAACTCCCCAAAACTGGAAGGAAGCTCCTCATCCCCTCTGAAACCCAGACTCACACACTAAATCATCACAGGGTTTTTGGGGGGAATTTTACTGAACAGTGCTCCAACCAGCTGGGGTGACCCCAGGGAAACCTACCAAGAACCCCCCCCCCAAAACAAAGGACTCACACTGGGAAGTAGAGCAGGCGGTGATTTACTGGGACAACAACAACAACACTTCTGCAACAACAGAGAACACGACTGTGCCAGGCATGGGGCCGGCAAACCTGCAGCACCACTGAGCATTGCCACACCGGGGACCTCGGAGAGGTGACATCAAAGCAGACACTGGAGGGGTGCTTGAGGTTCTGGGGAACCCAGAGAGCTGACACTGAGAGCAGAGACCAGAGGGAAGCTCCTGAAGACCCAAGAGAGGTGAAACCGGAGCAGAGACCAGAAGGATAATCCTGGGGACCCCAGAGAGGCCACACTGAGAGCAGACACCAGAGGGATGCTCGTGGTCCTGGGAACCTTGGAGAGGTGACACCAGAGCAGAGACCAGAGGGGTGCTTATGGTCCCCAGCACTGGTTTCCCTCCTGTATCACCCCCAGACACACAGACACGAGAGAGAAGCCTGCTGGGACAGGCAAGGCTGCTACATGCCAAGGGAGGGAGCAAAAGGCAGTGGGTTCCGGACGGGCTCCACGGGCATCGCAGCCACTCTGGAGACAGTGGCACGCAACTCCCTCGTAGGCACTTGATCCTTCAATCCCGGGCACCCTGACTCTGCCCGTGAAGCTCCAAAGGCACACGTTGGCTGCAACGGATCTCACAAACTCCTGCTGGGATTGCAAAGAGCCTGAAGGAGCCCAGCACTGTGTGGATGGGATGGGATTTGGTCCCAGCCTCCAATTGGCCTGGCTTGTTTGTGCGTGGCTGGGCTCGATCTTCCTGGCTGTGACAGCAGGGCTGCTCTTCACGTGGTCCTTCCCAGCCCAGATTCCTTTTTATCCTTTTTAGATGAGCATGTTGTCAGACCTTTGCCTTCTCTGAAAGCCATGTGAGATGGCAGGAGCCAGGCAGGAGCCTCAAGAAAGCGGGGATTTGGGGTTGAGGGGCTGCAGTGGGGGCTTGGCAGTGATTCAGAGCTGGGAACAGGCATCTAAGCAAGGACAAGGAAAGTGGAGCAGGCCACAAGATCTGCCCTGGAAACTGGGCTTGGACCAGAAGAAACCAGAATCAGAGGGAACTGCTGTAGCTGGAAGTGCTGATCTAGTTGAAAATAAAAAGCATCTACTGCAGGCTACGGTAGATTCCCTCCCAGGGCAAAATCCTGACTGCTGAATGCAGGATTTTGCCCAGGCTGCTCTATTTGCAGGGTTTGCTCTAATAAACACACACATCCCCGCAGCAGAGGAGTTGAGCTCCTTGGAGGCATTTCCTTAAGGATGGATCCCTGCTCCTGTGCCCTCAGTAATCTGCCCAAGCCTCCCTCCTCCTCTTACACACTGCCTGGGTTGTAGCACAGCAGGTTGAACTCCAGGTTCTCATCCCAGTGACGGAGCAGCACAAAGAGCTGCTGGGCTGCAGCTTTCACCGTGGCCAGGCTGGATCCCTCCGGGAAGTCCTGCCCACACAGCCACAGGCTGGCTTTGGCAGCCACCAGCTCCCACTCGATGAAGTAGGAAGCTGAGCTGTGCTCCAGCCAGGCCAGGGCCACAGCCGTGGCCCACAGCATCCCCTCAGGCTCCGTCTGCTGCTGCAGCTCCACGTCACAGAGCAAAGCCTGGAGCTCGGAGCCGTCGGTGTCCCAGCCCCGGCCGCTGTCGGCGGGGGAGGAGAAGCTGCGGATGGTGATAGCCGGGGGGCACAGCTCCTTCTCGGCTTTCAGGGCTCTGGAGACGCTCTCGGCCGCGCTGCCCGACAGGTGCCGAAGGCGGCCGGTGTTCTCCAGCACTGCTCCCCCAGCCAGGTCTCCAGTGGTGGGGCCCTTCCCCTGCCCACTGGGGACCAGCAGCTGCTGGGAGCAATTCAGGGGTTTGTGCTCTGATGAGGAACTGTTCTTCTTGGTGCCGTAGGAGCCGGAGGGGCTGAGGGACAGGCGGTGGCAGGCGAAGGGTGATGTCCACTTCAGCTTCTCCATGGGGATGTTGACGGCGTCGCAGAAGGCTGAATTCAGAAGGAAGGCTCCACAGGCCAGCTGCTGGGCCACCTGCAAGGGATGGCGGGCACAAAGGGAAGCTCTGGCACCAACCACTTGTAGGTAGCTCAGGAAAAAGGATGAAACAGCTCTCCATCTCTGAGCAGGTCACTGGACGTGATTGTTAGAGACAGCAGGAGGAAGATTTGGGAGGATCCTCCTCTGCTCCCTTGCAGTGACCACACAACCCCAACAAGACCCAGGGAGGAGCTGCTCACCAGGGGAAGGTAGTCCATGCTCTCACTGTCACCCTCAGAGCTGGCTTTGCTCCCTCTGCTTGGAGATTTACTCATGAAGCCTTTGGCAGCTCGAACCAGCAGCATGGTTTTATTGAGGGTCAGCCTGTGAAAGGATGAAAAGGTGTCTGTGACCTCTGTGCTCATCCTGACACCCACCCTCCCCTCCAAAACCATCCCTGCTCCCCTGACACTGGCACCACGCTTGGCCCCAGTTCCAGCTGCTATCCTTGGGGGCCCCTCCTCTCCCCCTGGCTTGTGTTCACATCAGACCCACACGAGTGAAAGGCACCTGCTAAGGTCAGAGAAAGGTCGAGCTGGATCATACCTGGCAGCAAAGAGCCTCTCAATGGATTTTTGGGCTTGTGCAGAGGAAGCAGACAGGCTGTGGAGAGGCCCTGAGGAGAAACACAGTGCTGGGATTAAAAGTTGCTACAGGGGAGCAAAAGGGAGCAGAGTCAAGGTCCTGGGACATGGGCTTGTTTGGCTGCTGAATCTTCGGCAACACTCCTCCTCTCCCCTTGCCTCATTTTTCCTATATGGATAGTAAAATTCCTACACCTCTTAAAAATGAACCTGGAGGAGATTAATACCAAAAGCCACATCAAGTTCCATCCTTTGCATCTCAGAATGAGTCAGGCCCTGTGCTCACAAGCCTAGTTAAGGTCATACATTTTTATAAAATTCCCCAAAACTCAGCAGAAGGCCAAACCATGGACTCAGTGGAGTCGCACCAAGTGCCAGCAGCTCATTCCCTACCTTCAGGGACACGGCAGCGCTCCCAGGCAGATGAGGACTGGGTGCTGGAGGGTGAGGGGCTGCTCTCCTCAGCATCTGCAATCAAGGAACCACATCAGCAACAGCACCCAGCCAAAACCAGCACCTTCCCTCCCATGGCACGATGGGGTTAATGAGCCTCTCTGGGGCTCTGTTAATTCAGCTCCGGCTCTGACAGTGCCAGACAAGGTCCGATCCAACTCGTCTTCATTAGTGGAGGATTTGGTGACAAGTGAATGTCTCACATCCCCCCTGCCTCTAATTACACTCGTTTCATCCTTCGTGTTACCCGCGGTACGGCTGCCAATTAACTCCGAGCGCTGTCAGCAGCACCAGCTGCCATTTCGGGGCTTTGGGGGACACTGAAGCTTCCTCGCCATTGAAGGAGATGAGCCCCAGCCTGACATGTGTCTGGTGAGCACCGTATGCAAAGGGGAAGACAGAATTTAAAAAGACCAGAGAAGGTGTGCCAAACCACTGAGATCTCTAACACCAGGAAGGAGATAAAACCCCAGGCAATCTTACTCATGCTGTTAAATCCATAGTCTCCATTCTGGCCACATGCTGACTGAGCATGTCCAGGGGAGCAGCCACGATGCCTTCTGTTTCCTGAACTCTTCTGTTTCCTCTGGTTGCCTTGCTTGGATGTTGCCCCTTGGCACAAGAGAAGAGAATGGCCAGTGTTAGAGAGGGACTGGCACACGCAGGGTGGCAATGAAACCACAGAATGAGCTTGGTCAGGAACTGGAGTGACAGGACAAGGAGGAATGGCTTCAAACTGGATGAGAGTAGGCTTAGATGGGCTATTGGAAAGAAATTCTTTGATAAGAGGGTGGTGAGGCCCTGGCACAGGTTGCCAGAGAAGCTGTGGCTGCTCCCTCCCTGGAAGTGTCCAGGATGGACAGAGCTTGGGGCAGCCTGGGGTAGTGGAGATGGTGGCATGGGGTGGAATAGGATGAGCTTTAAGGTCTCTTCCAACCCAAAACATTATGTGATTCTCTGGTCACCTCTGGGTATCCAGACCTCAGAGGAGACCTTTTCCCTGGCCATGGGAAGAGGTTTGTGTCACCAAGAGCTTGGCCACGGCCTTGGGTATGGATCTGGTGCCAAATTGTGCTGTGGCTTCATAGGGATGGCCCTGAGAGAAGTTTCCCAGTGACACCTTTCCTGCCAGGACAAGGTTCCTCCCCCTGTGCCAGCCCCACATTACCTGTGTGGGTGTACTGGACCAGGGTGGGCAGGTAGGAGCCAGTGCTCAGGTCTATGGGCACGAAGGCTGTGTACTTGCTGATGATGTTACAGGCCTTGCTGGTGTGGACAGCGTTGAGCTGGAACCGCCGCCCAGACCCTGCCACGGGAGGGACAGCGGGGTCAGAGTCCACAGGCCCCAAGGGCTCCCCCACCCCTCACGCCCAGCTCCCAGACCCACCTCCATCCCTGGGGATCCATGCCCAGCAGGGGCCATAGCCCTTTATCTCTCTCAACTCTGCCAACTGCTACTCCTGCTCTTATTTTACAAGCCCAGATGCACTTCATGGAAGACAGGGTTGACACGGCCCAGGGACCCGTGTGGCCCACGGCAGTGATGTGTGGCTGCCGCTGGAGTTGGATGCCACTTCCTAGCTCCAAGTGACCAATTCCTTAAAAATAACCATGTTACCTCATGCATGAAGCAGAGGAATCACAGAATCATGGAACACACTGAGTCACAAGGGACCCTCAAGTCCAACCCCTGCTTCTGAGGAGTGGGAAAGAACATGAGCTCAGGAATGATCGTGTGCAGCAAGGCTGCAGAAGCAGAAGAGCACAAGGCAGCTGAAGGGGGCTGTTATTTGGGAGTTGTGTGAGACATTCCCTAATATTTCACCACCAGCAGCTTTTGTTTTCCCTCCAGAGGCTGCTGAGACTGCTGGAAAGCCCGCCTGAGGCTGGGCAGGGTCTGCCTGCAGCCAGCTGTGCATTACCATGCTCGATTTCACACTCCCTCTCGGCGAGCTGCTCCAAGTCCCGGATGAGTGACTTGGCTGCCAGGTGGTGGAAGGTCTCACTCCACAGGTCTGTGTCACCATCCTCCTGGCTCTCCCGCTCCCAGAACAGAGGGTGGATATCAAACGTGACTTCCCACTGCACAGGCTCAGTGTTCCTCAACCCCTTCACCACTGCCTTGCAGAGGGTCCTGGGCGAGCGCGGGGAGCCGCAGGCAGCGCCGATATCCAGGTCCTGGGGCTCCCAGTCGGAGGAGGTCTCTGTCTCAAAAGTGAGGGATGGATGTTGGGCAGGCTCTGCAGAGAGGGGAGATGTGGCTCATTAATCACCTCCCTGGGAGCTGAATTCCCCACTGGCACCACAAAACTGTAATTAATCCTTCTCAATTTTCACACGGTGGCATGGGGCGCTGTGCAATGGCACCAGACCCCGGCATGGACAGGTGAGGCTGGCCATGCCTCCCCCTCTCCCACTTACCCAGATCCCCGGGGCTCCGGCTGTCCGATGAGGAGTGCAGGCTCCTGATGGCATCGAGTGTTTCCAAGCCCCTTGCCGGGGCTTCCTGCAGCCCGTCCGGCAGTGCCGGGGGGGTGGCGTCGTGGCAGAAGGACACACAGCTGTGCTGGAGCAGGGTGGGGCGCCGGGCGCCTGTGCCACGGATCCTGGTGGCAGAGCCCTGCGGGATGGCCGGGAGGGGCTGTGAGCAGAGCAGAAGTTAGAGCTGGATCCCGCTGCAGCCAATGGCACAGACCTGCTCTGTGTCCTCTGATCCTGTCTACTCCCTGCTCAGATCTGCTCTGTCCCCTCTGATCCCATCTGCTCCAAGAATGGACCTGCCCTGTCCCCTCTGATCCCATCTGCTCCAAGAATGGACCTGCTCTGTCCCCTCTGATCCCATCTGCTCCATGCATGGACCTGCCCTGTCCCCTCTGATCCCATCTGCTCCAAGAATGGACCTGCTCTGTCCCCTCTGATCCCATCTGCTCCAAGAATGGACCTGCCCTGTCCCCTCTGATCCCGTCTGCTCCATGCATGGACCTGCCCTGTCCCCTCTGATCCCATCTGCTCCCTGCCCGAGCCCTGCAAGGGATACAATCACACAGGTCAGGTCCTTCCCTCTGCCCATCCCTGGCTGGGATCTGTGCCCAGACAAAGCCCTCCACCAGACCTTGGGGTGTCCCCAAGGGACTCTGGCCCCAGGGGCTCCTTCCCCAGACATACAGAAAGTGAAATATGAGTTTCATCCCTCCAGACATTTTAATGACTTCACTTGGGAACCAAAGAAAAGAAGAGAGACAGAAAGATCAAGGACCAGTTGCTTAGTAACGAAAGGAAAGAGGTGCAGGGGATGGGAGAAAGGAATTTTTATCTTTTTTTATTTTTTTTTTTAATGCGACTGTTTCTCCACTTTCAGGAGACATGAATCCCTCACTCCAGCACCTCTGGTGCCACATTCCACAGAGATGCTCCCCTCTGCAAGGTCTGGGTTTTATCCCTGTCCCCAGGGCTATGGGAAGATCCATCTAAAATAGACAGACTCTATATTCCTAGGACATCACCAGCAAGGAACAGAGGTGGTAGAATGTGGTGCATGGAAGGATACTATCTCTGAGTGACAGACATATATGACCTCCACCACCACCACCTAAATTTTGTTGTTCTATGACATCACCAGCAAAACTGGGAGCCAGGTGGCTCCAGGCATGATTTACCAAGCTAATATTGACACATCCTGCCAGACCCTTTCTGTTCCAAGCCTGCTCCTTCTCCTGCCCGAGCTCTCCTCCCTGCCAGAGGAAGCCAGCTGGGAATGGAGCTGGGGGTTTAAGCTGCCCGTGGCTGGTGCTGACCTTTCCTTCCCAGCATGGCAAGCGTGGAGATGAGCTGAGGGCTCGGCTTCACACCCCTGAAAATGTCAAGCCCTGGCAGCAGGACTGGGAGCTGGGAGAGCTGCTGGGAGCCCTGGCAGCAGGAGGGATAACAAAACCAGGCTGCATTTAATTAAGAGCAGGCTGCATGCTGTTAACCATTTACTGCCCCCCAGAAGGGAGTCAGTTCCACCCCTGCCCACACACCAAGGGCAGGAGGATGCTCTGGGGACCTTCCCAATATAGGGAATGTTGCCAGAACCCTTAAAACCTGCTTGTTCTTGGTCACTGATGCTGTTCACCACCCTCACTGCTATGGCCTGAGGGCAGAGGTCTCATCCCTCCCTCTGGAGCCCTGGCCCTGCTTTCCCCTTTGCCCCCTGATCTCCCCTCCCAGCCCTCACCCAGTGATCTCTAACCCACAGCAGAGGGGAAATGAAAGTCCCCGACATCCCCGCTCAGAGTTTCCATGGGAACACAAGTGCTGCTAGTCCTCCCAGCCCTGCAGATGCTGATTGCAGAGCAGAGCATCCCAGCGATGCCAAGGATGAGAGAAAGCTATCCTTACCCTTCCCAAAGATCAGCTGAAAAATCTGTCCAAATTCCACCTGCTGCAGGTAGGGGACAAATCCCTGTTCAGCAGATGTATCATCACACAGGTTCACATCTCAATGCTGTGTAAGGCAATGGATCCAGCTGGGAATCTGCTTTGGCACTGAATTCCTTTTACCTGCCAGGCACAGAAGTGCCACAGCCATGAGCAGGTCTGAATCCTAAATTGTAGAGAGGTAAGAAGGACCAGAGGACCAGCAAGGTGAACAGGCTGCTGATAGGAAGGGGAGCAGGGAAAAAGCAGGCTCCCATGGGGAGGGACTGCTCTGGGATATCAGGATGGCACTCTGCTCCCTGCTTGGCTCGTTTCCCCAGTGTTGTGATGTGCTGCAGAGCTGTATCTATTATCCATACCTACATCAATATTTTAGGGCTAGTGTGAGTCAGGCCCTTTCCTTCAGGCTCTTATCCACCTGATACTTTCCTCCTTCTCCTTTCTGGCTTTCACCTGCAGGCAAAGCCTCTCGGGGGATCACCTACCTGGAAATCCACCTGCCAGGGCTCAGGGCTGAGCTGCTGCAGGTCCTGCAGGTGGGTTTTCCGCAGGGGGTTTTTCACCAGGGCTGTGCCAGGATCACTGGCTGTGGGCACCTTCCTGCGAGGCTCGTGCTCGGAGATCTGGGTGGTGCTGTACGCCCGTCTCCTGGACGGAGCCTTCGTGTCCATTCCTGAATGGTGGGAGAGAGGATCAGCTCCACTCCACAGCGGGATCAGCCAGCAGCACCCCTTGGCTCGCAGTGCGAGGCAGGGAGCCCTCGCCAAGGTCCTGCCAAAGCTCAGGGGGCCACACTCAGCCCTGCAAAGTTTTAAGCAAAACAACGAAACCACAGAAGGAAATAGAAACACAAAATTCCTGGGGATGTCAAGAGAGCAGGTTGGGAAGGTTTTGTCTGAGGAGTTTTCAGCCAAAAAAAGCCTGACTGCATTTCTCCAAACCTCCCTGGAGAAGACAAAGGGTTTACTAATGAAATTTAATTAGTGCAGACACGCTCCTGTCAGAGCAAGACTTAAATTTGCCTTGGAAAGACACGATTTCTCATTGCTTTTGACAAGTTTGAGGGGATGCACAGTACAGATCCTCTTGGAATAAAAGGGAATAACATCCCATGAGTAACAGAGGTTTCCCCAGCTCCAGGGTGCAACCAGCTGCTTTATGCCACATGCTGCTGAAACAAACACCCAGCCAGGCTGTGGTGGGGAGGAGTGACACCCTGGGGAGAGGGCTTTGGATCCATTCTCCCCCTCTCCTGACTGGGAAGCTGCTTTGCAGGTACAGGGATGGTCTAGCAGAGTTACCCATTCGCTCACTCCACTCCTCCTCACATCACTTGGGAAGCTTGTAAATAATTTTGTGGCCAAAGCTAAAGCTGCTTTGAAAATCTCCAGGGAACCCAGCTCACCAGGGCTTCCCTTGATTTCCTGACAGGTTTGGATAAAACATCCAAACCAAATAGACTTGCTCAAGCCTCAGGAGATCTGTCATCTCTCCTGCAAACTCCTCCAGCTCTTTGCAGCTGAAGACGTGTAAATCAGGGAAAAAAATTGGGGAATTGGGGGAGCAGTGACAGGAGCTTGATTAGAGAGACACGGGCATCGCCCCCCCCCGGCATGTACAGAGGAAAATCTGACCCGTGTCCGTGTCCGACTCTCCCCCAGGATCTCTGCCCACGCCCAGGTGGTCGGGGGAGCGCTCGGCGGGGCAGGACCCCTCCGAGTCTCTGGAGTGGTTCCAGCTCTCCAAGCCTGCTCCCTCCTCCTGGGAGTGAAAGAAAACAGAGCTGCCCGACTCCTGGGAATGCATCGTGCTGTACTGCCGCCTCTTGTCCTGCGGGGAAGCACAGAGAGGGAACCGGTCCCATCACCGTGTCTGTCCACCAGCTCCCAGCTGAGACAGGCTGCACCTGCATCCTTACTGCTGCCCCACAAAGTCCCACCCATCACCTCCCTTAAGGACACAGCTGGGAAGCAGGAGACACCCCCTGACCATGCACAGAGCCAAGACTCTCGTGTACACCCCACCAGCCCCCGCTCCCGGGACACACTCACAGATCTGGGGTTGGAGAGGTACGGGGAGGTGTCGCAGATGACACCATAGCTGACCAGGCGGTCACCAGGGAACAGGCAGCTGCTGCTGACAGGGGACACCAACACCTCAGTGCTCTGAGGAAAGACCCACTCCACGGACACATCGCTCAGGGCCGGCGCCATTGCCTTCTTCAGTGACCTGATCATCTGCAAAGGGAATGGGGAGAGGTTCAACACCAGCTAGACATGGTGGGAGCCATGGTGCACGTGCTGTGTGCCACAGGGAAGGGGAACATGTCCTCAAACAATCCCATCAACTGATTCCTACCCTCTCCTGACAGTCTGCTTCCTGTTAGTCTACTCTGACATCCATCCCAGCACCCCCATCTCCTTGGCACAGTTATACTTGATAGAGCTGGGTTAACGGTTGGCCTTTTCCAACCTAAATGACTCCATGATTCCACGATTTTTTACCGTGAGCAGACCGTGATGGAGCACAGGGCTGATCTCAAGCATGCTGCCAGGCCAGAGCAAGGAGGGAGCAATTGGCCTGAGGGATCTTTCTCTGATGTGAGGCAGCATCCCTTGCTCCCCCTCCAGCACCCAGGAAATGCTGTCAGCCTTCACTGGTCAGAGCCCTAGCCCTGTCCCGAGCCCAGCACACACACACTGATATTTTTGGAACAGCTCATTGCTGGCACAAGCCACTGCCAGAGATCAGCAATGCTCTGCCAGTTACACATGTGGCAAAGACCAATATTCGTGAATACCTCATGGACAAATCTCCCACGGAGCCATCTAAACGAGCTTCCCTGCATGCCAAGGGATCTGAACACCAGATTTAGAGACAGAACGGCTCAAATATTCCCTATTGTTCCCTGCTTTTTCACAGGCTTGGGAAGACACACCAGGCTGTGTTTTATAAGGCCATTAACTGACACCTCAGACTGCTGAAGGCACCGAGCTGCACAGCCTGCAAAGCTCTTATTAATAGCTCTTATTAAACACCTCTCTCTTCACTGTCTTTGCTTTTAATTTACATCAGAAATGGTGATGCCATTCTGTTTTAGAGAGGTTTTTGTGTGCTCCAGGCTCCTGCAGAGGGTGGAGTTGCCGAACTCCTCCTTGAGAGATCAAGAAGGTAGGAGCTGGCTTTTTGGAAATATTTAGGAGCTAAAGACCCAATTCTCTCTGGGCTTAGTCAAGCAGCAGGTGACAGGCTGGGCTCTGCATTCACCAGGGGACAGAGCCATCACTATGCCAGATTTCAAGCACACGGTTTTACTCTTCATGGGGAGAGAGGGAATGGAGAGGCTTTAAAGTCGGCTTAATAAGCAAAGCCATCACAGCGCATTCCTCTCGCTCCAACCCCGAGTCCTTCTCGCCTGAGCAACGCCAGGGCTGAGCCCGACTTCAAAACTAATTGGCTGCTTTGATGCCGGTCCCACCGCCCTCGCCGTATCTGAGGCAGAGCTGCCTTTGAAGGCAGAGCTGCAGCATCGCGGCTATCGCGGCCCCCAGCCCCAGGCGGAGGCAAACACTCCCTCCGCTCCCTCCGACGGCGGCCGGACACGGATTTGCTCTCTCATCCCTTCCCGCTCGCCCACCTGCTGGAGGGAGTTGGGAAGGCAGAGCCAGAATGGGGAATGAACCCGCTGGGAGCCGTGGCCTCCCCCTCGCTGAACCAGAGCATCCTTACAGCCCCACGTGGTGGCCCCCGGGGAGTGGGGGCTGTACCTTGGGCTGCAGCCTCTCGCCCTCCTCCAGGAACTCGGAGACGCCCCTGGACACGGCAGCCAGACCCCGGACCAGCCTCCTGCAGGCGTTTGGCCCGACGCCGAAGCTGTAGCACCTGCAAAGGGACCGGGAGAATCAGGATCCAAAGGAAAAGCCACCCACCTGCCCCACACAGCTCACACACTCCCTCAGACAGAAACTCCCTCTGACTTTTTGCCACTGCTGTGTCCAGCAGAATAAACCAGCCCCTCTTTTAGGTACGTGGCAGGAAGGTTGAGAACCTCCCAGTGCATAAAGGGGCTCCAAGAGAGCTGGAGAAGCACTTTGGACATGGTCATGCAGTGACAGAACAAAGGGGAATGGCTTTAAGCCAAAAAAGGGCAGGGTTAGACTGGATATTGGGAAGAAATTCTTCCCTGTGAGGATGGCCCTGGCACAGGGTGCCCAGAGAAGCCGTGAACTGCCCCTGGATCCCTGGAAGTGTCCGAGGCCAGGCTGGAGGGGGTTTGGAGCACTCTAGGCTATGGAAGGGGTCCCTGCCCATGGCAGGAAGGTGAAATGAGATGGGCTTTAAGGTCACTTGCAGTCCAAACCATTCTGGAGTTCTACAAACTGCCAGCCCCTTCCTCTCAGCAGACCCCAAACCCCTTCCTCAAAGACCAGCCTTCAGCAGTGGCACTCAGGGGTTCCCAGCAGGATCTCAAGCCTTCTCATCCTCTGCAAACACAAACAAGCTGCTTTGCTCTCAGTTCAGCTCTTTTCCCTGCTGGCTGTGGTCAATAGCACTAATGATCCAGTAATTATCTCTGCTTGCAATGAAAATAAACATTTTCTCAAGGAAGGATGATCAAGCCAGGTGAGGCTGCTCCCCCCCACTTCCAGGTCTGTGAGTCAGGATTTGGTTTGGGCTGAAGGCTGGAAGTCGAGCTGGAGCCCAAGCAGGTAGGGCAGTGCTAGGTGGGGATGGATGTACCAGGAAGCCAGGGAATGGGAACGGGTGGGATTTGGCATTCAGGCAGGGCAGTGGACTGCTGAGAAAGAAAGCACCTTCAGCAGCAAATGGCATTTGCACAAGGGGCTTTTCTCTTGGAGGGTTTTAATCCTCAGCTGCCTGCAAATCCTAGGCCAGTCTCACACCCCTCCTAAATAAGGCTCTGATCTTCTTTTAAGATGGGCCATGCCCAGCACTCTCCCTTCCAGGGTCACCCGAGACCACGCTCCCGCTCTGATTGCATTTAACCTTCCCTTCCAGCTCTGCAAGAGCGAGGGGTGGAGGGGTGGGATGCCCTCTACACTAGGAAACAATCAGACCTCTGTGCAGTTACAAACCCACAGAGCAGCTTCCCTGATAACGCCAAAGTCTGAGAGATGGAAGAGGAATCAGGATTTCTTACATTTTTCTCATGTTTTGTGCCCCTTAAAGAGGCAGAGGAGAAACCAGAGCAGCCTGTGATCAGGGCTGGGAAGCCAGGCTGGGAGCTTGTGCACAATTAGCTGCTTTTTACATTGCTGCCTTTCAGCATATTCAATTCTGCACAGCCCCATCCTGGAAGCAGCTGGGGCCAGCCCCAGATGTGCTTTAAAAAAAATTTAAAAAAAGCAAGGAAGATTGTTGGCGTGTCAATCTCTCCTAGCAGGAAGCATCAGCCGAGAGCTGTGAAGTTGTCAGCTCAATTATCCTGCTTTTGATTGTTTAAAAAGCATCTGAACTTCTGGGATTCGTTCCAAACCCTTTGAGGTTCTCCCATGGCTCATAGCAGCAATCTCTCCTGCCTCTGTCTCTGAAGTGGGGACGTCTGTGAGATGGAGCTGTGCTCAAGGGGAGGCACATGCCAGCCTGTGCCAGGTTTCTGGCCCTGCAGGGGTGAGTCTGTACCTGGTGGAGCAGGAGTGGTCCCGCAGCAGCTCCAGAACCTTCCCAGTGTTGCTGATGGCCCCGGCCGTCAGCAGAAAGAGCAGCCGGGGGTGGCCCCTGTGCATGGGCTGGCGGATGAGCCACTGCAGGGGGGACAGGAGGTTGATGCTGCCCATATCAGCCTGGATCCTCCTGATGCTCTGGCAGGCAACGAGCAGGCTCTCCTGCCCAAAGGAACAGTGGAATCATCAGCACCAGCACCCTCTGAGCACCAAGGAGAGCCATAGTAGAGGCTGAGGGATTTGAGGCTGCTCATCCTGGTGAAGGCAAGGTTTTGGAGAGACCTTAAAGCCCCTTCCAGTGCATAAAGGGGCTCCAAGAGAGCTGGAGAAGGACTTTGGACAAGGGTCTGGAGTGACAGGACAAGGGGGAATAGCTTTAAGCTGAAGAAGGGCAGGGTTAGATTTGGTACTATAAGGAAATTATTTACTATAAGGTTGGTGAGGCCCTGGCACAGGGTGCCCAGAGAAGCTGTGGCTGCCCCTGGATCCCTGGAAGTGTCCAAGGCCAGGTTGGATGGAGCTGGGAGCACCCAGGTATAGTGGAAGGTGTCCCTGCCCATGGCATGCAAGATCCCTCCCCACACAAACCAGTCTGTGACTCTGTGAACTGTGGGTTCACCCACCTCACAATAGGCCTGGCTGACAGGAAAGAGGGTCTTGAAGGTGGATCCAAACCCAATGATATTGAAGAGACACGCTGGCATCAGGCTCTTGAGAATGACCAACAGGGCATCCTGAGGGGTGGAAAGCAAACAGACAGGAGGACACCTGGATCCTCCCTGGCTGCCCCAACTTCACCAGTAAAAGCTCTGCCCAGAGCCATGCCATCTTATTCCCTCTTTCACCTGACAGCAAACCAACTGGTTTTTTCCCATGCCTCCATATGACCCAGCTTGTTTCAAAGTCCCTTGATGATATTTGGGACCTGAAGCAGAGAGGAAAATGGGGAGTCTTAGGAAAAAAAAAGATAACAAAGAACTGAACAATTTTTTCTGTTTGTTTTTAAGGGATTCAATTTGTGCTGGCAACACAGTGCTGCAGCACAGAGCTGGTGGGTGAGAAGCAGAGTGTGAAATTGAGAAGTGTGACACGCAATGCATCTCAATGCCTAAACTTGCAGAAAATAAACAAACAGCTTAAAGTTACACAAAAGGAAAAGCCTCCCCCATCCCCAATTCTCTTGTATTCATAGCTGGCTTCAATTAAAATAATTGGGAGACAACAGATTTAAGCTATTTTCTTTACCAGAGGTGGTTATCTAACATGCCTATTCCTGGACTTTACATAAGGCAAGAGCAACTTGAATTGCCACAATGATATTGTGGACAAGTCCAGGACAGAGCTTGTGATCACAGCAACTGGGCAAGAGCTGCTTAAGGAGCTCTTGAACTTGTAGGAGCAATTATGTGGCAGGAGAGGAGGCCCATTTAAAGCAAAGTGTTTATTTAAAGCAAAATGTAAAGCAAAATGTTCAGGAGCAGCTCAGTTCTATTTAAATGCTGATCAAGGCAGACTCCTGCCAGTCTGCCGAGGGCAGCAGAAAACCTCTAGCCAGCCCCTGGAGGAGCTGCCAAGGTCAAATGAGCAAGAATAGCCTCCTTGAGTTGTCCTACCAGTGACAAAGACCAAGTGACCACAGAGGGACACAGTGAACTCCCTGCCTGGGTCCAGCAGAGATCCCAAAAGCTCCTCCTTACAGGCTCACAAAGTCTGTAAGACTCAGCAAAAACAGAGCTGGAGCACTGAAAATCAGAGGAATAATGTACAAGAACAGGGCTGCCCTTTAACAGGCTTGGGAGTACTTGAATCCAAGCTGTTATCTCAAACCTACGAGGATATATTTATACCACTGCTCCCAGATGGCTCCCAGGATGCTGGCTCTTCCAGATCTCAGTGCTGACATCCCATCTTGGAACTCATTACAAGGGAAAAAATACAAATTTCCAAATATTTCTCTTAAAGCACTTCCCAAAATGGGCAACCGATGCCTGCTTGCTGTTTCAGCAAGCAGAAAGATTTATTGCTTCTTATGGTAAATATTGATCTTGATCCTGTTGCACTCCATAGCTATATGGCAACTCAATAAGGAGGGATGTTTGCTTCTAGAAAAGTCAATTCCCAGTTATTAGTGCAGTTTTGCCAGAGAGCACCATCACAGCCTGGCTCTTCTCCCTGGCTGCATCAGGGTGGGAAAGGAACTTGCTGCAGGAAATTTAAATCCCTGAATTTCCCACTCCAGCTGCTTTGGACAGGTGCCCTCCTGCTCTGCACAGGCCCTTCCACCCCATCCCTGAGTGCATCCTGAGCCTGCACAGCTCCAAGACCTGTCACGCCATGCATCCAGCCAGCTGAGGATGATGCAGAAGGTTCCACCAACCTAAAATCCACCCAAACCCTCTCAGAACAGCTCCTGCTGTGAGGTCCCTGGCGTCTGCGAGTGACAAACAAGGACAGGTCCCTCAAAAGAGGGACAGTGGGTTGATATCTCCCTTGAGGTATCTCCTCCAGAATCTCCCTCAGAATATTTTTTCCTGAAGGGGAACAGCCTTTTTCCTGTTTCTACAGCCCTCCTGAGATGGGGTTTCCATTTCAGGACCAATCAGAGAAGGGCTCTGATCCTGCAGGTCCCCATCCAGCCTCCACAGAGGCTGCAGAGACTGTGGTGCCCAAACCCAGCCATACTGGGAGTTGGAATGAAAAAAATCTACCCTGGGAAAAGATTCTCAGACTCCTAAAGATGCTGGGGGAAGGGGGCACAAGGCAGAGATATCCTGTTCCCCTTGGGAACAGCCTCCCTATCCCAGGGGATGTGCTGCAGCCATCTGCACGTTCTCCAGCATCCCAATCCTTGTGCTGAAGGTGTCTGTCCTTCCTCTGCAGTTCCCATGGAAACTGGAGACAAATGGGAAGAGAGATGCACTAGAAGATGGACAAGTTCAGGAGTGGGTCTGTGGGAACCTCACAAGGTTCAGCAGACCAAGTGCAGGGTCCTGCACCAGGGCTGGCTCTGGGTAAGAGCCACATCTGACAGGGGAACCTCAGACCCACAAAATATCCTGACAATGCTAGTTTTTATTCAGAGCCCTCGACACAACTCCCATAACTATCCACCAAGCTGCTGGTGGTCATTTGTGTTTGGAAAAGGGATGTCTCATATTTAAATAATTTCTGTAGGTTCACAGAGATGCCCATCAGCAAAATCTCTCCTAATTCATGGTCAGCACCTTGCTCCCCTTGGAGCTCCCTGGAGATTTCCTCCTAGGCAGCCATCACCCAAAGCCCTTCTGGAGACAGGGAGAACTGGAAAAAGGATGCACAAAACATGCCAGCAAGAGAGGGAAAGAAAATAATTTTGCATTTTATGTGCTGATAGGAAGAAGCAGTAGAGAACAGGGGAGAGTAACCTTTGTTGCAGGTATCGAACAAGCGCCACGGCTGAGATATATATACAGCCTACAATTACTCCCCACGCCCTGATAATGAACACTTATGCTCTCAGCACCCCCACTGCTCTCTCTCATTCATCCCTGTTGACAGGCAGGTGCTTCCCCTCCTGCAGGTACCTTGACACGGCTGATGTTCACACCACTCATGCTCCTACTGCGGTCTACCAGGAAGATGAACTCTCCCTGGGCTTTCCGGAGGCCTGGCTGCACAGTCCTCAAGTCAGGGCAGAAGTTGAGCATGATGACAGGGTGGTGGGGGATGTCCTTGTTCAGTCTCTTCCTGATGATTTCCATCTGAAAGAAAGCAGGAGACAGCTCCAGAGGTTGATTTTGAGAGGTTGATTTCTCCACCCCATTTCAATTTGAGGGGAATCAGAGCAGGGCTCAAAATGCAAGTGCGTGGCCTTTTGTGGGGCAGAATCTGCTTGTTCAGAGGTGATAACACCAGGGTGGGCCAATATCCGGGTGTCCTGTTCTGTCCATACCCACAGTATTCACCATCCCTGCAAGTGTCCAAGGCCAGGCTGGACAGGCTTGGAGCAAGCTGGGATAGTGAAAGGTGTCCCTGCCCACGGGAGGGGTGGGGCAAGATAAGCTTTAAGATCCTCTCCAACAAACCATTCTGGGATTATATGGAGAAACTGCTCACTCAGACAAAAGCCTGGAGAAGAAATCAAAAGACCTCGCCCTACCCAGCACCTTGCAAATCTGATTCTCCAAACATTTCATTACATCCTTCCCAAAAACCTGGTTCATTAGCACAGCTTAGCATCCCACCGAGGCACACCAGAGGTTTTCTCCATGGTCACTCACTAATGAAGTGTGAGATGCAGCCCTTGATCTGCTGCATTCAGCACTCCAATTCATTCCTGCCACCTCTGGTTTGCTGCTTTTTCTGCCCATTTCTTTTATCACTTTTCTTTGTAGAGATTGAAAGGCTTTGGAAAGCTGAACCGTTTGCTCCGGCCATGGCTCGATAGGAACCTGCATGATCTCTGCACTGCACACAGCTCCAATGGCTCTCTGCATTTTCTCTCCTTCTATTTCAAGTATTCATTACAAATGGGATAAAATAAAACTGGTAAAAACCTCTTGTGATGGGTTTATAATGTGCTGTTACGTGTGTATCAAACAATGATGGGTTCATGGCCTCAGCTGCTTTGGAGGGAGCTCCAGGACCCCACATCAGCCCAGCCATGGCCTTTCATCCCTGGGTCTGAGTGTGGAAAAAACTCCTCAACAGCAGCTCGATCCTCAGGGACTTTGTTTGCCTCTTTTCTCCTTTTTCTGACTGCTTTTCCCGTTGGTTTCACAGGGAGTAAATCAAACCCCAGATAACTGGGCTTTTTTTCTCCAGCCATGAGTCACATTCCTCAGTCCATGAGCTGACGACCAGCCTTTGTTTTCTAAAACTCACCAGCTCCCTGTGGCTCAACACACACACAAGCTCTGCTTTCAGCTCCTCTGCCTGAGCGCAGCTTCTCTGACCCAGTGAAAAGACAGGTCCCACTCAGAGGAATAAGCCAAGCTCCCACTCATCCTCCTGCCTTTCCCTTCTATGCTATGGGGCATAAATTAATCAGCTGCTGAGAAATCAAAGGACTTTTTCCATTTCCATTTCCCTCCAGCCATATAACATTATTTTCTTTAACAACTTTTCCAGTTTATTGCATTCCAGACTAGAGTGTTCCTTGCTGCCTCTGTACAAATACGGAATCGTGGCCCTGGACCTATCCACAGAACTCCCTGGAATGCTCTTGGGTATCCATGACATAAATTTCCTGTGTGATCAGGATGAGCCCATACTTTGGGATTTCTCATTGACTGGAGGGAATTTCAGAGGCAAATCTTCAGTAAACAGCTTCAGTGGAGCTGCTACAGGTCAGCCAGAAAAGAAAACATCTCCTCACCTCCCTTCCATTCCCCTCCACCCATTATCCAGTTACAGTAAACTAATCAGATTTTGTTGAGTAAAGTTGATTCCAGTGTGCATCTATCCCCACCAACCTGCAGCTGAGAGCATCCAAGCCTTTTGCATAACAAACGGAGGGAGGAGAATCACTTATCATTTACTGCTGAAATTTCTGGGCTAATTTAATTTAAGCCAAGAAATGGCCAGTGTCCTGCTCTGAGCAGCAGCAATTCCAGCCCATCATCTACCCCAGGTATTCCAAGCATTTTCTCTGCTCCCTGTAGTTGTTTCCCAGTCCTCCTGGGGCACAGGTGGCTATCCTGCAGGGAAATGTCTCCAGAATGATCCCCCCTTAGATAATTTGACATGCTAAATGTGCAGAAATAATTAGGGAGCCATCCGAGGCGTAGCGTGGGAGTTTCATCTCGTTCCACCTGCCACACGCTGAACACAATTAGAGGAGACGCCTGCGGAGCCCCAGCCCTGCCAGAGAGAGCGGAGGGCAAAGGGAAGGGAGGAGAGGAGGGTTGACAAGTCTCTGGTGAAAGGAGAAATCTTAGCAGCATGGGAGGCACCCCTGCAGCAGGTCAGGGATGTCTGCCAAGAAGGACCCAGGATCGGACACGTGGAAAAGGAATTTAGGGGGAAATGAGCACAGGAGAGCCCTGGCTGTGTAAAACAGGAGCTGACACTGTCAGCCCCAGCTGGGGCCACACAAGCACAACCTGTCCCTTAGGGGAAGACGCCCACCCTGGAAATCCAGAGGGCTCTGAGCTGTCTGCTCCTCTCCGCTGATCCCAGACACACCAAAGAGTTGGGCTGTCACTCATTCCTTCAGAACTGCTGGAAGACGAGGCACAAATCTCAGCACAGATATTTTTCTCTTTGCTGCTCAGCAGAACAAAGAGAAGTCTCTCCTACCTTGTCTTCAGTTCAGCTCATTATTCCCAGGAAGATCACTTCTTTCTGTCTGACAGCTACCCAGAAACAGTAAACATTTACCGAGCAATTAAAAGAATATTTTATTCTATGTCATTGTAATAATTATAATACCCTTAATGCTATCACAATGCACCTCTCTAATTATGCTATGCTAGACTAGCACTAATTATACACACAATAACCATCTCAGAGCTCCTTCCCCTCTCAGTTTATCAGCAGCACTGCTGAATTTTCCCCTCTTCCTCCACACAAGCCCCTCTCTGAGGAAGGATGCAGCAAGTCTCATTGGGACAGCGTAATATCTGATGCTGGAAGCAGGGAATCATCTTCCAGCTCAGCTCCAGTCCATGGAAAGCCTCAGCTAACACCTGCAGCTTGTGTTTCTCACCTTTTTCTTGGCACTGGGGTCTTTCTTAGTGCCTTTAATGAAATCATTCTTCCCCTTCAGGTGTCGTTCGTACTCTGCAGGAGTCATGTCACCCTCTTCCATTAAGACGTGGGGCATGTGGGGCTCTGTAAATGCAGAGAATTGTGTGAAGAACAGCTGTGGTTACACTTTGGGCCTGGCAGAGATGCAGGCACCCTTGGTTGGGAAAATAGCAGTATCTGCGAGCTTGGAGAGCTCAGAAAACCCTGAGGGGGTTTTCAGGGGGGGCCAGGATTACCTTCTGGGAAGCCTAATGCTGACAATATTTGCAAAACCAGCACTAATCCAGCTGTCTCCAGACTACAGATGAGGATCCCAGGAAGGGGCAAGACCAGCAGAGGGGAAGCAGAGTCCACCTACCACTTGGATGGATCAGGATCTCCACGGGTCTGTCGAAGGTGTGTTTGTTGGCCAGCGTGATCACGATGCTCTTGGCAGAGCGAGCCGAGGGGTCGGCGTCTGCTCGGATCTCGTGTGTGGGGCTCTCAACTCCTGCCGGGGAAACCGAGGTGCCAGTAGGGATTGAGGATGGGGGGACACCAGGGAGAAGGGATGATAAGGCAGTAGAGGACGGGAACCCATGTTAGCATCAATCCTGTACTGGTAAATCCACCCCAGCACAGTTAAATTGCCAACACAAATTTACATTGAGGAGGAGGAGTGTGGACATTGCCTTGGGGAGGTGATAAATCAGCCTTGTGCAGCAGGACAGCCCCAGTATTCCTACCTGCCAGCAAACATGGCCCCCGGATCTCCAGGTGGAAGCTGAATTCATACTCAAAGGGGTTGGTGGGTTCACTGTCCAGCAGCTGAGTCAGGCAGAACCTGCTCCCTTGCTCCGGGCTCCCCAGTCTGCAGGGGTGCTTGTCCCTGATGGTGAGATGAATCCAAATAAACCCTGTTAAGATGTTCTATCCCCCCAGGAACTGCAGGTCTGCCAGAGGTAAAGCCTGCAGCCACTCTCCAGCCTCCTGCAGCTCCTGCTCATTCAGCCCTGCATTCCCCAGGATCAATCCCAGACAGAGCCCACCCCCTGGTTTTCCGTACGTTTTGAGCTGGTGGCTGGAAAAGCTGCTGGCATTCTCCAGGCTGGGCTGGGGGACCCTGGGGACACACACAGCTGGCAGAAGGACCCTCACCACCCCGCTGGGCAGTGTCTGCAGCTCAGAAGAGGTGCTGATGAAGATGGAGACACTTTCCAGGGGAGGAATCATGCCCAGGTTGGCCACAAAAACAATCCTCTCCAGGTCCTCATCCATCATAAGCCTTCCTGCACAGAGATTGGACCATGCCAGGCATTGCAACCATGGAAAATGCTCCTTTCCAGGCCTCCCACATCCCCCAGCCCTGGATCAAATACCCAATGTCGTCACCACTGCACACATCAGCTTTCTCTAAAGAGCCCCAGCTTCTGCATCACTCCTTTGGCTTCCCAGAAGGAGCAGTGCTTTCCAAGATGGATAAGACTGACACTTTTGGCATGAGCACCACAACCCCTCAGCCTCCCAAAAGGAGCCCCCTTGGTGCTGCAGCATACACCAGCCAGCCACCAGCCACTCCCTGTCACCTCCCCACTCCCCTTCTCCTCCTTTTCTCCCTAAAACACCCTCAACCCCCTCACCACTTCCATCACCAGCTCTTCCAGGGGGGAGGCTGCAGCTGTTGAAGTAGGTGTCATCCATCTTGGCTTTGTCTTTGATCTGCACTGTCATGGTGCGCCGGGACACGGCCGCCTCGAAGCCCACGACAGTTGTGCCCTCATCCATGGGGTACACAAAGAGACCTGCCAGTCAGGAAGGGTGTCAGCAACACCCACCTCTTCCCTGGACCCACCAGCCAGGTCCCTCTTGGCACATCCCAAGTGAGAAAAAAATTCAACTTGTGGGATTTTTCACACCTAAAAAGTTGTAGACTTGGACACAATACATTTGGTTGTGCTTCCCACCACCATCTAAAGGTTGAAAGCATGCACAGAAACCCAGCACTGCCATATCCTGACTTTAAAGTTCCCATTCCAAGCTTCACCCCTTAAAACTTGCCTTCCAAAGCCTGGGGGTCTGGGTTGTGGTAGGTGAGCAGGGCTGTCATCCCAAAGGCATAGCCACTGACGCAGGATGTCACCTCGGATGCAATGAGGGGCAGGCGGGAGAGGGTCACCCGGTTAATCAGCCCTGGCATCTTCCTGGGGGTCTCTGGGTGATGGTGGGGAGCTGGAGAGAGAAAGGTGAGAATGGATGTGGAGCCTCGAGCGCCCAAAATGTTTGCATGGCTCTACCACCTCATTCTGAAGCCCTGAGGACAGAAAGGTGAGTGACCTGGGACAGGATGAGAGCTGGGTTTGATGACTGCAGTGATGGGGATGGGGATGAAGCAAGACCCCGATGGGGAGACACAAGGCAAACCCTTGCCCCGAATCTCCATTGGCGCAAGGGAGGAAGTTCAGATGAAACCTCCCTGACTGGGGACAGACAGCCCTGGAGGTGCATAGTCCCCACCTCCCACACTGCTGGAGTCTGGGCAGAACAGGTTAACATCTTTTTCTGTCCCTCTTTCTCCTCATTATCCTCCAAACCAGCAACTTTCTCCAGGATAAGACTATGATCATGAGAGTTTTCCTTTCTCCTGGGGAAGGAAGAGTAGGCAGGCAGAGCCATAAATGTTCCTGCCCTCCCATGCCCTTGCCCATCCTCACCCTTGCTGATTACAGGGAACTGCCATTGCTCTGCTGTCCTGCATCTCCAGATCCTTCCTGCACAGGCTGACTCATCCCTCCCTGTGCTCAGACACATTCAGATGCAAAGTGACTCCTTATGCCAATTACATTCCAACTCTTTTCCCTAAGCAGGTTTTCCTCCATTACAGCTCCTCTCCCCCAGGCCTCAGGGTTTTAAAGGAGACTTTTCAGGTGGATTTTAGGGCCCCATCCCACTCCCCCAGGGAACCGGGAGAAGTTGCTAGGCAGCAGTTCTCCCTGGCTGGCTCTGCAATGCTTTATGCAGTGATTTACGAGGCCCGGGAGAAGCCAGTAGCACTGAAATACATCAGTTTCTCATTCCTGCGTTATTAAAACCCACCTATATATGCAAATGCCACAAAAGACATCAAGGCCACGAGCTCGATAAGTGCTCGATGCTCAGAAAGGACAAAGGGAGAGCCAGGGAGAGCAAGAAGGGCTGTCCAGGATGGGGGAGAGCAGCCAGGGAAACTGAGCACAGGAAACAGCAGCGAAGATGATGATGGAGGGCAGTAATCCCAAGGCACACCCCTGAATCCCGGCCAAAAGCCTTCAATTCCCAATTTAATCCACCCCTCCTTCCAGCACAAATGCTGCTCATGCCAGGACCTGCACATGGAGGTTGGGGATGCATCCACGGGGATGCAGCCCCCACAGTCAAGAGACGGATGGGGTTCCACCTGAGCCAGGGGAGGCCATCCAACACCAGGATGATCCAAGCCAACAGGGCCTGGGAAGTCAGGAGCTGGCAAGGGTTCACCTGCCACAGGGAGAGATAGTGATAGTCCCCTCACTTCAAAATGTGGCAGAGGCCATCAAGGTATCAGGAAGTGATTAAATACCAGGTGGGGGAGGAAGGAGGGAGAATGATTTTACCTTAGGGAAGAAATAATAACAGGAAGAAGCTCTCTAACAGCTTGGCACAACAGGAATTCATTATGGGACTGCCAAAGGGGTGAATTTGGGCTCCAGGAGCGCGACTTCAGCTTGGAACTGGGGACTTAGTACAGAGCCATAGGTGAGATCCAAGCTCCTCACATTTCCTGCCCTCATGGAAGATTGGGGACATCAGCTCTCATGGGAACCACTTGCCAGCAGGGATTTCTTCATCACCTGGGCCAGAACAAGCACTAAGGGACCCTTGATGAGATGCACAGCCCAGTGCTATGTCCTGTTTAATCCAGCCAGGAAAGTTGCACCTCTTCTGCAGCTCTGAGGTGGCTCAGAGGAGCCTGCCACCAGCTCTCACTGGTGTGCCAGCCAAAAAATCGGCCCCACAAGGACAGGGAGGGCCCAGAGGGCTCTTCCCGGCAAAAACCCTTTGATAGGGGATGCTGCCAGCAGAGCCATGGGGCTGCTCCACACAGCTTGTGTCACCAACGCCATCAAGTGACTGCAGCATGCAAAGGGAGAGCAGCAGAAAGGCTGGAGTGAGGGAGAGCAGCGGAAAGGCTGGAATCTCTCCCCTGTGCCACCCAGAAGCTCAGCACCGGCCCCTTGCCTGCTCCTCATCCGGCCTTTGCTACTCTGGGATGTGTGCTTGGTCTCTGTTCAGGCCACGGGGCCTGGACTCTCAGGATGGGACCTGGCAGGACCCTGCATCCCAAAAAAATTACCAACAGCTTAATGCTGCACAGGGTACCCCTAGACACACCCAGTCCTCAGCATGTCCCCTCACTGCCACCAAACGTGTCCTGCCTCCCACACACAGCAGGCATGGGGCAATCCCACAGACCTGGCGAGGTACCTCCCGACCTTGCACTGCATCTGGCATCTGAGGAAAAAGGGAAACCACTGAGGGTTACTACCTTCAGCCCTCAAAATACATCTGTAATCCCATCAACTGGGGAGCACCTCAGGGCTGGGGACAGACACTGTCCCTTGGCCAGCTGCACTCTGGACCTGGCACACCAGGCTGCTACTGAATGGATATTTTTCCCCCCCATTCCTTTGTAAGCATCCTTTCCATGGCAATCCACTGCTCTTCCTGGCCACGGAGGGGAGGGAGACACGGAAGTGTGATCATCCCACTCCAGACAATACCTTTGGCCAAACCCTGTGCCCGACTGACAGGGAAGGTGCTGATGCTGCTGCGATGTGCCCGTGACACGCAGGGAGCACAGGGCTGCGAGCCGGAGCACAGGCTCCAGCCCCTCACAGGGCTGCAGGTGTCTGTCCCAGCACTCCCAAGAGGCTGGGGCTGGATTTTATGGGATGGGAAAAGGTGTTTATGTGCCTGAAAAATGGGGGTGGTGCCTGAAGCAGTGCTTGGACCTTCCTGGGTGTCCGTCTGTGTCTCTAAGCACTGATGTGCCCTCAAAAAATCTGTCTGAGCACATGGAGTAAAGACAGGGGCAGAGTAATGCACCTCTGAGGTGTATTTTCACACATTGAAAAGGAAAATAGAGCAAAACTGTGAGCACACAGCCTGGCTTCTGGCAGGACCCGACTCCCAGGAGTGGTGTCCCAGCTGTATCACTCCACAGGATCTGTGGCATCCACAGCCGACAACAGGATAGGGAGAGTCAAAGCAGGAGCTGGGATAAAACCCAGCCCTGGGATAAAACACAGCTCCACCCAGCCCTGCTGCCTGAAGGGCAGAAATCAGTGGCAGCCCGGCTGCTTCTGCCCCCCAGGACAGGAAGGCTGCCGAGTCAAGCCCAGCCCTGGTGTCACACCTTGCATCTGACACATTTCTGAGCAGCTGAATCACTGTCCTGCCCTGCTGTAACCCCTGACCTGCCACAAGCGGGTTCCCTTGGAGATCTCGCCTTCCAGGTCGAGCTAGACCTGGGGCACATCCCTACTGCTCAGAGGACGCCTGGTTTTCTGCAGCTGGGTAAAATATTCCTTCCACGTCGTCTGTCTCAATCAACACTGACATCCAGTGGCTCGCCGGGATGACGACAGCCAGAGCACCCTGTGGAGATGTACAGGTGGACAGAGCTGGCCAAGGATGCCTGTTGCACCACAGCCTCACATCAGCATTCCTGGGAAATCTCCACGGGGAAACAAACTCCCCCCTGTTTACAAATCCAAGACAGGAGAAGCTTTACACTTCCCAAACTTTCAGGGCTCTCAAGTAGAGTCACCCCTGGGAATTCTCCCTGGTTTTCAGGGGCAGCAAGGCTCAGGGAGCTGCTGAGGGACCCCTGACTTCACCTACCTGATCCACATCACTGCAGGTCATGACTAAGACATGCAGGAGCCCTCCAGCTGCTTTCCCCCAAAGCACAAGGCTCAAACCTGGCCAGGAAATGGGATCAACCCCCAAAATATCTCTAGGAAGAGGAGGAAATGGTGTTTGAAGGAGCACCCATAGCACTGTCCTATCTGGAAGAGCCATGGATCCACCATGGCAGACCTGTGAGACACTCTCAACAAAAGCTGCAGGAACTGTTCTCCCATGTTCAGCCTCCCCTTGCCTCAAACTGCAAGCAAAATATCCTATTTAATGGAAAACCAGGAAAACAGCCACTTGCAGACCCCCAAAGGTGACAAGGGCCCCCACTGCCACAGCAGTGACAAGGATTGCTGGCCCCAAGGACACCCTGAGGCCTCAGATATGGAAACTGGGGAAAGGCTGGGAAGCAACTTCTTCTGCCAGAGCCCAGTGGATGCAGCCAGGTCCCCCTTCCCGAGGTGACACAGTGCCAGGCTGGGACATGACTGACAGCCCTGGCAGAGACAGACCTTGGGGACTGTGAGCCATAACTCTGGCAAGTGTCTTGGACCACCAGTCTGGCCCTAGAGTTGGGTCTCACAGACTTGGATTCCTGTCCCAAGCTCCTTCCTAGAGCTATTAGTCACACATTTCTGACATAAAGGTTAGTTAATGCCCACTTTGCCAGGCTCACAGCTGGGGGGAAGATCCCTGGGCTGAGCCAGAGGTGGGGTGTTAGCCCAGACACCCCTTAGCTAGGCTAAACCTACCAGGCAGCCTGCTTCCTGCTTGGGGTGCATCCAGATCCAAGGAGACACACAGGGCCCCCAGGAGCAGCACAGCCCTTCTCCATCCACCCCTGTCCTGCCCTGTCCCAGCCAGTGTGGTGGAGTCCAGCCAGGTCTCAGTGTTTTGACCCTTACCAGGGGGATCAGCCCCCCTCGCCCTGCCAAGGTCACTCCTCCTTCCCCTAACAGTGTGTCCACAGATGGGTTATCCCACTTGGCTGCCCAGGACAGCAACAGCCCATCACCCAGCATCATCCCCGCGTCCATCCCTGTCCTCTGCCTGCATGGAGATGGACACAATCACTACTAAAGTCTGTACAATTTTTGGGGACGGATGGGATGTTTCAGGACTCACCATCCAGCTGGGAAAAAGCAAGGCTGGGAAGCAGCAGCTTGCAAAGTGTGGGCTTGTGCCTGCACAAATATTATGACAGGGATCTCTTCAGCGAGCGGCTTTATGCTGGGATCGTGCACAGCCTTGGGAAGTGACACACACACACCCCTCACACCCACCCCTGCGGAGCTAAAAAGGTGCAGGAGCAACTGGAGAGTAGCCACTGCTTTTCTTACCTTTCCTGGGAGAGAGGAGGAGGAGAAGGAAGAAGGGGATGGGGGGGTTGGAGCAACTTCACCCACTCTTCCAGCCCCTCTGCGGCTGGGCTGAGGAGGGCAGGAGGGGCAGGAGGAATCCCGAAGGCGACAGGCGCGGCTGCGGAGCGCTGTCTCTGGAAGACAGAGGGAGAGGGAGATGAGGAGAGAGGGAAAGGGAGGGAGAGAGGGAGAGGAGCAAGCGCCGGGGCTTGGGGTGGGGGAGCGCTGCACCACCAGCCACCTCAGCAACCGGTGGCTTCACCCCCCGGACCCTCCCCACCGGGCAGCGGGGCTGGGGGAAACCGGGGAGTCCGGGGGATCCCGGGGGGGCGAGGAAGGGTCTTACCGAGCCGGCTGCAGCAACACGTGCCCCGGCGGGGAGGCTCTGCCCGGAGCCGGGAGGGTGTCTGGCTCCCCTGGGATGGGGGGCTTCTGGATCCCCAGGGTGGGTCTCTCAACCCCCACCACTGACTCAAAGTGTCCGGAGCTGTCTGGGTGACCATCACCATCACCATCACCATCACCCAGTGGAGCCATTTGTTTTGTCAGGGAGGTAACCATGACAATCCCCTCGAACACCCTGGCGGTTCCCCCTCCCCTCGCTCCCCTCCTGAGCCCGGGGGCTGCGGGGGAGAGAACGGGCGAGGGGCGAAGCCCATCCGGGCGGAGGAGATGCCCCTGAGCTGGGCAGGCGGGTGGAAAAAAAAAAGGCTGAAACTCCCCTTATCCATCCCCACGATTTATCTCCCCGGGATTTTCCGCAGCAGCTGCCGGGAGGGGAAGAACCCACTGCAATCACCTTTGTCATACCCTTTCTCTTTCAAAGGAAGGAAAGCACCCTAAAGCCCCCCAAAATCAGGATGCATCACTGCTCACTGGCCTCCTCTGCAGCCCTAGGCTGGATCTCTCTTCCAGCCTTGTGGTTGTTCCCATTCCCATCTCAGCTCCTGCACCCTCTCCTCCCCAGGAACACCCAAGCCCCTCAACCACAGCCCCCACCCATGGGGGTCTAGAAGGACCCTCCCCACAGGAGCAATGCTGTTGCTGAGGGATGACCCTGGTGGGATGCAGTCCCTGCCCTGAGCAACTTACATTTAAACCCAGGAAAAACAACTTGTAGAAAGGGGAAACTGAGGCAGCTGGGGGGACGCAGACTTGGACATTGTCCCAGAGCAGAGCTGGACACCAAGCCTGGGTCAGAGCATACCAAGGGTAAAGCTCCTCTTTCTCCCCTGGCCTCCAAGGACACATCCATACTGCAGGATCAGGATGATCAGACATGTGGCACCCCTAATAACCCATCCTCTTCCCCACGAACAATGTGTTTTAGAAGAAATGGCAAGAAACTCCACAAACAAATGCCTGTTCAAGAATTTTTTCCTAAGCCCAGCTCCCAGGGCTGACTTCAGCCCTGTACCTCCAGAATTTATGGTTCTTGCCAGACAAATAAGTCAGCCATGGAAAAACACAGGTCCCGTGTTCCCAGTGCCTGTAAATGTTTGTTTACCACGGCTTGTGGCTTCTGGGAAGAAAATAATATAGGCCAGAAGAAATCCTGGGATTCAAACCAACAAATGTGGTAGCAGCAGGGTATTTGTTTAGAAGATAAAGCAGCATCTGACATGGTGGATCAGGCAAGTATGAGACCTCAGGAAGACACACATGGAGTTGTTTTCAGGGGAATTAATATTTAGTGCTGATGCTGAAGCTGGATCACCACAGTGATCAAAAGTGCTGCTCAGAACAGCTCACAGGGGCCTCCAGCTGGTGTTTGCTCCTCCTCATCTTCTCCAGGCTGGCTTTGCCCAGGACACGCCACCATCGATGAGGGCCAGCCCCTCCCAGGGAGCAGCAGTGGGGAATGGGATGGGTATAAATGAGGCAAAACTGGGGAGGGGACAAGCTAAAAGTAGCATTTGAGGTCACCTAAGTGCCATCTTGAAGCTTGTGGCTTTACCCACCTGGGGCCGGGCAACAGCAGCACCTCTAACCACCACAGAGGAATATTTCCAGTCCTGGTTCATGCCTGGGTGGATTCTGGGACTGGCCAAGCATAGGACAGGCCTTCCAGGGCCATTATCCAGCTCACTCAAGTGTGCAAGTGTGGTGCTCTTGTGCTGGGAGATTCAGATGGGCTCAAAACTTACAAAAAAAAAAAACCCAGAATAAAACCAATACTAAACCAAATCTCCTGCTGGATGGACAGCAACAAGCACTTCCCATGATCTCCATGTGTGCTCTGTATGTAAATGCCATTTTCCTTAGCCTGGAATGCTCTGAAGGAACAAATAATCACTCTGTTGGGAGACTGTGATGATTAAAAAGTGATGACACAGGGCTGGGCAGGGATTGCCTCCTCCTCCTCATCTTTCTCCTCCTTCTTTTCCTCCCTTTCTTCTTCCTCTTCCTCTTGCTTGCAGCAGGTTTGTGTGTGGGCAAGGAAGACTCTGACCTGTTTGGAGTGTAAGGACCAGAGGTAACTTCAATGAAATTCCACCGTGCAACCTCCACCATTGTGAGCTCTCTCATTCCAGCACAGCCAAAGTCTGCTGGTTTAAATAAATAAGTGTTGTTATTTTATTGTAAAAGTTCTATACGGTTGTTTTTTTATCACAAAAGTTTTATACTTTTCCAGTGTTTTTTCATGGGCTGCTCTTCAGAGCACTGACTCTTTTTTCTTTACACAGTAGCCAACTGACTCAAGTTCCCTTCTCAGCCAGCTAACCCGCTCTTTCATGGCACTCTTCCTCTCACTGGTCACAGCTGTGGCCTGTTAAAGTCAGGCCTGCTCCTAATTTTTGGTAGTTGGCCAAGCTGCAACTCTTTAGGGGTGAAATTACTTTCTGCACTATCTTTATTTTCTTATATTCTATCCCCCCCACAAATAAGCATTTATTTAAACTAATCTGAATATTTATCTCATGTTTAAATGAATAAATATGTAATTGTATGACAGCAGAGTCTCCAGCAAAATCAAGCACCCTGCATGGAATGCACAGGAAACCCACACCTCCAGGAGCCCATCCCTGCTCCAGAGACTGAGGAGAAAAGTCCTTCCTCATGGACAGAACAGAGAAACACCCACCACAGTCACACCTCACTGACAGGCTGCACAGCCCTAAAAATCCCAAGGAATGATTGCAGCCAAGGTCAAGGAGCAGAAAGGAGGTGTTGGATGGATCTGCCCCCAGCCAATGTTGCCTGATCACAGTTGTCTTCTTCTCAGTACCTCTGTTTTCCCCTCTCTAAAATGGGACTAATCCAAATTAAATGTGCTTATGGGAGGTGTGTTTGCAAGAAAACATTAACCTGGAAGCATAAGCCTGTCAGCCTCTGGGATTTCCCACATTCATATTTATTTTTACCCTAATTAACTAATTAACGTCTCAGACTTGCCTTTGGCTGCCTGCTCTGTTCCCATTGAAAATCTCCTCGCGTTCAGCTCCAGTGTTCAGCATCCTCCTGTTGCCATGGGAAAAAACCACCATGATGTCACCTCTACAAAGTTCACCTGTGGGCCTGGGGAGGGATTCCCACAGATTGAGGGACGTGGGGCTACCACCTCCACGCAGGAAACTGAATTAGATGGAAAAGTATCAGGTTATGATATTTGATAACAGGGTTTAGTTTTAAGGAAAAAACCAACCACGGTTGGTGTGAAGAGAGAATAGTGAAGGGTCCAGCCCCACATGGGATAAGATTTCTCAGCACAGAAAGAAATAACAGCTCAGTTGGAAGTTTTAGTCTGTGGGAACAAATGAAATGTCGCCATTAAAGGGGAGGGGGAATATTGAGTCAGGGAAATAATCCTTGATTTGGGAACTTGTGGCTGATGCCTGCAGGCTTGGCCATTTTACTGGTTCTGCTGCATGGAATAAAAGCAAAAATTCAGACCATCCTTGAGAGCTGCTCTGTCAAACAAGGCTCAAGGAAGGGAATAGCAGCCCAGCGAGGAAATCCCACAGGCTCTTCCCACACTTCTATCATTTCTACTTTCCCTTTTACTCCTCTTTATTCCAGGACCTTTAAAGAACAGGTTTGATACCAGGTCTAAGCTGGCTCCTGCCCTACAGCAGGAGTCAGGACAGAAATGACTCTTGCAGCTCCTGTCACTTCTAGACCTCCATGACTCATTCCTCTACCTTGTTTTCACCTGCACCCCTGTTCCACAGACAGAGCTGCGGTTCCCTCACAAATGTCACAGTGTCTGTGTGATTTTCCCCCAGCCCTGGCTCCCAAAAGGACTCCATTCCATGGGAAACAGAAGCTGCAGCCTCACACCAGATGGCATGGCAGGGCCTGACCCCCAGCCCCAAACCAGACAGGGGGAACAGCCCCACCCCACCCCACATGGAGGGCCCACCCCCCAGGGATGGCCACATCACACAGGGGACTGAGCCCTACACCACGTGAGACACAGGCTGACCCCCAGATCATACCAGGGTCCTGATCTCAGCCCCACAGCACTCAGGGCACCAGGCCCCTGGCCACAGTGCCCCTCAACATACAGGGAACCTGACCACCCAGCCCCACACTGCACAGGGCCCACAGCCCCACACAGAGCACACAGCCCCACAGGGCACACAGCCCCACAGCCACACCCCACACAGGGCTCACAGCCCCACACAGGGCACACAGCCCCACAGCCACACCCCACACAGGGCTCACAGCCCCACACAGAGCACACAGCCCCACACAGAGCACACAGCCCCACAGGGCTCACAGCCCCACACAGGGCACACAGCCCCACAGGGCCCACAGCCCCACACAGGGCCCACAGCCCCACACAGGGCACACAGCCCCACACAGGGCACACAGCCCCACACAGGGCCCACAGCCCCACACAGGGCACACAGCCCCACACAGGGCACACAGCCCCACAGCCATACCCCACACAGAACACACAGCCCCACAGAGCTCACAGCCTCACCCCACACAGAGCTCATAGCCCCACAGAGCACACAGCCCCACACAGCACAGGGCTCACAGCCTCACCCCACACAGGGCACACAGCCCCACACAGCACAGGGCTCACAGCCTCACCCCACACAGGGCTCATAGCCCCACACAGCACAGGGCTCACAGCCCCACCCCGCCCCGTGCCCACCTCTCCCCACCTCACACACCCCGATGTCACTCCTCACCCCCCGTCCCCTCTCCCCGCCGCCCCCGGAACGCGCTGCCCCCGGAACGCCCGTGCGCGGCCGCGGTTCGCGGGGCCGGGCGGTGCCGGGGCGGTGCCGCGGGCGCGCAGGCGCCGCTCCCGCCCGGCGCCATCGCGGCTGCTGCGGCCACCCCGGGCCGGCCATGGCCACCGACTCGTGGGCCCTGGCCGTGGACGAGCAGGAGGCGGCGGCCGAGTCGGTGAGTGCGCGCCGGGGCCTGCGGGCGCTCGGGATGGCCCGGCCCGGCCCGGCCCGGCGCAGCGGCGCAGGGTCCCCCGGGCCGCGCGGCCCCCGCCGCCTCCTCACAGAAAAGAGCGATCGCAAAAACCCTTTTTCGCCCCATTTTCTGCCATGGGGGCAGGGAGGGCCCGGGGTATCCGATTGTCCCTGGGCTTGGGTTCTTCCTTTATAAGCAAAACGCCCGATTATTTTATTTATTTATTTATTTACTTGCCATTATTTTTTAAGTTTCTTCGCCTTCATCCATTTTTTGCCTATCCAAAGAGCAAAGACGTCCCTGCGGTCGCGCTCACCCTCCATCCAGACACTGCACCGCTTCAGGCACTCTCCCACCCAACCCTCAGCTCTGTCTTCCAGCATCCAAAAAATTCCTCTTTCTCTCATATATATATTTTTTTTTTTATTTAATGAAAAGATGTAACTTTGTACCTCAGAAAAGTTGTTTTCTGTTTTTTTTCTGTGCTTGGGCACAGAACACTCACTGAGGATGTGGGGAAGACCCTCGGGGCTGCTCTCCCTGCATATTTCAGATGGTGAAACAAACTCATCCTGGGGCAGCTTGTGCCGGCCAGGGCAGTGCACAGATCCTGTTTCCATCCTGGAATGCTGATTTTCTCCCATTTTACATCAGCAGAGTTACTGGGGAGTGGAGGCTACAGGACAGAAAACAACCCCTTCCCTTTGTTGACATTACAGTTTAAAAAACTTGTATTTCTGTTAAAACTCCTGCTTAGAAATAGTTGTATCAAAACTCTTGAAATCAAGTTCTTCTTGGGTCTTCATCCCTTCCACTTGAGCAGGGTTTGTGCAATACTTGATAAATCCAAAACTCAGGTTTTCCTGGCTGGAATTAGAATATAGGGAGCTATATTTGAATTGCTCTGATTTTGTGTTTTCCCTCATTTCTAGTTGAGCACTTTACACCTGAAGGATGACAAAACCAAACCAGATGCCAATGGTGAGTTCCAGCTGCTCAGATGGGCTTGGAAAGGGGGGAATGTTTCCCTGCGGGGGTTCAGAGCACTGCTGCCAAAGTAAATTCCTGATAAGTAATGAGATTCCAGAAGAGCTGAGATTAAACAGCAGCACAGATTAAATATTTTGGTGTCTCAGGGAGCTGTGTGAGCAAAATCTGTTGGTGTGGTTGCTAAACTGCACCCGGAGCTGGTGCTTGGGGTTCCTCTGCACAGCAGTGGAGCAGGGCAGTTCTGCTCAGGAAAATGAGCTGTTTGTAGCTTTTCCCTGGACGTTCCAGAGCTCTGGGGCTGAGGGCTGCCCCTGAGGCCTGAGCTCACCTGTGCCCCCATACCTGTTCCCATTCAGGTGCCGTTGTCAAGGCAGATGACAATGTGGAGAAGACGGAGGATGAGGAGAAGGGTAAGTGCCTTCCCGAAAAAAGCTTTGGCAAGGAAGTTAATTTAATTTCATTATAATTACCTTGATTTAATATATACTTAAAGTAAGTCTGCCTTAGGTCTCAGGACCACTGATCTTGTATCCTCCCCCAAGGACTTAATTGTAAGACATGTCCTTCCTCCATCACGCTTTTAAAGGCATTGTGTCCTGTAGTAACTTGGGAGACTCCTGGATTAGAGTGGAGAGAAATAAGGGGATAGCAGTTATCCTCAAGGCAGGACTGGATACAGGAGCAGTTGGATAACCTGGAGCTGGGATTGCTGTAGCCACCAACAAGTTGCATTTATGTAGTGGCTGCCCAGAGGTGGGCAAAGGCTCACATTCTTTCCGAAGGTGGTTTTAGGAGAAGATTTAGTAGCAAAACCCCAAAGTGCAGCAGTTTAACCTTGTTTGGATCTCTCTTATCCTCAACCCTTGTGTTTCAGCTCTGAAATCTTTTAAAGTACCGTTTATCCTCAAACCTTCCTTAAAACCCTGGGAGGTGTCTGCCCACATGTCAGAGTGAGGTTTGAGGAGGCCTTATCCTGCCCCAGGTAGATGCTAAACTAAAAGAATCTTAATAAGCAGAGATCTGGATGTGTTGAAGTCCCCCTTAGAACAGTGCTCACTTGATTTGTCTTCCTGGGTATCAAATGTGGGAATCTCTGGGACCTCTCAGTGTCTCCTTCAGAAGGTTTGGGCTCTTGAAGCCATTACACTCTAATGAAGAATTTCAGTATTTGGAGGGATTTTGTCCCTTTTAAGGAGTTCAGTGGGAGCGAGACCTGGAACAGGCTGTGACTGATGGATTCATGTTTTCCACCTCCTTTCCCAGAGGACAGAGCTGCCCAGTCCTTACTGAACAAGCTGATCCGCAGTAACCTGGTTGACACCACAAATCAGGTGGAGGTGCTGCAGAGGGACCCCACGTCACCCCTCTACTCTGTCAAGTCTTTCGAGGAGCTGCGCCTGTAAGTGCCTGCTGGGATGAGCCAGAGCCTTCTCTTCATGGAGCTGCCAAATCCTGGAATCAGATCTATTAAATAGGCTCCCTTATAACTGTGTTTTTCAGTTTGTCATGGGGAGCCTTGTTCTTAAACTCAGAGAGAGAGAAGTTTTGCTATAACTGCCAGAGCAGATGTGAGTTTGGAGCCCATCAGGTAGTTGGAACCTCATGTTCTGAAAAATTCCCTGGTTGCATAGGAAATACCACTAAAAAGTACATGGGTTTGTGTATCAGGTTACTGCCAACCTGTCATTCATAACTGAGTGTATCATTTGTATTATGTAAATGCAAGGAGAGTTGGTTTATCTGGGTGCCTGGTGGGGGTTTCCATCTGAAACAACAGCAGTGAACAGCACAAAGGGAACAGCTTATCTTTTCCAGCAACACTGGATTTATATACTGGAGACACCAGTATTTTCTGACTTCCTTCCCTTTGAAAACCTCTACCAGTGCAGCTTTCAAGGGATGACAACTGTGTTTAAGGCATGGTTGGTGGATATATGTATTAATATGCTGAAGAGTGCATTCTGTTGGGATTGTTGTGCCTGCATTGATCTCAGGTTTGTTGCTCTACAAGCTCTGCAGGAAAATGGGAGCTAAAGAGCTTCTCCCCCTGAAATGCCAGGATGTTTTGCTTTGTTAGTGTTTGTGGTTGAATGTCTGCAAAAAGAAGCTGAGGTCCTGCAGTGCCTGTTAGACTAATTCATTCCTGTGTTTCAAAAGGCAAACAATCCCAGGGAGTTAATGACAGGAACAGCCAGCCTAATTGAGTCTTCATTTTGTTATGACTCGGGGTATCCTTGGCAACTGGTGCAGAGTTGGGCTTTGTCTGTCCTTGCTTGGAGCAGCACAAGGTTACATTGTCAAAGAGCTTTTGTTCCAGCCATCATTGGAAAGTAATACAGGATTTTTGCAAAATTATGTTGTGTTAAATGGGAAGTTACCCTAGTGGGAAATGTGGGCAGGAGACCTGTAACCTGCTTGGAAAGGAGAGCCCTTCTGAGAGCACTCACAGCATCCAGGGAGCGCTTGGGGGTCATCAGCTGAGAATTTCCAGCACCATAACCCAGATTTAGGTTATTCTGGAGTCTCCTTGTCTCCACAAGTGTCTGCTGAGAGTAGAAAGCTCCCTGGAGAGAAAGCAGCACTTTAGAGTTTGCTGGCCAGCAGTGTCACCGCACAGTTCTGGGTGTGAGGGCTGGCTTGCAGCCACACATCACAAGGTGTAGTCACAGCAAACGGAGCTAATTATCCGTCATTTACCTGAGCCAGCGTTGCTCAGCTGTAGTACAGAATCCACACGACTTGCTGAAGTCCTTGCAAGAATCTCATGATCCCTTCATCCTGTTCCTCGTGCTTTGTCCCACGTTTGAGTCATCGGGGAGTGATAATTTTGGCACCAAGATTAGGCATGGCTAGAGAAATGGGACTGGCCTGAAGGACAGGATTAACACTTTCTGCTCAGTGATTCCTGGATTGTCTGAAAAGCTGCTTTGGAACAAGCCGTGCTGGCCTTAGACACAGGCTTTGCCCTCGAGCTGGGACAGGCAGGCTGACTTATTAAATCCAGGGGTTTTTGCACAGCTTCCTGTCTAGACTTCCTGCTGTCACTTATGGTTCCAGATGCTGACCGCAGTTGTTTCACGGGTGGGATTGTAGCAGAGACAGCTCTAGGATGTCTTCTTGAGGGTTTTTCTCACCTTTTTGTACACAAATGAAAACTAAATGGACTTAAATAGGTCATGATATAAAAATTTCTCTTTTCAGGAAACCACAGCTCCTGCAAGGAGTCTATGCCATGGGCTTCAACAGACCATCTAAGATCCAAGAGAACGCCCTGCCCATGATGCTTGCTGAACCGTATGTACACATTCTTCCTACTCTCTACCAGAATAGAAGGATTTGAAAGGTTCAGTGTGCTGCTCCTGAATTTTGGGTGGGAGGAGGGTGATGGAGAAACTCATGGTATGGAGAAAGGGTTCCCATGTCACGGTGTTTCTGTGGTTATTAACTATGTGACAGCAGGCCTGGATTTGTGATTTGGCTTTTCCTAGGGCTGGTACTGAGCATGCAGTGCTGTGGGGTTTGGGAGGTTGTTGCCATTTTCCTCATTAGTTTGGGAAGAAGTAATACGAAATGGCTCAGAAATCCTGGGTGGGTAGGAGTAGCTGAGGTGCTGATTTTCCTCTCCACAAGCCTTTGCTGGAACCTGTGAGGTACTGAGACACTGGGGAAGACGTGTGAAATGGGAAATTACTGAGAGATAACCACGGCTCTCTTCCCAAATCTCCATAATTGAGAAACGTCGAAGGAGAGTGTTGGGCAGGAAGTAGTTCCTGCCCCATGGAGTGTAGCTGGTCAGGTTGGCCGTGGATCCAGAGCAGGGGTAAATGTGACAGGATTCAGGTGCCTCCGTGGTGCTTCACCCTCTGAGCTGTGCCTGCTGTGCCCCCAGCCCGCAGAACCTCATCGCGCAGTCGCAGTCCGGTACTGGCAAGACAGCTGCCTTCGTCCTGGCCATGCTCAGCAGGGTTGAGCCTGGGAACAAGTATCCACAGGTAAAGTCTGTGGGATGTGGCTGTTCCAGGGCGTGTTTCACCCTGGCCGTGCAGTGCCATCTAGTGAAGAACCTGAGCTGCTGGGGGGCCTTCGGATGTAAATTCATGGCTTGATGGAGCCGTGGTGTTATTTCTTCAAACTGCTTAAAGGGGATGGAGGTTTGGGGATTTATCAAAATGCCTTCAGTGCAAAAGATTGCTCAAAGCTTGTTCCTGTCAGTCCTGCCCGTGCAACACACAGGATGCCATTGCTCTGTGAGTGTGTGAAGGATGAGATAATACAGATGTTACAATTCACGCTATCACAATCAGAAGCTAACTCTTTCTTAATTACAATACATTATAAGCATTTCTTAGTTTATCAGCTTTTATCACACCATACTACAAATACTTTAAAACTAATATTCTAAAATTACCCCTCATAAGTCTTACTACAATGTATCTCTCATAGTTCTATTTCTCCAAAATATCTACTCTATTTATTTATAAAGTAATTTTTTAAAACTTGTTTCTCGTTCCATTCCTCTCTCAATGTCTATCCTAGTTTATAACATTTTTAAGTCAACATTTCTTATCTCAAAGTTTACATACAAATGTATACTATGTGAACCTTTTATCAAACTTTGAGAATTTTCTACAGATCCATTTCCCACATGTGAGGAGTTAAATTTTTCTGGGAGGACTTAAATCAGAGAAATAGTGCAGGCTGAAGGGGGGTGGGTGAGTGGCTTTGGGGTGGAAGAGAAGGTAACTGTGACAACAGAGCAGACAGTGCTGAAGAGGGACTTTTAAAATCAGATTTCCTCATGAGATGGTTGAAAAACTGTTCAGCCACTTGCATATTTGTCTTGAAGAAAACTTCAACAAGGATTTTAAAAAGCAAGTGTGATACTGTTTCCCTGGATGTTGATCACCTCACTCGTTATCCTTCTGTTCCTCCAGTGTTTGTGCCTTTCCCCAACATACGAGCTGGCACTTCAAACAGGAAAAGTGATTGAACAGATGGGAAACTTTTACCCAGAACTGAAACTTGCGTATGCTGTCCGAGGCAACAAACGTGAGTAAGGGGAAACACCAGAAACAGGAATGAGGGAATGATGCTCCTCGGGTGCACCAGAGCAGTCAGGTGGTGAAATGGCTTGGTCAGAGAGGGCCGAAACATTTCCCTGTCTGCAGAGCCACCCTAGAGCAGCCCTTCCTTCTGTCTCGGCAGTGGAGAGAGGGCAGAAGATCTCGGAGCAGATTGTAATCGGCACACCCGGCACCGTGCTGGACTGGTGTTCCAAACTGAAATTTATAGATCCTAAGAAGATCAAGGTGTTTGTGTTGGATGAGGCGGATGTGATGATCGCCACCCAGGGCCACCAGGACCAAAGCATCCGCATTCAGAGGTACGGAGGGACACAGGGACAGCAGGGCTGCAGTTGGAACCAGTGTCCTCACCAGTGAAGCAACAAGACTGAAATGATAGATTAGCTCTAGTCCAGGGGATTCATAGAGGCACTGTGTCAGGGGATGACAAGCAGTTTCATTTCACAGAATCACACAGAATCACCAGATTGGAAGAGACCTTCAAGATCATCGAGTCCAACCCAGCCCCAGCACCTCAACTCAACCCTGGCACCCAGTGCCATGTCCAGGCTTTGTTAAACACACCCAGAGATGGTGACTCCACCACCTCCCCGGGCAGCCATTCCAGAACTTTATCACCCTTTCCATAAATAACTTTTCCTAATATCCAACCTATATTTCCCTTGGTGCAGCTTGAGGCTGTGTGCTCTGGTTCTGTCAGTGCTGCCTGGAGAAGGAGACCGACCCCACCTGACTACAACCACCCTTCAGGAAGTTGTAGAGAGTGATGAGGTCACCTCTGAGTCTCCTTTTCTCCAGGCTGATCACCCCCAGCTCCCTCAGTTGTTCCTCACAGGGCTCGTGTTCCCAGCCCCTCTCCAGCCTCGTTGCCTCCTCTGGACGCGCTCGAGCGTCTCAATGTCCTTCCCAAACTGAGGGCCCAGCGCTGGACACAGTGCTCCAGGTGCAGCCTCGCCAGGGCGGAGCACAGGGGAAGGATGACCTCCCTGCTCCTGCTGGCCACGCTGTTCCTGATCCAGGCCAGGATGCCACTGGCCTTCTTGGCCACCTTGCAGAATAAAAATCCTGTCCCTGGAGCAGGGTTTATTCCTTTCTAAGAAGTTAAGTCTGGATGCCTGTGGTCCATGAGGGAGTGATCATGGGTGGGTAAGATTGGTTTTAGTCTTTCCAGCCAGTGAAATAACTGGTACCAGGGTTATGGTTCTCCTTTGCCTGTAGCATGAATTCTATCAGGATATCAGGAGATGACAGTGTTGTGTGGGAACCCTCCCTATGTCTCTCTCTCTCTTCCAGAATGCTCCCCAGGGACTGCCAGATGCTCCTGTTTTCAGCTACTTTTGAGGATTCTGTGTGGAAGTTTGCTCAAAAAGTTGTTCCTGACCCAAACATTATCAAACTGAAGCGCGAGGAGGAGACCCTGGACACAATCAAACAGTATTATGTCCTGTGCAATAACAGAGATGAGAAGTTCCGTGCTCTCTGTAACATCTACGGGGCCATCACCATCGCCCAGGCCATGATCTTCTGCCATGTGAGTGCTTCCAGGGAATGTTAGTCCTAGTGACCCCCTCAGACTCTGCAAGTGCTAAAACCAAGGTAGACACAGTTTCCAGAAAGGAACTGAGAATGAAGTTGCCCTTTTTGGCTTCTCTGGCTCCATCTTTGAGTGAAATCCTGAAAGCCACATTAGCCCTGGCTGGTTTGTTTCCCTGGGTTTGTCCATCCAGGAGACAGCATTGGACTTTTTTATTCCTGAATTGTCATTGTTGTCCCTGAAGTGCTCTGAAGCAAAGGTCAGAGTAATGAACATACTTCCAAAACTCTAAACTGAAAAGAAAAAAAATGTAGGGTTGGAAAATGGATGAAAATAGGACATAATGAGGGTTTGGGAAGTCTTTTGCTTCTCTAGCTAATACAGAGCTGTTCCTGAGACTTCATTTCCCTCAGGTGATTGAGGATACACCTCTGGGATCTCACTGTGCATCACTGAGACTTGGTTTTCTTTTTCCAGAAGCTGCCATAATCATTTTTAGGGAAAAATCAGTGCTGACAGCACCGAACAGCCAGGCAAAGTGAGCTCAGACAGGATGAAAGTGTTCGGAATCTGCCACAGCAGTTTGCTTTTAGGCTGTCTCAAGACATAATTTGAGCTCAAAAATCTGTTTAATTCAAGGCTGTGCAGAGCCTCTGTGGGATTTCACAACTACATTCAGGCCTGACCCTGCCATTTTCCAAGCTGAGTAGTTGTGGTTTTGAGACAAGTTTGATGAGTTTTCAGTGTACACATGTAGTGTCAGTCTCCAGCAGAGTGAAGTCCAAGGAGCAGAGGACAAAGAAAACGTGTCTTATTTGATCAGAGGCTCTTGTGGTGGCTGAGGTGCATTGTCCTCCTTCTGATACAGTTTGTAAGGGAGACAAAAACTGAGTGGCCACAGAGCTTCCAGTGGGCCCTCAGAGAGGGTCATTGTCACTTTTCCAGCATTAAAACCCCCTCCCAAATGTGGGGCTGGCTGTGTGTTGCAGACTCGGAAGACAGCGGGGTGGCTGGCGGCAGAGCTGTCCAGGGAGGGCCATCAGGTGGCCTTGCTCAGCGGGGAGATGATGGTGGAGCAGAGAGCGGCCGTCATCGAGCGCTTCCGGGAGGGCAAGGAGAAGGTGCTGGTGACCACAAACGTCTGTGCCAGAGGTAGGATATGGAGGAATGGGGCCAGGTGATGCTCTAGGATTTTAGCTTTCATATGTTTCATGTATTTGTGATCCTGCAGTTCTTTACTGTATAACTCTAAACTGCACATACAGTGTTAGCTACTGCTTTCCTGTTTTGGGCAGACACAACAGTTCTTCTCCAGGCCTGGCAATCAGGGACACCTCACTGCCTCAGGCTTCAGGAAATTAAACAAAAGGGAGCTGGGGGGAGCAAGCCTGGGGTAAATGACTTCATTACCTGAAGCTGTAATTGAAAGATTAACCCTCAATATGCAAATGAACCAAATTTATAAAAGTGAAAAGTGAAAACCCGTGATCTGTTTTTGAGTGTGGCCCCTGGGGGGCTTTGTCTGCCTGAGATGTACCTGAAGGCCCTTCAGTAAATACAACCACTTTTATGCCCTTTATTTTGTCTGGCCTCTGTTTTCAGGTAGGCTGAAAAGGCATCCCAGAGAGGGCTGGAAGCAGCACTTCCTAAGATAACACATACCCCTGGCCAGCTCACAGGAACAATTCACATCCTCAGGTGTTCCAGTTGGGAGAAATTGGTGTCCTTACCCTGTGTGCCTGTGGGCAAACACAGGATTGCTTTTGGCTTCCTGCTGCTTGAGGTGGAAGAGTCCATCCTGTGAGAGTGGCACCAAGCCTGCCTTGTGCTGCAGACATTCAGGCTTTGCAGTGAACGTGTGCCCAAGTACGGAAAACTGAAAAACAGTGAAATCCAGTTTACTATCCCAGTAGGAACTTGTGGTGTAATTTGACATCCTAGAACAGTTAAGACAGGATTGTACTTGGAAAAAAACAAGTGGTCTTTAGAGCTTTGCAGGGAAGGAGAGTTTCTGAAATACTTAAGTGCTGGTACAGTTTCCAGAATATTTAAGTGCCTTTGCCTGTTTCAGTGGGACTCTCTTCCCTAACAGCTCCATAGTTTTTATTGCCACCCCGTGAGGGTATTGTGGAAAAGCTCAATTTCAGAGTGTGAGGAGGCTGTTCCTGCTCTAAAAAGATTTAAGTGAAGTTGTGTAACCCGATGTTTTCTTTTTGTCAGGGATCGATGTAGAGCAGGTCTCTGTTGTTATCAATTTTGACCTGCCTGTGGATAAGGATGGAAACCCAGACAACGAGACCTACCTGCACCGCATCGGCCGCACCGGCCGCTTTGGCAAGCGAGGGCTGGCCATTAACATGGTGGACAGCAAGCACAGCATGAACATTCTCAACAGAATCCAGGAACATTTCAGTACGTGCCCTCAGGCTTTTTCCTTTCTCTAAGCTATTGAATCACTGCAGAATTTGATTTGTTGGATGCTGAGCAGGTCTCAGGGTGTTTGTTGAGCCTTAAACGGGTGGCAGAGGTGCACAGCGGGAGTGTTTGGTGTAGCATCACTTGGGATTGTGACCTGCTGCCTCTGACAGGAGCAGAATAAATCAGGCTGCATTTGCTGTCTGCCTGGATAGTCCTTGAAGTGGATGTTCCAGGGGTGGGTAACACTGGAGTACCCAGACGGGCCTTTGATAAAAAGAAACAAGTTTTCATTTGTATTTTTAAAACCTGACTGAACATTTCCTGGTAAACCAGAACTCAGGTCCAGCTGAAGAAAGCAGCGTTCCCTTCTCTGCTCAGAGTTACGAAATCTGACCTATTTCTCTTCTTTCCCAGACAAAAAGATAAACAAATTGGATACTGATGACTTGGATGAAATTGAGAAGATAAATAACTGAAATAGCTGCTGGAACTGGTGTGTGCCCTGCTGTGGAAGCTCTCCCACTACAATTGGATCAGCGTTCGGATTGGCACAGCCTCTCAGCTCGTCCCGAAAAGGACTCTTCAAGATATGAGTACACAAAAATTACCTCATGTTCAAAATTGCAGTTGGACTTCAAATTGTGCAACTATGGGGAGGAAGAGGAAATGTTTACAGAAGCTTTTAACATTTCTTAGTTTAGCCTTAAAATGGGATGATCTTTGGAATTCTGAGAAATACACTTGCCAAAAGAGAGGCAATAGGGAATACCTAAAATTTTAAAAGGAAAAAACCATTATTTTCTTTAATTGGAATAATGTGCAGCATTTACCTGATCAGTTTAAATTCAACAGCTGAATATATAATGGACATAAGGAAAGGAAAAAAAATAATAAAAAAAGAAAACCTAAAAACCCCAAACAAGGCAGCTGGTTTTTGGCTAAATACTTAACTTGTACAAACTAGGATGTCGTTCTCTTTGGCGCTCCCCTGAGCTCTTTAAGACTCGTTTCTGGCTTTCTGATGGATTTGCCCTGCTTTTCCTTACAGAAATGGTCCTGAGGATGTCTCCAGTAGCTCCTACTCGCAAACACAGGTGCCGTGTCGCTTTGCTGGGCAGTATTTTCTTTTCCTTTGTCCTGGATTTGTTGGGATGGCCGCTCTCTGTGACGCGGGTGGTGGTGACACTACAGAAGTACGTCCCAAGTGTTTAACCTGGCTGCGGTGTGGGTGGGTGGGGTGGGAGGGGCAGTATGAAGGGAACTGTACTAACGGATTGCCTGATTAAATTCACCTCTGTGAATGAAATTCACCATGTCATTAAATGCACCGTGCTGTGAAGCTCAGCATGGGTAATGTACAGAGCTGTTGGGCTTCACCCATCAGATACGGGATTAAAAGAACAAACAAATCATGACAGCCTGGATTGACCAAAAAAATGTACCCTTAGTACACCAGATTTACCCGTTGCAGTACGTTTCAGTACCAGAGTTTTGAGTCAAATTGCTCAGTCAAATTGCAGGTGGGAAGTGCTCCATAGTGCAAAATAGGTTGTTGGTCCCTGCCCCGGGGTGTTCCATGGAGAAGGAAGGATTCACAGCTCCTGGAGAAGGAAGGATGACGCCTCCTGTGTGTTGGGACCACTCTTGTGCACACAGCTGGACACTGTGGGCATTCCCCCAGCCCAGTCTCCAGGAGAAGGAGGCTCCTGAACCAGAACTTAGGGTGCACAGCTCTTTGTTGGGGGGAATATGGGACATGCATGAGCAGCCATGGGCCTGCTACTCAGCGTGGGAATCATGTCAAAACAAATGTAAAAATTGTAAATTTAAACTGAATTGTTTTCTTTGCAATTTTGGCCATCATATTCTGTTCAAAGACAGGAATACGGATCCTTTTACCAAGTAAAAAAAGGCTCATTTAAAATGTACCTAAAATTTTAGGAAATTGTGCACCCTTTTATCAATTTGTATAAAGGCTTTAGTGAAGAAAAAAAAAACAGCTTAAAATTAAACTTTTTGTATTCTGGGGTGTATCTATTTTTATTCTGTTGGAATCCTATTTAAAGTGGCAGGTGAGTGAGTGCTTGCGTGTGGAGTGGAAGACTTGATTTAATCACCTACTTTCCTAGTACAGTTGAATGACCTGGTGACAGCAGAGTATTGGGTTGAATTGTCATGGAAGCTGCTGCTGGTCCTGTGTGCTGTTTCTAATGTACTTTTAATTGGAATTAAAGAATACATACTGAACAATCCCTTTGCTGACTTCTTGCTTTAATAACTTTGTTGGTGTTTAAAAGCCTCAGTAAGGACATTCTCAGCCTAAAGTCCTGATAAGTTTTATATTTGTGACAGAATGAATTTTAATGCTGAAATTCTTAAAAGATTCCCACAAAGAAGTTTGTTAAATTATGCCACACAATAAATTAGATCAGATAAATATTGTTCTTCCCCCTGTGCTTCAAGTTGCTGGTAAAATCTCCCCAGAACAGTTCTGAAGGGAAGAGAAGGAGAACTGAGGGAGAAAAGAGGTGTTTTCCCTGCACTGTGCTTGCCTAGATCAAGACTTGATACTTTTTGCCCATCTTTGGAGATGCTGTAGCCTGGGTGAGGTGATTAGAACCAGACTCATCCAGCTTTATCAGGAGGAACATCCTGCAGCACGAGAAACCCACCGTGAGCCAAGTTACTCTGAATTGTCTGGTTGTTCTGTTCTGGCTCAGAGCCCCTGTGCTCTCACAGCTGCCTGGTGGTCCCCAGCTCTGCTCACAGCTTGTCACTGATGAAGAGTGCTTCCTCCTTGGCTGCAAGCTTGTGTTGAGCACAGGCCGCAGATACAAACTTCAGGAAGGTGGTGTGGAGGGCAGCTGACCATCCAAAGGCTGATTTGGGCGGCCCCTGAGGCATTTGCCATCAAATCAAAGGTTTCTTAAGAGCAGGTGTGATGGATAAACCTCAGCTCATGTAAATCATTTCAAGTTCAAGTTTCAGGCTAAAAGGTTTTATTTAACACAGGATGGAAATACTCTGAAATACAGGAGTAACACAGTATGCTCAACAGGCAGAAATAGGGAATTAACTACCTAACCCTGAAGGAAACATGGAACACGGTCCCTTTTCCTGAAACCAAGTGAAATACTTTGTGGTTCCGATGAAGGCATCCGTATGTTTCCATACTGGGACTGCTGCTGAGTGATTCCCATCACCAACAGCAGCAGGGACCACTGTTCCATCAGATACTGGTTTACAAAGCTGCAGGACTCTGAACACTTGGTTTAGCATCAGGTACCACACTCACAGCCAGCACCAGCAATCAGCTTTCTGCTCCTGTTGTGTTTGTGCTCCTGGGCCGAGTTGGTTTGGCACTTATACTGAGCTTCAAAATAAATTTGGTTTGCCTCAAAACATTTAAACTCGTTCATCTGTGTGGCAAGTGGTCCATTGTTAAAAGAGATTAAAAACTACTGCCTTTGAAATTCCATTAGAAACTAGAAGATATTTCTCTTTTTTTAGCACAAGCACATTGTGTTTGCCTAAACCTGCCAAGTCACCCAACCAGCCTTTTAATGATGGTTTAGTAAAAGATGGCTTACTCCTTGAGCCAATTCCCAGCCAAATCCCATTAATATCTTATTTAAAAATTCTCAAAGCAGCACTTGCTCCTTGGACTAACTTCAGTGTAAAGGGGTTCAATGGAATGATCTGTAACATCCCTTCTTAACTATCCACCTCTTCTTACCTATGGATCACATGAGCCAAGTAAGAGAAGGAAAACTAAGGAGAAAATCCTGTTGCTCCCCAAGACAGCCAAAATAATAATTATTTGTTCTTAAAAAGATGATTTAAGAACTGGACTGAGGTTACCCAGAAAGACCGGAGTCCTCACAGCTATTTTACAATCAGTCTTGCAATTTAATACTTCACAATAACTCATTCATGTGTTATTACTGTTATTTCCAGATGGGTTTGGGGTTTGATCTCCTTTTCAGTCTCTTGAGAAGACATTTAGGATATGATAAGCTACTGAAGGTGGTCCTGAAGCTAAGCCAGTTCTGTGTCTACCTTCCCAAATGGTGTTTCTGCATTCAGAGAAGTGGTACTTTCCCAAAACAAAAAAAGGACAAGGGGAGAGGTCTTGGAAACCTGAGTTTCCAAAGAACATCAGGAACTTCAACAAACCAGAAAGGCTGAAGGTTGGTGGTGCTGAGGCAGAAATTTGTGATGGCACGGGTGACACAGGCTGTTCTGTGTGAATCAGGTTTATGCATCTGAAATACTATTTTCTGAAATACTATTTCAAGTGCTATTAAATATCCACAACTCTGCTTCCTGGGGACTTTGTGGGAGATAGAAGATTAAGAAGTAGGTGCAGGAAGCATCAGACTCTCGGTTTTTTGGAAGAAGCAATGCACCCCACTGAGCAGAAGGACCCACGGCGTCTCTGTGTGCCTAAAGATCTGCTGCATCGTGCTGCTCGTCCTGTCGGATGCACAGCACGGACTTGGGGAGGATCCTGCACTCCTGAAGGGACTTTGTAAGGTCAGAGAAGCTCCTCCGGGGCACCTCCGTGGTTTCAACGCTGCAGTGTTGGTAGTTGGCCAACAGTTTCTGTCCTGCCACAGCAAGGACCGTCTGGAGGCTGTCGGAGGGCTTGAAGTGGTGCTCAAATCTCTGCCCAGAGGGAGATCGGACAGCGAGCAGCACGTGCGGCTCTTCCGGGCTCGCAGGGGACACCCGGGGGCTGTCCTGCCTCACCTGCCTTCCCCCCTGCTCAGGGGCACAGCGCACGTGCGAGCTCTCTTCGGTGGGAATGCCACTTCTTGACAGTGTGCTGGCAGATCCCTGTCCCCCAGAAAAAGCCTTGATGGCTTTTGGAGCATCCTCCTGCCCCTCGCTCACTTCCAGCCGGTTGGTCCGTTCAGCCAGTGCTTCCACGGCGCTGCTCCGGCTGATGGAGGGGAGCACCCGGTACTTGTTCAGGGAGGAGGAGCTCTTCAAAGGCACTTGCTGCAGGAGCTTTGGGATTTTCCCAGGAGACACCTGGGCAGGTGGGAACGCCGCTTTTGTGAGCGGTGCTCTCCGGCTCTTCACCAATTCCTGGGGAGAGGCTGCCGGCGGGGAACACGGCACGTGGCACGGAGAGGCTTCCGTGCCCTGACGGTGGCTCAGACTTGGCCTCTGTCCCTTGGCAGATTTGGGCCTGGAGACATGCATGGTGATGGTGCTGGCCCACAGCAGAGAGGCTGTGCCCAGAGGGAAGTGGAGCTGAGCTGGTGCTGAGTCCTGGAAAGCCGCTGTGGCCATCGCACCTGTGGACAGGAACAAAGGGAAAAGTAACAGGAACTGGCCAGGAGATGTCAATCTCCCCGAGGCTCCCACGCTGTTCTGTGTGAGGTAATGACAGAGCAAATCTGGGGCATCACTGCGTGGGCATCACTGCAACCCTGCAGTGCAGTAACGGCCGAGTCCCAGAGTGTGGGAGATGTGTTCTTGGTAGGGACTGGCTTTGGCAGGAATTGTGTAAAGTTGACCCAGAGCTTTGGGGAGTTGTGCCCTTTGCCACTGAATGTAAGTTTTTGATGGAAAGAACAATTTCTTTCTTCTGAAGCTGGAAAGTCAGAGCAAATGGAGATGGGTGAAGCTCAGAGCACAGCTCTGGCCTTCTCACTGTTCCTGCAGTGGCAGATTCAGTTCCCGTTGTGGGATAAGACTGACTTCATATTTTAAAGGTATCTCAAGACCACTGAGATTGAAAAACCCTGATTCAATACACAGAAACTTGCTCTGACTCTCCAGTGACCAAAAGTTTGGTCCAAAAGTGTCCAAAATTCTCTGCTTAACAGAGAATGATTTACCTGAGGGAATGCCTGGAGCTCTGTCAGGGAGGTGTAGGTTGGATATCAGGGAAAGGTTCTTCCCCCAGAGGGACACTGGAAATGGGCACAGCACCAAGGCTGCCACAGCAGCATTTGGACAAGGCTCTCAGGGATGCACAGGATGGGATTGTTGGGGTGTCTGTGCAGGGCCAGGAGCTGCACTGGATGATCCTTGTGGGTCCCTTCCAGCGCGGGATAGTCCATGATTCTGTGATACAACCTCCACTGAGGAGGAAGCCACGTTCTGCTGCGTGTTTCCCAAAGGAAGCTGTGCCTGGAGCTCTCAGCTGTGCCAGGACAGCCAGCTCAGCCACTGGGTCACAACCTCACACCAACGTTTTGGAGAAGTGCCACAGGGAACCTCCTCTTCTGTTCCTGTGAGTTTTGTGGCAGCACTTACCAAGGGGGGGAAAAAAGGTCACCTTGGATTGCTTGGCATTCCCCAGAAATGACACAGTCACATTCAGCTGCTGTTTGTCCCCAGCAGTGCTTTGCTCAATGCAAACCTCAGGAGCTCAGCAAAGCCAAGGGCAAAACCTTACACCGGGCTGGGGCAATGCCAGGCACAGCTGGGCTGGGGCAATGCCAGGCACAGCTGGGTGGAGGAGGGATGAAGAGCAGCTCTGGGAGAAGAACGACCTGCAGAGCTGCCTCCAGCTCACGAGTCCCCCCGCACAGGAAGGACCTGGAGCTGCTGGAGAGAGTCCAGAGGAGGCACCAGGATGAGCAGAGGGATGGAGCAGCTCTGCTGGGAGGAAAGGCTGAGAGAAATAGGATTGTTCAGCCTGGAGAGAGAAGGCTCCAGGGTGACCTCATTGCAGCCTTCCAGTGCCTGAAGGGAACTGATGGGAAAGATGAAGAGAGACTGTGGGCAAGGGCCCGGGGTGCCAGAACAAGGGGAAATGGCTTCCACTGGCAGGGGGCAGGGTTACATAGGATCTTGGGATAAAATTCTTCCCTGTGAGGGTGGGCAGGCACAGGCTGCCCAGAGCAGCTGTGGCTGCCCCTGGATCCCTGGAAGTGTCCAAGGCCAGGTTGGACAGGGCTGGGAGCAGCCTGGGACAGTGGAAGGTGTCCCTGTCCATGGCAGGGATGGAACAAGATGTTCTTTAAGTTCCCTTCCAACCCAAACTCTTCTAGGATTCTATTCTAAACCAAACGGAGAGAACAGCCCCTGAGGACTTTGCCAGGGATGTGTTTGTTATTTAACATTTCATTTCTCCTCCAGCTCAGCACGGTCAAGGCAGAGTCCCAGCACACCCTGCCCAGCCCCAGCTGAGACAGACCTGTCCCTCCTGAGCCTCCAGCGGTAAGGGACAGGGACACTGGCCCAGGAGACTCATCCCAGCTTCCCAGGAGCCTGTGGGAGGGACAGGGGCTGTTCCTCCCCGTTGCTGCCGCTAACAAATAAACTCCAAGGCAACAACGCACTGAGGCGGAACTCCCAAGCGCCCGGGAGCACTTAGGAATATCCCCAGCGACTCTGCCACTTCCAAGAATGAACCCCCAACTAACCAACCAACCAACCAACCAAGCTGGCAGAAGCCCTGGCGGGGCCTCCGCGAGTGCCTGTACGCCCCAGCACGGCGCACGCCAGAGGGGACAGGCTGAACACACGGGCTCTGCTGAGGGCTGGCGTGGGGAACCACAGCCAGGGAGGGCTGCGCCCACGGTGCCCCCAAACGGTGCCCCCAGGGCCTGGGGGGCTGCGCACTTCACACCCTGACCCGCAGCACGCGGTCCCAGCTGGCCAGGCTGGAAGGGACAACGGCAGCTCATCCGGTGCCACCTCCCTGCCCCAGCATGGCCAGCCCAGAGCGCAGGGCACAGGACTGTGTGCGGACGGCTCTGGGGTATCTCCGGGAGGGACACTCCACAGCCTCTCTGGGCAATGTATTCCAGGTGTTTCAAGAAGTCCTTCCTCATGCTCAGGTGGAATTTCCTGGGCATCGCTCCCTGCCCACTGCCCGTGTCCTGGTGAGGGCCGGCACGGCCCCGGGCAGAGCCCTCGGTGCCACAGCCCGGCCGGGCCCGCAGCTGGGCCTGGGGCTGAGCCCACGGCCGGGCCCGCGGCAGGAGCGCAGCCCCGCCGGCAGAGCCCGGGCCTCTAGCGCGGCTGCACAGCGCCAGCAGCAGACCCGCTCCCTCCCCCGTGCCCGTGCCGGTGCCGGTGCCGCAGCGGCCCCGCTGTCCCTCACCTGCCCGCGCCCGCCGCACCGCGCCTCACCGCGGCCACCGCGGCACTCCCGGGAGCCGGCCCCGCCCCGGCCCCGCCCCTCCCGCCTCCGGCCACGCCCCTCCCGTCTCCGGTCACGCCTCCGGCCACGCCCCTCGCGAGCCGGCCCCAGCACCGCCCGGGGGAACGGGAATGGGAACGGGAATGGGGATGGGAATGGGGATGGGAACGGGGAAGGGAACGGGAACGGGGAACAGGGAATGGGAACGGGGAATGGGGATGGAAACGGGGAATGGGGACTGGGAACGGGAACGGCAATGGGAACCAGGATGGATGGGAACAGCGATGGGAATGGGAAAGGGTACAGGGAGGGGAACGGGGATGGATGGGAATAGAGATGGGAATGGGAGAGGGAATGGGAGAGGGAATGGGGATGGATGGGAATGGAGATGGAAACAGGCAGGAGTGGGGCAGTCGGGATGTCCCAGGGTGGATCCAGGGATGGGAATAGGGCTGGGACAGTCGGGATGTCCCGGGGTGGATCCAAAGATCGAGGGATAGACAGCTGGGATGTCCTGGGATGGATCCAGGGACGGACCCAGGGATGGGACTATCTGGGATGTCCTGGTGTAGATACAGGGATGGGCACGACCAGGCTGTCCCGGGTGGATGGAACCGGGGCTGGGAACGGCTGTGATGTCCCAGTGGGTCCTGGGGGTTGTCCCCAGGCTCAGGGACAGCTGTGCCCTGCTGTGGGCTCCGCACAGGGCTGTGACACAGCCTCAGGCCTGGCATGGCACAGGAGCAGCCCCGTGACTTTGGGAAGGTTCTGGAGGCTTTGTCCGGCCGGACAAAGGGAGGACAAAGGAATGGGGGGAGCTGGGGGTGGCTTGGGGACCTCTCACAAACTCCAGCCAGAGGTGACCCTGGTGCTGGGGTGTCCCAGCCCTCCCGCAGGAATTCCCATTCCTCCAACTCACCCAAAGCAAAACCACAACGGTGTCACCCTGCTGAAATACCCAAATCTTTGGGGGTTAGCCCTAACATTTTAAAACCAAGGTGCTACAGCCTGTCCTGAGCAAAGGCAGCAGGATGGCAGCACAAAACTGGGTTTAACCTCCCTGTGATTCAGTGACCACTGAATCAAACCAGACAAATAAACCTCAAACTCATGAATTCTGAGGAAAAAACCTTTTTAAAATTACACTTCACACACAAGATCACAAGGGGACCTAAAACACTTTTGCGGGAGTTTCTTTGCGCTGGGAAAGCTGCAGCTGGGAGGGAGGGGGACTTGTCCTGATCCCCTCTGGCTACAAATGATCCCTGAGTCAGTTTTCCTTCTGGGAACACCCCACATAACACCGACCTTTTCCATCTCCCCCCATTAATCCCTTTCTAAACCCACTCCTACTTAAGCAGCTGCTGCTCCCACTAACAGATGCCCATCGAAGGCAGCAAGAAACAAGCAATAAATTTCCACCATAAACTTGGGGTCTCCACCCTGCGGGGTGGGAGGATCAAGGCGAACCTGTGCACTAAAAAGAAATAAATTAAGGAGGGAAATAGTTTCCTATCAGCTCACCCCAGCCCAGGATGTTTAGCAATGCTGCAGATCAAAGCGCACGGGGTATTTGCACTTCAGTAAGGCCCTGAGCAAACAGATGGGTGGGTGATACCCAGCTCTCCTTGCTCCATAGAAAGGCTGAAAAGTTCCACATTTCCAATGGAGTAATAACTTCCACAGTTGGTTTTAAGCCCTCGTGTTTGTGGGTTAGTTAAAGACAGGGTTTAGCTTCATAGGGGCACTCCCCTGAATGGGTTCTCCAGAGAGAGGGAGGGCTTAAAATGAGGGGATTTGGTCAAAACCACATGTGGATCCCAAATCCACGTGATCCCAGCTCTCTGTTCTCCATTTATGTCTCTGGACAATGCTTTCCACACAGATTTATCAAAACTCTACAGCAAAACCCCAGATTTCTCCCCCCAAATCCAAGGGCCTGCAATGCTAAAGCAGGAGCAGCACAGACAGCAACTGCCACAGTGGGGAAAACCTTCTGCAATTTTGGAAGTATTTTGTGGAGGAGGGGGGAGAGGGATTGACTAATTTATTATTAGGGATGCCCTGGTTTTAAAAGTCAGGTGGGGAAAGCAGGGGTTGGGGTATTTTGGAGTGGTTTCTTGTGCAGATGGCAAGTGGGGAGGCAGGCGAGATGTCACTCCCCATCCTTAACAGGCCTGGATGGGGTTTTATTCCATTTGCAGCAGGAAATAAAGGGTCAGAGGGAAGGAAAACCCTGGGACAGACAGCTCTGCCACCCTGGAGGGCAGCTGAGAGGTGACATCCCTTGCAGCATCAGCTTTGGTGGCTCTCAGGAATTTCAACAAAGGTTTCTCTTCTTGACTCCAAACTAGTCTGGAGGTCATTTCTTTACAATTCCCAGCCCCAAATTCCCTTCCCCAGGAGCGTGGTTAATCCCTGAGGGTGGGGCCCTGCATATTGCCCGATACCTGCATCTGTGTCTGTGTTTGCTCTTGGCCCCACGGCTTCAAGGGAAAACAGCAGCTTTTGTTCCTTATCTTCTCTGGTTTTCTGTCTCCCTCGTGTCTCTGTATCATGTTTGGGTTATGGTAATTAAATAAATTGTATTCCCAAAGCATTCCAAGTGGGTTCTCATGGCTTTTCCAGCCTTTGCTGCCAGTGGTTTAAATTTCACAGACCCCTTGCCTTGAAAACCTGAGGGCAGAACAGGAAAACTGCAGACCCAGGAATTGCAATCCTGGCGTTTGCTGTTCTCCCTTGCAATTTGGCACAGCTGGATTTGGATGCAGCCATGGATTTGGGGGTCAGTTGCAAGGAAGGAGACAAGAGAAACCATCTTTGAAGCTTCAGGGGGTGAGTTGGCAAAACTGAGGAAATACTCAGCCCAAAGTGCTGTCTCTACACCTGGAACAGGGATTCAATGGCCTCTGAGGTGACATCCTGAGTGTAAATCACTTTTGTCCCACTTCTCCAGCCACCAAATCCCATGGATTTTAAAACCTTGGCCAAGGCCTTGACTGGCCTCATGCAGGGATGGAGATGGCCTCGTGCCCAGAGATGAGCAAGATGATAGAGGAAGCGTTGGTGCTCGCTGCAGTGGGAAAACTCATGTTTTTTGGGGGAGAGAAGGATGGGAATCAGCTCCCTGCTCCAGGCAAGCCTGGCTGAGGACAACTGACACCATCAGCACAGATAGAGGAGGGGGTGGGCCGCACAGGGATATAAACCCACCCCGCTGAGCTGGCAGCGCTGGAGCTGCAGGTCCAGGCAGGGTAAGAAGAGGGGATTTTACTGCCCTGGGGCTCATCAGGCTGCTCAGGGCGTGGGGGGAAGGCTGCAGGTCCTGAGCTGCTCCAGCAGCCCCAGGCAGGCCAAGCCACTGCATCCCTGCCAAGCCCCACATCCCCAAACTGGGACACAGAGCAGTCAGGATTCACTCGGGGATGCCTTACAGTGCTGCGCACCCACAGTGACAGCAGTGTCACCTGAGGCACTGCCCAGGTGCACCCAGGTCGTCTGGGCACTGAAGAAGCTTCTGTCCTGCCCTGGATCATCACCCATCCTTGTTGTTCCCTCTCCAGGGCAGCCCCAGGATGAGGAATCTCCTCCTTGCCGTGCTCCTGGCTTGTGGTAAGTGCTCTGCTGTCCCTGGCCAGGCCAGAATCCACCTACAAACCCTAAGTCTTTGTGCACAATTCAGGTTTTTGTTTAAATCTGGCAGTTTCTCTCTAGTGCAGTGCTCTCTAGCAGTGTAGAACTGCTGCAGTCCTGGAGGGTTGCTGAAGGGGAGCCTTTGGGATGCTGATGTCCATATTTCTTTTGGGAGGCCCTGGAGCCTGTTGTCACCTTTCCTGCCCGTGCCAAGCCCACAGCTGATCCTGGTGACGGGGGACTGCAGTTTGCAGCACGGCAGAGCCAGTCCAGAGGGCAGAATATCTTGTGTCAGACCAAATCCAGAGGCTGTAAAAGCCAGACTGAAGAAGCCATCCTCCCTGAGAGGAGGCTGTGGCTGTGGCTGCCCCAATCCTAGAAGTGTCCAAAGCCAGGTTGGACAGGGTTTGGAGCAACCTGGGATAGTGGAAGGTGTCCCTGCCCACGGCAGGAGGTGGAACAAGATGGGCTTGGCGGTTCCTTCCAGCCCAAACCATTCCGTGATTCCGTAATTCTGGAGGAGGGGATAAAGCTTCTCGTGGTTCCCATCCTGAGGGCACACGTTTCGGGCAATGCCGACCCAAGGCGATGCCCGTGCGTGGTGCGAGGCGCGGGGATGCCCGCGGGCTCCCTGCCCCGCTCCGGCCGCAGCCGCTCCTGTGCCCGCAGGGCTGCTCCCGGCCGGCGGCAGCGTGCTGGAGCTGGAGCGGATCATCCGGGCGGCCACGGGCAGGAGCGCCCTGCTGTCCTACAGCTGGTACGGCTGCTTCTGCGGCATCGGTGGCTCCGGGACCCCCGTGGATGCCACCGACCGGTGAGTACCAGAGCGGCCTCACCGCCCCCAGCTCCCAAAAAGCCAGCCCTCGCTGGCTGCCTCCCGGTGCCGGGGCTTTGCACCGTTCCCCAGCCAGGTCCCGCTCTTGCCTTGCCACCTCCTCTTGCTGGTCGCCTTCAGTTTGAGGCTGGACCTTCCCCTGGCGGCCAGGTGTGCCGAGGGAGGCTCTGGGGGCCGCGCTTTGACCTGGTGTCCCCGCAGGTGCTGCCAAGCCCACGACTGCTGCTACAGGAGGCTGAGGGAGGGCAGGTGCAGCCCCCTGATCACCCCGTACAGCTTCACCTCCAGCGACGGGCACGTCACCTGCAGTGAGTACTGAGCAGGCAGTGGGCAGCAGCACTGCCCCCAGCCCCAGCCCCATCCCAATCCCCAGCCCCAGCCCCATCCCAATCCCCATTCCAATCCCCATCCCAATCCCCATCCCAAACCCCAGCCCCATCCCAATCCCCATTCCAATCCGCATTCCAATCCCCATCCCAATCCCCAGCCCAATCCCAATCCCAATCCCAATCCCAATCCCAATCCCCAGCCCCATCCCAATCCCAATCCCAATCCCAATCCCAATCCCAATCCAAATCCTCAGCCCCAGCCCATCCCAATCCCCAGCCCAATCCCCATTCCAATCCCAATCCCCAGCCCCAGCCCCATCCCAATCCCCATTCCAATCCCAATCCCCAGCCCCAGCCCCATTCCAATCCCAATCCCAATCCCAATCCCAATCCCAATCCCAATCCCCAGCCCCATCCCAATCCCCATTCCAATCCCAATCCCCAGCCCCATCCCAATCCCCATTCCAATCCCAATCCCCATCCCAATCCCAATCCCAATCCCCAGCCCCAGCCCCATCCCAATCCCCATTCCAATCCCAATCCCCAGCCCCAGCCCCATTCCAATCCCAATCCCAATCCCAATCCCAATCCCCAGCCCCATCCCAATCCCCATTCCAATCCCCATCCCAATCCCAATCCCAATCCCAATCCCCAGCCCCAGCCCCATCCCTGGAGCCGGGCGCACACAAGAGCATCTCCTGGCTGAATCCAGCCCCGTTCCCGCCCGGCTGTGATGATTAGATGAGCATTGAGGGTGAGGGCAGGCTGGGGAGGGCAAGCGCCGGGACTCGCTGCTCTTTCCCTGCCCCCGGGGGAAAGGCGCCGCAGGGCTCCGTGTTTGCCCCGCAGGTAAGGAGCAGAGCTGGTGCGAGACAGAGACCTGCCTGTGCGACACCGCGGTGGCCTCGTGCTTCGCCAGCTCCCTGCACTCCTACAACAATTCCTACCGCTTCTACTTCAAGCTCAAATGCCAAGGCAGCAAGCTCCAGTGCTGAGGAGGGGGAATCTGCACACAGAGTTCCAGGGCTTGCCTGCTTTTCCCCAGCAAGAAAAGCTTGGGCTGGGGGGGCACTAAAGGCAGAGCCCCCAAGGCTCCTTGTGAGGTGCAGCTCGGGGTGAGAAGGGCACACACACCATGGATGGAGACCCACCAGTTCCTGGGAAGACACACCAGCTTCCTCTTTTTTGTCGCTTCCTCCTCTCTTGATTTAGTTTCCCAGCAAAGAAAACAGATACAATAAAAGGGATGCAAACTGTTCTCCATGGTGTTTTTCTGTAAGGGCTGCTGAGATTGAGGCACAGCAATGGTGGCTGCTGAGTTTGGGGAGCACTTCTGCATCCCACACCTCAGCCACACCATCTGCCTGACACCCCAAAACTTCCATGGACCCGACAGGGCTGTAATTCCCACATCTATCCCAATGTGGAGATACAAGTTTGGGGAACAGGCTGTCCAGAGAGCTGTGGCTGCCCCTGGATCCCTGGCAGTGCCCAAGGCCAGGCTGGACGGGGCTGGGAGCAGCCTGGGACAGTGGAAGGTGTCCCTGCCATGGCAGGGGTGGCACTGGATGGGCATTGGATGGGCTTTAGGTCCCTTCCGGCCCACACCAATCTGGGATTCTATGAATTTCTAACTCCTAGCTCAGAGGGCACATCCAAACAGCTTTGTGAGGAACGCTAACAAAACAGTCCCACCAATACAATAAGAGGCTTCACATCATGGGGATTTTTAAGTTGTATGTCATTTTTCTGTTCCTCTTGTCCAGAGTCAGGACAGCCTGAACCACAGCTCAGCACAGGGAGAAGCTCACGGGAGTATCCCCAGTATCTTCTGGGACGTTTGGCTTGGGGCACATGAGGATTTTACCAGGAATGACACAACTGCTCTTTTATATCTATTTCCTGCTATAAACAATTCCATAGAAAGCATTTCACAGAAACACATATGCAAACACACTAAAAGCAGGAAAACAATGTGAGGACATAAACTGATTACAAATGATTAATGAGGCAGTAATTAGCCAGAGGAGCATTAATGGGCTCTGAGCAATTCAGATAAGCACAAGGCACATGCCAGCCAGGGAGCATCACTCGTGACCCCAGAGACAAAGCAGAGCTGGAATCAGGGCTTGGCTGAAAACTTTGTCAGTGGAGGACAACAAAAAACTATTTTTCCAGCACAAAAGACAAAAGATAGACAAGTCACCTTCCTTCCCTAATGTCTCTCCCAAACCAAATCAGTCTGGGATTCCATAACTCTTGGAAATAAGGGTTAGAGAATAATCATCCACAGAGGACAGAAGATTTCAAAGCCTTGACCACATACACGAAGCAAGTGCTAATTTAGGAGGGCAGTTGATGACAATGGTTTCTGCAGGAGTGTGTAATGAGGGGTGGAAAAACCACAAGGAGATAAATAAAGGGAAGTTGAACTTTCTCACCTCAGAATACTCATTTTGCTTCTCTGTTTTCTCATGGTGGCTGAGGGTATAATCATCCAGTGTCTGCCCAGCCTCATGACTTTGGGAACTGCACCTGTGGAGATGCTTTCAGTGTTGCCCATAGACTTTGCCCAAAGAAGTGACAACTCTCCTTGGGCCACCTTACACCTCCTTGAAAGCCCCAAACTTGCTGTGTCCATGCCCAGCCTGAACCAGAGCTGTTCTTTTCCCTCTGATGTGGCTCCTTGGTGCTGGGAAGGGCAGAGGAGGCATCTCTGACTAAGGCAGAGCGTGTTTGCTTCCTCCTCAGGCTGGAAGTGACGCTGCTGTTCCACCTCATCCCACCCAGCACCAACCCTGTGCGTGGGGTACGGGGCTGGGGCATCAGGGGATTTCTGACATTCCTCAGAAGGGGAAGGATGGCACCTTCTCCTTTGCAGGGAAGCCCAGTCAGCAGATTTGGGTCAAAGGAGACCCAGGAAGATGAGAGCAAGCTATATAAAGCAAGCACAGCTGGCTGCAGGGCACTGCAAGCCAGCAGGGCTTTCTCAAGGTAAGTGGGGATGGAGGATTGCTTTCCTTCTTTTCCTCCTTTCACCAGAAGCTGTGGTGCAAGTGGGGAGCAAATGCCATGCTAGGAAGCAGGATTGAAGGAGATGCTGCCTGGGATGCCAGCCCAGAAGAAAAGCAGCAGTGCAGCCCTTGGCGGCTGAACATCCCTCCAAATTTTCTCCCTTTCTCCTGATTATGCTTTTTCCCACCTCTCCCCCATCTGATTCCCATCCCTTCCCATCCCTGATGCTTTGTGCTGAAACAAGGGGACATCTTTACCCCCTCGTTGCTATTAGTCCCCAGAGAGAGGGAGAAGCTCTGCTCCTGGATGATGAGGAAAGAAAGAAGGTGCTTGGTATAACAGAGAATGTTTTGGTTTCCTCTCCCAGAGCCATCAGAAGGATGAACTCTCTCCTCTGCCTCTCTGTGCTGTTTGTGTGGGGTAAGTGTCCTCTCTCGGTCCCAAGGCTCTCTGTGCAGTTACATCCATTGAAATTAGGACCAGGCTGGTGATTTCTCCACCTCTCCTCATCACCAGCTCTCCCAGACATGCCACAACTCTCCTGTGCCAAGCTGGGAACACATTTCCTCTCTGTTGCATTATAATTTCTAGGACAGCACCACCCTGGTGCCAGCTTGGGGGCTGGAGGGATGGAGCTGCTGTTGGAGAGGGCAGGGAATCAACGTGGTCCCCCTGATTTCCCCACCTCCAGACTTGTCCCCAGCCCACGGGAGCCTCTGGCAGCTGCACCAGATGATCTCAGAGGTGACGGGGAAAAATGCTCTTCTCTATTACGGCTTCTACGGCTGCTACTGCGGGCTGGGGGGCAAGGGGCAGCCCAAGGACGCCACAGACAGGTGAGAATCCACTTAAAAACCCCCTGCACAGACACGTTTTTGAATATTTTTAAATTTATGGGGTGAGAGGGAGAAAACTCCATGCCCTAAAGCTTTGATCTCCTGCGCAGATGCTGCCAGCTGCACGATACTTGCTATGAAAACCTCCTGAGGTACCACTGCGCTGCCAAGACACGTCCCTACCGCTACAACTGGCACTACGGCAGGCTCTCCTGCAGTGAGTAGGGCCCTGGAAAAGGGGGTGCCATCCCCCCCAAAGCCGGGGCTGACCCTGGGCTCCCCTCGTCCCGCAGGTCAGCGCTCCCGGTGCGCCTTCTTGTCCTGTGAGTGCGACCGCAGCCTGGCGCTGTGCTTGAGGAGAAACATCAGGAGCTACAAGAAACGCTTCCAGTTCTACCCCAACACGCTGTGCCGATGACGGGAGCCGGGATGCGGGACCGGAGCGTGCGCGGGTCGGCGCCGGGATCGCCCATCCACCCTGCCTGCGCTGACCACACCAGAGCCGCTGTCAATTAAATCGACGCGCAAATAAACAATGTTCTTGTTCAACGTCCCCGGCCTCCTGAGAGCCGCTGCTGGGCAGGGAGAGAAATCCCCGTAAATAATCAACATCTTCCCTAAACTTTCCAAGAAGTCGGTCTCGGCCGCTGCGTCACTCGAGGCTGCGGCCCGCGGGAGAGGAGAGGGGGGCTGGCCGGGGGAAGGGGCGTAGCACTCCGTGGGTTTGGGACTGACGATCCTTTTGGAGCTTCCAGTTGGAGCTCGCGGGCTGGACACGGAGGGCAGGCTTTCCCCGGGAGGACAGATTGACAGCGAGCAAGATCCCCGGTGAGCAGCCCCCCCCTCGCTCCGCTGCTCTGGAAAGAAAAACACGGGGAGATGTTGGGAGGAGGCAGCGAGAGGCCCGTGCCTGTAGGAAAAGTGTAATCGCTTCCCAATGGAAGCAGTGGGAGGCTGCGCTGCGCGGGGAGAGCTGCACTGGGTGCCAAAAGCGGTGCGACGGGAGGTGAGAAATGCTGGAGGGGTGCGACGGGAGGTGGGGGATGCTCAGGCGGTGAAACCGCTTGCTCTCGGCCAAGAGGCAGCAGCGCTGATGCGAGGGGGCACAGCTGCTTTCCTCCCTCCAGGTTTTGGGGGTCGATCCGATTTCAGAGGAAGCTTCTCACAGCTGCTCCTATCAAACTGGCCACGCTGCCTGGCTGAGCCTGTCCCCTGATTCTCCTCCTAGGCCCAGGTGAGAGGAAGATGAAGGTCCTGCTGGTGCTGATGATGCTCTTTGCCTGCAGTAAGTGCACCCCCGACCCACAGACGGGAGCCAGGCTCATCCCCAAACTCCTGTGCACTCCTCAGGGGGACTCCCAGCAAAGCCTCCTTCCCTCCCCAGTTCCCCAAGCCTCATTTCTGCACATAACTTACAAAAAAAAAAATAATCCCATTTTACGGTGACTCTAGGTGTGTTCACAGCTCATGGGAAGCACCCACGCCCATTCACACCAGGACTCGAGGGAAGCACCGTAGGAAACCTGACTGCCCATGGATGCTACAGGGGATGGGGCACCTCGAGGGCTTCAGTGGATCGGTACAGGCAACGCTGCCCCAGAGGGCCAACGCTGGTCCCAGAGGGCTAACGCTGGCTCCGGGGTAACCCCGGGGCTCTGCACCACCCCAGCAGCCCCCCGAAGCTTTGCAAAATGCAGACTGGGTGCTTGGCAGCAGCAGGAAGGAATCAGGTTTTCGGGAAGAAGGGAAAGTGATGCCGTGTTCACCCCTAACTCCATCCCGGAGTCGGCAGGGTGGTGCCAGTGACAACTGCCTGGTCCGTGGGATGATGGCATCAGAGGAGGGGGACGTTCCTGAAGCCAGGATGCGGGGCAGGGCTTGCACGGGGAGGCAGAGGCTTGGCGTGGGAACGGGCAGGACAGAGAAGCTTCTGGGCGATCCAGAGCAGGAGGAAGCAGAGCTGGCAGCTCTCCCGCCCGGCTGGCAGAGCCTGTGTCAGCTGGGGCAGCAGCAGCCGGAGCCGCATTCCCGACGAGCCCGGGCTCTCCTCCTCCCGCAGGTGCTGCCTGCTCCGAGCCTGCTGCTATGCCAGGCTGGCGGCGCGGCGCTGCCGCGTGGGACCCGTCCGGCCCCTCTCCGTGCCCCGGGCAGGGATCCCCACCTGCAGTGAGTGCTCGCCCCGGGGCTCGGGATGCCCTTTCCGCACCGTGCCCTCCTTCGCGGCGCCCTTTCCCGGGCTGCCCGGGGGAGGTCTCAGGGGCGCTGTCGGTGCCCGCAGGCTCGGGGACGCGGTGCCAGCGAGGCGCCTGCCGGTGCGAGCGGGCGGCGCGGCTGTGCCGGGCTCGGCTCGGCCGGGCTCAGCTCCGCCGCGCCGGGTGCCGGGGACGAGCCGGGCGCTGCTGAGGCAAGAACTCCCTTTGCGAAACCATCTCCGGGCTGATCGGCGAAGGGACGAGGCCAGCAGCGCTTCCCAGCCCTGGTGAGTCTCCTCCTCGGGGCCTTTTGGCTTCGAGGCGAGGACAAGAACCCTCCGGTGAAGTCGCGTCACGGCACGCGAGGAGGGGGAGCAGCGCTCGCTGATGTCCAGCACAGCAAAACAAGGAGGAGCGGACACCTGCCCCTCGTCCCGCTGAGGGGCTGGATGGGAAGCGTCCCCCTTGGCAGCCTGTCCGCTCCCTCCGCTTCCTGCTTCGCGGCAAATTCCCTCCTGTTGCTCCAAAATAAAACCAGAGAGCCCAAAGCACCGGTTCCCAGCGTGCAGTGACTCAGCTGAGCCCGGCCACCACCCCTCACCCTCAGACAGGTTTCCTGTGGAAGTACTCAGCAAAAATGACATTTGAGAGGTGACACGACTCGCCCCCGAACTGCCCCAATTCAGCTCTAAACCTTCAGGCTCTGAACATGTCCCGTTTTTCTGAGAGATGGAGAATGAGGCTGGTGGAAGGGCTGAGGGCAGGCACGATGGTGTGGGAGGGCCGGGCTTGGACTTCGATGATCCTTGTGGGTCCCTTCCAGCTCGAGATATTCTGTGATCCCCTAAATCTCTGCTGTGACAGCATGGCCAGGAGCTTGCCACACCCCCAGTGCTGAGCAAAACAGAGTTCTCACCAGAAAAGAATGTTTTGGCCCAATTCTGCAACAACCCTGAGCACATTCCTTAGGAAAAGGCAGCTCAGGCAGCAGCTGCTTCCCCCACTTCAGCATCCCCAGGTTTTGTGCCTTGGGGTGCTGACTCCGTCGGGTCTCCAGGCTCCAAACCGCCTTAGGGGGGCTCAGCAAGGAAATAAAGCCACAGAAACAGCAACAAAACACTTTCCTCAGGGGCTGATGCCCAGCTGGAATTCCCACCCTGGATTGCCCCATAGCTGAAATCAATGGCACCAGGAAATAGCCCTGAACTCAGGATGCTTCTGCCAGCTGCCACCCGGGAATCAGGGAATCCCCCCTGGAGGAGAGGAGGAAGGAGCCCTTTGCCCAGCAGCTGATAATTGCAGGGCATAAATCAATGATCAAATCCTCACCGAGAGCATGGAGGTCCCAGACAGATTGCAGGCTGGGACAAACTGAATCACACTCTCCCTTTGTAAATTCTGGGTGAATTTTAACCATCCATGAATTTTCCTGCTTGGACATCCAGCTGTACAAATCCATTCATACAAATCCTCTAAATGCTGATGTTTTGGCTCAGATGCTGCACTCCCTCAGAGCATTGCAATAAACTGGGCTGCAAGAGTTGTGGTTTTCATACTAGGAAACAAAATCCACAGCTTCCCAGGAGGCATTTGGCTTGGGGGGGCTTATTTCCCATTTGGAGAAGGGATCCTGCTAACCTGCCACAGGTAGAGGGGCTGGGGTGGAGAGGCTTCCAGTGGAGCTCAGCCAGTTTGATGGACAAGAATATCCCTTATTCCCCTGTGATAAAACTGGTTGTGGACTTGGAAAATCCTGAATTATGGCAAATTCTGGTTTAGCCAATTAACACCATCCCAGGGGACTACTTAAATTAGCCCAGAGAGCTGATGAGGCAAAGGGCCCATGCCAGAGGGGGAAGAGATTTTGCTGAGCTGAGTTCCCTTCTCTCAGTCAGCATCTCTCTGATTCCCACACAAGTTGCATCCTTGTTCCCTGCCTCAGTTTCCCTGCCAGGCCTGGGGGATTTCCTCCCCTGCCTCAATGCCTGCCCATGCTGGGGTTCCCCAAAAAGCACCACAAAGCAGCTGCAATCTCTGCCAGAAGCTATCTGCTAACTGATTGCTCAGTACCACCAATTTAATCAGACTCTCTCTGAGCAAACAACACAAGCAGCCTCTTTTTCCCCACCTTCCATCATACATCACTTGCATGTTTTATTCCCTGCCACTTGCTTTATTTTGCTTCTAACTAAAGGTGAACCACACACCTCATGCCATGAGGTATTTGAGAGCAAAACACAGTGCCCAGCACACATGGGGAGAGGGATGGAGCATCCCCACATGCAGGGGCATCTGAGCACTGAGAAAGCCCCACTATCAAGAAAGCCACCAAACATGGCCTCTGCTCAGGTCTATCTCCAGCCACAGCCATTCTGGGACCATGGGATCTTCCTCCCCTCCCAGTGCTGCATCTCACCCACTCTGGGAAGTTGACAGGGGAGGATACTTTGCACTGGCTGCATTTTCTCCCTGCCCAGCTAAGTCAGGATGGAAACAGTAAGACACAGAATGGTGTTTTCTAGACAAGGCATTAAAAAAAACCCTGTCATCCAGGAAGAAAGTGGATCATGGAATCACAGACTCCTCAGACAATCTCATTCCACCCTCTGCCATGGGCAAGGACCCCTCATACTAAGTGGTTCCTGTTCTCCCTCAAGTTCTCTCATTTTACTCAGGGAAGCACTGGGAATGCTGAGACACCCAGAGCCACGCACAGACTCAGCCCCAGGCTGCTCCACACACATCCAAAACCTCCTGCCAAGACCCCACACATCCAAAACCTCCTGCTGAGACCTCCACCATATAAGGCATCCCACAGCCTCCAGCAGTGCCAGGACACCTGCACAGCAGCAGGACCAGTATGGTGAGGATTGTCAATATTTGCCCACTTTGGGCTCCCCAGAGGAGGGGCCCTGCTGAGGGTGCACAGCCATAAAAGGTGTGACCAGCAGCACCTTGGGCTCACCAAAGCCCAGAGCCGCCACTGCCAGAATGAAGCTGCTCTCGCTGCTCCTCTTCTGTGAGTACCCCCCACAGCTTCCACCCCGGGAAAGCTCCCAGGCCCTGTCCATGGCCAGATGGGGATGGTGAAATTCCCATTTCTGCCGTGGAACGGTGGGATGGGAGGTTGCTTTTCCTGGTGCTCTTAACCCCCCTTCTCCAGTCCTAGGACTGGCCCTTGCCAGCTGCAACTTGGCCCAGTTTGCAGTGATGATTAAGCAGAAGACCGGGAAATCGGCGCTGGCTTACAACGGGTACGGCTGCTACTGCGGCTGGGGCGGCTCCAAACAGCCCCTGGATGCCACCGACAGGTACGCTGGGACAGGGATGAGCAGAGCCCCCGGCCCTCCTCACCCCCCTGGGTACAGCAAGCACAATCTCCTTCCTGCTCCTGAGGGTGGAAATAGCAACGAGAAAATTGTTGCTTATCCTTAAAGCCTCTGTAGAAGCGGTTCAGCAGCAGCAGCCGACAGCAAAGATGCTCGTGATTGATGTTTTACCATCCTGTCCCAACTGTCCCCTGCCCTGACCTCGGCTCTCACGCCCCCAGGTGCTGCCACGCTCACGACTGCTGCTACAAGAGACTGGTCGCCTCCGGCTGCAGCCCCAAAACGGCCACCTACAAATACATCTTCCGAGGAAACCAAATAACCTGCGGTGAGAGCGGGGCGGGGGCAGAGCTCCAAGCGGGGAGGCACAGCCACCCGCACTCGGGGAGCTTGACTGCCAACATCCCCTTTAGATCATCCTGGCCTGGAAATCGCACACAGTGAAGTGGGTGGAAATACAGGAAAAGTGCCAGGAATAAGGCAAATAAGTATCTGCTGGATTACGGTGAAGTTTAGAGCTTGGAGACTTCCCTGGGCAGGGGCCTTGTCCTTCCCAAGAGGCCGAACGCCAAGGGTTTGAGAGGACCCTCCCATGCTGGATGGGGACCTGGCACAGCTGCCCTGACTCCCCCAGAGTGAACTCCTTGTTCCACAGACCACAGCAAAGCACATCCCAGAGATCCAGGCAAATACCCACAGACACATCAGAGAAGGTGAAGTGAATGCTCCCTCCAGGGCCAGGTAGCTCCACATCCCAGACACAAGACCACCTGAGACACCCCAAACTCAACAGAGGGGCTGTGCACGCTGTGGGGACGGTCAAAAAACACCCCCTGACCCTCACACCCTTCACCTGCCTCCGTCCCCCCCAATTTTCTTCCAGGAAACGGGAACTCGTGCCAAAAACGGACGTGTGCCTGCGACAAGAAGGCGGTGGAGTGCTTCCAGAGGGCAGCTGGCTCCTACCGCAAAGCCTACAGGAACTACCCCAACTCCAAGTGCAAGGGCAGGACACCGTCCTGCTGAGCACTCCCGCCACGCTCCAGCTCCAAACCTGGCCATCAAACCATCAGAGCTCGGGGGCTCTGCCTCCCCTGTGGCCAGGCAGGACATGGCACAGCCCTGTGGCACCGAAAAGGTGTCCAGCACCTTTCCCCAGAGCCTTAGCACAGGGAAAACCTGCTTCCCACAGTTTAATAACTCATAAAAATGAGGTAAATCCTGCTAATAAAGATATGTTTCAAAATTGTGGCCAGTGTTGTGTTTTGGGACTCAGTGATGGAAGTGGTAGGTAACAGCATGGAGCTTGAGGGCTGATTTTTGAAGAAAATGTTCCTTCCTGCATACATTTTTTCTTAAAAAACGACCAGAAGTGACATTTTAGCAGCCAACCAGTAAATTTTAAGAGCTCCAGAGGAAAAAAAAAAAAAGCCCACAGAAACAGCAAGTGGCTGCTGCACCCCAACCCCAAAGCAGGCTCCAAGCCCAGCTTCTCTTCAGGAGCTCAGCCTCAATCCACAATCCAGACCCATCCCACTTCCAATGACTGTTTAAGCAATTAATGCTCACTGGAAGCACAGGGGAGCCCAGTGGTGGGGTCTCAGAGCCTTGGGTGGCTCTTTCTTGCAGACAGGTGTGTCCTTAAGCTGCAGCTCCATGCAGCCACCTTGTCCCACACCACAGCTGCACATGATCCCAAATTAGCCCTAATTACCTCTAACAAGCCAGGGCTGGCTGTACCCTGGGCCTTGATGGAGGCACCTCCAACTGTAATGCTGCCTCTGAGTTGTGATCTGCCTAAAATAAAGGCGTTTTAAGGGTAATTTATTTGGTTTCCACATCAGTGCTGAGGGCTCCTGCTTGACTTGGTTAAGTGTTTCACCACAAGCAACAGCACCCCTGCCTCAAGCTCCTACAGTAAATGTGGTATCTCTATAACTCCAAACCACTCATTTCTTCTCATTTTCTACAGGCAATAAGGATTCTAGAAGCTGAGACAGAGCCAATGCTGCTTTCTATGGCTGGTGCTTGCACCCAGGAAGCTCCAAGGAACCACCTCACAGCTCAATATCAGCACAAACCATCTTCTTTTATCCCACACTGGATTATGGGTCATTCTTCATGCCCAATTTCTCTCCCTTTCTGCAGCTCCCAAAGCCCTGCAGACATGGAGACCATGGCAAAGCTGTGAGATAAACAAGAAGGCAGCTCCTAAGTAGGAACAAGGGAAAGGAAACATGGAGCAGCAGAGAAACAAGGGCAGAAAACCCTTCCCATACACAGACGTGCTTATGGAGGTCAGCCAGAACCTGCCTAAATGCTTAAAACTTCCAGTTCAACTGAATTCCTGACCTGCAGGGGCAGGATTTGGGAAAATAAGTCCAGGGAAGATGATGGTGGGAGATAGGAGGCAGGGAAAGTGCCTTGCTACATCTTCCTGCTGTGTATTCGCCCTTGAGAGGCTCACAGTGGCCCTGCTGCAGCAACAGCCAAAACACCCTCATATTTGTCAGCCAGCTGCTAAGAACAAACAGTCATCCTCCTCAAAGCCCAAGGGAAGATCCAGGGCTTATTGTCCATCCCTGGCCCGTGGATTACGGAGCACTCAGCTCCACCAAGGAGTAAACACACACGATGTATGAATCACGGTGTTGTTCTGTTCTGCTTTCTTGCCTCCCTTCCTCCTCCCAGGAAAACCCACCATCAGTTTTCAAAGCAAATTCACTGCATAAACTAAGTTCTGTGAAGAATGTTGCACAAAGATTCCCTAGGGGGAAAAAAAATACATTGGGAAGGTGGGAATTTCAGTGGGAAAAACGTGAAACAGACAAAATCAGTTTTAACGTGTATGGATATGGAATGGCTGTGCAGGCACAAAGCTACCCTGGCAAGATAAAGGGAATTTGACTGGTTTGTCAAGATTTATGAGCCCAGCACACTAAGAGTTTATTTTAATCATATTACACTTGGAAATGAAAGCATTTTCAGCCCCAGATTTTGTTCAGGTATCAGAGGCCATGAGCTGTGGGCCAGTCTCTCCCTCTGCTGTTGGTGCTGCTGCTGCAGACCCCCCTTTCATGCTGCACACGATGGGGTGAGGTTTGGGTCCCCTCCTCGGCCTCCAGACCAACTCCCGTCACAGCTCTCAGGCTCCAGGCAACAACGAATGTCTTATCAGCTCTGGCTGCACAGGACAAAAACCCAATTCATAAAGATCAAACCTCTCACAGTGCACAACTGCAATTTCTTATCTTTTCAAACCTGCAGAACACACCTGCCTTTCAGACCAAAACACAGGACAGGGCAGGACACAGGTGACACAGTCACCTGCACTGCCTTGCCAAACCTGCCGTCACAACTTATCACACCCTCAAAGAACTTGCACTTTCTCCCCACTAAGCTGTGACTCACCTCCCTTTCCACTACAGTAAAAATGACTGTCTTGGAGAAAAAGGAATTCCTACACCACCAGTTCTTACAGGAGACCTCCTTTCTTTTTATTCTTCAAGTAACAGCAGCAGACCACACCAAGTACCAGCCCAGTTCTTGGCAGTTCAGTAAAAAACCCATAAATATTTCCATGCTGATTTATAAACTTTTAAGCACATAAAATTTTTCAAATGCAACACTCCTTCCTTTTAAAAAATCCCTTTCACCTCTGCCCTGGCTGCTGAGCTGTCTCCTGTGTGTAAGTGCACATGTGCTTTCTTCAAGCTTAGTGCTTGTTACAAGCCCAAAAACCTGAGTGGAGCTGAAGCACTGTGAGCTATAAATCAAAGGCTGATCAATCCCACAGTCATTCACCTCAATCCAAATTCTCAGTCCTACAGTGGAAAACATCACAGGAGTCAAGCTGTGCATCCTACTTGGTGACCTCACTAAAATGGAATTTAAGAAGAAGAAAAACCTACCCTGGAAAAAAGCTTGATTTATGATTTGAAATAGGCATGTTTCCCAGGGATCACTGCTGCTTGGGAGCTTCTTCTCAGGACTCGGTCCTTTGGCTATACTAATTTTAATTGGAGACTAATACCCATCCAGCTCCTGACTTGGACTAAAGCCCTGGTGTAACCCAAAAACTCTGGAACAGGGCAAAGGGGACAACTCTGCAGGTGTCCAAGTAACAACTCATCAGAAACTTCAAGCCTGCTCCTGTCACATTTTACTAGATTAGAAGAATCAGCTCTGCATTCTCATGAGTCCACTGGGATTATAGTTTTGGGGTTTTTTTCCCCCCTCCAGGTCTCATCTTAAAGGAGCTGATCCCAAACCTCAGCAAGCATGGATGCAGCAATCGCCATCTCCCTCCATGTATTCATCACTTCTGAACCTGCTCAGTGCAATGCCAGCAGCTCTAGTGAGATTAAAACTTGTCACTGCATTCCTGCATGGCAAACAAAAGAGGAATGTCATGTTTGAGACAGTGCTGGCTGACACACTTTGCTTTGGAAAGGACTCTGCGACTCTGTTTTCTCACTTTATTTGAATTTAAATAGAAAAAGATCCACCAGAAATATTCCTGAGTTGAGATTTGTTAAGAGATTGTCTGATACCCAGCAAGGTAAAATAAAGCTCCTCCAGGCATAACCAAAGAAAAGAAAAGAAAAAAAACCCAACAAAACCAGGCACATAAGAGATGTCAAAACAAATCTGACACCGTTGTGTGAAGAAAAGGTCCTCACCTTCTCGTAACTCCAAGATTATAGACATAAGTCTCTACTTCCTGTTAAGTTTAAACAACTCTTTTCACCACAGGTTGATGCAGAATCAATGAGCAACTGTCCTCCCCACAAGCAAAGGAAGAGGAAGTTCTTTTGTGTTTGGAAATCCCAGCAGAGATGGATTTTAAGATAAACATGGGTGCCTGGAAATTCTCCTGGGGGAATTCTGTCTTCATCAGTTTTATTTGCTTTTCTCATCAGAGCACTGAGTCATATGTTTAGGGCTGCCATGGCTTTGACCAGGGTGACATGGCTGGCCGGGTCTGTCTCTGTCCTGGTGTCTGCACTGTCCCTCTTGGTGGCCAGGACCTTCTGCCGGTGCCTCTCCTCCTGCCGCTTCTTCTTCTCCAGCCGCTGCTGCTCCTTCCTTTGCTTCTTGGCCACCTGAAAGGGAAGGATGACAACAAAAGTTCAAACCACACGTGCTCTGCTCAGCTGGGGAAAAGTAATAAAGGAGACAAGCAGATACCAAGGCAGCTGCCAGAGGACATTCCTAACTATTTATCAGGACTTTATTCCGAGTTGTTTAGGGAAGAGTGCTGCATGTCACCAGGAAATGTTTGTGGCAGAGCACTCACAGCTGCAGCAGTGACAAAATGCAGCGAGCAGAAGCTCTTTTTAACTGAAAGCAGAAGAGAGCTGCTGAGTAAGCAATGCTAAGGCACCCCCCAATCATCGGAGGGTGCTCACGTTGCTGCCAAACCCCTCACACACCTTTGGGTTTCTGCTGGCTCGGTTCTCTTCCTTGGATCCAGCTTGTCCCGTGTTGTTCTCTGCTTCACCTTGATGCAAGCTCTGATTTCCAAAGATTCTTGAGCCAGTTCCGTTCTCTTCCCACAGTGCCCTGCTGCAGGGGTTCTGCTCCCTGCCTGGGGGCTCCTGCTGCTCTTCAGTACCTGCCAACAGCAGAGGTTTTCCTCAGACATGCTCTACACCCAGGAGCTGTTGCATTGTCAGCCAATTCTTTTTCCCAGAAATCCTGGGGCTTTTTGGAAGCTGGACTGAAGCTGCCCTCACAACCTTCCTGAGCACAGAAGGCTGAAGTGGCAGCACACAAACCCCACCTCTCCTGCTCCTGTCCCCAACACCAACATCAAGGTCACCCGGAGCCCCAGGTGACAAACTGTGCACTCACCTATTCCTTCCCCTTCCTTCACCTGCAAGATGGCAAATATTGCAGATTCCACGTTGTAGTCCTCCACCTCAAGAATGTGGCTTACTAAATCCATGTCCTGTCCACAAGAGGGGAAGGAGAACACTGAAGAAGTTCAAATCTCTGACTTACATACACTTAACAACACCTGCACAACTGAGAGGGGATCATTCAGTTTTTATGCTTTTATGATCATTCAGTTGCCCTGTGCTTCATTTCTGAAAGGGTGAGGGGGAAAACCTTAAATTCCTGAAGCTATCAGAAAAAAGGAATATGCTGTTTTCAGTGAAAGCTTCCCTCTTAGCCCATTCTGTTCTATGCACCTGCACAGTGCCAACAGCCAAGAGTCACAGATTATCCAGTTATCTGGCATCTTCAATACCCCCAAAGGATTTCAGAACTTACAGGATTTGTTTCCAAGTGAATTTTTATGAGAGCCTCAAGACAAACCTTCCAACATTATCGGGCATCCACAAAAAAGTTGGTATTTCACCTGCATTTAAGAGTTGATTCTAGGATGAGATGCACCCTGATTGATGGCCACAGTACTCAAGTTTGTACAAGATGAGTGGTTTTTAGAATTTTTCCCAGGACTATTTCAATGTATCAAGGTTTGAACATTAGGCCCAGAAAGGCTCCTTGATACTTACTGAACACCCAGTTGCACTGCACACTTTTTGTACAGCATCTTCCATCTCCACCTCAGTCTCCTCTTCAGAGTCACCCTTCTGTGGCTTCACTTCCTCTGCCTTATTCGAATCATTCTTGCAAAGCATCTGAAGAAGAGCAGAGCCCAGCAGCTCACACTGATCACACACCCAGCAGATCACACAAGCATGCAATCCAACAAAGTCTGACATCCTAACAACAGTAATTATCATGGCACACTTTCCTCAGGAACATCCTGTGTCAAACCCTCTTGGAAACTGTGTAACTTCCACCATGGCTGAGAGCTTCCCACATCTCCCGCACTGCAGAACAAACTCCAGCGCACTACAACATCATGAAGCACAACAAATGAGCTTTTAAATGGAGTATTTTTAATATAACACCACACCTCAGCTGTGTGCAGAGAGCCTCAAGCACAGCACAACTACTCCTCAACATCAAAAAAGAAGATATGAGGAAGACAACTACATCTAGCTGTTGCATTTCCAGCACTTTCTTCCCTTCCCTCTGTTTTTCCATTTGAGATGCACGATTACATCATTTAGATGAGGTTGCTTCCAGACAGCCCACATCACAGCATCAGCTTTAAATTCACTTCCAGCCCAGAGGCTGAAATCCTCCTTCGCAGCCCCTCCCGAGAGAGCCAGCCTTTGCTCTCCCAGCACAGCACAGCAACCCAGCTCAGGGCTTTGCTCTCCCAGCTCAGGGCTTTGCTCTCCCAGCACAGCACAGCAACCCAGCTCAGGGCTTTGCTCTCCTAGCACAGCACAGCAACCCAGCTCCTCCCTCCATCCCAAACGAGAATGGAAATCAACTGGCAGCATTCCCCAGCCCTGTGTGTCACCCACAGCTGGCTCATTCCATCACAGCCCACCTCCATCCGAAGGTAGGCTGGAGCCTCCGAGTCATCGCTGAGCCTCCTGACGCTGTCGTAGTGCTCGCCGTGCCTGTAGGCGACGTGCAGCTCCCTGGCACCGCTCCTGTCTGTGCCCCGGATCTCAACAAAACAAACAAACTGCAAATGAGCATTTGCAATCGGCTTCAGCGCCTGATTTGTCAGAGTATTCGTTTTTTGCAGCGATGGCAAACACCGGGAAGGAAGCAAGTACATGGCTGCTGGAGCATTTCAAACAGGAAGAGAAGAAAGTATGAAAGCCAGATGTAAAATATTGGGTAGCTACATCAGAACAAACAAAACGTGGAATGAAAATATTTTTGTGGAAAGCTCAGAACTATTTCCTGAACTTTCCACAGGAGCTATCTGTTTTCTGGTCATCTTCCCAGAACCAGCTTCAGCAGAAGCTCCCAGGGAATGTACAATGTCAGTTTACTCTCAAATACGAGGGAAGAGAGGCCATTCAGTGATAGGAATAGTGGAAACAGTCACTCAGAGTAAATTTTGATTTGCAGGTGGGACAAGACGCTGTTTTAACAGCATTCCAAGCAGCTGTGTTTTGTTTTTAAAAGAAAGCAAATCCATGAAAACGTACTAACTCCATTCAGGAGCACTGTTAACAACCAACTGTTGCTTGGCTTTGTCAACACCAAGTTACAGCAATTTCCACAGAAAATTCCTGCTCTGTGTATTATCTGTACTGATGTGAGAATAGTTCCTACCCTGATTATCAGTGTCTCAAACTGTTAGATAAGAGCTACACAGCATTCCAGCTCCTGCCAGGAATGCAGAAAATCCCACTGCACTTGCAGACCAGCTTGGCTTGACCTGCCAGCCCAAGTTCACCCAACAGCTCTCCAGACGTCAGCAAGCAAAGGACCAGAACTCCTTGCTTTAGGGCTCCAGAGTTTCCCAACCCTTTTACGTCTGTGAACTGCCTTATCTCAGCTCCCAGACCACACACCAAGCCAACTTTCAGCCCTGTCTGCAGTCTGTGCTGCACTAATGACTTCAGGTTTTCCAACAAATAATTCTCCATTCATCTATTTTATACTTGCTCACCTTTAGGTTCCAACTCAACAATTGGTCATACTTAACTCCTGCTTTCTATTCTACTAAATTATTCAACTGCAGAAACGTGGTAAGATTTATTTTAAACACTTCTCTGCCAGAGCTTGAATAGGTATCTACCAAATCCCAAAGCTCTTGAAAGATTTGAACATTAGCCAATTTAGCTCTCATTAGGGAAGCCTCTTTCCACTCTGGAGTGGGCCCAGAGGAGGCCACCATATTGATGGAGAGGGATGGAGCAGCTCTCCTATGAGGAAAGGCTGGGAGGGAGAACTGGGATTGCTCAGCTTGGAGAAGAGAAGGCTCCAGGGTGATCTAAGTGTTACCTTCCAGTGCCTGAAGAAGCCGACAGGAAAGATGGAGAGAGACTGTGGGCAAGGGCCTGGAGTGCCAGGACAAGAGGGAATGCCTTCCCACTGCCAGAGGGCAGGGTTAGATGGGATATTGGGAAGGAATTCTATCCTGTGAGGGTGGGCAGGCCCTGCCACAGAGAGGCTGTGGCTGCCCCTGGATCCCTGGAAGTGTCCAAGGCCAGGCTGGACAGGGCCTGGAGCAGCCTGGGAAGTGGACACAGTGGAAGGTGTCCCTGTCCGTGGCAGGGGGTGGCATTGAATGAGCTTTCAGTTCCCTCCCAACCCAAACCAACCCAGGATTCTCTGATTCTATGAATACACTGAAACTGGTAAGTAAATTAGAGCTGCAGATTAAAAACACAGGGAAAAAAGCTAGCCTGTTATCAAAAAAGACAATTAATAAATAACCTACAAACCTCAGCTAACTTGAGTCTACAGTTAGACTCCATGATTTTAAAGGTCTTTTCCAACAATTCTATAACTTACAGTCACTATTAAAAAAGTTAAGGGGTGTTTAAAGACCAAAAAATTCCATGCAGAGATGCCGACCTGCAAAGAGCTTTTCATGATGGTACAACTACTCACAGTTCTCCTAACTCACAGCATTCTCAAGGGCCTGAGACAAGCCTTCACTAACAGCACTGCTCAGGCAAGGCAGAACCTCGTCACCAACTCTGTACTGACACCCTGGCATGGCCACTGAGAGGACATGAAATCAAGGACACCAAAATTGCAGTCAGTTATAACACTGAGGAACAACACATGAAAACCATCCCTGTGACCTCCCCTGAAGGTACTTCACCCACCTGTCCCTCTGCCCATGGCTGCCCATAAATGAGAGTTTAAATTGTTTGATTTTAGGAATCCACGTGAGGCTGTTTTAAATGTAGTTAAGACGTTACTGACAGCTTTCATCTGTTTTTTTATCTTTATTGCCCTGTTTAATCTATACACTTCATTGGTTATGTCTGTAAATAGAGGCCAGAAACAATCCTGACTTGAACACAGGTTCTCACTTGCTCAATGACCAGGCTGACTGAGCATGGACCCATTCCACTTGCCATGGAAAAACAACAAAAAAGAGAAAACAAGGCACCTGATGGATTACTTGTTTCAGTGCCCTCTGTCAGAGGAAACTACAGCTCTTTCCAGGACCTGATTAAACACCACTTTAAGGTTTTAAAATGTATTTAAAACCTCATTTCTCTATCTGTCAGAAACCTTGGCATTCCACATCCCACGCAGCTGGGAGATGTCAGATGGAGCTTCACTCCAACACAGTGGATGCCCTGCTACACCTTCATTTCCACCTTCCTGAATCTTATTGTACAGGTTCCTTAAGCCTAGCCCAAACCCCAGGGGCAGTGCAGCCCTTCAGAAGGACTCAGCAGGTTGGAGAGATGGGCAGGGAAGAACTGCCTGGAGTTCAACAAGGGCAATGCAGGTCCTGCCCCTGGGGAGGAACAGCCCCAAGCACCAGCACAGGCATGGGTGACCTGCTGGAGCATCTCTGCAGGAAGGACCTGGGGGTCCCATGGTCAATGAGCTGTCCCAGAGCCAGGAGAGCGTCCTGGGGGCCAAGAGGCCCTGGGGTGCACTGGGAGGAGCACTGGCAGCAGGTCAGGGAGTGAGCCTGCCCCTCTGCCCAGCCCTGGGAGGCACACCTGAGTGCTGTGCCCAGCCCTGGGCTCCTCAGGACAGGGGAACAGGGAGCTCCTGGGGCAGGGCGAGTGAAGGCTGCAGAGATGAGGAAGGGCCTGGAGCATCCCTCTGCCCAGGAAAGGCTGAGGAAGCTGGGGCTGGGAGACAGGACCAGATGATCTAGTGTGGTGCGCTCCAACCTGACCCGTTCCGGGATTCCTATCGGAAAACTCAGCTCAAATGCACTCTGACCTTCAGGAGACAGAGCATGGCACTGAAGGTCACAGCTTAAAACCCAAGTAAAATACTTTGCTGTGCCCCACATACCCATCTCTCATGCACTCACTATTTTCTTTCGTTTCCTCTCCTCCTAGCCAAAATCTCGAGAGTTCCCCCTCTTCAAAAACCAAGCACAGCTCTGCACCATGCCCAGATCATGGCAGCTAATGCTCTTTTTTAATAAATCAGGAATTTTCCACAGTACTTATATCCCTCAGGTAAAAATTAAGCAAAAATATAGAAGCTTTGTGTCTCACCTGCCACAGTGGAGTGTTGAGCTGATGAATAACCACATTTATTTGATTGTTCCTTGCAAAGGCCACAATAGCATCGTTGCCAGCAAAAGTACCAGGCTTGGCCAAATTGGCAACTAAAGGAAAAAACATTCACAAGAGTTGAAACCTAATTTCTGATACTTCCAAAAGCAGTGGAGGGACAACGAGGGGTGAGATTTCAACATGAGCCCAGGAAATTCTGGAAGGGAAATCCCACCTATGAAACAGTGAGTGCTGAGGCAAGAATTTGGCTGCAACATGAGGTAATGCATTTAAAGGACCACAGAAATCTCTAAAAAAGGCACTACACCCTTAGACCAAGCAAGGCCACTGGCTCTGATAGCTCAGAAGGAGGAGTGCCATGTACTGCATGACCAAACTACCTTTGTGCATCATCTCCATGGTGCCTGGCACATCAAAGGCTATATTTGTCTCTGGTTTGGATCTTCCCCTCGCTTCCCAGGAGGAAATACTGAATGCCAAGGAAGAAGAAACCCAAAGAAATCAGCTATTCACCAAAACAGCCAAATACCGACCAGTGTTTAAGGAGAACGAGATAATTTTTCTTAAGTTCCTTCTGAAAACACCCTATTTTTACACCTTGCCTTTTTGGTCTCTCTTGCCTTCTCCCAAAATTAAAGTGTCTCCCAAATTTAAATAATGTCTGGGACAAATTCAGTGTGGATTAAACAGCTCACCTTCCCACAGCATCACAACAGCAATAAACGTCAAGTCCCTGTTTCTAACAACTAGAGAGGAGCCCTAAGGTAGTTCTGGGATGAGGAAGTGCTTAGCAAGGAGCTGCTCTAAGGAGCTGCACGACACAAGGATGGCTCCCAGGACGTCCCACGGAGCCCATACCGTGTTTGTCAAAGGGCACATCGTCCTCCACGAAGGGCTCGAAGTCGCCGCGCTGCCTCACCATGAACTGCACGGTCTCCTGGCGGTGGCGCAGGTGGTTCCGGGAGTGCCCCTCCAGCTGGTCCCCCAGCGCCCGGAACAAGCAGTTGCTGCAGAGAGGGAAATGAGGAGCGGTGTGTCCGAGGCAGCAGAAGGAACACAGGTCACAGGGAAAGGGGCTGTGCTCATTCTGCCCAGTTTAGCAGGGCTGTGAACGCAGAGGAGCGCTCATTCCCGCTGCTCGGAATGGCTGGGTCTGAGTGACAGTGCCGTGGTAAAACCGCTGGGCTAAACTGTCCCACACTGACACCAGACAAGGGACATAAAGCAACGAAAGACAAACAAATGCCCCACTGAGCAACTTCTCAGCAGGAACGTTTACTACCTTTTCACCTTCTAGAAAAGAAGGGGGTGAAAGTATTCCATGAGAACATTTATGGACCTTCCTATGCTCAGTTCTGCCGGACACGGGAGCCCCCGGCCCCCTGGGCACCAGGGCTGGGACTGGCCGAGCCGTCAGGCCCTGCAGAACCACAGAGACCAGCAGAGATCCCTGAGGGGTAGAGCGGGGAAATCCTCACCCCTGCGGAGCGCAGGGCCCACTTCAAGCGGGAGGGGAAAATCCTCGGCCGCCGGGACACGGGCTCACCGCCCCGGGAGCGACGAAAGGCCTCAGCCCCGGGGACACGGGCTCACATCACCCGGGGAGGAGGAAGGCCTCAGCCTTCAGGGCTGGATGTCGGGAGAAACCCCGGGGTTGCTGGGGACACCCGTCGCGGCGCTCACCCATCTCCCGGCACCTCCCGCAGCTTGAGGCCGAGGGCCCGGAGCTGCCCGGCGAGGCCGCCGCTGTCGCCCGGCGCGGGGCGCGGGGCCGGTGCGGCGGGGGAATGCCGGGGCCGCCGGCCCTTCCTGGCGGCAGCGGCGGCGGGCCGGGCCTTGCCCGCCTGTTTGCGGGACATCCCCGCCGCGCCCGCGCCTGCCGCACCGGCGGATCACGTGACCGCGCACCGGGCGGCTCACGTGACCGCGGCGCCGGGAGCGGGGCACGTGATTGCCCGCCCGCCCGGGATCGAGGAGGAGGGCACGGGCACCGGCACCGGCACCGGCACCGAGCGGTTCCGAGGGGAAACTGAGGCTGCGGATGGAAAAGCGGCCAAGGGAAGAACGGCGCAGCCAAGCGCCGGGAGCGGCGTGTCCGCGGGGAAAGGCTGGGGAGGCTGCTGAAAGCAGCGCCACAAATCACCTGTGTTGTACCCAAAAGCTGCCGGATTCCGGCTAATTGGCCTCTGCTGCTAATTGCACTCCCCCGCCAAAGAGCATTTCCCTGCTGCCCGGCACAGCTCCCGGCCTGACCTCACGGGTGGGCGCTTTCTGCTGCCGCTCTGCCCCGGGACACGCCACCGCAGACCGTGTCTGCTCGGCCGCAGATCACCGCTGCGAAATGGAACTCGCAGCAAACCAGGGATGTGAGCAGATGGACTACCCGCGAGGTGGCACCAGGAGAACAGGCGTGACAGCAGCGGCAGGGCCAGAGCGGAGCAGAGACAGCAATGATGAATTAAATGTGATAAGCGTAATAAACTGAACCTCTGTGTCTTGCTTCCCTAGCACTGAGGGAGACGCCTCACAGGATGCTGGAAAAGGAGCACAGCAAGATGGGTGATTTGTGTGGAGCAGGGCTCTTGGGGAGGATTTCCTGCCATTGTCTTGCTCTTTGGCTTTTCCACCTGTCCCACAGGAACCAGTTAAAGGAATCACCCAGCAGCAGCAGCCACCAGGGCATCGCTGTGCCCGTGACTCTGATTTCCTCTGCTGGTGTTGTGGCAGAAACTGCCCGATGCTGTCAGAACTGCTGCACATCAAGTCCACAGGAGGCCAAGATGAGCAGAGGGCACCTCTCCCATGAGGGAAGGCTGCGAGAACTGGGATTGTTCAGTTTGGAGAAAAGAAGGCTCCAGGGTGACCTGATTGCAGCTTTTCAGTACCTTTCTCATCCGGGAGCTGACAAGATGGAGAGAGACTGTGGACAAGGCCTGGAGTGTCAGGACAAGGGGGAATGGCTTCCACTGTCAGAGAGCAGAGATAGATGGGATATTGGGAAGAAATCCTTCCCTGTGAGGGTGGGCAGGCCCTGGCACAGGGTGCCCAGAGCAGCTGTGGCTGCCCCTGGATCCCTGGCAGTGCCCAAGGCCAGGCTGGACGGGGCTGGGAGCAGCCTGGGACAGTGGAAGGTGTTCCTGCCACGGCAGGGGGTGGCACTGGATGGGCATTGGATGGGCTTTAGGTCCCTTCCGGCCCACACCAATCTGGGATTCTATGAATTTCTAACTCCTAGCTCAGAGGGCACATCCAAACAGCTTTGTGAGGAACGCTAACAAAACAGTCCCACCAATACAAGAGGCTTCACATCACGGGGATTTTTAAGTTGTATGTCATTTTTCTGTTCCTCTTGTCCAGAGTCAGGACAGCCTGAACCACAGCTCAGCACAGGGAGAAGCTCACGGGAGTATCCCCAGTATCTTCTGGGATGTTTGGCTTGGGGCACATGAGGATTTTACCAGGAATGACACAACTGCTCTTTTATATCTATTTCCTGCTATAAACAATTCCATAGAAAGCATTTCACAGAAACACATATGCAAACACACTAAAAGCAGGAAAACAATGTGAGGACATAAACTGATTACAAATGATTAATGAGGCAGTAATTAGCCAGAGGACCATTAATGGGCTCTGAGCAATTCAGATAAGCACAAGGCACATGCCAGCCAGGGAGCATCACTCGTGACACCAGAGACAAAGCAGAGCTGGAATCAGGGCTTGGCTGAAAACTTTGTCAGAGGAGGACAACAAAAAACTATTTTTCCAGCACAATAGACAAAAGACACAGACAAGTCACCCCCACCCACTGGTAGAACACAGAGCAGATAGACATGGAGCATAGATTCATCCCAACTAGTTCCAAACGTTTTATGTTAAGAGTGTAGTTGTCCCTCTTGGTGTCTGTTCCAACCTCCAATTGTCCCTCTTGGTGTCTGTTCCAACCTCCAACATCTGCAAGGTGTTTTTATATTGTTCTAGTAATTACAAATCAGGAGATTTTAAGACATTTCCATTTTGGACATGGGAACTGACAGAGCAAATTTGAAATTTCTAAACTAATGTAATAGTAGTAAGTCTGTTTTCTACTTTCCTGAGTCTTTTTAACAGCATGAACTTGGTTACAAAGAGTTATATGAAATGCAAAAGAAAATTTTCTTTTTAAAGATAAATGAGTCTCACAGTTCACCAGCCTACTTCCAGACATTCCTGCACTTTGATACCAGCTTCTGCAACTGAGAGATACTCAGGCTCCTAAAATTTGGGGTCATCCAAAAGTCCATCAAGCACCACCTCGTGCCACATCAGCAGAAACACAGCAGTGCTCAGGCACTTTGACAAAGTTTGCTTACGACAAACTTTCTGTTCCTCAGCAAATGAGAACAAGTTCTTCTCACCTCATCCCCTTCCAGCGAGTTCATGAGATTAGAGCCTTCCTGAACTCCTTGCCCTCCTCATCTGCAGTTGTTTCATTTCTTTCTGCTGCTCCTCTCTGGGAGGGAGGCATTGGGACTTGGGGGCACGGGCAGTGTGAGCATTCAGGTGCACTTGAGGCTACCAGTGTGGTACTGTGTGTCTTCTGCTGCTAACATTGACCTCATCTGGCTTTTTGGGATCAGTGATCTTTCCCTTCTTTCATTCCTTCCTTCCATGGGACTCTTGCTAAGAAACCATCTGTATTTTACTGCTCAAATAAAAAGGCTGAAAGAAATTAGAGACTGAGGGATTTTGTTCAGGCGTTTTTTTCAGATGAGATGAATATTCACAAAATCACTCAAGAAGGGCACAAGTGCACGAGGTTGTTTGGTGAACACCACAGGAGAGAAGATGGTCCCACCCTCTAGGACACTGGTCTTGCTTTTAGTTTTCTGATCTCTTTCATGGACTCCTGAGAGGCCCTGTGTGGGCCTCAGTCATGCTTTAGTTTGTACTGGAAACCTTCTGATGACTAAAACAAACAGGACAAAAGAGTTATCCTAGGCTGAAAAAAGAGATACCCTAGGATAAAGGAGCTAATAACAATTGGACATTCAACAGTCAAATTAGTAATTTCAGTGTCATTCTTCACTTCATGCTGTCCGGTAAGAAGTGTTTTTAAACCAAGAGCAAACTTCCTACCCAGAGAGGCCAAAACTGGTGATATATGTACTTTAATCAAAGCACTGCATTCAGCACACCAATGTCAGAAACAGGTAATTCCTCCAAGCCTGTCACTATCTAGCAGAGCACTGTTTGGAGAACGATGAAATTGCTTTCATCTAAGAGACTTCTAATTTAATAATAATGGTAGTGTCTGGCTGTCAGAGTGGTCTGCTAATGCCATGGAGTCTGCTTCCGGACAGGTATTGCCCACTGATATTATCAGTCATTGTAAACTGTCTTGGCTGGGAAGTCAATCATTAACTCTGGTCCCCATGTCATAAAAACATCATATTGTAAGAGCACGACTGGCTTAAGGCTCTCACCAATCAATCAGGCATACAGCAGGAATACAGCAACACATAAAAGGAGCCAGAGACTCAGGAAATCCTTCAGCTAAGGGGAGACAAGCTGCATTGAGGTTTATCTCCATGGAGAAATCCACTGACAAGCCAAACAAGGAAAACAGATTGTCAGCTGGAGTACTGCAGGCTGAGGCAGACAGTCCAGCGCCCGTGGCAGGAGGTGCTGCAGAAATGAGCGGAGCAGGATCTGTAACACAAAACTCAAAACGTGAAAAGAGAGTGGGATTCACTGAAGAGTGTACTGAAGAAATGGAGAAACCTTCAGGAGCAGAGAGAGACAGTCCTGCTGCCTTTAAACCAGCAGTTTTGCAACAAGACTCTCCAAACTCAAGGCCGCTTGCTGTGCTAACGGACACAAACTTTCCCGAAATGAGCACGTTGGACCTGAACCACCAGTGCTCAGACACAGCCACCCCGGACATGGACTGCATGATCTGCTTCAACAAGTACAGCATCTACAGAGTCCCAAAGCTCCTGGACTGCCAGCACGCCTTCTGCGCCGTCTGCCTCAAGCTGATCCTCAGGAAAGAGGAGAACAGCTGGACAATCACCTGCCCTCTCTGCAGAAAAGCCACCTTCGTGTCAGGAGGGCTCATCCGCACGCTCCAGAATAAAGAAGATATCCTGGAGCGCTTGGAGAACCTTGATTCAAACCCTGAGGTGTACATCTGTGCCCTAGGGCTGGACGGCAACAGCTGGACCCAGAGCAGCCAGGACATTTTGCACACAGAGGAAACCAGCCCAGCACACAGCAGCCTGGCTGTGCAGAGACTCCTGCTGCTCCTGCTGCTCGGGGTGATCCTCGCCATGCTCATCCTCCCCTTCATGTACTCAGGGAGGGTGAAATGGGTAATTTGTCTCCTGCTTACTTTGGGGTTGCTCATGTCTATGGTGCTTTGCTGCACTCCTAAATTCCACTGCAGGTGCAAGAAGGACTCCCCTGCCTCCTGTGACAAGGAGATCCATGTTGTTACTGTTGCCTGAAACAATTAACCTGCCGGTCCCAGAGATCAGGGACTGGGCCAAGGTGCATGCTGGGCACACCAGTGAGTTTTGGACTTAAAAACAAACTCTCAGAGAATAAATTCAACATTTGGCTGAGCTGGCTCAATGCCAATGCACACTGTTGTTAAATCTCATTACTGCAAACAAAATGAACTATTTATATGTTGATATTTATGTGGTTTTATACTTTTTTTTTTTTTTTTTGTAATTGTGTTGGTTTGCTTTTGCCATTTTGTTCATGTTTGTGTCCCCTCCTGATCAGCCCTGCAGGATGTTATCTGGAACACCTGGGAGGTGATGTCCTGCAAAACCCCGGGGGTTGCTGCTCGCACTCTGAAAACATGGACACCTTTCCTTGGGACAGAGTGGGAAATAAGGCTGCTAAATCAGGGAATGGGTGTTTGGAAGAGAGTTTTTTAAACCCAGATTATCACCTCAATCCCTGGCAGGGATGGGAAAAGGAGATGTCAGTTGATGTCATTTGAAGTTACACATAAAATTGGAGAGAAAGAGGCAAAATCAACACTCCAGATCTTGGTTTGTGGCTTGCAAAGGGCAAGGCTCAAAAACCTCATCACCCTCCAAATTGCCCACATTATTTAGCACTGAAATAGTTCCTCTCACCTTAATTCCTTTATCTGGCAGCCTGCAGGCCTTGTCTTCTTGCCCCCTTTACATTGCCCTAAAGATGCTCACAGAGGTGAACAGAAACCCACTGACTGCTGCGTCACACCACGCGTGATATTTTTAAATGGAATGTCTCCATTAAATTTAAATGATATTAATTGCTCATTGACTTCTTTGTTTCAATTCCTCATTGACAATTAATGTCAAAACAACTCCTAGTTTCCTTATTGACAGGAATTGCAGCTGAGAAAGTGTATTAGGGAATCTGCAGAGCCAAGTTGGTGAGTAAAGCAAAGCAGTAAAGTGTTGCAGTGTTCCTTCATTTAAAAAATACTTAGTTGCTAAGAAAATACCCTGAAACTCAACTAAAATTAAACTGAGGGAAAAAATAGATTTCTCTAGTTAAACTGTATGTTTAAGAGTGTCAAGGATCTCAGGAGACCTTGGATCAGGTAAATATTTGCGTTTGATAAGAATGGAAACTGATGTCCTGCAGTTGCTCAGTATATAAATACACAGAGTGTCTCACAGCAGATAAAACAGATTAGACTAAGAGGGTAGGAGCTCTGGTGCAGCTAAGTCTTGGAAAACACAGGTTTGTTTTCTGCTAGGAACAGGAGCCTTCAGGGAATATAAATCCTTTGGACTTTCTCATCTCTTTGGACAGCAACAGGCTTACTGCAGGATACATATGACATTTGCTAATAACCAACCAGAAAAAAAGCTGGGGAAAAAGGCAGGTAGTTTTAAACCCAAATACTATATTATTCCAAATATAAAGACTGGACCAGATATTTAGCACTGCACTGAAAATAATTTTAGAAACACTGGGCAAGTCTTAAAGTTCACAGAGAATATTCTTGTCGAGTTCCCTTCACCAACACCAGTGGGTGACTGGTACTGTAAAGGTCTGTAACAAATTAATTAATATTGGCCTGAACAGATTACTCGCAAGGGATCCTGCAAGAAAATGTATGTTTTCAGCACATGGGTGTGAAGAAATGAAAACAGAATGAACATGACCAGTGAAATCGCTTATTATGCTTCACCCTACCCTTCCAAAAGAATTGTTTTATTACACTACTTTCTACAGAGCCAAAAAAAAAAAAAAAGGTCAAAAGGAAAGGGCAGCATACAAAAGGGTGATTTCCAGGGCAAGACTGGCCCTCTGAAGGAATCCTTATGGAGCCACAGAATTACAGTGCAGCACCTTCCAAGTTTTCCTTGTTTTCCTTCAGCAGTTCCACTCAAATGTTTTTCAGCCTGAGAGCCACTAACACCCAGGTGACTCAGAGTTGACCAATGCTGGTGGCAGTCATGAGGCTCTGGAACCTGCTATCTTTTGAACGCATTCCCGTCTGACAAGATAATTAGGCTCAATAACCATGCAAAACTTTGAAGCGGCAATTAAGTTCATAGAGAAAAGGCTAATGGGATTATATTCCTATTGCAAAATGTAAAGGATTTCCTTGCACTCAAGTTTAATTCATGCCGGTCATTTTGTTAAGAAAGTTTCAGCTCTGAAGTCCCATTCCCTGCTTACCTTACCTGGCTAGCCCCTGATTTCAGACAGCGACTGTGTAATGCACTGTGGCCTGAGAGAGAGGGAATTCTAACGAGGAATGGGGCTAAGCAGCATCACCTCAGCCCTCGCCATCCCCTCAGCCCTCGCCATGCCCTCAGGCGATCCCGGGCTCAGCTCGGTTGGTTGGAGCATGGTACTGACAACACCGAGATGGTGGGTTTGATCCCTTCTGTGGGCCATTCACTTCAGGACTTGGACTTCATGATCACTGCGGGTCCCTTCCAGTTCAGAATATTCTGTGATCCCCTCAGGGCCCTGCACCCCCTCGGCCCAGCGCAGCTGCCGCCCTCCACGCACTCGGCTGTGCCGATGGCGCAGCGCCGGCGGGCAGCCCGGGCCGGGCAGGAAGGGGCGGGCGCTGGCGGCGGTAGTCGGTGCTCGGTTCCCGGTTCGCGGTGCTCGGTTCCCGGTGCTCGCTACTCGGCCGGGCCGGCGGCAGGTCGGGGCCGGGCCGGGCGGGTGGGAGAGGGGCTGGGCGGGGGCAGCGCCGCGGGCTGAGGGGCGAGCGGGCGGGACCGTCCCCTCAGGCCGCTCCCTTGCTCTGGCGCTGCTTCCTTCACCTCAGCGTAGCCAGAAGCGCCGCTTTCCGTAAATAAGTGCCTGTGTTGGAGCAGCAGAGACTTCAGACGTGAAGGACTTGTGGTAAACGTGAACACGGGCAGCTGTGGCGGTGTCCGCCCTCACAGCTTCCCCAGCTGAGGTGCTGCCTTCACGCTTCTCAATGTGCTGTTCCCTCTCCGCAGCTTTGCTCACTTCACTGTGAGGACATCGCTTCTCAGCCGCTGCTGTGCCAGCCTTAGGATTAACTGAATTAAACACGCTCACTTTTCCAACTACTTAAGGTTTGGGCTTCTCCGTGTCCCTGTCGCCTCGGGCTCTGATCCCTGTGGCCTATCCGTAACGCATTTATGTGTTCTTGCATTGAGACAGAACTGAATTGACGGCATTCTGTGTTTATACCTCATATCTAGAGATTAAAAGCAGAGGCTGGGGTGCTCCCAGCACCTCTGGAGCCATGTGCAGGTCCCCAAAAAATCTCTTTTGCCCAAATGTTTCCACAGTCACAGCGTTGTGTGTGATGCGTAACCACAGCTGGGCCGTGCTGTCTCCACTGTGCCTTACACGGAGCTCTTTGGCCAGCCCCGTCTGAATAATTACCTACAACCACTCCTCTGAAGTTAATGAGATGCCTCATTAACTTTGGGAGGTTGTGGAGATGATGGTTTGGTTGCCTTTGTCGCAGTTTAGTACGAACACGATGCCAGCCTATCTCTGTTTCCTCTTTCAGCTGCAGGGAACACATGTATCCTACAGCTTTAGATCCCCAAAGGAATTATCATTCTGCTTTCCAAACAGGATTGTGTCATGGGCTGTATAAAATACATCATTTCTCAAGAAAACAAAGGGCTTTGTTTGAAAAATGAGAGCTGGAAATGATAAAAAATTCTCTTTAAAGTGGCAGTTCACATTATGGCAATGCTGTTGATTGCTGAACTACATTGTTCAAGGCAGGGATCAGAATTCCAGTGCCATGAGACTTAAAAACTTTTGGAATATGTCTCTAACTCTCAATTCCCTCATCTTGGATTTGTGGCAAAACTTCTTGGCCCAAGTTTTCTTTAGTAAATCATACATTGCCCGTTTTTACGCTGTATGTCTGAAAATCCCAAGCCCATTTTTTCCTTCCTGTTTATAAGGAAAAAGATACCTGTGTAGAGGGAAGTACATTGATCTGAACATCTTCAGAGCAAAGCCTTCCAGAAACTTTCTCTGGGTATTTTAGCTACTCAGCACTCTGAATTATTTGTTGCATGCCAGGAGCCACTGTGGTGTTGCTCCATTATTGCTCCATATTTTATGTGATTAGGAAATTAGGTTAAACAATTGTACTGCTCATGGATCTTTTTTATCTGCTTCACTTTTCATATGAGCCCAAGTTAAGAAATCAATACATCCGTCAGGGAAGGGGGTTTTATTTTCAGTGCTGTCTCCCATAATGTGTCCAGAGGTGAGCAGACATGACAAATGATTGTAAAATTATTGAAACTTTAGCATTGGATTATTCCTGGGAAGATTGGTCTGGAAGTCTGGATGTTTCAGGTTTCTGAGTGGGAAGGCAGGACAGACACCTTTCCTAAAGGACCGTGACAGGTGGCATGCAGATAATGAATTCTCTTTTAAAAGAGCAGGTCCTGTTGAAGTTTTTTTTTTTTTTTTCTTTTAGGGCTCTAAAATGCTCCATAAATGGTCTGCATCACCTGGGAGTCACTTGTAGTGTCATGGGCTCCTAATTCCTATTTAGCCAGGGTGTAGAAGAAAGGAAACATTTTAATTTGAACAATAAAAGGAAATGGGTGATTTGGGCCCCTTAGAAACTGATTGGATCTTAAGGTAATCAGTAGAAATTCCAGGAGATGGAAGTGAGCCCTGGACCACGTTGTTACCCAGGTTGAATTTGAAATGAGTAGCTGTTGTCTGAGGTCTCAGTTTGCTGCTGGCACCATCAGGGGAGCAGCTGGAAGCCCATCACTTGGAAGTGTGCACATCTACACTCTAAAAAATAATACCTTAGCCCAGCTCACGGTCCGTGTGGTGCAGGGATCTTATTTTTAGGGAAAGAACAGTGGTAGGTTTTATAGAGGGGGAATATTACAAGCAAAGCACAGCAATGACCGTGGGACACATCAAAGTCCTTCTCAGAGGCTGCAGCTGGACTCTTCCCAATGCTGTCAGCAAAACAAACAGAAGCAATTTGGGCTGAGAATGAGAGAGGAAAATTATTTTCCAGGCAGCTGTACTGGTCCCTACACCAGGGGCAGAGCTTTTATTTTCATGTTATTTTTGCAGTAAATGTGGGACTGATAGGCCTGAACAGAGCCCAGTCCTTTTGCATCCCAAAAGGAACTTGTCCTTTTGCAGGTTGAAATATTTATTGTCAGCTAATTTTGTGCAAAGTGTTTGAAAATGGGTGAACTGTTCATCTGTGTCCTGTTCCTGTGTCTTCTTTGGTCACAGCAGTGTGTTGGGGGCAACAGACAGACTGGACCCGGTCAGACTTGACTGAATTCCAGCAGTAAGTGTGGCAGTAAAAAACAAAGTCAATTTGTCTCCTCACTTCCTGGTTTCCAACTGTTTGTTGTTGGTTTTTTTCCTACTGCTTTTTCCTCCTTGAACTTGCAGGTGAAAATGGCTGCGGAGGAGAAGTGGAAAGGCTGGGCTTCGAAACAGCGAAAGGAGGCTGAGCACGGCGGGGAGAGGGAGCCGGGCGTGCTCCTGGGCCGGCAGCTGCCTGAAGCCGGGAGATTCGCGTACGCGGCGCTCTGCGGGATATCCCTCGCCTGGCTGTTCCCCGAAAACGAGCAAAGGTACAAGTGGGGAGAGAGGCCTGGGCAGGCCAGGTGGAGTTTGGGTGGTGGCTCAGCCTGAGCTGGTATCACACTCTGTGCAGGGTCCTCTGAAGCTGGGGGAGTGGAAGATCTTTTCTGTCTTGCACCTGTAAGGCTTTTACAATTCAGCGCAAAACACATCTCTTAACACTGCAGACATCAAAGCATGTTCTGAAGCAAGGTCTAGTCCCACTCAGATTATTTCCTTGTTTATTTAGCCAGTTTGTTTAGCAATTCACCTTCTTCTGACTCCTGATGCTTTGATTTTTGTGTGAACTGATGTTTGAAATCAAGGACTGCTCAAAGCTTCCAAAAACACCCAGTTGTAGAGCCTTGAAATATCCAATTGTGAAGCCTTAACTGCTTCTGTTGCCTTACAGCTCCTTCAGGACAGAATTCATCAAGGGCTTTGTGAAGTGGCTGGACCTGCCTGATGCTGTCTTACCTGCCATGACAGCCTTTACTGATGGCTTAGGAGGTGAGGGCACAGAAACTTTCACTGAAATTTTGCTGAAGGATCCCATCTTGAAAGAAAATCCACTTCTCATCACCCAGGTAAGTCCAGGTGCTCCCCTCGCCCTTGTTTGCTTTGCAAAAGAGGTTTGTCATATCTGTCTGTTTGCAGCTGTAGTGCTGTTTGTGCAGTCAGGGAAATGAAATCAATATTTCTGATAGGCATTTATTTATAAGCAGCTGTGGGGGGACTGGCAGTCTATCCATAAAGACCTCATGGAAATGATGAACATGAAGCATGGTCACTGTCTGCTGAGTTGTGTCTTTGATGGTTTCACTCTACAGAACAGAGAACTGACAAAGTTTTTGCTTTGATTGTGTTACTGCAGTGGTCTCCATTCATACATGTGTTGTACAGATTTTTGTGACACCCTGAACACAGTAGACACGATTCTCACTTGTTTGAAAGCCCCTTCACTATGTATGTATCACAAACCACCTCCACACACATGCTTCAAGGAGCACTATTTCCAAAGTCTTTTTCCCAGAGTACATTTTGACCAGAAGGAAATGATCGTGACTTTATTTCCTTTCACTGAGGAAGTGAAACTGGGACTGCTCCATAATGTTCTGCTGTGAAAGCTGATGGAAAGATAAAAGAGGTGAAGCATTTTGGCAGCATTTGCTTTTTCTGGGGAAGATCTCTCTTCATCCATCCTCATGTTATGCCTTGCAGGGTGAAGAGAGCGTTAGGCTGCTGCTGGTGCCACACAGAACGTGGGCACTGTCACCCTGTGCCAGACACCGCAAGTGCACCCAGGGCTCTGATATTGACTGATGAAGGGCTATCACACGCTTACCTTGAGCAATGGCCTTGCCGAACAGCAGATGTGAGAACTGGGTTGTGTTAGGGGAGATAAGAGAGCAGTGAACTTCTCTGCTCACCTTGACCGGCTCCCATTTCCTCAGTCACCTTTTTCTCTCTCCTGTCAGTCCATGAAATGCCTCAGAGGATCTGCTCCTGGTCCAAATGTTCTTCCAGTGCCCGAAGTCTTACAATAGCACAAGGACGGCAACAGAGATCTTAATAATTTAGAGCAGATCTTCTAAAATAAAAGTGGCTCTTTGGATGCTGTTTCCTCAAATTCAATACATCCACTCTCATTCTTTCTGCCTTGATGTGCTTCCTGCATTGTTTCCCTCATTCTGTCTGCCTCAGGATGATTTTCTGCGTTGAGGCAGGTTTTCCTGCGTTGGTGCTGAGTTTATTAAGGATGAAATTTAGCTTGTGCTTGCTCCGAGCTTATGCTGCATGATAGTTCCATGTGCTTGTACAAAAGTGGCTCTGGATCAGCAGGAGCACATGGGATTTTGCCCTGACAGGAAACTGAGGATATCCCCTGGATTTTGGTGGAATACAGAAACCATAAACAACTTTGATCAGTTGAAAGCAAAGATGAGGAATAACTATCAGTTTAATGCCACAGTAGCAATCCCTTACACAGTCATCTGCATGTGGGCAAGATGATTGATTTTGTCAGAGGAGAGGCAGAATGAAAGACATCAGTAGAGCAAGGCAGCAGAGGTGTGTCTGGAAAAAAAACTGGTGTGTGGCAAACATCAACGATAAGCTGAGATCAGCTTTTTCCTTCTTACCTGGAAATAAACAGGCTACGGGACAAAGCTTTATGAATTATTGATCTTTTGCTTTATGGTTCTAGTGCTCCTTTGTATTCAGCTGCTGCTGATGCAATATTTACTGTTTATTAAGTATCTCCTTTAATTGCTCGGCATGTTCAGTGGCAGGGCCTTCCTGGCACTAATGCTGCATTTTTGAAGGTCCTTCGTGTCAAAGGAGCTGAAGAGATGATCCATGAAGTCAGGAGATGAGATGTGAGCTCACCATTGATTCAATGAACATCTGAGGATTATGGATTGTTATCTTTGTGTCTTTTGTGTCATTGCAGATGACTAACACACAGGCAGATGGTGGTAACTGAATCCTTTAAAGACAGCAGTCATAGAAGGCTATGGGTGTGGTTTGGGAAAGCAATGTAATAAAAGAGGTGTAGAAGCTGTGATAGGTGATTAGATGTTGAAAATTCTTATAATGAATATGTTTTTTCTCTCAACATACTTAGAATGCCCAGTTTCCAGTGGTTTCCTGCCCACATTCACTGTAATGTGGATTTGGGGCTCTGTGTTGTTAAGGAAATGGGTTTTGAACTTGCATCAACTCAGAAAAAGCTGGCAAAGACTGAAAAAAGACTCCCGTCTTTTGTAAGGCTTTTCAGTCATATGGGTGGTTGTCTTGTCATGCAGTTTTCGTGGAGATTCAAAACACTGACTTCACAATAAGGCTGCAGTATAACAACTGCTGCTTAGGGAGGAAAACAAACCAGTTGTGAACTAATCTAATCCCTGCTGGTTGGATTCCAGCTGCCTGCATGTGCAGTACGTGCACAGCCTAAACTGCAGCCTAAATTTGAGTGAGCTGACTGGCACGGATGCCATAAAAACAGTTGTTGCAGTTTATCACCTGTTTACTTACGTGCCTCCCTGACCTTTTGGAAGGCACATGTGTACATGTTTAGGCCAGATTTATTTGGGGTGGTTTGATACTGGGCAGACAGGACAGGACCTGAGTCACAGCTCCGGCTCCCTGAGCCTTAGGGAGAGTGTCTTGCCCACAAACCATCACCTCTTCCAGAGGCTGCTTATGGCACTCCGTGGAAAATTGTGGCAACAGGGTCACAAGCTTCACCTTATTCTAGACTCAGGGTCCTTTGCTTGGATGGCTTTTTGCTCAAGGCTCGCAGCCCTGCACCTTCTGCTGGGCTTTGACACCTCTGTGCCAATTCTTCCGCCAGAAATGCACCCCGAGAGGAGGTGATGGTGCCCACATAGTTGATCCCTGGGCACTTCCAGTACTCAGGCTTTGGGAAACCAGTTACATCCCTCCCTCTGTACTGGTGTCTCCAAGTCCCACACCCCACCAGCCAGCCTGGGGAGCAGTCTGCAGTTTGTCCTTCTTCTAGCTGGTTCAGGATGGTTTGTTCTGCATTCTGCACTTCTCTTGTGTAGGACTCTCAGGTTAGAGACGTTTTTACTCTACAAACTGTGCTTGGGAGCTTACAGGACTAATAATCATAAACTCTTTGGCAGCCTCCTACATCTTTGGCTGCATTTTTTTGTGTCCCCATAGGGCTGAAAGGATTCTGTGTAAAATTCAGCTGTGCTGTATTTGTGTGTAGGAGAGGAAAGCAGCTCAACTGAGCTGGTGCTTAATGTAGTCACATAAAGAGCTTAGAATTTGTCCAGTGGCAATAAAAGAGGAGAACACAGTTGTAAAAACACTGGCCTCTTTTTCATGGATTTATCCATAGAAACCATCTATTGAATTGATTTGTTTTTCCATTTTTTTAATGGTAAAAAGCCAACACAGAAGTCAAGTCCCTCAATCTTGACAGATGGCCGTAAATTCTGAGTTTTTTAACTCACTTAATCCAAAAGAACTTCATGCCAGTTCAGCCTTACTGCCTGAAGCTGTGAATTCCCAGAATGCCAAAGAAAATAGGGGCCATTAGAGGAACATTCAAACCTGTTAGTGATGTTGCATATGTGACTGTGGGGAGCAGAAGGCATTAGAGTGGGAGGATTAGAGCCCTGCTCCTCTAAACTTTGAAGTCTGGTGTAAGATCAGGATCATAACAAAATAACAAAAAATGTGGGATGCCTTAGCATATACCAAGCATTATCTGCTTCTGTCCAGCCCTTTGTACTGGTCTTCAGAGAATTTTGGACTGGTTTTGCTCTGTGCTGCCTCACTGAACTGTAATTTTCTGCTTCCCTCTTCTGAACTGAGCTGCTGCAGTAATTCAATCAATCTGATGGATTTTATGCCTCCATTTTGATCCCTCCAGACCTACATCATCAAATTTAAATTGAACATTCTTTTTTTTCTCTCTCTCTTTAGGACCTTTTATCATTCTCTCTTCAAGATGGTAAGTTTACTTTTTCTTTGTAAAAATAATATAGTTGAGTTTACATCTGATACTTTGAAGTGCTCAAAAAGGTACTATCCTATTTCATCTCAGCTTCCTCTCTGGCAAAAGCCGCACACTCCTTTCCTGCATCCCCTTCAGGAAAAACAACTCTTCATTTAGGAATGGTTGATAATACCCACTGGAAACTGAGCAGCTCTTCACCTCCTTACCTTCACACACCATACATTGCCAAGCAGATGTAAATGGTGGTGGAGTGGGGTGGTTTTTCTCCAATGGGAGAATCAGGTGATCGCTTCGTTTGGGAAGGCAGTAAAGCTGTTTTGAAAATCTCAGCCTAAAATATTTTCTGCTGGTTGCCTAAAAGAAAAAAAAATATCGGGGTATAAATTCCAGAGTGTCCTGTGAAGCCCATTATAAAGAAATGTGATTCTTCTCATATATTATATTACACATAAAACAATTCTCTGGCTTGCAATCCATTACATGGATTAGTCTGATAAAATTAATTAAATAAAGACTGTCTGCTGAACAGAATGTTCATTTCTAAAAGAAGCCTGGATTCTGTCACTACTTGCATTTTTTAAATCTCTATGTTTTAACATGTTCTCACAGGAAAGAGCTCACTGGTTGCTGATAGCCTGTTGCACTGCAGAACAAAACAAGTTTTGTTCTTGCTTTATTTTTGATGGAAAATTGACAAGTCAGTTATTGCAAAACCGCTTATTTTGTGAAGCTGGAATTTAGGAGAAATCTCTTTCCAAGCCTCACTGCCTTCCCACCAGGCTGGTGAGGAAGGAGCCCAGCAGTGTCAGCAGACAGAAAAAAGAAGGGGGCTCGTTCCACCTGCCTGGACTTGCAGGACGTGCCACATTTCGGGAAGGAGTGAAGATAAATCCTCTCCTCATTTCTCAACTACGCACAAACCTCATCAAGAGTGTCATTTAAGGCTATGGAATTAGTTTGTTATCTTGGTAATGATGGTAATAAACAATCTTAATAGATTGCCCAATGCCATATTTGATCTACGTGCAGCGGGTATCACAGACATTCTTTGTAATTGGGTCTTGCTGGTATCTTCACCCACCTTGAGAAAAAACAATTGTGTTTTTCATTCCAGAGTGCACCAAGAACCCTTTATAAAAGCCAAACATCAGGAAGTAGTAGGTGCTGCTGAGAGAAACACATGAAAAAAAGCAAGAGTTGGCACAAATAATTTAAAATCTATTACATTTAAGATGTTTTTTCTTCTAAAGTGTCTTTTCTTGAAGAACACCTACTTACAAAACCAGGAGTATTGAGTTCTGTTGTCTGCTGTTGTCTGAGTGCACTGTCCACTCCTGCATCTCCAGCAGGGAGTGTAAAAGCAAACATTTGTCCGTGGTGCTGCTGGAGGAGCTAGTGTGTAGCTTTTACACTCCTGAGTGCCTCTTGCTGCCACCAAAGGAGAAGATAAAGCTTTTTCATGGAGGTGCATTTTTACAAAATGCCACCTTCCTGCAGTGGTGCAGGTGAGGTGGGCTGTGCCCAGTTACCCACACAGACATGTTTGATATTTCCAGTTAGCAGTGGTCCTGCTGCAGCATTTCTCTGTTGAAAAGTTGCCAGCAGGCCTCTGCCGCAGAGAATGGAGACCAAAGGATCTGAGATCCTTTTCCTGCCACAGAGGCTTTACCTGGTGTGGTGCCTCTGTTTGCAGGGAAGAAGGATTTTCCATTTATCAGTCTCTTCTCATGTTTCTGGAAGAAAAAGAGGGCCTGGGGGACAGAGCTGCTCTCTGACATGTTCCTTGAGTACTCTGCTCCTTAACTAAACTGTGCCATCAGACTGATTTCCTGGGCTTTTCTCTCTTCAAGGATCCTATGATGCTCGAGCCAGGGTGTTGATCTGCCGTGTCAGCTGGCTGCTGAGAATTCCCTTGGAAGATCTGGAAGTCCTGGAGGAATCTCTGCTTGAGAGCCTGAAGGAACAAAAAGAGGAAGAGTCAGAGTAAGAACATTGGGTTGATATGGGATCAAAAAACACTGCCAGTGCTCAAAAACTTAGCAGTAATTACTTGTGCCTAAGTCCAGTCTCTGATTATTCCCCACATGGCTCTTACTGTAATAATTTATGGCTTGATTAGAGCCCTCACAGTACTGACAAGAAGAAAAGCTCAGCATTCTTAAAATCAGAGCTGAGACCTGGCCTTGCACACTGGTAAAGGCTGTTCTGCTCTGAGCTGCCTCCTTTCCTCTTTCCAGTTGCTTCTCAGAGACTGTAGATTTTGCAAAAATATATCACAAAGATCCTATTGTCTCTTGGCTCAATATCCTTCAGATAGAACTGCCTCTTGCAGAATGAAGTTCCTACAGATAATCAGGATTAGATCCTCAGCTGTTCATTGTCTCTGGATCTGTCTTTAAGCATCTGCAAGAGACAGCTGGATAACTCCTATTGAAGGGAGATTTCTGAGGGCAACAGGCTGAATCTTCAGATATGTACAGACCTGGCTCATAATTCTATGTTATTAACATAGGATTAATTCTTGGTATCTGTAAGAAATGCAGTATCTTTATATTCTTCTCATCAGGCAGGAATTGTGTGACAGTTTAGCAATATTTAAGGCAGTAAACATGTCCATAGTGGACTTTCAAGGGAAATATTTTCATCTGTCAACTCAGCAAACGGGTTATGAGATTACCCTGAATGCTAATAAAGTCTTTAATCAACACCTTTGCCATGGTTCAGCTCAGATGTTTACCATGGGGTCCAGCATGTGATGGGTATCTTCCAGTAACAGCTGTGTTTAAATAGTGCTTAACTTTATAGCACACTGTAAAAAGGGAAAGTCAGAATAATCTCAAAGATCGTGGACTTCTAAACATTTGGTGTGCAGGAGCAAGGGTTGGTATTAATGGGGACTGTTTTGCTGTAGTTTGTGAAAACAGACTCAGTGCTGGGCCTTTAAGCTGTGTCTGATGACAGTGAAAGGACAGTGTGGATTTCAAAGCCTGCTGCTAGCCCAGTGGGCTTCCTGTGTGTCTGCTGTGGGATTCCTAGCTTGTCCTTTGCCCAAATTGCAGCCAAGGGAGTAAATGTCTGTTGGATAAAAAGAAAAAGAAAAATCCTTATGGTGAGAGGAGCCCAAGACCACAGTGTTGTTGCTGTGCTTAAACAAGGCTGAGATTTGTGGGGAACCGATGACCCTTTCTTTGGTTTGAAGTCAGGAGTCAATGGGAAAAGGAAGCAAAATATAAACCTGTCACCACCTTGACCTCATGGATTTTGGGGCTGGGAATACCATTATGTGCTTGGGATGCTTCCAGCTTTGACCAACAAGAGGTTTTGGAACAGAAATAACCAACCAGGGGTTTGGCAGCTCCTGTACAGGTGTTTTTACTGATATTTGTTAACAGGGGGTTTTGCTCCTGCCTTTGCTGCTGTGGATATGTTGGATTGAGGCCCAGAACCTATGAGATTAAATGTACAATCCTGTAAAGAATAATGCTCCAACCACTTAAACCGTGTTAGTTGCACCAAATGTGCTCTGACCTGCAGGTGAGAACCTTTCTTTTGTACACAGTTATGTAAGAAACTGGAAAACACCACAACATTCGCTTGCTGATGTGTGCTCCTGCACCTTTCCTTATTGGAAAACCACCTGAAGTTCCCCATAACAATCTCTCTGAATATAATTTGTGGTTCAGGCAAGAAGCTGCACATCTGAGCTCAGTGAGGGTAGAGAAATACCAGAAGCAGCAGTTAATTACCACAGTGGATAAAAGCAGTCTGGTAATCCAGTGATAATGGTAATGGAGGAGCCATTAGGAAGCAGCTGCTGGCAGCTCCAGAAGAGAAGCAGTGACAGGCAGAACTTCTCCTTTTATTTACTGCGTTGGCAGGCAGGATTTAGCTGCCACTCTTTCTCCCCACATAACTCAAACTGCTCATTATTCCAACTGACTCCAAGTTAGACACGTTCCAGCTCTCTTGTCATTATTGTCAGCCTGAGACACAGTGCAGTGACTGTAAAAGCTGATGAACCTCATGTAGAACAGAAATTGCTGGGTATTGCCAGCTTGGGTATGGACAGCCTGGCTGCAGCACTCGTATAAAGAACTCCAGGAGCAGTTTTATCCAAAGCCAAGCATTCAGACTGGTGACTAAGGCACAAAGTAAAGCATTTGGAAAGGATGAGAGGAAATGGCCTCAGGCTGCACCAGAGGAGGTTCAGGTTAAATCAGGAGGAATTTCTTCATGGAAAGGGCTGTCAGGCATTGGAAGGGGCTTCCCATGGAGGTGGTGGAGTCCCCATCCCTGGAGGTGTCCAAGGAACAACTGGACATAGCTCTCAGTGCTCTGGCTGGGTGACAGGGTGGGCATTGGGCACAGCTTGGACTTGATTGTCCTGGAGATCTTTTCCAACCTCAGTGATTCCATTATTCTCTGATGGCCAAATCCTGCTTTGTCTGTGAGGTTGTAGAAGTAGCTGTGGCTGTGCAGAAATAGGAGAGGTGTTGCTCTCAGTATCTGGCAAGATAATGGAGCAATTTATATTGAGTTTCTTCATGCAGGATCTGCCTGATGTCCAGGGTATTGGTCCTAACCAGCAGGGGTTTAGGAGGAGTAGGTCGTGTTTGACCAACCTGGTTTCCTTTTATGACCAGGTGACCCTCCTGGTGGATGTGGGAAAGGCTGTGGATGTGTCTATTTGGACTCCAGCAAGGCCTTTGACACTGTGTCCCCCAGCACACTCCTGGAAAAGCTGCGGCCCAGGGCTTGGACAGGAGCACTCTGTGCTGGGTTAGGAACTGGCTGGGTGGCCAGGCCAGAGAGTGCTGGTGAACGGCGCTGCATCCAGCTGGCAGCCAGGCACCAGGGGTGTCCCTCAGGGCTCTGTGCTGGGACCAGCTCAGTTCAATGTTTTTATTGACCACGTGGATGAGGGGATTGAGCCTTTCATCAATAAATCTGCAGATGATACTAAGCTGGCAGCGTGTGTCCATCTGTTGGAAGGTAGGAGGGCTCTGCAGGGAGACCTGGAATGGATGGGCTGAGTCTAACAGGATGAAGTTCAATAAATCCAAGTGCTGAGTCCTGCATTTTGGCCACAATAACCCTTGCAATGCTATGGGCTGGGGACGGTGTGGCTGGACAGTGCCCAGGCAGAAAGGGACCTGGGGGCGCTGCTCGACAGGCGGCTGAACGTGAGCCAGCAGTGTGCCCTGGTGGCCAAGCAGGCCAGTGGCATCCTGGCCTGGATCAGGAACAGCGTGGCCAGCAGGAGCAGGGAGGTCATTCTTCCCCTGTGCTCCGCCCTGGCGAGGCCGCACCTGGAGCACTGTGTCCAGCGCTGGGCCCTCAGTTTGGGAAGGACATTGAGACGCTCGAGCGCGTCCAGAGGAGGCAACGAGGCTGGAGAGGGGCTGGGAACACGAGCCCTGTGAGGAACAACTGAGGGAGCTGGGGGTGATCAGCCTGGAGAAAAGGAGACTCAGAGGTGCCCTCATCACTCTCTACAACTTCTTGAAGGGTGGCTGTAGTCAGGTGGGGTCGGTCTCCTTCTCCAGGCAGCACTGCCAGAACCAGAGCACACAGCCTCGAGCTGTGTCAAGGGAAATACAGGTTGGATATTAGGAAAAAGTTTTTCACAGAAAGAGAGATAAAGTTCTGGAATGGCTGCCCGGGGAGGTGGTGGAGTCACCATTCCTGGATGTGTTTAAAAAAAGCCTGGATGTGGCACTGAGTGCCAGGGTTTAGTTGAGGTGTCAGGGGACAGGTTAGACTTAATGATCTTGAAGGTCTCTTCCAACCCGGCAATTCTGTGATTCTGTGATTCTCTCTGCAGACACCATGTTTGCAGCTGCATAAGGTAATGAGCAATAGTTTTTTGGAGGGGCTCTGTGAGCTAAGACAAAGTCTCCATGACGTGCAGGCCCACAGAAGTTCTGCCAGTGAGTGCAGTGACTCAGGGATTTCACCCACTGAGCTCCATTCCCCTCCTGCTGCGCCTCACATTGTTTGTCACTCGTGTAAAATTGTCTTAATCAAAATTACAGTGTGCTTAGGGGGTTCCAGGAAAGATTAAGCAATTATATGGATAATGAAAATCCAAAATTAGGCTAGGATTAACATGGAAAATATCCAAGTTTGGAAGCAAGATAAATTGTCACATTTCAAGGATTAACTGCTGTGTAAACAGGCCAGAAGGAACCTTCCTCTTGAAACAACTTATTCCAGTATTCTGTTTCTCCCACTTTCCTCTGAAATGGAAGTACTTCTTGTAAGAGAGAAAACAAAGACACTGGAGAGAAGTCAAAAGTAGTGGCTAATAACTGGTATTTGTTCCTTTTTGGTTTATTAACCTCTTTCTGATAAGCTTGTTAAAATACAACTTAAATGCACAGTGATGATTGTGTTTAATTCCTATTATATTATTATATTGTGATGTGCAATTAGAAAGCAGCTTGTAGTAAACACTGCATTTGGAAAGCAGTTTAATTGCATCTCTGTTTGTTAGCACAAATTACCCATATTCTCTTTTATTTCAAACACTTTTCCGTGTTTCTTATTAGCTTTCTTGTGGTTTTTTAGGAGACTTAGGCAGCATATAATTAATGAAATGCTTTTGACTTTTTGTTTCTTTCTTTTTCTTTACAAGCTTCAGCCCTGTTAGGAAGGGTTTTCTGAGTAAGTAATATCTGTTGGCTTTTGTCAGCAATTAAATTGTTTCAGTTTAAATCTGCGGTCCATTTAATCCATTTAAATCTCTAAATCCATGCTCATGAATCTCAGTGTGCTGTCACAGTCCACACTTGCGTGTTCCTTTTTACTGTTCCTGGGAGGGAAGTTACACTGAGGAGAATAAAAGCAGATTCTGATGCAGCATTGTTATCCATTGAGCTTTTCCCTTAGTTTTTGTACTTTTAATCCCCACACAGAACGGCAGAAGTCTCAAGAAAAAAGAAGGAAAGAAGGAAAAAGCTGAAGAGATACCTGCTGATCGGTCTGGCAACTGTTGGGGGTGGAACAGTGATTGGTGAGGCTGCCCTTGGCATTTTTGGGGCACAGCACCAGGAACAGAGAGGGGTCTGACTCCAAGAAAAGTATTTTCAGCCCCACAAAAATAAACATGAAAGAGTTAGCTGGAAAACTTATTCCAGTGCAGCTTCTCTAGCTGGGGGAAGTATTAAACTGAGGTTGTCACCCCTTAAAAATGTTTTCTGCTTTTTTGCTGTCATGTTATAAGAGGATCAGATCTTCAACTCTGAAATCCAAAATGTGAGATTAGATCAATGTTTCCTGAGCAAACAGAGCACAGCTCACCCCAGATCACCACATAGTCTTCCTTTGACTTTGAAATTATTCTTCATTCATCTGAAGTCAGTCAAAGAATTTGGGAAGAGATTCAGGGCCTGGGGAGGGTCTCAGAAAGTCTCTTTACTGGACATGCAAAAAGCTCTTCCAGCAGCAGTAGCAGCACTCTCCCAGCACAGAGGAGTGCCTGCCTGGGGGTTTTAAGGGATAATAGTTTGGTGATATCTCTTAGCTGTGTCCTCAGGTCTGACAGGAGGCCTGGCTGCCCCTCTGGTTGCTGCGGGAGCTGCCACGATCATCGGGAGTGCTGGAGCAGCTGCTTTAGGATCCACTGCTGGGATTGCTGTCATGGCATCCCTTTTTGGAGCAGCAGGAGCTGGTCTTACTGGTAAGAGAGTCACCACACCATTCTCAGCCGCTGGGGCACAGGATCATGTCTACAAACACAGTTAATGACCCCACTGAGGTCTCTGCAGAGTGAGGGAAGCGATTTGAGGTGCAATCCATGAGATTTTTGTCTCAGTGCTGATTAAGGTACTGTGTAGCCCCTCGTGACCAAATAGGGAAAGAATATTTGGTGTGTGGTTAATGAAGGAAATGAAAACTTCCTGCTTTGGGTTAGAAAGATGCTGCCATGGAGAAAAGCAGCTGTTACAGCAAAAAAAAAAAACAAACCCTTCTGCTGGATTCCCTCAGATCACACAAGGTCAGAAAGATCATGTTGGCTCCTTACTGTGCTATAAGTAATGCATGGGCTGACTGAGGGTTTTGGAAAGGAAAAAATCCCTCTCCGGATTACCCAATTAATTTCTTAACGAACTCCTACTTTAGCAGAGGGTGTCCTTTCTGTGCCATCTCTGAGCCGTGTGTTTCTTCCTGGCTGTGTGTAGGATACAAAATGAAGAAACGTGTGGGAGCCATAGAAGAGTTTGAATTCCTCCCACTTACAGAAGGGAAGCAGCTCCACATCACCATAGCAATCACTGGATGGCTGTGCACTGGTAAATATGGTAAGAACATGATGAAGAGGCTGAGAGGAGCTCCAAGAGCCGTGGCTGTGTTGTACACCAGGCTGTGTTTGTGCTCACAAAGCACCATGTCTGCCCCACATTTCCATGGCATGGTAACTGAAGCACATCCATTCTCACTGTAAGACTTTGCAACTCAATCTGCAATCCCAGGCAAACAGAGGAAAAAAAAGAGGGCATATGTTGGTGGTGGTAGTAGGACTGGGAGCAGCCATAGCAGGATTGTTTCTGATGGGAGCTGTTGCATGGTTTTTGCCAGAAAATATCTGTCTGGGAGATGATCGCCAGCATTAGTACAAAGTGTCTCTGAGACCTTATGTTTATGCACCAGGAATTAACAGAAAATAGTGTGGTTTTGCTCTCTCCATATCTGCCAGCTAATGAGGTTTATTGGCAAGAAAGTTCTGCCAAGTAAATCCTGTTAAGCACAGCACTCTGGAGGTGACTTACAGGGGAAACTTTGAAAGGTCTGTAGTGCTTTATTTTCCAGTGTAGCTTGTCATATAAAATATGTCACCTGTCTGCTAATGTGCTCAGCTTCAGCTGACTGAACAGCTGCCAGTTTATTGAGGAGCACCATCATTAACTCTGGATATCATTAATGCAGAAGGATGCCTTGCCCTGTTGCTTGCCAGGCTGTAGCTTGCTGTTACAGGGAAGTTCTCCTCACGTTGCAGTGCTGTGCTTTGGCTTCTCTCTTTGCTTGCCAGAGGTCCAAATCCTCAGAGTTGGAGGGCTCCCAGGCACAGTTAGAGAGGCAAGTGTGTCCCTGCAGGAACATTTTGTGTCTGTTTGCCCGTAAAAGGGAGTTACAGATCACACACATTCTTCTTCCATAACTAGCAATCTGCTAGAATGTTTTAAAGAACAAAACTAGGGTTGTCATCCATTTTCCTCCTTACAGCAGTGTCTGTCTGTGTACACACTCCTTCAAACAGAGGGACTGAGGACAGGAGTTTTATGGAATTTGCCACCTTGTGGTTTTGGAGCTGCAAGTAGTTGCCAATCAACGTGTCCCCAAATAAGACAGACTATGGTGGGGATCTTGTGTCATTTTGATCAGCAGCTGCCTCAACCTGACCTGCATTGTTAGGGGAAGAAACAGAGTGGGAAGGCTTTTAATTAATTAAGATGACAGTTCTGCTCTGCCCTTCAGTGTTGATCTTCATTAGTAACATTGCTAGAATATTCCAGTGTCCTGCAGGTTCTGTTCTGATCCTGTGTTGAGCTCCTCTTGCCAGGAGTCAGCCATTGTGTTCTCTCCAAACATGAATTCCATCTTTGCAACCTTTCCCAGGGAGCTTCACAGCCCCGTGGAGCAGCATGTTGCACTCAAGTGAGCAGTACTGCCTGGCCTGGGAATCCAAGTACCTGATGGAGCTTGGCAATGCCTTGGATTCCCTGCTGAATGGCTTTGTGAACATGATGGCTCAAGAAGCCCTAAAATTCACTGTCTTGTCAGGTAAGAAACTAAATCCTATCAGATCTGCTTGAGTGGCTCTTGTGCAGTTTCAGTGTTAAAGGAGCTTTCCTAAAGAAGGAATGTTTTGGAGGAGGCAGTGCTGGCATTGCCCAGCAGAAGTGACCTGAGAACCTCCTCTACCACACCTGTAATTTAGCTGTGCTTTCCTGGACTGCTGAGCCACCGTGTCATTACGTCATTCTGTTAAAGTTACAGCTGGAAACACCTCCCTTCACCTGTGACTTTCATTTCCCTCTATTATTACACATTTACTGCTCTACAGAAACGGCCCAACATGCGGGTTGCACGCACCCCCCTCCGTGACAGAACATCAGATTCTTGCTTATCTTTAGTCCAGCAAAGCATTTCTCAGCACAGCTATTAGGAAAGAAGAACTGAAAATGACATAAGCTCCTAGGCTTAGCCTTTAACTTCAGTGAACTCTCTTGCTTTTGATGTTTTCTAAGGAACCTCTGTGTTTTGCAGGGATTGTGACAGCCTTGACTTGGCCGGCGTCGCTCCTGACTGTTGCCAGTGTCATTGACAACCCCTGGGGAGTGTGCCTGCATCGCTCTGCTGAAGTGGGCAAACACCTTGCACACATCCTGCTCAGCAGACAGCAGGTAACTGGCCTCCATTATACAGGAGTAACAGCTGGAAGGCACTGGCCCAGGGAGGTGAAATTTTATAGTCATGCTGGTTAAATGGTATCTTTCTAAGGGGACAAAAATTAATAAAACAAAAACTCAGGGAGTGCTGCATGAAGGTGACCAGCAGATATTTAGCTTACTGGGGAAAAGGAGGAGGTCCCAAGTGAATCAGAGAAATCCTGCTGAGATTTGTTCCATTTAAGCTAAAGCTTTTCTCAGTGAGGGAGAAGAGATCCATGTCATAAATGACCCGTGGCTTAACCATGTCACAGCACAGCCAGGCCCACTCACCTAGTGGAAGTCAGAGAGCAAGAGGTGAGGATGGGTGAAGAGGAAAGGCGAATACAAGGTGTATATTTATGTATCATTAAGAGGCGCCTGCAAAACTACCTGAGAGAAAAGTGAGCGGCAGCCAATGCCCAGTGAGCTGTGGCTTTGTCTACAGAGAAGGGGAACGGGCTGGTACCTGACAGAAGTAACAGAAGTCTCTCTGAAAAGGCTTGAAAAAAGGCATTTCTGTCCCCCAAGAGCCTGCCATCATTTGCTGGGCCAATGCTGGTGTTGCTGGCCACATGTTTATCTGGCACCAGTCACTGCTGATCATAGAGGAGCCCGTGGCGAGCCGTAGCCCCAGCCATGTGTCCCAGCAAGATGGAACAGCAGAGGAGGAACAAACTTAATTTCTCATAAAAACCCAATCCTAGAAAACTCAATAAACTTTATTTCATACAAGCCCTTTCTTTTGCTACGGGGCATTTGTTCTTGCCTGTTAAGCATTTATTGTTGTGAAAACACACATTCCAGTGTGCTGGAGAGTCTAAAACTAGTTAATGAGATGTCTGGGGTGTCCATTGCACACCTGCTCCCTGGATATTACAAAGACCATTTTTCATTGATGTTGGGATTAGGCTCCCTTTAATCTTACAGAAATTCTTATTAGGCTGTCCAAAATAAAAGCTTAAAGCTTAAAAGCCACATCATCTTTTATAACCATCGCATGCCTGCTGCTGTCACTCAGCCTGAAATCTGGAAGTGGTCAGTATTTTTGTATTATGGCTTCTTCTTCTGTGTATTGAAACATTTCTAGGAAAATTTTGTTCCTTGAATAAGGTTCTCATTTGGAAATTTCAAACCAACAACAGCATCTGTTTTGGTTCTGCTTGAAACATCCCCTTTGTTGTAAATTCTGCTCACTAGATTGTTTTCAGTTGATTTTCTGAAGATCAAAACATACAAAATACAAATATGTAGCGTTCTCCATATTGAACTGGGTGTAACTTTGAGGTGACTTGGTCCCTTTGAAACCGACCAAATTGCTCCACTATTTCAAAGGTGATGCACAAGCAGGTGCTCTGTACCTCAGGCTCTCAGGGATTCCCAACTTGATCTCTTTCCAGAGAAAACACCATTTGGTGGCATTTTTTTCCCTCCTTTCTCAGGGCCAGAGACCTGTCACACTGATTGGCTTCAGCCTGGGTGCCAGAGTCATTTACTTCTGCCTGCAGGAAATGGCTCAGGAAAAAGGTAACATTCACCTTCTAACCATTTTTTCTTTTATTTTCCATACTCCTAGTGGAGAAATTTTTCTTTCAAGAGGAAGAACACAGCTTGGCTCTTTTAGGATAGGATGAAAACAAAGAAAAACCCCAAGGTTTAAATGCCTTTGGAGCCAAATCCTTCTGTCATTTCCCCCAGTCCAGCAGAAAAAATCCACTGTCTTCACTTGAGGAATTTCAGTGGGTCATTTTGGTCTGTAAACAACAATGTGCCATTTGTGATCAGTCTGGAGCTGCCCATGCACTGCCTGATCCCAGCAGAGGATGCTTTGCCTTTCTTGGGAGCTGATTCCCTGAGTCCTGCCTTCCATTTAAGTCTCTGAAATGCCACTGTCATCTGCTTCTTTCATGGTAATTTTCCCCCAAAGTCAAATATAAAACCATCTGCCAATTTATTACCCATTGTGGTTCTGTTTATTAATAGATTTCTATTTTTAATTTACAAAAAAAAAAAAAGCCCAGTAAAATCATTATGATCAGTTGATGAAAATTGTATCTTGGAGTTGAGTCAGCAGTGAGTGTGTGCAGCCTGCCTTTCCCCCACGAAGCAATTTAACTCATTAACCACTTACTTCACAAGAAATCATAACTAGGGAATTTTAAAAAGGAAAATGTCAGTAAATTCCAAGAAGGTGGGAACAGAGTCAAGTGAGGATGGAGAAGGTCAGGATTGACAGCTGTGTGCCAGAACTTCACTTCTGATTTAAGATAAAAGTCTTCAAATACAAGAATTCTGTTCTCAAAATAAATATAATCAAATCCAGAATAATCCTTATGGAGCTACACTGGAGCCAGAACCCAGATCCTAATCTGGCCCTAGATCTACACTTTTTGTGTCCTGAGAATGCCAAGGGCTGAGGTATTTCCAGGTTTTTATTTCAGTCTACAGGCTCTGGAATGACATGAGCCCATGGCTTAGGGAGGAAATCCTTAGAGGTCTGGAAGGTTGGCTGCCACTCCAAAGAAATACAAGTATCGTGGTGATGTATCAGAACAGCTCCCACCATACACTGATTTTTCAGTTCCTTAATTGAATTCTGAAAGCTGAGCTGTTTGTGAGATGAAAAGCAGCATGTTTAGCACAGATTGCCAAGGCGTTCTCACAGGCACATTCCAGAGCAAGCCACAGAAGGAGCAGAGCTGGGACCTGGGACAGCTGAGACTGATTTGGGTTTGGACTTGGATGTCTCACACGGAAGGAACATACGGCCTCGTCATGCAGGGCTCTGCATCCAGATGGCACTGGCATTTCTGAGGACAAAGAGCTAATGATGGATTGGCCAGTGAAACACCGTGGCAGGAACACAGATTCTGTTCAAATGCTTCTCTGCAAAGCAATGGAACAACCTTTGGATGCTTCATCACAGATCACTTCGGGAGCCAGAGCTCAGTAGATTTCCAGAAAATGACATTATGGCAGGAGCTGGAGTAAATGAGCCGTCAGAGACACGTTAGTGCGTGGGAGGATCATTGCTCTGATTTCTTCATCGTGATTCCCATGCCTTTTAGTAAACACTTAGCAATTAGCAAACTAATGCAAATTGATAATGGCTGTTTCCACCAGAGACCAAACCTTGAAATCCAGCTGTGTGTGACAGGAGTGAGGTGTCACACACTGGGTGTTTGGTACTGATCGCAGCTCATGTGACCAGTATCCCACTGGGCTGGGATCCCTGCTGTGCCCACTGTTGGGAATACTGCTGCCAACTCTGCCCTGGAACATCTGTACACAGCCAGAGCTGAATTCCAGTCCTGTTCTCCCTCCAGTCAGGACTGATGTGCTGAGGTGCTTTCCCTTTCCCAGTGGCACAGCAAAGCCCAGCCCCCAGGATTGGTTACGGTCTCTGGGACAGCTTCTTTCTTCCACACCTTTTCTGGAGAAAGCATCTTAATCAGGTTTGAATTTTGGCCTCTCATTCTCACTCTGTTCTCACCTGCTTGGACTTGATTGGAAATTTTCCTTTATAAAACTCCTTATTCATTAGCCACTCTCTATGAGGGTAAAGGGTCAATTAATTAATTTTTTTTCCACTGCTTTTACAGACTTTATTGTTCTTCATCATCTAAAAGATATACAAGCTGTGAAATACATTTCATTTATCTCGAGCCTCAGCTGCTCTGCAGGCCAGTGATCTGTTCCCAGGTTTCTATCCTGGCAAAATTCAAAGAAAATGAGCATTTTTCAGCCAAGGCTAAACATTTTTTTGTTGTTCTGAACAAGCAGTAAGCAGACAAAGGACTGGAGAAACAAAAGCTTCCAACACCTTGCCCAAATATTCAGGATCCTGATGAATTACCTGCTTGTTTATTCACTTGGCTCACACCATGGACATGAAATTTAGAACCTTGGTTGGGATGAGCTTCCTGCAAGACTCTGTGTTTCTTTTTCATTGCCCATAATTATGGGATCAGGGCTTTATTGCTCACAGATTACACTCACAAAATTGAATTGCTCTTTGCTCTTTTTGATTGGTGCAAAAATTGCTCTGCAATAAGAAATAATTCCAGGAGAGCTCATTTGGATTTTTCGGGCACGGGATTTACATGGCAAGCAGGCACTGAAGGCAGCTCCAATCCTTTACTGCTATCAGGGAAAGGAAGCTAAGTGATCTGCATTTGAAAAGTGCTCAGGCAGCACCTCTCCCTCAAATGTTGGGTTTAGCTCAGGTCTGTGGAGCCTGGTCTCCCACAGGTGCAGAGTATGGATTTGGAATGTTGTGCTCATGAGTCTTCCATTTAACTGCTGTGGCATCAGAGGCTTCATCTCTCTTTACAAAGATTTATGGAAGATACTGATATATTGTTCAGGAGTTTAGGAAAGTAGCAGAGCTGTCCAATATTTCTCATTCTGTCATTATTCCTCCTGAAATTGTCCAGCTGCAGCTCTCTGATAAGTGAGGAAGATTTATTATGCTTAAAAGTCAACAATGCTGTTCAGCAAATCAGGCCCTGGGCATTCAGGTTATAGCAGAAGGAAATCAAACCACTTTGATAGATCTTCACTGGGTATTGGCAAGTGTCTTCATTGTTGCTACTTCCAAATCAGTATTAACAATTTGGGATTTCTCCTTGCATGTTCAGGTCATGTTTTTCATAGAATCAGCTGTGGGAAGAGTTCCTCATGCTTCACATATGACAATCTTTGCTCACTCTGTGGGATCTCAGACCCCTTCACTTGTTCCAAAGCTCTGTGCAAACGCGCATCAGTGAGTCTGCAGAAAGACCTTTCCAGGGATTTCCAAACCTTTCAGAGGTTTGCTGCTTGAACAGCACCTTTCTGGGCAGAGGCCAGGCCACTTCTCCCTCCTGCCATCAGCTTGGTCCTTTGCACTGTCTGAGGATCTCGATTTTTCACGTTTACTAACTCCAGGTGAATTGTGGACACTTGAGATGTATGCAGAGTTTTATTTATGATCTTCCTTTTCATTGTTTCTATCTTTCAAATTGAAGCCACCTAAATGATGATTTTTGTGTAGTGCACATCTGAACACAATTCACATAAGAATATTTTCTGATCCATCTTCTAAATGTGAACTGTTCTGCTTTCACCTTGACAGACTCACAAGGGATCATTGAAGATGTTGTCTTACTGGGAGCTCCAGTGGAAGGAGAAGCCAAGCACTGGAGAGCTCTCACCAGAGTGGTGTCAGGCAGGATCATAAATGGCTTCTGCAGGTCAGTGTGAGCTCAGTGCCCGACCTTGTTAGCTGGAAATGGTTTGGGCCATTTATCCCTTTCACGTACATTGTGAGTTCTGGTGAGGATTGGTGAGCAATGCCAGAGCCTCGTCCCTCCAGGCCTCTGCCTCAGATCCATTTGAGATGGCAGCTTCGGGAGGCACCTGGAGGCTGTTTGATGCAGCTCTTGGCTCTTTGTGCCACTGGAAGCCCATGTTCATAGAGGGACAGTGTTCCACTACTCACAGCCTGAAGCAGCTGGGCCAGTGTGTTTGTGTGTGTAATCTGATATATTCTGGAGGCCCCTCAAATCTCAGCTTTGTGTGAAGGACTATAAATACAGCAGTTAAGTTTTCTGACTTAAAGAATGGGAATTAGAATCTATAAAATCTTTAAGATGCAGTTCAGTCGTGGCTGCTTATGGGGAAAAATATGTGAAAATCACAATGGAAGGGAAGGAGCTCAAGCAAATTGAAGGGTTTTATATCTGGAGTGGGTTTCTGGTCAAGAAAGTCCACATGAACAAGATATTTATCTTGCAAAGGAAGAATAACTGGAATAGCTGTAGCAAATTTAGTAAGGATATGAAAGAATACAAAGATTGCCTTCAAAACAAATACCAGCCCTTTAAAAGCACACTGAAAAATATTTTAGAAATAAAAGCAGACAACTGTTGTGCAGAGTTATGGGAGCTGCTGGGTGAGAAGAGGGAGGTTCAGAGGTCTGAAACAGCTTAAGCAGAAAAGCTATTAAGTAGTCAAGCTTCAAACCTAATGACTGTGTCTTGGAAGATAATTGAGGCAGGAACACTGCTTACCAGCACAATTAGATAAGGGGAAATTAAAACCAAGGAATAAGCGGGAAAGACTAAGAACATGGAGAAATAAATTGAGAAATAACCAGGCAAGAAAATTAGCAAAGAATCTTCAAGTCAAGACAGTTTATAAAGCTGTGAGCTCTCGGGTCAAGGACAGGTGAAAATGCTGCTGGTGTTTTCCATGCACATATCCATATGGATTCCTACACACGTACATGGAAGGTGAGGAAGTACTGTGTTACCGTGATTCTAACAGAGCGTTTCAACTTAGAAAGAATAATTAAATAAATTAATTTAAAGTATTCAAGGTTAAAACAACAAATTACCAATCCTATCTCTCAGCTAGACTGGGTGTGGTTGCTTTTGTCCTCTTTGGATCCCAGGATTTTCAGGGATGCCAGATGTAAACACCACCTGCAGTGTCTCTTCCTGTGCCATAAGGAAAAGCTGCCTCCCTGGGAGTACTCTGAGTTCCTCCAAGAAGCCATAAATCATAGAAATCATTGCATATAACTGAGTTTACTCAGAAAATATTGTTCCTGTCTGTGTTCTACAAAAAGAAATTTCACTGTATCACTGCTCAGTGTATCCATTTCCTATAACACACACACACAGAGACACACCAAAAAGATCTTGTTACAGTTTCTAAGCCTGCCTGTGACGTTGGAATAAAATACAGTGTGTGTGTGTGTCCAGAGGGTTATTCAGGCAACATGAGGGGCAGCTAAAGGAGGGAATTGAGAGATTTGGGGAATTTCTGTGAGGATTGAGGTAGAGAGAAAGATTATACAAACATTTTGTGGTAAGGCCTCACCTGATTCTGATTTCTCTGGTCTCTTGCTTGCACAAAGGGTGGCCTCATTCTGTCACTTCAGGAGTAACTCTATTTAGGTCGGATGGATTACACTGAATAGAATTCCTGTGAGATCAGATTTGAGCCCAATTGTTGAGCTTCAGTCCTTGTTCTCCTTTGGCTTTGGAATATGAGGGGACAGGGCGAGTGAGAGCCCTGTCGGCTCTTGGAGCTGTCCTCTCCCACTTAAACAGCAGGGCTGCAAATACCATGTGGGAAGCCTCACCCAAATCAGTTGGACTGGCTCAGCTTTTGAAAGAACCCACACCTGAGCAGTGTGAATGTGTTGTAAAGATTTTGCAGGCTCTGCGTAGACTTACGACTCCTAGTGTGGATTATTTGGGAGTAGCCAGGAATGGGCACCTTTGCCAGGAGCATTTCAGCTGCTGCCATCACAGGGCACAAATCTCACTCATGTCCCACTTAAATCTACTCTGTCGAGTACAGTGGCATTTCAGTACCCAGATTTTATGCTGTTGCTCAGCTCAGAAGAGTTTTGAATTTCCTTCTCTCCTCATGCTACAGTCTACCCTGAAACTGTCACAGTGACTTATGGCACTGCTTTAGAGTGGGAACAACCCCTTCCTAGTTCTGTCACTGAAGCCATGTATTTCTACAGTACCTATAAATCAGGAGCACTCCCAGGAGCTTCACAGTCAATATTTATGGCACAACATCAGTGTTGTAGGTCTCGTCACTTTTACAGCTTTATGGCCTGGAGAACCTATCAGTATGTTAAAGAGATGAAATACGTCAATGTGCAAACCCTGAGCAAACAGAAAAAAACAGAAGGGTCAGATTTTTAAACTCACTGCAGGTGAAGAGACGACAGCCATGGATCAGGACTCAGTTCAGATTTCCACCCTTGTGTCCCAGGAACCTGCCCTGAATCCAGCAGGTCATTCCTGGTGTGATTGCTGCATCACACAGACCTGCAGCAGGTCTTGGCCCAGTCATCACTGTGCTTCCCTGCACTTCCACTCCCCTCGTGGTCTCAGCAGTAACACACTGGAAATGTTCCTGGTCAGGTTGGACAGGGCTTGGAGCAACCTGATTTAGTGGAACGTGCCCCTGCCCATGGTAGGGGGTGGAACAGGATAAGCTTTAAGGTCCCTTCTAACTCTAACTGTTCTGGAATTCTTTGATTCCATGGCATTGGTTGGGCAACAAGATTATTCCCACTCTTCTCTGCTTCCAGGGGGGACTGGCTGCTGAGCTTTGTTTACAGAACCTCCTCTGTCCAGCTCAACGTCGCAGGCCTCCAGCCAGTCGACCTGGATGACAGGAGGATGGTGAACATGGACCTTTCCTCTGTGGTAAGTTCTCATATTCTCTTTTTTTTCTCCATCATTCTTTGCCAGCAGAACTGTAACTCCACACTGACTGTGCTGGGGAAGCTGGGGACTGAAGAGAGCCCCTCTAGGTACATTGTGCCTCTTTCCTGTCTTTGAGAGAACTCTTATCCACACTTCCCTCTGGATTTTGTTGGCCCAGCTAGGACTCAACACTGAGCAAAACAATGAGAATCTACCTTTCCTTTTGGATATGTTTGGGGGTTTTTGGTTCTGACATATCTCATAGTAGAGATAGAAAATGCTGTCACTCCTCAAGAAAGGCCTTGCTGTCAGAGAATCATGGAATGGTTTGGGTTGGAAAGAGCTGAGTCCCAAGCCCTGTGAGTGTAGGTGCCGGGGAGGTGGGATCAGCAGCTGGAAAACGTGGATCTCAAACACGCGCCCGCATGGCAGGTGCAACCCCACTATCTTATCTTGGTGGAGCCTTCCACTCTGCTCATGTTCAGCCAGGGACAGGCTCCTGGCCCTTGTACCTTGGTCCCCAGGGCTGCAGGAGCCGGAACTGGTTTGGAATTACGGAAGCTCTGTGATAGCAACGGTTGGTTTGTCAGATCCTGCTGCCTTTTCAGAGTGTGTGTCTCCAGGAAACAGGGAGAGATTCACTGGTATATCTGGGAAACATTTAGTTTCCTCAAAGCTGTCTGGTGTCATTAGTGATAAGCCACTGTTAGAGCATCTGGCAATATATCTAAGCAATATTCAACTCAATTATCTGAAACTCATCACCACGTTGTTATCTCTTCCACAGAAGTAGTGGGCTCTTCCACAGAAAACTAGGCAGAACTTACCTTGTGTATCCATATTCACAGAAATCTTGGACATGCCATTGTGTTTTTTCTATATCCTAATGTTTTAATTTATTGTTTACTCTCTGCAAACTGGAAGATGCCCAACACAAAGCTTGGGATACTTCCATGGTCGACTCTTCTTCCCAAGTGTCCCCACAAGCTGTCAGGGACCATCAGTGCTGCTCTGGAGCTAAAGGCACTTTAAAGAGCTTTTAGGTTTTTTGGAGCACCAGCTTGCTGAGCCTATAAATACCCAACTGTTCTCAACTCATTTCATTCATGATAACTGAGCTCTGCACAGCCCTTGGCAGCCCATGCAGGGCTTGGTGCTGAGCAGAGAGAACAGACACTTGGAGGAACAAAGCAGGGGCTTCCCAGGAGGAAGGGGTTTAGTGGAGCCTTTTAAACATGGCCCATCCATCTTTGCATCTCTCTGGGTTGTCAGCATTTCCACCCTCCCACATCCATTTTCTCACTGTCCCAGAGCTGCCAGGACTCATTTGCTCTCTGACATCTGTTGCTGGCATGAAAATGGCCCAAGATGCCAAGTGGTGGCACGGGGGTGACATTTCCTGTCAGTCAGTCCATGTCACCCCTCTCTTTTTGAGCTCTCTTCAGAGACCCTCCTTCTCATGACCCTCTGCCTCCTGAAGCATGAAACCCCCTGGAGCCCTGCACACTTTATCCTGGCTGGATCACAGCAGCTTCTCCACTCCCCTCAGAGGAGCAGGATTTACATTTCAGCTGAATGAATAAGGTTTGCAGAGCTGCTCTCTCCTCGTCTCCAGGGCTGTATGTCTGCATCCTGGCTGCCTGCTGCCAGCAGTCAGTCCCAGTGCTGCTCTCCTTCAGAAGGAATTGACACTTCCTTCATCTCACTGCAAAGCTTTGGGGAGGAAAAATGTATGTTAAGTAGATGTCATTGCCTTGATCCATTTTCCAGACCATGGGAAGAAATATAGTGCATTCTGGTAAACATTTTAGAAATAAAAGGAACAAGAATGGGGAAGGAAATATCCAGAGGCAATATTTTTTAAAGTGGCAAGAAAGCAAAGATGGATTTTGCTGCAAGTACAGTGCAGTAGCATAACAGAAAAACACAAAGTGATGTTTAGAGATATGTAGAGATACAGCTATTTTCTTTATGGAGACCAGCTCCACCCCTGCAGTTGCCCTTGTTGGAGGTCTTTGTGAGTGTCCTGCCAGGAGAAGGACAAGCTGTGATAGAAGAGTAAAGTATAGCTGATGCAGAGGAGCTCAGCATGAAGATATTATGAAGGCACCGTCAGTATTTTTGGCATCTCCTGGTCCATCCATAATGAAAACTGGTCTGTATCCAAACAGCTTGGTTCTCTTTGCTGTAGCACCAGAATCCTCAAAAGAGTGGAGGATTAGGAGCCCTCAGTATAAACAGCAATTCATCTCCAAGGGCTCCATCTCATGTCTCTCTTGATTAGTGTGGTTTTATCTGACTGTCAGTAAAAAGGCAAAGAGAAAAATATCCTCCCACTCAGCAAATGCAGTTATAAAATCCTTCCTCATGGTTACAAAGAGGCTGATTTATTCTGTGGATTTATTTGACAGCACCTGTTAGAGACCAAGGAGGTTGTGGAGCTGCAGGGGATTATCCTGATTGCTGTTTGTTCCCAGGAGAGTTTGTTCAGTGCAATCTGAATTAATACTTGAATATTGCAGAACTGCTGAAGGAGCACCTTCAGGGAGGCTCGGGAGTCAGCAGCAAGTCAGGAATGGGCAGTTTCACAGCAGCAGCAGTTAGGGGTGAACTTGCAGGTTTAGAGGCAGTGAGAATGCATGGCTGGAAGTCCAGAGGAGAGCAGGGATGGATCTTAGAATCGTGGAATTGGCGAGGGGAGAAAAGCTCTCAAGAGACCATTGAGGCCAGTCATTCCCCCAGCACTGCCAAGGCCACCACTAACCCATGTCCCCAGGTGCTACATCCACACGGTTTTTAAATCCCTCCAAGGAAGGGAATGCCATCCTTGCCCTGTACCAGGGCTGAACAGCCCTTTCCATGGAGAAATTTTCCCTAATATCCAATCTAAATGTCCTCTGGCACAGACTGAGGCCATTTCCTCTTGTCCTCTCACTTGTCACCTGGGAGAAGAGACCAACCCCCCACCTGGATCCACCCTCCTGTCAGCTCTCAGAAAAGGGACCAAAATTCCCATTAAGAGGGAAGACAGATTCAAGGCAGTCAGGTACATCAATACCATGAGCAGATGGAAAGTCTGAATTTCTTGAAATCCAATTGATTTGGCACTTCTGTGAGTCAGGCTTTTTTTCTCCAAACACATTAAATTGTGGCTTTTCCCACTGTATTCCCAAGACTTGCAGCAAAAAATTAATTGTGGTTACAAAATGTGGATTAATTAAGAACCCTGGGGAGTTGGAAAGGCAAAAAAAAAAGGATGCCAGTATGTCATTGCTCCTTTGTTTCACTTGTTCCCAGTGAGCAGTGCCACCTCCCCAAGGGCAGGATCAGAGGAACAAGAGCTTGGAGCAGAACTCGGGTTCAGGCAGCTGCCTGGAGGAGCTGGGAGAGCCCCTCTCCCCTCAGGGCAACATCCAGGGCCTTGTGGAAATAATTCCATCTGTCTGTTAGGCTGTGAGGTCACAGGGATGGCTTCCACGGCCCTGGAATCATCAGTGGCTTCATCTTCTGTGCTCCTCCATGCTGTTGATTTGGGAGCTCCAAGAATCCCACATTAAATACATATTTAATATGTTTTTCCTTTTGGGACACAAGCAGAGGGTGCTGGCAGTGTCACTGTGTTAGAACAGAGGAAGAAACTGAAAAAGCTTTTCCAAAAGAAAAGTGCAAAGGAGGCCATTAATAACTTGCAGTTTGTTTTTGCTTTGTGGCTGACAAACCTCAAAGGCTGATGTCCCTCCTCGCTCCAGCACACACGGACTGCTCGAGCTGGATGTGCTTTGTGGGAGCCTGGGGATGCTCAGCTGCTTCTAAAGGCAGAGAGAACCATTTTACAGGACTCATATTTCATAAGGTTGGTGCCCAAATTCCTAAATTCCCACAACTGGGAATTCCCACAACAAGCAGAGAGCCACAATTTCCTGCAGATCTACAGGAGGGATTTTCCCAGTCCCCCATGGTGCCTGGAACACATGTGTACCCTTCCACAGGGGATTCCACGTTATCTGTGGAGTGTGTAGAGTGCTCACAGCCCCCAGCTACCCTGGGCAGGGCTGAATTCCTGGGACTGCAGCATCTCCTTCAACTCCAGAAGAGCTGAGGGGACCAGTGCCACGTTTGAGTGACTCACAGGTGGTCTGGATTTCCATCAAATGCAGTCCAACAGAGGAAATTCACTGTTCCTTTGCAGAGCCAGCAAAGTTGTGGTGCCAGCACATCTTTCTCCCACGGAACATAACGACTGGCATCACAAATCACCTTTGACTGATTTTCTATTCCCCCTTAGAGCACTTTGCATGTGGAAATGGGACAGTTCCTGCAAGTGCAGGCGCTGCACCCCCTGTTCTTTCCTGGTTTGCAGTGGCAGGTCTGTAGCTGTTGGCTTTGCAGGCAGCTTTCCCCATCCCAGCCCTTTGTGGAGCAAAGCAGTGGGAGTTTTCCCAAAGTACTCTTCAGCTGGATTCTTCAGGAATGGCCACACAGAGCCCAGGCAGGTGAATTAAGGCTAGAAAATTCAGCTTTTAATTTCCTGTCTTCTGCTGGAACACGAACACTGATTCTGTATTATTTCTCTGCTCCCTTTGAGCACCCATCCTGACCTTCTCAGCTAACATGGAAACAAAATCCCAGTGCAACAGCCAATTAGAAGTGTTAAGCAGGGGGAAAGCTGACTTTGCTGACACCTTGTGCACATCATGTGTTTGAGATGCTGCAATTAGAGGAGCTGAATTATTGATAGGAGCTGAATGTCACTGAAATACCACGAAGGTGTCACTGCCCTGGTGACACTGGCAGAAGGGAAGGGCTTAAACCTACTGCAAATCCCATTGAGGTGGATTTATAGGATATCACATTGCTTAGGAGAGACGTGGCACTGCTCCACAGCTCTTGGAATTTTCTAAATGCCCCAGACTTCTTGCCCAGACACATTATTGCCATCAGCTCATGAGGGATGAGTCAGAACAGGTCATTGTCCCCAAAATCAGGAAAATTCCTTTAGTTAATCTCAGGTGACCTTGTTTTGTGGGGTTGGGCTGAGAACCTCGTTTGAAAGCAGCAGAGATGTTTGAGCTGCCAAATCTTGTGTTTTCCTGGAGGAAGATGGGGAGAGGAAGGGTGACAACCCCTTTGGGGGTCGCAGGAGTCACCCTCTGCTTCAGGCTGGTCCTGATGCATCCCTCTGGTTATGGACACCAAACCTCATCTCAATGTTCTTGAGTGGAATCCTGAAGAATTTTCCATAATCCTGGTGTGATCAATATGTCCAGCATTTTGGGTCACTAGTGGCCTGCTGTGGTTTCTAGGGGCAGACACCTGGATCCCCAAAGCTCTTTCTAGGAACACTCCAATTCAGTGTATCAATCCAGTCTTTATTTTTAGGATCTCTGGTCCTCCATGGCCCAAGACATTATGTCGAAATTATTTCCCAGTGATAATTATATGCACAGTTTATACTGGGTCTTTTAAAATACTGTTTGAACTATTGAATTTAAATAATTTCCACTTGGCTTAGCACTGAAAAATGAGTATTTAATTGTAGCTACCTTATAAATGAGTGGCAGTTGTTGGGGAGACCATCAACAAAAAATAGTCAACAGCAGCTCCACAAACAGCTGAGAAATCAATGGAAGAGCTGTTTCCTTCAGGAGGATGCCTTGGAGTGCATTACTGGCAACAGAGGGACATTTGTGAAGGCACATTTCCCTTGAAACTCTTTCAAGGACTCTTTTACTAATTCAGAATATTAATTCCCAGTTTTGTGCTGCCTGTTGTCACTAATGTACAGCTGGTCTCCATTTGTTCCTTAGACCTTCAGAACTTGATTCTTCCATTTGTTTCCTGGGTTTTCTTGTTATATTCTGTATTTTACTCTTCTCCATCTTTCTCTTGGAATTGCTGAAGGTAAATTGAGCATAAAGCTGGCAGAGATTTTCAGCAATGGATGAATCCAGCAAAAGCCAGTGATTACTCAGAATTTTGAACATTGATCACAAAACATATCAAAGTTTGATGGGAAAAACTCTTGGGAAAAACTCTTGCCTTGGTGTAGAATTGCCTGAGGGTGTCTGAGGGGAACATCCCTCAATTACCACCCCAGAAGTGGTACAATGACTGGATCAATCTGTTGTGGCTGAAAGATGATTGCAGGGAAAAATTACAGTCTGGCTCAAAAATGTCACTGCAATGAAAGGAGAACTTTTACCAGTCAAGTGAGTGTTGAAATTAGAAGAAAAATAAGAATTGAGTGCCTTATTCTGTCCACAAGGACTGTGATTGTGCAAAGGGGTGATGTGAAAGCAGAGCCTCTGAGCCTCAGCAGGATAAGTCTTTCTTTCCTCAATTTGGCTGAGCAGAAATAGAAACATTAAAGAGGAATAATGCAAATGGCATTGTCAGGATTTCCAAAATAAATTCAGCTCTATCAATTTTTCCTCAAATATATTTTTATTGGTTTCTCAAGGACTGCTGGTGCCCAGGATTGCTGCAGGTGCCAAATTCAATTGGTGAATTGAATAAATTTCTTAATAAATCCATTTAAATTGTAGCTTCTGAATTATTGGATGTATTCACTGTCCTCACTTAGACATAGTTTCCTGAGGATCCAAACAGAAGAATTTTGTTCCTATTCTAACTACATTCAGCAGAGCCTGTGTCAAGGTATGAATGTTTTCTGTTTCCTGCTGTGCAATCTGCTCTGTCTCTGGATTTTCCAGCTCCTCTGCCCAGGCAGCATCAGGGCTTTGCCAGAGCTGTCAGAAAACTGTGGGGAAACCCAGGACATTTTCTGCCAGGCTGAGAATTGGGATTGTTCAGCCTGGAGAAGAGAAGGCTCCAGGGAGAGCTCAGAGCCCTTTCCAGGGCCTAAAAGGGCTCCAGGAGAGCTGGGGAGGGACTGGGGACAAGGGATGGAGGGACAGGACACAGGGAATGGCTTCTACTGCCAGAGGGCAGGAATAGATGGGATAGTGGGATGGAATTCTTCCCTGTGAAGGTGGGCAGGCCCTGGCACAGGGTGCCCAGAGAGGCTGTGGCTGCCCCTGGATCCCTGGCAGTGCCCAAGGCCAGGCTGGATGGCGCTGGGAGCAGCCTGGGACAGTGGAAGGTGTTCCTGTCTATGGCAGGGGTGGAATTGGAGCATCTTCATGGTCCCTTGCAGCCCAAACCACTCTGAGATTCTGTGGATGCCCTCTGTCATGCAGGGTGTAGCCAGAGTCAGAATTAAGGCTTTCACTGACATGTGGGAACATCTGTGACCAGAGCAGCATGCCAGCTTGGCAGAGCTGACTGGATTTTGAGATATAGCCTGGCAGAGCTTGGGAGCCCTGCAATCCATCCGCCTGTGCCACCATTTGGGCTGTGTGGCTTCTGAGGCAGCATCCAGAACTGAGGAGTTTTTGGAAAGCAGCAGGAACATCTGAGCTCCTTTCTTTCTGCACCAACAGCTCCCAGACCTGGCAGTTCAGTTCAGAGCAGGGCTGGACTCCAGTGCTTGTCCTGGACATCACATTCACTGTAGCTTTGGGAAAGGGAGAGTGAAAAATAGCAATACCCAGAGGGGCTGAGCTGGCTCTGCCCTTTGATTTCACTCTGTGTGTCACACCCAGGGCAGGTGAGGGCTCTTGGGAGGTGAGCTGTGATTATCCACTAAGCTCCAGAACCTTCAGCTCACTCCAGGAACTCCTTCAGCCCCCATAAAATACCATTTGCTATGAAAACAGACGGTATTAGCCAAAAGGGAATCCTGAAGGATCCCCTCCAAGGTTGTTGCTGCTCCTGCTGAAATAACCAAGCTCTGCAGAGGTGTTTGAACTTAAGGGGATCTTTTACTGTGGAATGAAGTTGCTCTGTGAGCTTGATGGGCTTAAAACACATCAAAGCAGTGAAATTCTCAGGTGTATGAGTGACCTGTGCATTCCCCACCACGTTGCTTGCCTCCACAGTGATTCCCTGTGAATCCATGGGGGGTTTGGTGAGGGGGAGCAGGAGGAAGGACCAGCTGAGCTGCCCTGTCCACAGGGAGCCAAGGGGTGAGGGACACTCAGCTGAGCTCTGGCAGTTCCATAGCCCTGGAGAGCATTTGGAGCCACATGCACTCCCGTGTTGGCTGCTTGGGATGGGTGGAGGAGCTCTTTTTGAAGGACACTGGATGGATCTGAAGGTTCTTGGCTCTGGAGTGAGCAGTGAAGTGTTATCTTGCTGTACCAAGCTTGTCCCTGTGACGTCATTGTTGTGACATCAGTGTTGTGATATCAGTGTTGTGACTGAGTCGTGCCTGTGTCTGAGCCAGTGGAGAGCCAGGATCGTGGGGAATGTCTCCTTTCTCCTTGCCCTTCCTCTGCCCTTCCCTTGGCAGCACCTGCTCCAGGACACACCGAGTTCCTGGTGGTCAAACCAGAGAGAATCCGGGATTCTTAATCCTCTGTATCCAACAGAAACACTGCCCAGGCAGTTTAATCGTCACAACTGATTGTTCTCAGGGACTTTTTTGATACTTTTGGGTGGGTTTGCACTTGAAAACCTTTCCAAACGTGCTGAGTTGACTGGCTGATGGATCCCCTTGGGCAAAGCCATCAGCTTTGTCCTCTGGAGATCCCCAGTGTGGCACTGGAGTCCTGCAGCAGCAGTGCCAGAGGCAGCTGGCTCGTGGCTCCCAGTGAGTCAAAGCAATCATAAAGTCAAATGGTTGACTGATCCCAAATATGTCTGGGGCAAGTGACCTAAACAATCCAAATAAATCCTCCCCACTGCTTTCCTTACAACAAGCAAAAATGTATTTCCTCTGGTGCCAAGCACTCTTCCTTTTGTCCTACATTCCCCCTGCACTTTGTTCTCACAAATATAAATATAGTTCTTTATTTGCCTTTTAAGTTTTTATTGACAATGTTGTAGGTGTTCCCCTCCCATCTCCAGCACCACCTGCCCAGCAGAGGAATTCAGACTTTCAGATTGAAAATGAAAACAGGCTTTAGTGAGCTGGAATTGCTGGGTTTTCCCACCAGGATGGCTTTAAAGAGGCAAGGCAGTTTGTTTGCTGTTCTTTTGCTGGTGGCTCAGTGCAGCACAGAGAGTCCTCCCTCCTCTTACACTTCTCAGAGATTGCTCTGGTCCAGCTTTATGGAATCCTCTCCTCTGCTATCCTAGAGAGAGGAGTGAGCTTCTTTGGAAGAGATTGAGCAGAGCTGCAAGAGGGACAGACTCTCACAAGGTCTCAGCTTTTCTTTCAGCTGTGTGAGCTCCTCAGAATGGCTCATACCCAGCATCTCTCAGGGATCATGGTACTCAGGGAAGAGGAATTCCCTGTTGTTTTAGTGGAAGCTGCTGGATACTGAGGAGTAATGAAAATCAGTCCTTAGAGTGGCAGAGGAAATTTGTTCTCTCTGACTAATGACTCAGTAACAGCAGGCTGATCATTCCCAAGGCAGGGCAGGCAGATGGTGTGACTGGAGAGATTCTGAATGCAGCAATCCAAGAGCCTTCAGCCCCTGCTCCCAGTAACTCCAGTTCCTTCCGGTCTCTGCCCACTTTGCCCTAGGCCATGCTCATTCCTTCCTACAGCCCCCCTGAGTGAGAATTAAAAGGGTTGTACTTCTCCAGAGGACAATGTCCACAGCTCCCAACCCTTCCAGGGTTCATTATTTTAATTAACTAATCTGTTCAAAACATCCAGAGCCCGTTGAGCCATCTGGACAGATTTAAGTCACGTATTTGTATTCCTGATGTGCTGATTAAATCCTTCCGTTTGCTCCAAGCCCTCAGTGCAGCCAAATGTGCCCCTCCAAAGCTGCTTCACACAAACAGCTCAGGGGGTTGGATTTGTGGGGGAAAGGTTGTCTTCAGCTTTAGGAGAGGTGTGCTGGGAACCCTGGTACTGGCACAGCCCTGAATCCCACAGTGGTTTGCGTTGGGAGGGACCTTAAAACCCATCCAGTGCCACGTCCTGCCATGGGCAGGGACACCTTCCACTATCCCAGGTTGCTCCAAGCCCTGTCCAGCCTGGCCTTGGACACCGCCAGGGATGGGGCAGCTGAAGGATTGCTCTGGCACCGGGCAGAAGCAAGCAGGAGATGAGCAGAGGGCCCAGGGTTGGGGTCTTTACAGGGCTCTGTGAAAAGCTCTTGCCATCATCATCCCTTCCTGGATGACATCTCAGGGGGTGTCATCCCTGTGTCTGAGAAGCAAGAATCCTGGGACTGAGGTTATGGGTATTCCCTGCCGTGGAAATTTCCTACTTACCAGCAAGGTTGGGGAAAATAAAAGGACAAGACTGCTCTCTGGCTGGGTCAGGAAGGTTTAAACTGCTAAAAATGGGATTTACCAGCGAGGCTGAAGTATCTGGGGATGCTGTTGGTACAGCAAGCACTTGGGACACCTGGAATGGGAAAGGAATTTCAGCCTCTCCAGCCGCGTGGCCTTTAGCATCAAGAACAATCACATGCAGAGGCGATTTCCTCTCCTCCTGTGCCCTGATTGGAAGGAAACTCTCCAACATCCACCTCAGAAGGAGTTATCTTGTAGTGGAATTCATTTTACAATAAAACTGTCTGGGTTTTTACACATACTGTTGACCTTTATTTGGTATATGAACCCATAACTCCTAGTTTTATACAGGGCAAGATGGATCAGTGCAGCTTCCAGCTGAGAATTTCAGTGAGGTTTAATGACTCTGCCTTAATTTAAGTAAGGTAATCTTGGCTTTTACAGGGAGCTGAGGCACCTGGAGGACACCTTTTGCAAGAGCAGGCAACTGAACAAAGAGAACTCTCCTGCCTGGGTATCTCTTCCCATGGCAGAGCTCCTCCTTTACCCTCTTGGCACCCAAGATTTGGGGGGTGGTACTCAGCCAGGCCCAGGCTTTTAAACCTCTCAGAGGAAAAGTCATCCAGCACCAGAGTGTACCCCAAACACTGCAGCCACTTCAGGCTGGTCAATGGACACTTACCCAGTGGTGATTCCACCACTCCTGGAAACATTCAAAAAACATGTGAATGTGGCACTTCAGTACATGGGTTAGTGGTGGCCTTGGCATGATGGACTTGATGACCATAAACATCTTTTCCAACCTTAACAATTCCATGATTCTGTAATTTTTTCCAACTTCATTCTTTCCATCTGTCAGAGCCAAACCCAAGTCTCTTGGTGGTGGTGGCTGTTGGGATTAAGGACTTGGCTGAGCTGTGGGTTCCCCCCCTCACAAGATTCTTGTTCCCTGCAGGTAAATGGCCACCTGGACTACATGAAGCAGATGGACACGATCCTAAAAGCCGTGGGCATTAAAACCAAGGAATGCCAGCTGGAAGAGAAGGGCAGTGGCAGTCTTTTTTCCCCTCAAGCCAAGAAATCCCAGCGGGCAGCTGGCAGCGAGGCTCAAGGAGAGCAAAACACTAGGAAAGAGGAGGATGAGGCTGGGAGTGAGGCTCTCCCAGCTGGCTGTGCTCACCAACAGAATTCATCCAGCTCTGCCTTGGGAGAGCCCTCACCTCCCTGCCCAGACTGCTCACACAGCACAGACAGCAAGGACCAGGCAGTGGGGAAGGGAGCAAATTAGGGCAGAGCTGCTCAGCCAGCACAAAAACCGCTGTCAGCACATCTGTGGCACTGGGATTCCCAGAGGATGGAGCTGGCGGAGCTGCAGCTGCAGTTTCCAGCTCCTCCGGAGAAAAGTGTGGCACTGGCGTGGCACTGGATCAAAGCATGGAGCAGCCTCCCACAGCACATCCCCGAGGCGAGAGAGGGCTGATTCCTACCCGAGTCTGCACTGCTTCTCCGGAATCTGAGACAGATCCCATCCAAATCCTTGCAGGAAGCAGCTGCACCCCTCAGCACCGTGTCCCTGCTGTGACTGGGGGAAGCAGGTGGCTCTGAGGGGATTTTAAACATTTCACAAGGAAGACTTCATTATTAGGAAATTAAAACCATTTCTCCACTGGAGATGAGTTTGGTTTGAGGATCTTGGCTGTGTTCCAGGCTCTACCTGCCCCACGCTGGACGGATCCAGATCCACTCTCCAGCTCTGCTGACCAGGAGGGGAAAGGCTTGGGCTGCCAGGCTTCCTTCTCTGCCTGCTGCAGGTTTGCTGCCAGGGCACGGGCACTTTCCCATCTCCAAGACGGTTTCCCTGTCTCCAGGCTGAGCTTGGTGGGTGCTGGAGGCCCTATTCCTGTTAGAAACATGTTTGGGACCCTGGGGGAAAGCATCAGGAAAACCAAGGGAGTTTTGGATGGTTTATGAAAATTCCTCCCAAGTTCTCCAAGCCAGCAACCCACGGAGGCTTTCCTTTTGTGTCCCACAGACATCTCAAGCCTTAAAAGCTCCATCCAGCATCCAGACACATTTTTAATTGGCTTAGAACAACACCAATACTTGGCACAGGATAAACATGGAGCTGTTTGATTTCTACCTCCTTCCATAAAAGTGAGTTGGCTCCACTCTCTTCATCCCCACTCTCAGAGCAGAGGGAAGGACCTGGCTCTACATCCCCTGTCAGCACAGCTCCAGAGCCCTGTGGGAGTGATCCACACCTTCCATAAAAGCCCTTTTTCTGGCCAGTTTTGCTGCTGAGCCTAGGCACGTGCATCAGGCAGGATGTGGCAGGAGGGCAACCCCCCTCTGGGGTTTTATGTTTTGCCACAAGGGAGGGTTCAAACTCTCCCACCCCCATCTGGGGGGTGCTGTTTACTCATGAGAGGGAAAGTACTGGGATTGCACCTTCCAATTTTGGTTCAAACGGGGTTCTCTCCCTCCTCCTCCCCACTGACTCAGTGGCCATGTTAATCTCCCCTCCCATTCCCAGCTTCCTGCAAACCTTACCTGCAGATCATTCCTCATGGAGTCAGACACGGCTGGGTTTGGGGGTGATGCTGTAACTCAGCAAAGCATGGTGGTTTGGATACAGGGCCTGGCAATTCCTCTCCCTAAATCCAGCATCCCAGGTGGCTCAGACCTGCCCAGCTCTGACCTGGAGTGGTGGCTCACTGCAGAGACGGGAGGGACTGGCTGTGGGATGCCACAGAGATGGGGCTGTTCAGCCAGCTGCTGTTGGGGCTGTTGGCTGCCGGGTTGGGATGGGATTCCTCTGCTCATCCAAGGGTTTGTCCACAAGCAAACACCTAATTACACAGAACTGCCTGCATGAGACAGGAAGGAATTATTGCTTTTGAACATTTGGCTTGAAGAGGTGACTCTCCCTCTCTCTCTGTCCATCTCCCAAGGCTGATTTGGTACCTAACAAACTCCAGACTCCACAGGAACTTTTTCTGCTCCTTTTTAACTCGGGCTGTAGTCCAAGCTTGTATTTATATAAAGCCATTGTGGGAAGATGCACGTCTTGATCTGGGTGCTCAACACCAGCCCCAAGCTCCATCTGTGGCAAAATTGAACAGTTTGAGGTTTGAGCCTGTGCTCGGCCCTCAGCGTGTCCCGGTCATTCATCCCTGGCTCCCAAGGGATTTGTGGGAAAGAAATGCTGGGTTGGTCATACAAACTCCAGTTCAGTTCTGGAACATCCGTGGGCAACATGGAAAGAAAACTGAAAGTGGCCTGGCGTGTGGCTGCTTCTTCCAGCATCCTGTATCCAGGGATGCTCTGTGTCCATTTGAGTGTCAGGGAGTTCCAGGAGAACAGTCATGGAATTAGGCAGAAGGCTTGAAGTGAAGGGTCCAGGGAGGGCACAGCGGCCAACTGCCAGCCCAAAGGCACTTGAGAAAGAATTTACTAAAATAATTTCTTTTATTGACTTTTTGAAGTGCCCACTTGTCACATTTACTCAGTGTTCCCTCTGCTTATGGCTCTGGGGAGGGGGCTGGCATTGTCATTTCAAATACAATTTTCCTTTAGATTCTTATCTGAAGGAGGGGGGGAAAGTATATTTTCTAACTGCATCATCGAGGATGTGATGGATTGTTGGAGGGAAGTGAGATGGTCCTGTGCCAGGAGTGGGAAGCTGTGGGATGGAGCCTGTGGGAGGAGCTGATCCCATTACTACTGCGAGACACGCATGGAGCCACCGCGAGTCGCACCCCACACCCCCACTGAACATCCAAAAATTAGTGTTGGACATTCTGCACCAAATTCAGCCCCCACAGTGCAGCTCTGCGTGACAAGCCACAGCGGTGCCGCTGAGCTGGAGTGCACTGTGTGACAGGAACCTGAGACAGACACGACTCCAGGGAGGAGATCCAGCCCCAGCTCCAGGAAGATGTGATGTTCCGGGGGCTGAAGCAGCCCCAAACCTCAGTGTTCCTGCTGAAGCAGCTCCAAACCTCTTGCCCATGAGCCACAGGATGTTTTTCCACCATTCCCCCCAGTGCACTTGGAGGAGATCTGCTGAGCTCTGTGTGTGCAAAGCCAAGTCTTGGCTTGAGATTAGAGAGACACAGAGTCTGGAATCCAAGGTTCAGACTCACCAGAGATGGAAAGGCCACGGGAAGGGTTAAGGGATGGTGATGGTGAGCACAGGAGGGATGAAAGAGAGAGAGACAAAGCAGGTTAATTCAGCAGCCACACCTGGCTTTGCACGGTTTGATCCTCCTTGTGATAGTGCCGGGGCCACCATCCCCTCCGTGAGCTGCACCGTGTGCTGGAACTGGGAACGGGGAGACGGCTTGTGGCAAATCATCTCCCAGAGGGTTTGTGTTGGGCTCTGGGGATCGTTCCCAGCACACAGAGCTCTGTGTGCCCACTCAGGCCACGGGGGTGCCGAGCTGCAGCTCCGTGTCCGGGGGCTCCGCATCCCAAAGGCTGACGGAACGAGCGCCGGGGCCTCGCGGCGCCGGGAGCAGCCTGGGCTCACTCCCCGGTGCCCCGGAGTCGATGGAGTCGGTCTCAGCCTGCAGGGTAAGGACGTTCTTGAGGGAGGTGGCAGCGCGGGGCCCGCTGTTGGAATTCCTCATGGACAGGGAGATGGCGCTGGGCCGGGGCTCCGCGGAGCGCCGGCAGCAGGGCAGGAATTTGCCCATGGCCCTCTTGAAGTCCCTCATGAAGAGCGGGTAGATGATGGGGTTCATGGTGCTGTTGCAGTAGCCCAGCCAGGTGAGCACATCGAAGAATCCGGCCGGGACGCAGTCACAAACTGCCTGGGGGGACACAGCAGAGATCAGCAGCTTCCCACCTCAGCCCCAACCCAGAGGGGTTTCCCAGGCACACCAACATTCCCCTTTCAAAGGAAACCTTCAAATCGCTTTTGAAGGGTTTTTTTCCTTCCTATTGCTCCCTGGGAAATTGCATCCTTGGTGCTGGAGGTCCAGCAAGACCTTCCAGTGCCTCCAATTGAACCCAGCTGGATTCCAAAGGGAAAACTTCTGGAAACCCGACATAAAGCCCCACAGGCTCTTACCTGAGCTACATTGGTGACGAAGAAGGGCAGCCAGGCCACAAAGAACATGCCCAGGAGGATTCCCAGGGTCAGGCTGGCCTTCAGAGCCTTCTTGCTGTGCTTGTTGGTAAACCTCCTGCTCTCACTGCTGGCCAGGGGCTGGCTCGGGGCACGTGAGACCTGTGACCAGAGACAGGGAGTGGTGGGCAACTCTCCCTGGCACCAGCACTGGCCTCTGCTCAAGAAAAGTGGCATTTGGTGCTCCAGATCCTGCAAAAACCCTGCCAGTAATTCCCTTCTCCGCGGGGCAGTAGCTGGGCACACACCGTGAGCCCTGAAGCACAAATTAGGAAGGGGAAGCAGTAGAAACCCTCAACACTGAGGGTATGATTTTATTTACTGTAAAATAGCGTGTTTGTCATATGGGCTGCTCTTTAGAGAATAACTCAGCTCAGTCCATGTGAGGATAAAGCCTACCCTAAACAGGCAGCTCCAGCTGCTGATTACAGCAGCAAAGTAATTATGGTTTTTAAAGGAGGACATGAAACATTCAGCCTCCAAACACCATAACCCAGCCCTCCATCCCTTCCTGCAATCTAAAATTAAGTAATTATCTCAGCCCTCCCCTGTAATTAAATGATGCCGAGTTGCAACTCAGCTTCCGGCCCAGAAAGAGAACAAAAATCTCTAAAATTAGATAAGATGAAAAAGGTTAAAAGATGAATCTGAGGGTTCCTGTCTGAAACCTTGTTCCTCAGCCAATGTGGGTGTTCAAGGAACCTTTTGGGCCTCAGCTGAATGACGGGGGGATGGATGCTGCTCTTGCACGGCACAGGAAAGCCCTGAACATCCCCTGACTCTGTGGAGTCCAAAAACCTGGCATCCTGTGAGAAAACAAACACTTTATGATATTGTGTGTTTATTCTTTAATTCTCCTTTTCCTTTTGACCGTCTGGTGCAGCTTATCACGTGTGGGAGAGCTGGCCGGAGTCCTGGCTCTGCTCTCTTGGAGAGAATAAACTCAATCAAGGTATTTAAAGGCAATTAAGTTTGCCTTTTCCCTGTAGGATATGAGGTCAATAAAGCCTATTACAGGGAATTAAAGCTGTTAGATTTAGTGGCAATTACCTTCTCCTGGAGAAATACAAACAAGTGCAGCCACGTTTTTGTTATAAAACCCACACACTCCGGTTCCACCGGCGAGCACACGAGGAGGGGTTTGGCAGCTCCTGTTATAGAGCAGGTAACAAAAATAGAAGCTTCTGTTCAAAATAAGGTGCTCTCGGGAATCTGGCATTTGCTATTAGTTAAAATCCTTCTCCCCCGTATGTCTCACACCCACCACGGCCAAGATTTATGAGTGGAAAGTCAGATAAGATTAAACCCCTCGGGGATGACGCCAGCCAAGAGAGGGGGGAAACTGCGTTTATTTTGCACTGCTGAGCATTTTTGCCTGAATCTTATTTATTTCTCTGCTTCTGCTCATGCTGTTTCTGTGCTCATGAGCAGCTTCAGAGCTCTTCATTGCTGGGATGAGGAATGGGGCACCTCAGAGGATGTCAGGGAGGTGGATGTTGCCCAAAATCTCCCTCCCTGCAGTTGTCAAAGCTGCCTCCAACCCCAAGGCCATCCAGGAGGCAGAAACAGCCCAGGCACCCAAATTGTGGGGTCTGCCAAAGCAACATCCCTGTGGGCACCTTACCTGTGGCACGGCCTCGTCGGTGGCGGCCACGTTGGAGGCCAGGGAGGCCACCTGCACGGCCTGCTTGCGCGCTGCCAGCAGGATGCGGCAGTAGGTGAAGGAGATGGCGGCGGACGGCAGGAAGAAGGTGAGGCAGGAGGCCACCAGGGCGTAGGGCAGACTGACCAGCAGCCGGCACTGGTCCTCGTCCCCCCGGCCGGTGACGTTCAGGGGCCGCACCTCAAACTCCAGCTCGTGCCACCCCATCTTGATGGGCAGGAAGGAGGCCAGCGCGGCCAAGGTCCAGGTGGCCAGGATGAGCGCCAGCGCCCTGCAGGATGTCATGCGCAGCTTGTACCGGAGCGGGGACGTGATGAGCAGGTACCGGTCCAGGCTGATGACGCACAGGTTGAGGATGGAGGCGCTGCAGCACATGACGTCGAAGGAGGCCCAGAGGGAGCAGAAGTCCCCCCGCAGCACCCAGCGGCCGTAGAGCTGGTTGAGCATGGCCGGGGGCATCACCACCAGCCCCACCATCAGGTCCGACATGAAGAGGGACACCAGGAAGTAGTTGGAGGTGTTGCGGAGGGAGCGCTGGGTGACGATGAGGAGGATGAGTAGGAAGTTGCCCGCCGTGGTCAGCAGGATGATGAAGCAGAGGAAGGCAGCCACCCAGCTGCTGCCCACGAGCAGGGAGTGCTCCCCCAGCACGCTGGCATTGGGGGCCCCCAGGTCCCCCTCCATGCGGAGCCGGGGGCAGGGCTGGCTCTGGGCTGGGGACCTTCTCCAGCGTGGCCTGTGCTACGTGATCATCACCGGGGCTGGGGAAGGACGATCATCCCTCTCCGCTCTGTGTCTGTCCTTCCTTCTCCTCTCCTCCTCCTCTCCCTCTCTTCCCCCTCTGTCTCTCTTCACTGGCACTCAGGGCAGGGTGACATTCCCAGGAGCCGATCAGCAGGACCAAGGTTCCCTCCCCATTACTCACAGCAGTTCCTGTAAATCCCCCTGCTCTGGGATGTCCCTGGATGCTGCTTCTGGATGCTGGGGACGAGCTGGAAGGCAGGGCTCCCAAGATGCCAGGGATGGCAGGATGCTCTGGATACCCTGATGCTCTGGATGCACTGGACCAAGGAATAACACAACACCGAGATGCTCTGGATGCTCTGCACTTCAGATGCTGGGGATGCTCTGCGTCCCAGGATATCCCAGATGCCAGGGCTGCTCTGTACCCAGGATACCCTGGACGCTGGAGATGCTCTGGACTCCAGGATGCTCCAAATGCTGGGGATGCTCCGGCCCCCCGAGGCTCAGCTCCCGACCCCCAGCTGAGCTGGGCTCCCTGCAGAGCTCTGTCCCCAGGGTCCCGGAGCTCCCTCGCTGCTGCAGCTGCTGCAGCCGGAGCCGTCAGAGCAGCAGAGCAGCCTCAGGCGAGGACCGGGATGCTCCCAGCCAAGCCCGCCCGGGAGGAGGAAGATCCGGAGTGTGGAAGGGATCTCTCTCGCGGCAGAGGAGTGTCCGGCCCACAGGGAGGGGTGGGAGTGGTTGTGTGCAGGTGCCAGCCCGACTTTCACCTGCTGCTGTGGATGCACACAAAGGATGCAGAAATGCCGATCGAGGAGGTGGGGCCGGGGGAGAGAGGAGGAGATGAAATGAAGCTCTAATGAAAAAGGGATCTGGGCTAAACTCCACAAAGTGGCAGCTAGAGAGTTCCTGTTTCTGCCTTAAAGAGACAGCCCCGTGCTCTGCCATCCCTGCCATGTGTGCCAGCGCTGGAGCCCTGGCTGGAGGCACCTGGGCCAGCAGGTCAGTGGCCAAACCCGGCTGGCATCTCCGAGTTCCAGGGTCCATCCTCCACACTGGGCAATACAAAGCAAAATTTTGCAAAGTCAAATAAAAAAACAACAAACAGCTGCGCACAACAGCCCTCAGGCAGCAGCCAGAGGACTCGCTGGCTGATATTCCAGCAATCTGCAGCCAGGGATGGAGGAGCAGAGACAAGGGAGAGCCTGGCCCCTCTGCTCCTGGGTTATTTGGACTGACTCGGGGCAGCCCAGCCTCCTGCCTGAGGGGCAATCCTGGATGGCCCCACAGCACCTGCCCTTTAGCAAGAGGGAGGCAACAACGGAGAGGAGCCAGCTCAGAAAACCCTTCTGAGTCTCTGTGTGCTTCTGGGAATTCCACACTTCCACCTCCACACTCAGGGCAAACACCTCAGGGTGCTGGGCAGGGACTGCTTGGGGTTTTTTAATTACCCAGCTGCCCGAAAGGTGGGGTTTTCCCAACAAATGGCTGTGATTTGTGCCGGGAGAGACCAGGACTGAGGGCAGTGACTCCAGCACAGACCAGGGCTGAGGGTGTGCTCCTGGCACCCACTCTGTGCTCCAGGGCCATGCCCTGCCGGCTGCTGCCCGTTCCTCCCCAGGTGCCCACTAAAGCTTTCCTTAACACGCCTCCCTGGGCAGTTGTGCTGCAGATGTGTGGGTGAGAGCCAACTGTGCACACCACACCCCCAGCCACCCACCCCGGGACAGAAATCAGCTCTTTACCACGTCCTGCTTTTCCAACCACCTTTCCAACACATTTGTTGTGCTTTTCCCAGTGCCTGAATGGGCATTCCAGGCCTGGAAACCATCTGTGAGCAAGGCACGGGGAGGTGGAAGGCAGGGACCCAGCCCAAACACACACAGTTATCCCCTCAGGATCTCTGTGTCAGGCTGCCACTGGGAAACAGCTGCTGCCACTTGTGCCAGGACAGGCTCTGCCCTCCCTCTGCTTCCCCAGGACCCTGTCCTTGGATGCTCCCAGCCAAACCTCCTCGGCCACCTTAGTGTCACAGCGTGCTGGCAGCAGTCCCAGGGCAGCACGCACGTGCGAGGCTCTGATTGCAGCAGGAGGTTTCCTTAGAAAAGCCTTTGCCCCAGGAAACCCTCACCTCCCATCTGTGCTGGGAGCAGAGAGGAACCCCACCCTGAGCCCCCCCTGAGCAGCCTCCCCAGCCAGGGTGAGGGAAGGCAGCAGCACAGATTTTTCCCAGCTGGATGCGCAGTGAGGAAGTGATCCCACAGTGCAAAGCCAGCCTTCCTTCTCAGCCCTGCTGCACACCAGGAACGTCTCAGATTGCCAGAGCTTTTGCTTCTGAGGAGGAGATTGGATCAGAATCATGGAGTTGTGGAATGGTTTGGGTGTGGAGGGGCCTAAAAGCTCATTCCACTCCCAACTCCTGCCATGGCAGGGACACCTTCCACTACCCCAGGTTGCTCCAAGCCTCACCCAGCCTGGCCTTGGGCACTGCCAGGGATCCAGGGGCAGCCACAGCTTCTCTGGGCAGCCTCTTCCCAACATCCCCAGCACATCCTCCACGCATGGGAGATTTTGTACACTTGATTTAGGTGTGTTTGCTGGGGCAGAAAATCTGAACTGATTGAAACAAAATATGTTTTTTAAAAAAACTGCCTTAAAATGGCAGTTGTCCCTGCAAAATCCTACCTACCATTGTCCCTGCAAAAGCTTCTCCGTGCTGGCAGCTGTCCTGGCCTGTCTGTGCTCTCTCCCTGTGCTGCATTTCTGGACACATCTGCAGGGATCATGGACTCCACCATCTCTGCTCTCCAGTACCACTAGCAGGGAAAGCAAAACCAGGTTGTCAACAGCCACCCAAGTGTCAACATGGCAAAAAAAAAAAAAAAAAAAAGGGTGAGACAGGGAGAGTCAAACTGGGAGTTGAGAGACTTCAGTGAGGACATCTGGGTAGTCCAGGGCTGAACACAGAAATATCCAATCCTGCAATGCTCTCTGAAGATGTCCTTCCAGGCTGTAGCTGGGATGGCTCCTTGGTTTTGAATTTGGGCAGATGCTGGCTAGCTACCTCAATTTATGGTTTCATCTGCACACCAGCCCTCACTGCCTGCCTCCATGCCTCCACTGGAGCTCAGCTTGTGTGGAATGGAGGTGGAGACATCCTGCTCCCAACACCTTGAACAGCAGCTCCTGGAGGTTACAGGAACAGCCCCCTGCTGAATCCAGCTTGTTTCCTCTGTACACCAGTAAAAGGGCCCCGTGACGGTGCTCAGTGACCACCACAGGTTTCTCCACCTTTGTCTGGCTCTCAGGTAAAGCTCCCTTCCTTGGGAAGACACTCCGCAGCCTAAAAATATTACAGGAACACACAGAGCACCTCTAGCCCTGCCAGGTCCTCCCTGGTCAGCCCAGCCCCTCTGCTGTGGCAATTCCTGCCTAATACAAACCCTCTCCCACTTCTCAAAGCACAGACCTGTTCTCCCAACCTGTGCAGAGTCCCCAGAGCCTCATGGAGGGGGGCAATGAGAGCTGAGCTCAGTGAGGGGCAGTGAGAGCTGAGCTCAGTGAGAGGCAGTGAGAGCTGAGCTCAATAAAGGGGCAGTGAGAGCTGAGCTCAATAAAGGGGCAGTGAGAGCTGAGCTCAATAAAGGGGCAGTGAGAGCTGAGCTCGATGAGGGGCAGCGAGAGCTGAGCTCAATAAAGGGGGCAGTGAGAGCTGAGCTCGATGAGGGGCAGCAAGAGCTGAGCTCAATAAAGGGGGCAGTGAGAGCTGATCAGTGGAGGCAGTGAGAGCTGAGCTCAGTGAGGGGCAGTGAGAGCTGAGCTCGGTGAGGGGCAGCGAGAGCTGAGCTCAGTAAAGGGGGCAGTGAGAGCTGAGCTCAGTGAGGGGCAGTGAGAGCTGAGCTCAATAAAGGGGGCAGTGAGAGCTGAGCTCAGTGAGGGGCAGTGAGAGCTGAGCTCAATAAAGGGGGCAGTGAGAGCTGAGCTCGATGAGGGGCAGTGAGAGCTGAGCTCAATAAAGGGGGCAGTGAGAGCTGAGCTCAGTGAGGGGCAGCGAGAGCTGAGCTCAATAAAGGGGGCAGTGAGAGCTGATCAGTGGAGGCAGTGAGAGCTGAGCTCAGTGGAGGCAGTGAGAGCTGTCTGCTGGCCCAGCACAGCCTCTGGCCCCTCCGGAGCTGCTGGACCTTCCCCAGGGCCAGCCTCAGACCAAGGAGCATCACTGATCACTCCTCAGGGCACATCCACGCTGCCCCGGCTGACACCAGTGGGACCAGAGGTTTGCAAAGGCACACGCTGCCCTGCCCCGGGAACGCCCGATCCTAATACCCTTGGGAAGAGCCCGCTGGCTCCAGCCAAGGTGCCCCAGCCCGTCCGTCCCCCCGAAGGGATGTCCGGTCCTGTCCGAGCTCGCCTCCCGGAGCATGCCGGGGCCCGTGAGCGTGGCCGTGCCGGGCAGCACGGCGGAGCGAGGCTGGCACCGGGAGCACGGCGGAGCGAGGCTGGCTCAGGGAGCGAGGCTGGCACCGGGAGCACGGCGGAGCGAGGCTGGCTCCGGAGCACGGCGGAGCGAGGCTGGCTCCGGAGCACGGCGGAGCGAGGCTGGCACCGGGAGCACGGCGGAGCGAGGCTGGCTCAGGGAGCGAGGCTGGCACCGGGAGCACGGCGGAGCGAGGCTGGCTCCGGAGCACGGCGGAGCGAGGCTGGCACCGGGAGCACGGCGGAGCGAGGCTGGCTCAGGGAGCGAGGCTGGCACCGGGAGCACGGCGGAGCGAGGCTGGCTCCGGAGCACGGCGGAGCGAGGCTGGCTCCGGAGCACGGCGGAGCGAGGCTGGCTCCGGAGCACGGCGGAGCGAGGCTGGCACCGGAGCACGGCGGAGCGAGGCTGGCTCCGGAGCACGGCGGAGCGAGGCTGGCTCCGGAGCACGGCGGAGCGAGGCTGGCACCTAGCGGCAGCAGCGCCGGCAGCTCGCGTGATCCCGGAGGTGCCGCAGGATCCCACACAAGCGGGACCCACCACGCCCGGCCACAGCTGGCGAGCAGGCTCCCCGGGCAGGCTCCCCCAGCCACATGCAGCCCATACGCTCAGTATTTGGGCTCGGTTTTCCTTCCAGCAGCTCCCTCCTCCTTTTCCCAGCTGGAATGCAGCTCAAAGCTGCGGGAGCCACGGCTCTCCCCTGCCCCGGAGCCTCCGGCACCGCTGCCTGTCCTGGCGTCAGCGCTGCCAAAAACCAGACAGGCATCAGAGCGCTGAGCGGTGGAAGTCGGAACTAATTTATTTAAGAAAAAAAACCCCAAAACTTGTCAAAAGGAGGGGGAGGCATTCGATTACAAGCTCTGGAAGCTTTTGTCGGGACAACACCAAGGAATCAGCTTTATACAACAGAGAGAGGGGGGCAGCAGAGGCCGTGCCCACCCCGACCCCCAGCCCTGCCCAAACACTCCGTGCACAGGGACGTTCCAGCCCTCGGCCCCTTCTCCCTCCACCACCATGAAAGTTCAGCAGGGAGAGGGGGGACAGGGGTGGAACCTGCCCCGGATTCCCCTCAGCTCTTGGCCTTCCCCTGCAGCCCCAAAACGTGAAGCCCCAGCACTCATGATCCAAGTTCCTCACCCCCAGGGAGCAACGTGGTGGTCCTGGGGACAGCAAGGTAAGGGTTGTCACCACCATGGTTCCCAGTGCCCTCACGTACAGCTCCAGAGGCACATCCTGGGGCAAAACCCTCCCCAAGAGCCACCTGATACAAAGGGTTGGGCTCGGACCAAGATCCAGTGGATGCCAGGAGCATGTCCACACTGAGCCCTTGTGGGCAGGCAGGGGGAGAGGAGGCAGGAGGGTTGCTGCTGATCCCACCACCCCAGAGAGATGTGGGTCCCTCCTGGGACTGTGGAGAGGCTGCTTCCCTTCCTCCTCCACGCTGGGCATGAGGAGAACCCAGCAGGACTCAGAGGGCTGCCCCCAGGGCTGGGGGTCTGCAGAGAGCCCCGCCAGCCCAGCCCAGCCCCTGCTCTCAGCCAGAGCCCCTCGTGCCACTCCTCTCAATATATTATCATTATTATTATTATTATGTGCATCCGGGAAGGCCGAGCCCTCGTGTCTCAGCCTGCAGCTCCAGCCTCAGCCCTGCCTGTGCCCCGCGGTGTCGGGGGTGACGCGAGGGCAGCGATTTGACAGGAAAGACTCCAGCACCCCCCTCCCTCCCCAAAGCCCGGCCCCAGCCCTCGCACAGCCCTGCCAGGACAGTCCACACGGGTCACTCCTCGCCCTCCTCCTCGTGGTGGTGGTGGCTGGAGGCTGGTGGCTCCTCCAGCTCCTGCTGGTGGTGGGGGTAGTGGTGGGGCGCGGGCCCCTCGTGGGGCATGTTCTCCTCAGCGTTCAGGTACACGTTGAACAGGGCTCCCTCGTGGCTCGGCTCCTTCCCACAGGCCTGGCAGCTGCAGTGCAGGATCTTCTCCACCAGCTTGTCCACCCTGGGGATCTCCTCGTTGCCTGGGCAGTCCAGTGTCACCTGGGCAGCGGGACAAGGACACAGCGGGTCAGTGCTCAGGCTCCCGTGGTGGGAGGTGTGACCTGCCCCAGACCCTGCAGAATTAGGGTGGTTTTAGGCCAGATGTGATGGGTTTCTACCCACAGAAACAAACCCCTGGTCAGTCTGCAAGGTGGGAATTCCCTGGGAATATCTTGTTCCAGACACTCATGGAAAATCACAGGAGCATCAAGGCTGGAAGAGACTTTCAAGCTCATCAAGTCAAACCATCAGCCCAGCACCACCACAGTCACCTCTAAACCATTGAATCGCTGAATCATTAAGATTGGAAAGGACCTACAAAACCATCAAAACCAACCTATGACCCATCCCCACCTTGTCACCCAGCCCAGAGCACTGACTGCCCTGTCCAGTCATCCCTTAGGCACTTCCAAGGGACAGGGACTCCACCACCTCCTTGGGGAACTTGTTCCAAAACCTGGCCACCCTTTCAGTGAAAGTTTTTTCTTATATCTATTCTGAACCTCCCTTGGTGCAACCTGAGGCCATTTCCTCTCCTCCTTTCACCTGAGACATGGCAGGAGAGACCAACCCCACCTCAGTGCCACCCTTCAGCACCGACTCCAGCAGGACTCAGCTCTCAGGCACTGCTGGCACTGGAGGATCCGTGAGACAGCAAAGGCCACCCACAAGAGCTGATGCCAAGCAGCCCGGGTAGTTTGGGCTAAAGCCTCTCGTCACATGTGAAAGGGAGGCAGAGAGCAGAGCCAGTTCCCTGGGCTCTGGGCTTCTCTTGGACCTAGGTTTATGGCTCTGCCAGGATCAGAGGTGACACGGAACTGTGAGGTCTGAGGATGAACTTCTGGACATCAAGCACAGCCAGATCTCCCAAGGGGGTGCAGGTGGACAAAGGGAGCAGGAATGTGGATAAGCATAGGGATAAATAATGCAGGGACTAACAGGGAGTGGTTCTGCAAATAGAGGGATAATGGATCATTCAGCAGAGCTTCCAGCAGCTCCTTCCACCCAAGCGTCTCAGGATGGAGATGGTACAGCCACCTGAGAGATTCCCTGGAAGGAAACTATGAGTGGGAAAAGCCCAGAGAAGGAGGAGGACTGGCCCTGAGGTGGTGCCAGAGCAGAGCTGAGGCCCCATGGAGCAGAGCAGGATACTCACAATTTCCCACATGGACTGGGCTGGCATGCAGGAGTCGCAGTGAACCAGGGACTCTGTGGACTGGGGGAAGGTGTTGGGGACGCTGTAGCTGAAGCACTGTCCCAGACAGGCCCTGCAAAGACAGCAGGAGGGGTGGGGCTCAGGGTGCTGCTCTTCCCAGCAAAGCAGAGATCTGACCTTCCCCTGAGACAGAGGCAGGACACCATGCCTGGCTTCCTGTGCCAGCCACAGTCCCCAGAGGCACTGCAGTGCCAGCAGCTGCCTCTAGCCCTGGGCTGAGGGCAGATCTGTACCTGTTCTGGATGGATTTGGACTCGCAGCCGCTGTGCCCCACGATCTGGGTGATGTTCTTGGCCTCACACCAGGCACTCTTGTCTGGGAAGAGGGCGAGCTTGTTTATGGGCGGTGGGGCGGCCAGGAGCAGCGCTGGGAACAGGGCCCCCACCACGAACCATAACATCATGGCCAGCTCCGCCAAAATCCTACACCTGCACACGGAGAGCAGAACGTTAGCGGCAAAGAAAACTGGCAAAGCAGCCCATTTCTCCTACCCCCAGGAAGTTCTTGGTTGTTCCAAGCACAGGTCCAGCCCCACTGGACCTGGTGTGTCCTGGTTTGGTCTTGCAGCATGCAAACTGGATTTCTTTCTGCACAGCATTGATGCTGTTTCCTAATGCTATGTCCTCAGCACTGCGAGTTTCATTGTACAAGTCTGCTGTAATTAGATCACACTGCTGTATGTATAACCAATTTCTCACATCTGCTAATCAACCTATTCACTTCCTTTTGCTTCCCTTCCATGACGATGCCAAGGGCCCTGCTCTTTTGTCAGCCTGCCTGGGGGTTTAAGCAGGAGCCTTAATTAATGTCTTCAGCTGTGATCTGGAAAATGCACTCTCTCACAGACAGTTTGGATAGATCCCTACGATCCCCTGCACAGCCACTGCCAGGGCCAGGACAGCTCCCAGGACTCTGCCCAGGGACTGGGATGCACTACTCTGCCTCTTTCCTCTTCCAAACGAGCTCTGGGCCAGTCAGATGCCTGCCTTGCCTCTCCCAAGCTCTGTGCCTGGAACAACAGGCTTTTCCTCATTTCCCACCCAAAGCTGGTCTGGGAGAAGTTTGCAAACCAAAAGTGTCACCGCCACGAGTCTAGCCAGGCTGGAGAAGTCCCACACCACAAAAATGTTTTTATTTGAGGAAGGAACAAGCTTTCCCCCTTCCTTTTCTGCCACCTGGGAAGCCAAGGGCGGCCTTGCCGGGCCCCTCTCCTCCTGGGAGCGCGCAGCAGGTGTCGCTGCGAGGCAGCAGCACGCAGGGGCACGGGGAAACCTCAGCCCAGAGGCTGGAAACCCGCGGAGAAGAACAATACCACGTTTATTTATACAGAGCCACTCAAATTCTGCCCAGGGTTATTCCGAGGACGGGACAAGGGGGGGCCTTGTCACAAGGACAGACCTCGCTTGCAAAGGTGGTGGGCTTGGAGGTCGCTGCCCACCCCCAGAGAAATCCCCCCGAGGTCTCCTTGCTCTGCTCTCCAGCCGAGGTGCCTGAATCAACACCCCCAAGTAGCTGGGGAAAGGCAGATGGAAAAGCAGCACAGAAACAGGGAAATTTTTTTCTGTGTGGGGTTTGGATGGAGTCATGGTGAAAGGCATTTATACTTCCTAAAATATTTGTTAGAACCATGTTATTTGTTATTTCCTTCTATTTATTTATCCAGACGACGATCCACAGCCCACACTGGAAAGACTGCTGTTGATTCCCATGGCTCCTGGGCCCAGCCCTCTAACACTTGCTGGGAAGGAGAGGAAAAATGCCCTGCTCCTCAGGAGTCCTCATCCACACCTCCTGGGCTGCAGGACCATCAGATTTATCTAAATGATTGAGACGATCTCCTAAGCACTCAGGGATTTCAAGGTTGTTTTGGGATTTTGCCCTGTTATCCCTCCACTGAGCTCAACCAACCTCCTGGATCTGAACCAAGAGAAAGACCAGGAAGATTCTTCCCCGTCTCCCATCCCATGGCACACAGAAAAGAGCATCCTCACTCATGGGATCTCTGGAGGAATCTTGTGGGGTCTCTGTTAAATTTCCTCATTTTCTGGTGATACAAGAACCACGGTAATATAATGCAGCAGCACCTGCAAAGCCCTGGCTTCATAATCCTCCCAGCACTTGTGGGATGTGGATCCCATGGCTCCCTGGTGGGAATACCTGCACAAAGGAGACTCTGCAGGTGTTGGCTGGAGATAAGCAGAGGGTTTTAACTCCTGAGCTTGCACTGCCACTAATGAGAGTTGTGGGGTTAAATGCATCTGTCCTGAAGAGGACTCTTGTGCCTGAGGGTTTTTTCCCATTTCACTGGGGAAATTCTGCAGTTTCTGAAGGAACATGGCTAAGCTGCACACACACTCACACACACTTGGTTTGCTTTATGAAACAAGCATCACTCATTCCTCAAATGCCAGCAGCTCTGTGCTGAGGAATCCTGCTCCCAAAGGCAAGTCCGAGATCAGAGCTGGGATGTGACCCAAAGAGCAATCACAACCCCCCGGGGAACAACCCAAATTCCTCTGGAGTCAGCACACAAGTTCACTTCCACATGCCCGATTAGAGAGCAATTTCCTTATTTCCTAAGAAAGGTGGGGTTTTTTCAGGTTTCTGTGCATCTCTACCCAGCTGCGAAGAGGCAAAATTCCTGTCTGTGCTGGCAAATCCTGCTTCCTGGGGTCTGTGCGCCGTGGAGGTGTTTCTGCTGCTCAGAGCATGCCAGAGGCACGAGGGATCCTCTCCCAGCATCTGGCCTCCCGTGGAGAAGATGAGTGAGGCTGTGCTCTGCTAAAGCGCAGGACCTGGCCTGGATTCAGGAAAGCACTTAAACATGTGCCGAAGGCTTCTCCTTTCCCGAGCAGGGTGTGTTTGAACCCAGGGCCCCCACGGCTGCCGTCCCCCGTGCAAGGTGGGGTGGAAGAGTGGGTTGTTGGGGAATTCTCAGCAGGGGAAGCGGGCACCCCTTTGGAGCTGGAGCAGTTCCAAGAGCCCCCCATTCCTCGGGATACCCTGGCCCCCAGCACTGCTATCCCCCTAACCTGCAGCCTTGAGCACACCTCATCCCCAGCACATGGTGTTTTCCTTCTCCCAGGAATGTCCTGCGGCCCGCAGGGCTACTTTTCTAGTAAGTAACGAGGTTTATGCCAGTGCCTAGGAAAACATCTGATGCAGCTGAGTTTGGGAGGGAGCCGGCCGGGAGCAGCGCGCCCATAGCTCAAGGCAGTCATGCGAACAGAGCTGCCACCAACACCATTCATCTGACAGCAGCCACAGCCACGGAGACAAAAGCGGCGTGTTCCTTCTCCCCCCTGCCTGAGAAGGGAAGGGAAAAAGGAAGACGAGGCACCCGAGCAGGTTTGCAAACTCCCGATTAAATAAAGGCATTGAGCACATTCCTCCGTGACAAGCTAAATTACACGTTGCAGCCCGAAAGGAACAAGTGTGTTCCCCGGCTGACCCGGCGGGAGCAGCCACTTCCCGGCACACAGGGGCTTCTTTCTCTTCCCCCAACCGAGGCACATTTTTTCCCCCGCTAGTCAAAGCTCTTCAAGCAGAAAGTTCAGCTCAGTTCCGGCAGAGCCACCGGCCCGTGAGGGTCTCCCCCCGCTCCCTCTGCAGGGAGCCGCATGGCAGCTTCCTCGCCGCCCCTCCGGCAGCATTTGGGAAATAAATGACTCAGCCCTGAACCTGGCACATCCCAGCTCCCGACACAAACAACTTCTCAGCGCAGGCACAGCTGCGGCCTCGTGCTCCGGAGCCCTTTTCCAGCCCGTGCCCGAGGGGCTGAGGGGCAGCTGGGGCAGGGTCCCACCCCAGCACCCCGGCAGAGCGGGGGTCCCGCCGACAGCTCAGCTTCCCAGCGTGGAGATCTTCTGGTACCACCTCAGATGTTCTGTGTCACCTAGAAGAGCCCCTTCCTCCCATCCCATCAATCCCAGCTCTCTCAGGAGTCCCCCCAGCAGGACAACACCAGCGCCTGGGAGCAGCTGGGAAAATCTCCATCGTTCCATGGGCTGGAGGACAATCACTGGAATTACCTCGGAGGCCACGTTCCCACCATCCAGCCCACAGCTGTTCCCAGACATTTGGAAACCAAACACTTCTGGAGGAAAATAAAACAGATCTAATCAGTTTTACCCTCTTTTTCCAGTGGGAAGTTTACACCATAACACAAGACGAGCTTGCAGGTGGACATGGGGAACGTTTCATGAGTTGTTTAATGTGTTTATAGGTATTTTTCTTATCCAGGATCTTGCAATTCTGCCAAATACAGAGAACCACAAACACAGGTAGGTTGTGCTCAGGGCCACACACGAGGCACCACAGGCTCCGAGAAACAAGAACCCCCAAAGCTTTCCAAAGATCACTGGGCCGAGGCTGCCAGGCTGTGAGCACAGCGCAGACACGGGGCCCGCTCCGCGCTGTGCCTCAGGATCCCGGCCCTTCTGTGACACACAAGCTCGCAGCAGAGGTGGACAAGGGCAAGATTTTGGCTCCTGGTCTGGGTCAGAGCTGGGATCCCTCCCCTGTCCTGCCCCTCTGCACACAGGGCTGTCCTTCCCTTCCAGCTCCCCACCCAGCCGGGCTCTGCCCTCGCTGGGCCGAGATGCCAGAAGTGACCCCAGGCTGGCGTGGGACAGGAGCCACAGCACTCTGTGTGCCTCTGGTTATTTGAGCTGTTTGACAAGAGCTGCCACGCAGAGCAGAGGAGGGCCCAAAGACACGCTGTGCCTCAGTTTCCCTGGTTGCAAGAGCAGGGGCAGGGGAGCAGCAGGTGAGCCGATGGGCGCAGGGAGCGTGGGAAGCACAGGGAGCTGTCTGGAGAGCCCCCGGAGAGAAGGGGCTGCCCGGGCAGGAGGGAGGGCTGGCTGCCAGCAGCCCTCACCCCACATTCCTCGGTGGAAAGGGCGGGGGGAAGCACAGGGCAGGTGGCAGCCAGGTGGGGACAGCGCGGGGGGGAGTCACACCGGGACACGGCGCTGCAGGGCAGGGGAGGGAGCTCTGCAAGGACTCGTGTGGGATTACTGCTGGGTGCGCAGGTGGCCAGGAGAGAGCTCACTGCAGGAAATGCTAAAAGGAAAATTATTATTGAGGCACCTAAAAAGATGTAAAGCCAGAGTAAAATGTCTGCTTGGTGGCAGCTGGAAAGAAACATCCCAGAAAGATCCAGGGCACGGCTCTCCTCAGGCACAGGATTAGGGCTGTAACTGCTGAACACCACCGGGGATTGGCTCTTAGGAAACTCAACTCAAATAATATTTGCCTACATGGAACAAAACAACTTGTAAGGCAGCATTATTAAGAGGGAAAGCTTAAATCTCAACTGCAAAAAATTGAGAAGTTACTGTGTATTGAAAAACATCTATCAAAACAACAGATGTTATTTAATACCTGTTCTTATTTAATACTTCCCCATTTTTGAAATTTGCATTTAGCTAAAACCTTACAATTTTGGGGACCCTTACTGTAGTGTCTGTAACAGCCCAAAAGAATCTGATTGAGGTATGATATGGGCAGGGGAGAGGGAAGAGAACTCTGCACTGAGAATGTCTGGAGATAATTCTTCAGGACAGCAGGACACAAGAGTGCTTAACTGAGCACAGAAATCTCTCCCGAGCTCAGAGCTCCAGCCTTGCTTCGCTGAGCTGCAAAATCTGGGGAGAAATTACAAAAAAATAAACAGGGAACTACCACAGGAAGACATTTGATATTTAACAACCACAAGAATCCATCCTAAGAACTTTTTGATAGTGGAGCAAAAGCTGTGTCGTTTCTCACTGTGGACCTGGCTGTGTCTGCTCCTTTCAGAAGCAGATGTTAGAGCTTCCCTTTCTGTAACATATTAATTTCCACTCAAGCATGGTTGGGCAAGTTGCAGAAATAAAGCAGAAATAAAGAAAAGCAGAGCAGCATTTTTAAAGCCTTCTGCCCTCCCCACATTGGCCAGAATGTGAAAAGATGTTGGTACATTGGGAGTTTTTATCTGGCTCCTCAACCATGCACTGAGCTCTTGGGAAACTCATTTTTTGCAGCTGGAAAAAAAAAATCCAAGATGCTTTACCTAAAAAAAAGTCATTGGAAATCTACCTCTGGACTTGGGCTTAGGATGAGGTCCTGAAGGAGCTCTGCTGGAAAAGGGACCCATTAATGGCCTGTAGAAGAGGCAAGAGTCATATAAACTGTTTCTGGTCGTTTATTTCAATTGCTCCATTTCTTCAGCATTAAGAACAATCACGGCCAGGAAAATGCATCAGCCTAAAGCTCAGGAACACATCTGGCCCCACACCTCCACTGCCCCTCTTCCTGAAGCACGTGGGACTCTGCAGCCCCCAAGAGCAGCTGGAGGAGTGGGATGGGAGCAAGGATCAGCTTTGTGGGGAGCTGGAAAACGAGCCTGGGACCAGATCAGCTTTGTGGGGAGCTGGAAAATGAGCCTGGGACCAGATCAGCTTTGTGGGGAGCTGGAAAACGAGCATGGGACCAGATCAGCTTTGTGGGGAGCTGGAAAACGAGCCTGGGACCAGATCAGCTTTGAGGGGAGCTGGAAAATGAGCCTGGGACCAGATCAGCTTTGTGGGGAGCTGGAAAACAAGCCTGGGACCAGATCAGCTTTGTGGGGAGCTGGAAAACGAGCATGGGACCAGATCAGCTTTGTGGGGAGCTGGAAAACGAGCATGGGACCAGCTTCCAGCAGCGTCGGCTGTGGGAGCAGCACGCTGGGCAGCCTCAGCTCGCTGGGCAGGGGGTCCAGGCTCTGCCCAAGCCCTGCACGGGTCAGGACCGGTCTGGAGCCGTGCCTGGAGCATTCCCAGCCGGATCGGACCCGGTGCAGCTGATCCGAGCACCAGGCGCTTCCCAGCACAGCTGGGAGCAGCATTTCAGCCCGAGGCTCGCTCGCATGCCCGGACCTGAGCGGGGCCCGGCTGCCTTCTGCTTCTCCCTGGAGCTGGTGCTCCCCACGGAGCCGGGCCGAGCCCAGAGCCAGCCCGGGCCGCGGGCATCCGGACGGGCAGGAGGGCGGTAGGTGTCCAACAGCTCCTTCGAAAACATGGATAACAGGGATTGTGCTGCTCTCTCCAGTGCTGTCCCTGACCCCTGCGAGTTTCTCACCCAGCGTGGACAGGGAGGATCTCCTCCTCCCCCGGCACATTCCCCACCGGGAGCCCGAGCAGCTCCCCGGAGCGGCGGGCTCGGTCACTCGGGTCCCGGTGCGGCCGCAGCCCGTCCCGTCCTTGCGGGAGCGCAGCCGTCGGGAGGGCAGGAAAACCCCCGGAGCCTGCGGGACGGGGCCCGGGCGCCGCTGGCTTTTCCCCGGGGGCGATCTGCGGGCAGGCAGCGGGCACTGCCCCGGGGAGAGCTTCTCCCAGCAGGGCCCGTTCTGCTTTCGCTTAGAGTGAGGTAAACTGGGACCGGCTCCTCCAAATGACTCCACTGGTGCAAATGAGATCAGAATCTGGCACCGCTCGTCTTACTCAAAACAAGCCTAACTGGAACCAGATAAAACCAGTTCCAGTGCAGAGTGGCCACCAGGATGATGATTTTTTTAATTCCTGCAGGCAGCGAGGGGAGCTGTCTCGGATGCCAACCACGCTGGCTGTCGCCTGGCTCGGTCATTCATTACCAAACTTGCATAAAATCCCAGCGCAGCAGGGTTGCGCCTGCAGGATCAGGTTCCCAGCTGCTGGAGCAAGAAGGGGAAAGAGCAAAGAAGAAAAGAGCTTGTGGATGGAGCTGTGGATCTTTCAGGATCCTCCCTGCTGTCTCCCTCTCCCTTCGTACCCGTTCAGGCCATGTCTTGGTCACAGCAGCAGAATTTCACTGACCTGATGTGTTTTTGCCCTCTTTTAGTCTCCACTTTACACCACAGGAGCCTCCTCAGTTCTGATGGCACAAACCCAATGTCTGTGCTGTTTACCCGTGGCACTGGCCAAAGCAGAAATACACATGGAAGTGCAAGGCCAGAGGGTTTTGGAGGTAATGCAACAGCCCACGGCCCAGCTGGTATTTTCAGTCGCTACCAGGGCTGACCTCACACTTGACATTTAGACCATTTCTCCAAAAGCTGAAGGATTGGGCCCACAAAGAAATCCCACTGTGACCCCAACAGCACTCCCTTCCCGCCTCTGGACAGGTTGCCTGAGCTCTGTGTCAGAGAAGAAGGAGGCTTAAGCCACATCTAAGAGTGACCCGAGCAAGGGCTCCATCCTGACGCCATTTCCAAGGCTCAGCTCCCCAGGGCTGCGATCCTGGCTGGAACGGGGCAGCAGCCCAGCCCAGCTCCACAACTGCTGAGATGGGTGCTGGGCTGTTCCCTTCCCACTCTCGGTGCTAATTTATGTCCAGGAAAGCCCTGGCCCCCACGGCCCTCCCTCCCTAAACAGCGCTGCACAAGAAACAAAGGTCTGGAGAGCAGCGAGCACAGCCCTGCCAGGGCTAACAGAGGACAGACCACCCCTCGCTCTCGCTCCAGAACTCCCCCAGAAGGACAATTTTATCAGCTGTTCAGGTTTTTAAGAGACTGATTTGAGCGGGTGTGAAGTTTCTTTGCCCTCAGTCGAGCTGGACCCCTGTTACTGTGCTCCTTGCTTTGTCACAGGGGATCTCCGAGCCCGTGCGACCACAGAGGAGGGTGGTTTTTTCCAGCAGACTTCAAAACAAAAAGAGCAGGAGCAAGGCTGAAGGACAGAGCAAGAACCTGGCTCTGCCCGCCCCATGGTCGGATATGGGATCTGGCAGAGGAACTGCTAAAGCTTTAATGGGAACAACACGGAGTTTGGGCAGGAATAACTGCCCAGGAGTTTCCTCTGCTCCTCGGGCAGGTTTCCCATGGCTGCACCAGCTTAATCCGCCCTCGGCAATGCCAGTGCACGCCACAAGCAAAGCCACTCCAACGCGGGCAGCTCTTCAAGGCTCCTTGAAAAGCACTTTGGCTCAGGGCCCGATCCTGCACCTCCAGAGCACCCAAAATTCTCTCCAGCTCCACTGTTTTCCTTGCCCCAGAAAGACGAGCAGGCACTCGGGAAGGCTTTGCTCGTTTGCCCTTTTTGTGAGACCACAAACTCCCCGAGCTGGAATCCGGCACTGGGAGGTCACGCCAAGAGCCCGGATTCTTCTCAGGGCTGTTTGCAAACACTTGGGATTTTTATACTGAAGGCAAATTCCATTTCCCATCCTGCGGTTTGCAAATTTGAGGCGAGCAGCCTTTTACGAGATGGGAGACTGCCTTCAAAAGGCAGAAGTGCCCAGTGTATGCAGCTGATTTTTGGCTGGCTGGACATTGCAAAGAAGGCGCTGAGTTCTTCGGTTAAAAACACAAGGGAAAATCTGTGTCTCTCCATATCACTAGGATCTTTACCACTTGTTTCAGCAGGGTGCAGATTTCTCCCAAAAAAGCCCGCATGGAAAAGCTACCGTGTCCTAAATCCACCACCACTTCACACAGGCTGAATTTTTTATTTGATGGTTGAATTTTTAATTTTTAAATTTTTTAATATGTAAAAGTTAGATTGTGGAGTGAAGCAGAACTTGCTGGTGCCCTCGTAAGAGAAATGTTAGTAGGAAATAGGGGATTGTCCAGATCAACTTTAATGCAACCCGAAAGAGAGCTAAAGCATGTTCTGTTCCCAAAACACCTACCAGAGAAAAAGAGAAATCCCCCCTGGTCTTAAAATGCAGAGAATATTGTATGGAACAAATAAAAACTGCTGCAAATACTGAGACAAATTGAAATGCTACGCTGGGGCTCAAAAAACAGGTAGGGATATATCGGATATAAGCTTTGCAGTAAGTGCCTAAAGAATTTCCATGAAACAAGGATGTAAATTAATCCCCGGGATGAGCTTTTCAAGGAACAAAAGTTTACTGCTTTGCCATCGGGAAAACTTCTTTCTTTTATGATCGTTGAACTACCCTGCGTCCGCTGGTGGTGTGGTTAATCGATACTGAGCGTTCCCGTTCTTCCCTCGGCACTTTTGTTTCAAACCCCGACAGGGATGGGAAGGAGGGAAGGAGGGAAGGACTCTGTACCGCAGATGTGCGACCGACACAGCGCGGCTCCCCGGCTCCCAGGCTTTTATTCTACTCGAGCTAAAGCGGCGGTGGAAATAGTTTAACGATTGCAGAGCAGATCCCCCCAAGTCCGCCTCATCTGCAACCGATTTCTGCCCGTGGCAACATCCTCATCCTCCCGGCCATCCATCACCGGCGGGCGGGAGAAGAGAAGCGAGAGGAAAAGAGACGGAAAATCTGGTGGGGGGGAAAAGCAGCAGGTTCGGGGCGGGGGCGGGGGGCACACAAAGCCAAGGGCTACTCACCAGCCAGGCGACGGCGGGCGCATCCCATGGGGTCCGGGGCCCGGCGGTGCCCGGCGGCTGCCGCATCCCCGGCGCGGCGGGGCGGCCACGGAGGGAGGCGCGGGGCGGGCGGGAGCTGCCGCCTCCCTCCCCCCCGGTGCCGGGCTCCGGGCGGTGCCGCCGGCCCCCGCCGCTCGCGATTGCACAATCGGGCTGGGAAGGGAGAGGAGGGGAAAGGAGGGAGGGACGGCCGGCGGGAGGAGGGAGCGGCAGCGGCGGCTGCGGCAGCGCCCGCCCGCCCCGCCGGGCTCCGGGCGCACCGAGAGCCCCGCCGAGAGGAGAGCCGGAACCACAACCACCCGGCACGGAGCTCACCCACCGAGCTGGGCCGTGGAACCCCCGGCAAGTGCTCGAGCTAACGGGGAGAGCCCGCTGGAAACGCCCGGGCACAAAACGAGGGGGCTCTCTCGGCCGGGAGAGCCTGAGGGAATGTCCCAGCACTTGCTCCTGCGGTGGCATAAACAATCTGGACTGGGCTCACTGAATGCCAACAACTCTTATTTAGACATAATTCGTGATAGAGAATCCGTGGGGCAGGGTCCCGGCTGCAGAAAAGACTTTGGGAAAGTTCTCCAGCACTAGAGACGACGGTTTTCTCTTTTGCTTTTCCTTTCTTTTCCCTTACTCTTTCTCCTCTTTTTCTCTTTCTTTTTTCTTTCCCTCTTTCCCTTTCCCATTAAAAACAGCCAAATCCCACCCCAGTGAAGCCCCATTCCCGGCTCTCGTTCAGATAGGATAATTGCTGGAGACCGAAGGGCTCTGTTTCTGTTAAGGCACAATTCATCGGAAGAGGCCCCACATTAAACACTACCCAAATCAAAAGATACCTGCCAGGCTTGGCTGGGCTTTGGCGGCTGCTGGTGGTGCGAGGATTTGCATAGAGATCAGAGAAGCAGGAAGGGGAGATGGCAAGAAGCAACAGCTGTGCTGGGAGAAGTGCTGGTGGTGCCCTGGCAGCAGCTGTGGGGAGAGGCTTTGGGGCTGGGTGTTTGCTGGAGGAGGTGCAGGCTGCCAGTGGAGGAATGGTTTCCTGCTGCCCAGTTCCTTCCAGCTCCAGGATAATAGGATTTGTAGACAGGGTGGCAAATAGCTGCTTCCAACATCACTTTCTTATCCTGCTAAACGCAACCTACCCAGCTCCGAACTGCACTGCACTTCTCAACTCCAAAAGTGCCAACAAGAGGAACAGCCTCTAGCCATGACCACGCACCCCAACAGGAGCCAAAATCTGGCTTCCCGGCATTTTCACCCACTGCTGAACCCAGGCCCTTGACCAATGCTCTACCTGCTCCCCAGGACTAGCATGACCAGCAGCAAACTCCTGCCCAGGAGGCTGCTTTATTCTGAATAACATGAGTGAAATAAGAGACATCTGAGGCTTTGCAGCAAGTTCTCACAAGGAAAAGTAAGATGTAGATGCAACCAGCTACACAGCAACAGACCATGGGCACCGTGGTGAAATTCAGCCGAGTGTTTGCGGTCCATGGTTCAGTATTTGGATGGGGTTTGTGGGATCCTCAGCACTGGGGTGGGATTGTTCTACAAGGAGCTGTGAGCCAGCATGCAGTTCATTCACTGCTTCCTACTATTCATCCCTGTTCCAGTTCTGTAAACAGCATGAAAGGGAGACAGCAATCAGTGAGTCTGGGGGTGGGGAGGCAGGAGGAGCAGGGCTCAGGTTTTCTGGTGTCAGGAGGAACAAGCAGAGGTGCTGTAGGACAGAGCAGCTTGGCTGGGGGATGAAAGAAGCTGCTGAAAGGTTGTCAAAGCCCTACGCCAAGACTTTTTCCCTTCTCCTTGGCAATGTGATATCACAGCCAGAACCAGGAGTGATGACCTGATGCCTGCAGATGTCATTTGAACAGACTGAGGCACAGAGCAGAGGCAGCCGCTCTGCGGGGAGGGAGAGCAGGGAGGGAAGGAGCCGAGCTCAGCAGCCAGCCCCTCTTCCCTAGCCAGGGGCTCTGCCTTCAGCAGCAGCTTTGGGCTCTTGCTGCACACATCACCCCGTGGTTTACCAGCTCCCACTCCCCTCAGGCTCGGGGGGGTTTGCTGCCTGCCCCCAAACAGCTGTGCCAAAGCGCAGTGATGTTTTCACACAGCTGCACAACTCCTCGCTCTCCCTCAACAGCCCACTCCACGCTGGTTTTCCACCAGGTACACACAGGATGTGTGTACAGGATGTTTTGTCCCCAAAACATCCACACACCCACCCCCACCCCCCCTCCCCAGCCCTTTCCCTGTTGCTGGACCACCAAGGCTTTGTGCACTGGGACACAGCAAAGCCAGGACGTCCCTCCTCAGCCACTGTTGCTCTTTTGGGCTGCTGACAAACGCCCACAGCGCCAGGGGCTCCCCGCTTGTCAGGACAGGACCTGGCACTGTGGGCGTGAGAATTAAAAGGGTGTATGTGTAAGTTAAAAATAAAACTATTTATTTTATTTGTGTCAGTGCGGAGTCCAAAGCTGCCACAGTGGGAGCCTAGAAACATGGGGGGAAAGTGGGTGGGAGATGAGGGGGGAGAGAGTGTGTGTGTCCACCAAGGGCTGCAGTGGGGGGAGAATGGCCCTGCACATATCCCACAGCGGGGCCTGAGTCCATCTCCTCCCCACCAGTGCTTTGTTCACCATCCCTGAGATAAACACACGGGGTCCAAAGAAGGGCTCTCAGGGGATAAAGCAAGCCCCTTGCATGACCCATGAGGGACTTGGGGGCCTGATGTCTGGGTCTGCCATGGACCACCCATGTCACACCAGCCCCTTTCACCTCTGCATCTGATCTGCAAATGTGTGCAGAATTGCACTGCTGCTCCCTGAAATAAAGACAGCTCTTTATCAGCTCCCTTCTGAGGGAGGCTGGGTCAAAGTTGGTCAAGGCTAGGCTGGATGGGGCTTGGAGCAGCCTGATTCCGTGTGAGTGGCACCCCTGCCCTTGGTCTGTGCCAACCCAAGCCACTCTGGGATTTCATTCCATGATTCTCTCACCAGACCACCACCTGCTGGGGTTAAACTCCAGTTTCTTGGTTCCTAAATAAACAAGAACACACCTCCAAGATACCAGGACCCCAAACTGCGGGGGGTAAGGGCATACACACCCTGGGTGAAGGGAGCAGCACTCGTGCCAGAAGAGAGACACAAAGATTTAACAGCTAAAGAACCTGAGGGATGATTTCCCATCTCCACCTCAGGCAGTGGCGGCAGGAAGGGTGTGAGGGCCACATCCTCTCGCTGCTGCCAGCACAAACCCTCACATCTGCGCAGCCCCAGCACCCGGGGACAGGGTGAATGTGGCCTTACGAGCACAGTTCTTGCTTCCTGAGATTCCCCCGAAGCCCGAGGGTACAACAGCCCCCGCCGCTCCTTCAGAGCCCCGGAGCACTCCCTGAGCTTCACACCGTGCAGGGAGGCAAGGAGAGGCTGGAGGGAAGTTCAGCCGCGGCTGAATGTGGAGCAGCAGCCTCCATCGGTTCAGGAGCCCAGGCTGGAGCTCTGCGCTGGATCCCCCGTGCAGGCAGGGGAGAGGCAGCAGTCCCGGAGGGATCTGCCTGGGTGGATTGGGCTGCAGGGCAAGACCTGGGGACCGACCCGGCTGGCAGGGACGGCTCAGGAGTGAGGGAAAAGGGTTTCTCATAGGGCCCATTAGCAAACATCTGGGCTCAGCACATGAGCTGGAATGCGGCTCGGCAGCGGGGTGCTGCTCTCCTCCCCGGGCCCGGGAATGCAGCTCCTGCAGGCTGCCGCTCGGGCCAGCCGCTGCCTCCAATCCCATCAGCCTCGCCTCGCCTCGCCTTCCACGGGGGCTGCGAGAGAGAGAGCCCCGTTCCCTCCCCTCGGTCACTGGGATTAGTGGTTTCTCTCTAGAGCTGTGCCAATGCATTTTGGGGCCCTGGGGCTGCAGTAAAAACGTTCCCCTCCCGTCCCTGAGCAAGTCCGAGTGTGTTTACTCGCTCCATTTTCCACCTTGCCCAATCGCTCCCCGCTCCCAGGCGCTCCAGGCCCCTCCATCCCTCCCTCCCTTGCTTCCCCAGCGACTCAGGTCATGCACAATCCTTCTCTCCTTCAGTTCATGTCTGCAGGGGCAGTTCTGAGCAGACAGGGCTGGGAATAAGCTGTTGGGCTTCATTTGCAGGTGCCCTCGTCCCTACGAGTTCAAGCAGCTTTTTTTCCTTTCTACTTCAAAAATAACCAGTTTCCTCCACCTCCATTACAACCAGTTAAATCCCCTCTGATAACCATCTTATTCTCTGCTGCACAACTTCCCCCTGCTGCAATCACTCAGAAGCTCTTATTATATTAATTATTTTTCTTGCAGCACTGCCTGAAGGCCCCAGCCAAGCTCAGGCCTCGTCACAATAGGTGCTTGTGTGTGTTCAGAGACAGTTCTGGCACCAAAGCTCCTCCAAACTGTCAACCAGCAGGACAAACTTAGAACATCCACATGTGTGCAGGGAACATTTTGCACATTACTGAAAGGAAACCAGCACCCGCCTGAAAGGGGGTGACTCACAGAGCAATATCGCGCTGCTCTCGCATGGGAAGAGCCTCACGCTCAAACTCTCTGGCCTTGAAGAAAAGCACCCAAAATCAAGACCTTAAAGTGCCAGTTTCTCAAAATCCTGCTACAGCAAGCGTCAGTGTTGTTTAGACTTAGGATGACTAAGAAAAAAGAATATATCTGCATTTGTTAGCAGATTAAAGCCCTCAGCTCACAATCCCTCCACCTTCCAAAATACAAATGCAAATACTATTCTTAAAGTGATAATATTATGTTCATAATTTAAAGGGTCTGGTTCATACCATCAGAAATGTGGGACCCTGAGAAATCTGCTTATTGCCTCCCTCTCCTCCTGCCCTGGAGCAGGATTGGGATTTTTGAGACTAATACTGCAGCTGATGAGGAATAAAATGAAAGTGGCCATGAGTTCTCAGCTTATCACAGCTTTCCTGAACAGGCTGAGACATCTGTGATAGACCAACTTTGCATCATTCGGGTTTTAATTTTGGCAGCAGTGGCTGCTGCAGTGCACACCAAGAGTTAAATGTGAAGCCCCAGTGAAATAATCGTGGGCTCATCCGGTGCTCGGAGGAGTCACAGTGACCTTGCCTCTATCTGCCAGCCTACCTCTATTTATACCTAATATGGATATAAAATCCATGACTTTGCAGATAGTAAACTGGAGCCTCCCACAAGCATGTGGCCTGCTAGGATGCTCTCAAAGATTTAAAGGAATTATTTCTCAGGCCTTAAAAGAACCCAGTGCAGCCACTTTGCCTGCCCAGCCTGTGGTGCAAACAACAGGACGATGTGGGCTCTCCCCGCAGCCATCCCAGTGCACCTCCACTCCTGTCCCAATAACCCTCCTGCAGCTCCAGCCCCAGGCTGCCATCCATCATCCAAAGATGTATTTACTGATATATGAAATACCCCATCTCTCGACAGATTATCTAGGGAACCATGGCATCTTCAGAGAGAATGAAACAAAAAATGGGCCCTGTGCCTGGAAAAAGGAGCGAGGGAAGCGCACACCATCAGCCATTCCCTCAAACAAACCCAAGGAAAACAGTCCAGAAGGGAGGAGCTGAGGAACAAAGCAGCAAGGAACAGCACAGAAATAGGTTGTCTTCCCGCTGAAGTCCACACCAGGGACATCTTCAGGGAGTGTCTAACAAGCAGGGTCCTCCAGCTAAAAACACTCTGCTTTTAGTTCAGATTAAGCCACGGGACAGAGACCAGGAATTCTGCAGGCAACCTTTGTGGCCTTACAAGTTTCAGAGAATTTACGGCCAACAAACGCAGTTGGATCATCAGATCTGAATCCGTGTGTGTTACAGTCATTTGATTTCACCCAGTCACTCCCAGGTGGAGCTCAGTAACTTCTATTTAAGACGTCAGGAGTTGGAAAATCCTCCCATGGCTCATCCCAGTCTGTAATTCAGTGCCTCACTGTTCATCTGCACGGGTCAAGCCTCAGCCTCCAGCCCTTGCTTCTGACTGTGCCTCTCCCTTTTTGCAGCAATCCCTTCAGTTCCCGGGGTTCAATAATCCCCTGGCTGTGCCATCTCCAGGTAGTATCAGTGTTTTTTTCACCTGGATGCTGAACTTCACTTTAGTCTGGGCCAAAATCTACATTGCCCCACTTTCTTTTTCACTTACACGGCATCCCAACCAATAGCAATTATTTCTCTGCCACCATTTTATATTTACTTCCAGACAATAAGTTAAAATTAAATCTACAACCTGTGCCATTGCCTCGCCACCCTCACAGGGTAGAATTCGTTCCCAAGATCCCATCTAACCCTGCCCTCTTGTCCTGGCACTCCAGGCCCTTGCCCACAGCCTCTCTGCATCTTTCCTGTTGGCTCCTTCAGGCACTGGGAGGTCACAGTTAGGTCACCCTGGAGCCTTCTCTTCTCCAGGCTGAACAGTCCCAGTTCTCCCAGCTTTCCCCACGGTGGAGCTGCTCCCTCCCTCTGATACCCTTGGTGCCTCCTCTGGACTCTCTCCAGCAGCTCCAGGTCCTTCAGTCCAAATCCACAGGGAATGCACAGCTCAGGGGAGCAGTCATGGGTTTGGGTTTAGCTGTTTATCACTGCTAACAATTTCAAGTGCAGCACTGAGGGGGAGGAAGGATATCCTCTAAAACCTCTAAAAAGAAACACACTCCTTTGCATGATTTATGGACTGAATTTGAACTGATCAGGGTGTGACCTTTTCCAGGAAGGGGCATCCACTCCTAACGCGGAGCTGGAGGCTTTACAAGCACCACCAATAAAGCCTAGAGATGAAGAGTGATTTATTAGTCACCAGCAACTTTCTAAGCATCTTTATAAGCTCCAGGAGGTGGGTATCCAGCACCATGAGGAAAATGCAGCTCCAGCAGCCTGCAGTGCTGTACAGCAAAGTGCTGACAGCCAGAAGGCACGAGAGCACGGCCATCCACAGCTGAATTTCCATAAACTATGTTCCCATTTAGTTTCAATCTCAGTTAAGCATTTCACTGTGGGTGGGCTATAGGCTGGACTCTCGGAGCAGTACAGACACAGTGCACATTGCATCCAGCTGCCTACAGAGCTGGCATGCCAAAATTTGCACCAGTCCTACTTCCAAAGGCAGGAGTGGGGTGGGAGACGAGGAGAAAGTTTATTTCTTACTGGGGGTGTGTGTGGTATGGGGGTAGGTACCAAACCCCGCCAGCTCGGAGTGAAAGAAGGGTCAGCAGGGCCTCGCTGGGTCAGAACCTGCTGAAAAATGGGGTTTTCCCAGCAGGTCACTCATGGATCAGGGGTTCCTCAGGTCCACAAGCCTCTCCCTTCCAGCTCCAGCATCACCTGTACCTCGTGGCACATCACTACCACAACAACCTGTCACCTTCAGTCCTCTTGTGCACCCAGTATTTGCATTTGCAAACCAGCACCTTTGTAATTTCTTTTGCATTGCTCCCAAACTCAAAGGGAACCCAAGAAAAACAGCTGGGAAACCAATTCCTCCTCCTTTGGAGAATCATCCATGTGAACTCTCTGGAAGAGTTGAGTTACACCATCACTGCTCTGTTTCCACTACTGGAGAGGGACTTTGGACATGGGTCTGAAGTGACAGGACAAGGGGAATGGCTCCAAACTGGAAGAGTAGGTTTAAATTGGATACTGGGTAAAATTCTTGCCTGTGAGGGTGGGCAGGCCCTGGCACAGGCTGCCCAGAGCAGCTGGGGCTGCCCCTGGATCCCTGGAAGTGCCCAGGGCCAGGTTGGACTGGGCTTGGAACATCCTGGGACAGTGGAAGGTGTCCCTGCCCACGGCAGGGGGTGGCACTGGATGGGCTTTAAGGTCTCTTCTAGCCCAACCCACTCCATGATTCAATGGTACTGGAATGCTGCTGTCTCCTTGATCCCCCCTCTTTCTCAGTCTGTAGCCTAAATTCATATTTAAGGTAGATTTACCAAGGCATTGCCTTTCTCCTGGTATTATGTTTATGTTCTGCCTAACACAGCAGTGTCCTTGTCCATGAGGCACAAAGGACCAGGAATACATTTCAGTATTTTCTCTGCTTATCAGATTCAGATTATCACCAAAGTCAATACTGAGGATCACAGTGGTTTGCACCTACTAGTGATTCCATAAGATATCAGCCTCTGGACAGTAAAACATCATTCCTAACTTTCTTAGGGATTTGCCAGTAAGGATTTGGAGCAATTTGAAAATAGCAAAGGGTGGCACTAGCACTTTTGGAGTCTCCCAGTCTGTGAAGGGCAGCCTTCCCCTGAGACTCCACCTCCACGTGAAAAACCAGTTGGGAAGGATGGGCTGCTGGACTCCAGTCAGAATCCTGGCTGCACACCACATTCCCTGCACGACTTATCCCTGACCTTGCCTCCAGCTTCTCCCATCTCTAAAACGGGAATTACAAACCCTCCTACCTCCCTGCAGCCCATCTGTTTAGTTTGTAAATTCTCCAGGGCAGAGGCTGGTTTTTGTTTGTGTGTACAGCACCACATACAGCCAGGTCCTGCTCTTGGCCACGGCTCCAGGCAGGATTGGAACACAAAGCAATGACAGTATCTTGATCAAACATGAACAACTCGGATAAACAATAGAAAAGCAGCTTGATATTTTTTTCCCCGCTGTCTCTGCTTTTCCGTGACTTGTTTATTCATCTCAAAGCCTCAGCAGACATCTAATCAAGCTGTTAAAGAGGCAGATTTGTGGTCAGTCGAGCACTTGGGGAGTTGTTAAACGTTCAAAACCAGTTCTAGTCAGCAAAGAGCTTCTTTTTTTTTCCCCTTCTCCTGGGTAGTGATATGGTTTCCTTACTCACTGTATACTCCAGTTACAATTGGGATACAAGTTCTCTCCTAAAAGGTCTCATTAAGTTTGGGTAGGGACACCTGCCTTTTTCAGCCCTATCTTGTTTGCACTTTTTGGTCCTGATCCAAATCACGCCACAGCTGAGGCAATGATTTCAGCAGGCTTAAGAAAGAAGGAAAAATGTGATGGTTTCCAGATGAGTGTATTATACTAAATTTAACATGCCTTTTGGTACTTAGAATTTCCACTTTTCCCCCTTCCATTTATGCAATTAGAAATTAAGCGTCAGGAAACCATTCCTACTCCAGCCTCAGCTGGGAAGGGTACAGGCTCCTTCCCACAAAAGGAAAAAGGAGACCTGTCCTCACAAGAAGATATTTTGCACAGCTTTTTTTTTTTTTTTTGAACATGGACAAGTTCAAAAATAGGTTTGGGATAATACATCTTTAATTAAATAAAGCAAAATAAATACAGACTCTTCACGTGGTAGTTGTATGCGCATATACATATATATATAGATATATATACATCAACACAGACAACAAGAAGCAAGGCAGCTGTGAAGAAAACCAAAAGGTTAAGCTTTTATCCTATTTAAAGAGCAATGACAGATTTAAATTCCACTTTCAGACTTGTGCACTTTTTTCCACACTCACCCATGTTGACTTGATCACCTTTGCTCTGATTGTTCTCACTCTAGCAGTGAAGGGCACGCTGGGAATTGGTATCTACAATGGATATCTCTGAGTTCCAGGGCCAGAAGAACCACCTGACCACAGGCCACAGCAGGCCACGGTAAGAATTAACTCTAGGAAGTCACATTTGAGCTGAAGCAGAGCATGTAAGGGCAGGATGACTTGTTACCAAGGACACCAAATAAAAATTGAACTCATCATCAGCCGGAATGACAGCGCAGAAGCTGAAGCTTTCTCTGCACGCTGACAGTCACTACGTGTAGAGTTCCCACTGCCTTTGGCTCTCCTGGGTCTTGCCCAGGCTGGTGCTCCTCTCTGCAGCAGATCCCTTTGACTTCCCAGACTGCAGCACACACACAGAGAACTCAATAAAACCCCTTTCCAAACCACAGAGGAGCTATGGCTCCAAAGTACATAGTTGAAATTAAAAATTGGGGCTGGATAAAATGATTCAAAATTGGGAAGAAAGAAAGATATCCTGTTTTCAATAAGCTGTTTTGACCTGACTGATGAATGCAGTCCGGCAAGGGAGGAGGTGGAAAAACAAGGACATGCTGGAGCAATGGTCCTGGATGGTATCATGCTCTGACAATCTTAATGCTGCTCTGGCACTGGAGCTATTTTATTTCACAAGTCCTTTGCTCCGGGCGAGCTCCTCAGCGTCTGTTGACTCTGGGCACAGCTCAACACGTTCCTCCAGAGCGCAGGATCCACAGAGCAGTGCCCAGGAGAGGTGGGGATGCAGGGCTGCAGCAGCACCCACACCTCAGGCCTGGAAGATAAGGAGGTTCTCAAGCCCTCTGAACTCCAGCTTACCCCTCGGTCCATCCTTTCCTGGCACGGTTTAAAAACAACTATAGCACAACTTGTTTTCCTTTCTCCTATTTGCTGTGCAAAATAGGAGGAGTTGTTCTGTCACTCTCCCATCCATCAGCACTCACCATGCAGCACAACAGGCTCTCAGGACAGGGAAGTTCTGCATCAACCTACGCCATTCCATTCCCTTTCCCTCTTGAGACACGCACTCCTTGTGCTACGCGGACACCACACAAGTGTGGGACAAAGAAAAGAGATCCTTGAGAGTCATCTCCATAGCTAGAAAATGGTGCTGAGTAAAGCAGCAGTGCAGACAAGCTGCTGAGCCAGGGGAAGAGCAGCAGACAACATGCCAACAAGGCAGCTCAAGGACTGGGGTGGACGTAAAGAAGGGAGCGCTTGGAGCAGTGTCTTGCCAAGGCAATGAAGAGCTTTAAGTAGTTGTGACCCATTGCCAGACACTGAAACCTCTCCGCTCTCCCACAGAAGAGGGGTGCAAAAACAATCAGCCTGAAGGGTGAGCTGAGAGCCAGATGGCACGAGGATGTGTTTAACTCACCCGCTGTCCTGGGACATTTCAAACGGGGGTCACTCCGTGACCCAAAGCTACAAGAGACAGCAGGGCCTTGCTGCATCCGTCACACAGTTTGGATTTATCCGTTTGGATTCTGCCTCTTCTGAGGACAAAATTCCAATTTTAAAGGGCAACTGTACAAACAGGACATAGGAGTATTTATATTCCTCTCCAAACACCGACACAAGCAGCAGGGGTCTAGTGGGTGATTTATGAGGTGGGAATGCTTCTTTGAACTGGATGGTGGATGGGGGTTGCTCTCAGGAGTGGGGAGGAACAGAGGAGGGCTGGTTTTGCTGAGGAGCTCTCCCAGTGGCCCAGGTGGTCCCAGCTGCTGGCTACTCCAAATGAAGTTCTCTCCTTCCATTCTCCCTCTCTCTCACTCACATACAAAGTCAACACACCAGAGAAGGCCATTTTTCTTTTATTTATTTCCCAGAAGAGCTCTTCCTTGCACTTTTCAGACACGATACAAAACAAGCAACAGAACTTTGTTTCATAGACAGAAACAGTTTGTTGGAGTATAAAGAGTTACTGGTGATCGTTACTGAAGAATGTTGGCTTATTCCAGGGGCACTTCAGTATTCCTGAGGAATAATCATTGATTTCTCCTTCCTTCCCACTGGGATAGTCTTAGCCATTAGTCACTGTTCCTGTAAAGCAAGAAAGCTTATATTATTAAAAAGCCATTTGGTTCCTTACATGGAAGGTGCTGCAGGATGCAAAGCAAGTCACAGAGCTCTGTAACACCTGCCGAGGGTAAGGGAGCGTTTTCATCCTTTGCTAAAGCAAGAGGTTGTATATGGAGGAATTAAGCAGCTTTTTCCATGCCAGAAGCATAGCATGTTTTCACGCATAACCCTCTGTTCTGACAAACTGGGTACTTCAAAAAACCCCACATTATTGATCAAGTTAACTATTCACAGGCTGAAGAGAAATCAGACTGAAATCAAAGCCACAAAGAGCAAGAGGAAAGGCTGCAGTTGCTTTCTTGTGTTCTTGCACATCAGTATAAATCCACATTACTATCAAAGTACAGGACGGTGAGGTTTGGGTGATAACACAGGCTAAATAACCTGAAAACTAGGATATTTTCCATTTTGCAAGGAAATCTAGGCTGTGTAATTCACAGCCATAGCATTTTAAGCCTTGAAATAATTGTGACATTGATTTTAAATTCTGCTGAAGTCACAGTGAAAACTACTTGATCAAATTACTTAAAGAACCTCAGAATATTCTGACCACAAATTAGAACTCTGCTGCACTCTAAGTATTCTTTTGGTCTAGATGAATGGCTCCTGCACTGGGCTTGGGGTTTCCTGGTGGAATTTCTAACCCAAAGGATAGGCAGTGTGATAACCCAAGCTACAGCCACAACAGCTGCAAAGTCACTAGGACATCTCATTATTCAGTATCCTGAAGGTCCTCTGTCCTTTCTCATTCTGACTCAGGACTCAGAATTAAGAACTTGATCCTGAAGAATCAACAATCCCAACTGGGTAAAGACCTGAGTAACCTGGTCTGACCCCACAGCTAACCTCCATGACCTCCCTGAAATCCTTTCCAACTTGAGTTCTCCTGTGAACTTGACATGCTCAGAAAACTAGAAATAATTTTGACCAAGTTAATCCATATTACATTTCTCTCCAATAAAGGCAATTTTCTTGCAGATTCTATCATTTTGACAAGTTAGCATTTGAACAGAACTCAGTTTTGTAAAGAAAATCCTATGAAGTTTAGTTGTAACAAATTTTTCCAGGAAAAAAACCAGATGAGTGATAATGCAACAATATCTTCCGTGTTCCTAACCAAGAGAAATGAAATAATTTTGTTGTAATAACCCTGGAGCCATTACCCATGACATGACACTTGGGAGGGAATTAATGACATTAACCATTAGATGGCTTCGTCCATGTTTTCCCTCTCTCAGCCTCTTTGTGCCAGAGAAAGTCGTGGAGACAGTGCACTGGAAACTATTTGTCTTGTGCCATGCAGGCATCTGAAGTGTCCTTCCAGTTACCTCATGCTTCCAAGGACCACCCTGCTCCAGATTAGTCCTTAATCCAAAGAAAATCCCTTCCTAGGGTGACCAGACACTGTTTTCTGCTGCCCAACATCCCTAGGAACAAGCATCCTTGAATGAAAAATGCTCTCTCAGAACATGTGAGCAGCGCATTTATCACTCCCATGAAGCCACAGACATGTCACTCCAGCTTTTTTTTTTGGAGACATAAACTGGAGGAACACCCTCAGGATGGTGTGGAGTACTAACACATTTTAATGTTAACACATCCAGCCAAAAGAGACACAGAATTTTGATTCTGGGCAGTAGCTGGCAATGCTGATCAGCTGCATCCAAGTCAGTTTCTCTATACTGCTCTCCAAAAGATGTTATTTGTTGCAGAATCTTGTTACTATTTCCTTTTAACAGGCAGCTGGAGAGAATATTTGTAAGCAGCTATGTCTGCGAGGGCTGCAGAAGGCCGGGAAAAGCTCATCTGCCAGTAAATCCAAGAGGACTGGGCTCGACTTGCAGCTCTACAAGCACCAGGAGAAGCCTGGAAATGCCTGCAGGCCTCCTGCAGCAGGCAGAGCAGCCATACAGGAGGGATTTCTGCACTCTGTGTCCTGCATGAGAAGCTCCTGGCAGAATATTTTACCTCGGTACTTTCTGCAGTGCTAAAGTAACTGTAAATATGTCCTGGTGGATGCCCCACCACCAGCGGCACTGAAACCATTTACCCATGCCATGGCTCTGTGGATCCAAACACACACACACTTTCCTTTTGTTTCCAGGTGCCACAGTGATAAATTACCATGAGAACAGCCCCAGCTCTGGCACATGAAGAAATTAGGAAAACACTAATGGAGTCAGTTTGTGGACTGGTGCACTGCAGCCAGTTTGTGACTGCACAAATGGTTCCTGCTAATTAATCCATTCTTAAAAATTTTACTTCAGCATGGTAAAATATTTTAAAACATTTTACTTCAGTGTTAATACTGAACTCATTGAATTTATCCTCTTCAAAACTGTTTACAGGCTACATTTTTTTCCAGACTAACTACTGCATGACTACACAGACAAACAAGCCACAAAACTTAAAAATGATCAGTGTCTTCATATTGAAAAAAAACCCCAAAACCCAACAGAAGACCAAAGATCTGCTTCCACAGGCAGATCTACCCGACATGCCTGATGTGACTCTCAGTTTCTTCCCAGCTCATCTCTTTTAAAGTCTGAAGAACCTTAATACTACTTTAGTTTTTGTGCTTTTCTGACATGTATTTTTATTGTGTTTTCAGGTTGTAGGAAAAGCTAACTGCAGGATCTGTTAAACTAATTCCACTTATTCAGTCTAGTAAATGTACTGTTAAACACACCAGATATTAAAGAACAGGGTAACGTTCCAGCTTTGGCAACACAAGTTTCTTCCTACTAGCACTCCTTTGGGAAAGGCAGAGGGATATCCATGTAAATGGATAATCTGACTTATAATAAAGCAGTCACCAACCAATGGTAGCTCGCATTGTGTGCTGGTTTTGCACAGCCTGTTTTTTGGTAGCCTGCGGGGCCACAGAGGTGGCCACAGAGGTGGCTTCTGTGAGAAGCTACTGGAAGCTTCCACCATGTCCAGCAGAGCCAGCCCCTGATGGCTCTGAAGATGGGCAGGCTGCTGGCCAAGGCCAGGCCAATGAGATGATGGGAATGCCTCTGTGATGATACATTTAAGAAGAAAACCAAAACAAAGGTGCACAGCTTTTCTTCACCAAGGTCAGTGGGGAAGGAGGGGGAGGAGGTGCTCCAGGGGCCAGAGCCGAAATTCCTCTGCAGCTGTGGTGAGATCAGACTGAGCAGCTGTGCCCCTGCAGCCCCTGGGGACCAACGGGGGATGCAGAGATCCATTCACAGCCTCTGGGGATCCACGGGGGATGCAGGGATCCACCCCCAGCCCCTGGGGACCAATGGGGGATGCAGAGATCCACAGGGGATGCAGAGATCCAGCCCCAGCCCCTGGGGACCAACAGGGGATGCAGAGATCCACCCCCAGCCCCTGGGGATCCACGGGGGATGCAGAGATCCATTCACAGCCCCTCGGGACCAATGGGGGATGCAGAGATCCACCCCCAGCCCCTGGGGATACAGAGATCCATTCACAGCCCCTGGGGGTCCCCGGGGGATGCAGAGATCCACCCCCAGCCCCTGGGGATCCACGGGGGATACAGAGATCCATTCACAGCCCCTGGGGGTCCCCGGGGGATGCAGAGATCCACCCCCAGCCCGTGGCAGAGGTGCCCACACTGCAGTGGGTGGATGCCTGGAGGAGGCTGTGTTCCAGTGGAAGACCCCATGGGGAGAGGGCCCCTGTTTCCAGGCTGGAGCAGCCTGTCCTTGGAGGACTGCACCCCGTGGAAGAATGACCCATGCTGCAGCAGTTTTGGGAGGGACTCATATTGCAGCAGTTTTGGGAGGACTGCTGCTCATGAGAATGGACCCACACTGGAGAGGTTCATGGAGAACTGTCTCCCGTGGGAGGGACCCCAGGTCTCACAGGGGAAGGGCTCCTCTCCCAGAGAAAGGAAAGAAAACCTTGGGTGATGAACTGACCAAGATCCCCACCCTCCTGACCCCTGCACTGTGGGTGGGAAGGAGAGAGGGGCTGGGGGGAAAAAGGGGTTTCAAGGCCTTATTTTACTTCTCATTATCCTCCTCTAATTTTGTTAGTAATAAATTCACTTTGCAACTTGAACTTGTTTTCCCCTCGAAGTGTTTTTCTCCCGGTCCTTATCTCAACTCATGAACCTTTGGTTAATTTTTTTCTCTCTCCTCTGCCCAGCTGTGACAGGGGAGGGTAATCCAGGCTTTCCTGGGTACCTGGCATTGTGCCAGTGTCAAACCAGACATGTTGATACTTACTTTTACAAATTTACCATGGAGAAGATATGGAGACTGGAAGTCGTGTTGACAATTGGAATAAGCCATTCCTAACCCCATCCCCGACCCAAATGCAATAGGCCATGTCTTTCCTGTGGAAGAGCAAGCACAGAGGAAAAAGCGAAGTCAAGGAAAGCTGTTTGTTATAAATTGTTCTACACGCACCAAGAAAAACCGAATTACTGGAAGATGCATTCTAGACACTTTCAAGTTCTAAAATCCTCCAAAGCAGTCCACTACAGAAGAAGAGTAACAGTAACACATGTTTAGAATTTAACAGAAAGTAATGTCTGAATTCAAGGTATCACCGAAACCTATTCTGTTTTAAAGCACAGCTGAAGAACTAAGATCAGTTCTAAAGCCCTGGTGAGGCTGGCATAAACTGAAGTCTAGACACATGTCTCCAGTGATTTGGCTCAGGCTCTCCTGCCATTCCAGAATCTGAGCTGAGCACAGGAGGAGCTCAGGGAGGTGCCATGGATAACAACCTTGTTACAACAGCTGGAAGTGTTGGGAACTCCATTTCAATGGAAAAGACAGGCCAAACAATGGAAGAATTGGTCAAACAAGCTGATTACCTTCTACATGCCTCAAAAGCGTCTAGCTGTACCTTCAACAGATGGACAGTGGGAAGCCAGGCAGCCAAGATTAATGCAGTGTACTTACTTTTGAAGAAGATGACTGAGAAAACAATTCCTAATCCAAATCCAGCACCTGTAAGAAGAAATGCAGTGGGTGAGGACAAAGATAAAGCAAAGTCATGGAAAATGATTTAGTTCTTTACAGTAAGTCTTTATTCCAACTCAGGAATATCAGACTATGAACATCAGCCTGTGACTATCCAGCTACATGCTATTTCAGCACACCCAACCAGAGAGTTCTTACATAACAAATCTGAAAAAACCAATTCTTGTTTTCTTAAGCCAATTCACATTAGAATCCCAACATATGTAATAAGTACATTATCAGAAATATCTGGGGAAAAAAACAGACTCTCATCCTGGGGAAAGTTCCTGAATTTCTGTCACTATCTACAATGTGGAATTAAAATTTATTTGGCTCATTGTCAGCAAATGAGAAGCACTTTAAACGAAAACTTATTGTGTCCTTGAGCTTCAAATTCTGCAGATGAATATCTCATTGTATTTCGTTTATCTCACTACTTTAAGTGCTTCAATGTGTGTCCCGAGGGCAGCAGAACTTTGAAGCTTTGTGTTACCCTATACCTTACAAAGAAAGCTCCAGGCTGCTTATCTTTCACATCCCCAACATTCATTATGGAGCATATTTAAACACATTAGGAATGAATGACTTTTCACATCCTTATATTATACACAGAAATAACTGCAGCAGTGGAAACAAAATTATTCAGCGTCACTAAAAAAACTCAGCATATTCAAAAATAATCTTTCGCTTTCCTTGGAAGGTGAGCTTATGATTTTGTGTAAGATGTCAGACAAGTCTGTAAAACTCCTCTCAGGACCAAAAGAAATCACAGTGAAAACTTGCAGCTGAGTGGGCAAATTCTACCTTTAATTATGTCCACTGAGAAGAATAATTTTAGATAAGGCACGGAAGTACAAAAGTTTGAAAAAAGAAAAAAAAAATCAGTCGTGCACATCCTCATTAAAAACCAAACCAACAGCTTCAGATTTATTTTGCAGCAAACACATCCTGTTATAGGTTTCAACTCTCTCCTTGCAATACAAGAAATTAAATATTATGAGTTTGTTAATTAAAATGCATCCTTTTTTAATATTCCTAAAAGCACATGGTCCCGTTGAATGCATTAGTAAATGGGTTGAGTACAGAACAGTGCCAAGGAATCCTGTACTCTCGTGGCATATGGGATGCTGTTTCTTTTTTTTTTTTTTTTAAGTTTCCTTGTGCTCTTCAAAATTTTTTCCTTGTAAAAAGTGCATTGATAGTTTCTATTGAAGAACAGATTACTCAAAGCATACTTGACATCCTCAGTACATCAGGGTGCACCACCCTGTACCTTAACTAAGCATCCCATGTATTTTGTTGATGATAAGCCCCTGAATATTAGGACAGAGGTAAGCAAACATGATCTGAGCAAAGCGCCCCACGTTCACTCTCTGTTAGGACTCTGCTCTCCGTACTTACTGAGAGCTGCAAAAGGGTTTGAAAACCCTCTTCATTTTACTACAGATCTGCAGTTGTGCCAGAGGTAACTACTTTACCAGGTCATTACAACTTCGGAGTAGGCTTACAAAACACGCAGGAAGAGCTCTGACCGCCCGCCAAGCAATCCTGACATAACTGCCCCAGACACTTCAGAGCCCGAGCGCTGCACTGAAGGTCAGGTTTTCACCCTAATCATTTGCACAGCTAAGGCAAAGTCTGGGATCCTCAGGTGTCTGCTCAGAGCCCCAGGGTTTTGTGCCTTTCAGACAGTAGAAGACACTCCTTGGAGCAGCTCATTCAGACTCGTGCACTGAGCAATGTTCATCTGCGGCCTGGAAGAGACATCAGGCCTCCCTCAGAGGCACAGCTCACCCCTCTAGCCCCCCAGCCCCCTCCCAGCAGAGCCTTCCTGCCCTACCTTTGCTGTAGTCCAGCTGGTGCTGGCTCTCTCACGGTGTTCATGCCACCGAGGATAATCACTGTCTTCCAGGATCCATCCCACGTGGGGCCCTGGGCTGGATCCTCTGCCAGCCCGTTCCCACAGCCCGTACTGAGCTGGCTTGCTTTGGGCTGTTGCACTTGGGGGCTGATGAGGACTCGGTGGGGGGATTCTCTCTGCTCAGACTGTTTGGAGTGCCCAGCTCAGCAGCCTTGCCACGAGGGAGCAATCCTTGTCCTACAGTTCCTGTCCTTGGGAAGATCCCCTCTGCCAATCCAAACAGCTTAGCTAATCAATGAGAAATGATTTACAGGATGACAAATCCTGCATCATCTCCATGCATAGCCTGGGCAGTTTCTAATGTCACCACATTTTCCATGTTCCCAGTCAAACCCACATTCTTCTCACCAGCCTAGTGGTGAACTGCTTCCTGTCTTGTCTTAACACAACCCTGCACTAAGGAAGCAGCTATAATTAATACAGTTTCTTTCCATTTACTTCCAAAAATTATCATTATCTCGTACTCACTTCACCTCCTTCAGATGTTCTCTCACATTACAGCCCCTCTGTAATGGCTGCACTCACATGCCATCAATGCTGCTTCCTGTTGGCCATGGGGGAAGCTACAGGATACACTTAAAAGGTGAAGAATTTATTATTTATGTCAACTGCAATTCAGACTAAGTCTGAAACACAAACTAGGCCTTCCCCCACACCAACACCACTGTTAAACAGATGTGGTCCAGCGTGACTGGCTCAGGAAAAACTACTCTGTCTTAAGAAAGCTTTTACTGAAGCAGCTTGTTTGAAGGGATTGTTTTCTTCATGCAAATGCATTTTGATGCATTTTTACAAGGTATCACTGCACTTTATTCCAGCTGTAAGGAGTCTAGAGCAACAATGAGTACCCAAAAATGATGGGAGGATAGCTAAGACCCTGCTTCAAGTAATGAAAATGCTACAGAGAAGTGAAGGAGGGGATCTTACAGCTAATGGGTTCTGGCCTTCTGTGCCAGAAGGGAACTTGAGAAACAAAGCCAAAAAAGCACCTTAGCTGTCCTAATCTGACAGACAGCTCGGGTCACCCCTCTCCTGACTGAGGCACAGCCTGTGCTCAAAGCCATTGTGATCACAACGTCCTGTCCATTAGGAACACCAGCTCTGCCCCTCACACCAGCCACTGCATGTACAGCATTTGCTCTTTTCTACTTGGTTTGAACAGTTAGGAGCTGGTTTTAACTTAAAATCAGAGCCTTCAGCTACATTTAATTCCTTAGCCCTCTTTCTGCGGGAAGTTTGTCACTCATCTTCATTCCACTAGAAAGTATTTGTGGTTATGTGGTCATTTCCTGTGTCTCCAAGACCAAGGGGGAGCAAAACCATCTTGCCTCAGGAGCAAAGTAATGCATTTCACTTTAATTCTATATAAAGTTACACCAGAGATAAACAATGGCAGAGCTGATGATGAGTTTTACAGGTTTAAGTTCTCACATGCTCCATTTCCTCTTAAAGAGGCAACATGTCGCTTCAAAGAGCCTCCCACCTGACCAGGGGACGCTCCAGCTGTTCCTCCTAAAGAGCAGCACCTCTAGGCCAGGCTTTAACTTCATAACAATAAAACATGAAAGGTTTATCTTACAATAAAAACAAACGAACATGGAAAAGCAAAGGGCTTGATCCACGCCAGGCACATTTTCCCTCCCTTTCTTGCCTGACAGACTCTTTGGAGGAGAAGGCCACAGGAAAGAGTACAACCCATTTTTCACCTTCTCTGACAGTTTAAAATGTTTAACTAGAAAAACAGCCTCTTCCACCCCACATTCATCACTCCAGCCTAAACTCATTTACAGTGTCAACAGGGGACAGGACACTTGTGTGGACACCTCAGCCCTGCTCCCCGCTATGCAGCGCAGCCACACGGAATTGGCATTAGGCAGCAAGCCCAGGCACCAAAACTTCTTCTTTCTCCTTTTTTTGGCTCCTACACCTTCCAAGAAAAACGTCCTGGTACCTCCAATCAATCTAACATGCAGGAGAGCACACGCTGTATACCCTACAGGACATCATAAAAGTGTCTCGGAGAGAAACACAAATCTTCAGGATGGGCTCCTGCCCGGTAAGAACATCTGGGAAAAGCTCTTTCTATAAATTTAATCAGCAGTCACTCCAACAGTGATACTACACGGTTCTTTCCTAGGCTACCCAAGTAGCTGCAGGCTGAGGCAGCTACTAACACAGCCACACCTAGATGTACTTTGCTTCAAGAGCTTGAAACTTAAAATAGAAGGATTAAAATATGCTCATTGACATCTGGCAGATGTGCTGCTGTTACTATAGCAGCTGGAAGGTTTTCAATTACTTAATCCCAAAATGAAAACTGTTCTTTTCCTTCGCCATTCCACACACACTAATACAAAACTGAGAGCTTCAGCCTCCAATCCCACTCTGATAAAATACATAAAGAATTGCTTTGTAAAAATGTGGAGGGAAGTTGCCTTCATACACCAGGGCCTTCACAGGGCAGCACTTAGCACCAGTTAGAAATCCGAGACCATGAAATCACTTATTTACGGAGAGAATTAATTTCAAGCAGACTCTTTGCAAGGTCTTAGTGGCAGGAATCAGATTTTCTTCAAACACCAACTTTGAAGCTTTCATTCCCATCTCCCCTGTGGTGTGGATTGTTTGCAGAGCAGACAGAAAAATGAGCATGGACACTAGAAGAAAACACAGTGAAATTATATACCAAGTACCCAAGAAAGAAGCAGAAAAAAAGAGAGTTTTGTTTTATACTAGCATCTGACTTGGAATTTTTGATTATAATGATATTTGGATATTAATATTTTGTTATTCCAACATGCTTTCAGGGGTTGCTTTCACCCTTAAGCACTCAGGGTCAGGTCAAGTGCTGCTCCAAGGCACACCCGGGGTAAACACCAGCACTGCTGCAAGGCACAGGCAGCAGCACCACGGGTCTGTGATGTCCCAAGGAACCACAGTGACACTGTACCAGAAGCTGCAACCTCACACCACAGACTGGTGGATGAACCCAGACACCTGAGGGCACAAACGTTTTCTCCCTCCTTTAAAGGGGGAAAGGGACAGGAGTGGAAGCTGCTCTATGATGACACAGTGCAACTTCCCTGTGAAGGTGAGGAGGTCCTGCCACAGATTTCCCAGAGAAGCTGGAACGTAGAAGTGTCCAGGGCCAGGGTGGACTGGATGAGCTTTAGATGCCTCCCATCCCAAACCATTCTGGGATTCTGTGATCAGTGATGCACCAAGCTTTTAGACAAATCAGGGCTGTGCTTGCTTTAGAAGCTCCTAGATAAGAAATCAGCAATTTTCTCATAACACAGAAAATATCCCTCTGCCAGGAAACTTTACCTTGTCTTACTGCAATTACATGTTCTGCTAATAAAAACAGTAACACTGCTGAGAAGAAAGATTTAGCAGGAGTAAACACCACTCTCAAGGCTTTTGCAGACCAGCTGTGAGGGTTGGCAAGGCTGCTGCTTCACACCCACCCAGCACAGGCTGGCCAGTACTGACGTCTGCTGGCCCAGCTCAGAAACAGAGGCAACTGAGAGCAAGAAGAGTTTCAGGGGTGTCTCACCGGCAGGAATGAAGAGAAAAGGAGCCTGATCCTTCTCAAACCTCTTGCTATTCATTTACTATCGCTAAGGATGTGCCAGCAGCCCTAAAAACATTTTCTCAGAAAACTGTTTCTGATATAAAAAAAACAACAAAGTCTTGTTCCCACGTACTGCTCTAATTCTCAAGGACCAAACTTCAGGATATCACTTGGCTACAGTCTCTTTCCTCTGGGCACTGCCACCTCCAAAAAAGGCAGAGCTGGCATCTTGTCAATGCACTAAAGCAGAGCTTCAGGAAGTCGGGGCCTTTTGGGCTCGTTTCCCGTGGAGAAGAGCTTGGAGGTCTGGGGTTTGCAGAGGCTGCAGATGGATTGTCACAGCTCTTCTCTCAGGTTCCTTTGCTCCAAGGGCCACCAAGAGCAGGCTGGAACAGCTGGTGGGGCACACCCCAGCAGGGCACAGCTCCCTGACTCACCCAGAGCCAGCCAAGGGAACAGCAGGGCACAATGCACTTAGGAGGAGACCTGGATTCCTAAAGAGTTTCCTGTCTTTTTCTTCCAACAGAAGATAATACCCCCTTAATCTGTAAATGGACATTGTATTCAGAGCTCTGCTAACATCATAACTAAAAATTGCTGTTAGATTTTGGACTAAAAGCCTATTCTGAGAACAGCACTGCCCACCTCTTCCAAGGAAAACATTTTTTATTGTCTGTACTGCCTCCCTGCACAGCCTGAGCCATGAGCAGCTCATATTTACACTACTTGGTCTGCTGCAAGACACAACTAGTAGAGCTGGATCTTCTGTACAACCAGGAAAAATAACTCGGGGTTCCAACAAAGCTCACACAACAATGCAGCTGTGTGCTCACATAATATCCATGTTCTCCAGCACTAAAAACAAAATCCCAAAGGGGTTTGGAACAAGCCTTCTGGCCTGGTAGCCATGACTGGATGGCCATGATAACAGCTGCCAAGCAAAAAAACACTTCAAAACAGGAATTTCAGGATTTTTGTATATTTAGACAAAGTTTAATCCAGTTTTCAGAAAGTGTAATCAAGTTTTATCATTATACAGGCTGACTTTATCCTATTCATAGCCATGTGAAGGATTATTTAAAAATACTGACATTGCAGTCCATACAATGCTTCTTTCTGAAATATTCAATCTGTGGAATGACACAAACAATACAATTTCATCCTTGCCATTAAGAGAACAACTATTCAAGCAGGCCAGATGATGAAAGGCAGAAGAAATCATGTTAACAGTTGCAGAATTCAAAGTGCCCTTTTCTCTTAAAAGAAATCCCTATTAAATGGAAATTAGAAGCATTTTATTTTCAGATGTCAAAACAGAGGATTAGAGGAAAATGAAATCACTACACTGGGTTATTTACAAGCTTCCAGGCTGGATTTTGGTCAATCACAGACATACATCAAAACATTTCTCTCCTGAAAAATAAATTAACTTCAACACAGCAACTTCACACACACAAGTCAAGAAGCAAACAGCTTCCCTAGGATTACCTTCCAGTATCAGGAAAATTACAGCCTTCAACTCATTTAAAACAACAACAGCTTCAAAACAAACCAAGGCATGAGGGCACATAAACCTCCCTCTCTTCCACACTACTCTTTATTGCCTCTGTCCCCTGGTAACAGCACATAATAATAATTTGTCCAAAATTACAGCCTTTCAACAAAAAAAACCACCTCTGTCAATCTTCTGTGAGTAATTGTCCTTCCAAATAAACAGCCATGAACTATCAATCAGTTAAACAAACAAACCAACCCTTTGAACAGGGTTTGGAGCCTGCAGGATGGAGGAAGACCACGGCAGTGTTTACTTCATCACCCCTCCTCTGCAGAGCTCTACTGATGAAAAGGAAGAAATGGCTGTGAAGGCTGGAGACGACACGGGAACTGAGGAAGGTTTGCAAGCTAGGAAGGAAAGGAAAGCCAGGCTAGTTCAAGCCTCTGTTCCCACCTGCCAAACAAACAGGTTTTCTGTAAGAAAGTAACAAGTAGCTTTCCTGCATGAAAATCAGTATCAGAATTTTAAAAAGGAACAGACAGTTAAATTATTTAAATGACTGCCTCGGTGAAAAGCCCTGAGGATGGTGCAAAGCCAGAGCCAGCAGGACCCGGACTGTCTGTCAGAAACCCCCTGGTCAGCTGAGAAAGCACAAGCCAGTCCTCTGCACACTGAGCTCACAACTACCTCTGGAATGGAAGAGGAACAAAACCACCTGGATATAGCCTCATCATCAGCAAAACAAATAAATATCATGCTAATAAAAACGAGGTGACCACAAGCTCCACTTAACAATGGTTTAATGTTCTGAGCAGGCATAAAAAGGTTTACCTACTCTTTGAAATGAAATCCTGTCCTAACAACGCCTGACAACATCCTCTGTTTGGAACCAACAGGAAAAAGTTAATACTAAATTACAAGATCCACACAGGTAGCGACCAAGAGCTCAAAAACATAATACAGCATTTCAAAAGATGCAACACAAGATAAATATTTCTTTTGGAAGCTTTAGTGGCAGGAAATCAAATTTTTTTCAGGAGCCTGGTCTCCAGCTAAAACAGTATTGCACAACTACAAACAGAGCTAAGGACAAACCCTGACTTACACAGGGATCCTGATGGGCTAAGGACAGGCAGCACAGCCCCAGCTGCAATTCAAACCAAATTTTTGCTAATAAAGCCAGCCTGGCAGCTCAACCTCTCCTTCTCCCCTTTTCTGTCTCCCATGTCCCACCAGCCCCCAAACTAATCCACAGGAGTTATCTGTACACAGCTCTCACAGCCACTGGGAAATGTCCTGCATGCAAGGCTCCAGAAATTCAGTGCTTTGCCTTATTTAGAGAGACTGGAATGGGAAAACACTGGGCTAATCAGAATGTTTGTTTTTCCCCAGCCATTGGCTGGGAAGATCTCCCTGGCTGTAGCACTTGGGAAGGATGTAAAGGAGTGTTTGGGAAGGAAATCGTGGCCACAAAAGGGAGAAGTCTGACAAAAAAGACGTTTACCAAGTCCTGTATCCAATGTAACAACTATATCCTCAAGTAAAAAAATTTATTTTCTTTCCAGTACAACAACCACCCTTGATAATTTATACTGGAAACTCCAGCAAACTTTGCAGTAATATTACAAAACCAATCAACCCAACCGCTCAGAGTTTTAATGTCCCTGCAGAGAAAACAATCATTCCCACTGGGATACCACGGAAAAATGTGTGCCGTCAGCACAAAACTCACGCAGGAGGTTGCCAGCACAAATGCTTCAGCTACTGATCAATTGTAAAAGCACACAAACCAGAAAAGTGCCCTCACACACGAAGAGGGCCACGCATCTGAGCCCAGCCCACCGGGTTTGGTGAGAAGATAAAGAGATGCAGCACAGGTGTCCCCTTTGGGCAGCCTGATGAAAAACCTGAGTTTGCCCGAGATCTCTCCTCAGCATCCTCACAAAGCCAACGCTGGCAATCCTCAGACTGGAGCCCCAGTGCACAAAGCAAAGCAGGGTCTCGTTCTTCTGTCGCCCCTTCAGGCTGGAAGAAAACCCCAAACGGAGACGAAAAGCCCACAGAAGAGCCAGGAGTGCAGGTGACAGGCACCAAGCTAAGGGCTGCACACACCTGGAGGACAGGGCTGTCCAGAGGGACCTGGACAAGCTCCAGGAGTGGCCCATGGGAATCCCATGAGGTTTAACAAGAGCAGGTGCTGCACGTGGGTCAGGACAAATCCCAGGATGAATCCAGGCTAAGGGATGAAGAGAGCAGGAGCAGCCCTAGAGAGAAGGACCCAGGAGTGCTGTGGTGAGAGCTGGGCACGACCCAGGCAGAAACTCCCTGTGCCGATCCCCCAGCGTGGGCAGCAGGAAAGGGGGGACCCAGCCCCTGTGCCCCACTCAGGTGAGATCCCACCTGCAGAGTGCCCCAGCCCTGGAAGGACCTGGAGCTGCTGGAGAGAGTCCAGAGGATGCACCAGGAAGATCAGAGGAATGGAGCAGCTCTGCTGGGAGGAAAGGCTGAGAGAATTGAGATTGTTCAGCCTGGAAAAAAGAAGGTTTTGGGGTGACCTCATTGCAGCCTTCCAGTGCCTAAAGGGAACTGACAGGAAAGAGGGAAAGAAACTGTTTGCAAGGGCCTGGAGATACAGGACAAGGGGGAATGGCTGCCCAATGACAGAGGCAGGATTATGGTCGCATAAGGTGAAAAAATTCTTCCCTGTGAGGGTGGGCAGGCCCTGGCACAGGGTGCCCAGAGAAGCCGTGCCTGCCCCTGGATCCCTGGCAGTGCCCAAGGCCAGGCTGGAAGGGGCTGGGAGCAGCCTGGGACAGTGGAAGGTGTGCCTGCCCATGGCAGGGGTGGGACAAGATGAGCTGTAAGGTCCCTTCCAGCACAAACCACTCTGGGATTCTGCGAAACCAACCCCGTATCCACTTCCTTCAGCCTCCAAGGCAGAGGATGTACAGGACTCTGACATGTACAGCTGCAGTGTGGAACAAGTTCTTGTTTATAATTTGGCATACTTAATATTTTATGATAAAGCAACCAATTCTATGGAAACATAAACATGTCCAGATATGTTTGTCAGACAAACCTGAGTAGAATTTCATAAGGAAAAACACTGCTCTGGAGCACTTGACACTTTTCAAAGGTCTGTTATAAACAATGGAAGTTTCAGTTTACTTAAAATTATTAAACATCTTTTCTAATGGAAAAGTATTATGCAACTAAAACCCCTGAGTTCCTCATCAGCTTTCAAGCAGAAGGCCGCTGCTGCTACAAGAAATAAACATTCACATTTCCCAGATATTATTTATGGTTCTAAAAGAGACATCTGCACCAACATGGAACGACATGTTGTGTCAGACACTGCATTTCTTGCTCTACACACTGCACTTGAAGATTCACGCATTTTGTGAAGCCACAAGCTCTGCCTGGTGTCACTCTGCAGCCAGTCACAGGGTGAGCATGGTACTGCCACCACAGCCACCACCACCCTTAAAACTCACAGCACTCAGTGAACCTCGGCAATGCTTTGCTGCAGAAAACCGAGGCATGTGCATAACTCTCACTTTAAGGACAAATAAATACGGGGAAAAAACCAACAGAACGGTTCCCCTGCTTGACGAAAAGGCAGAGCTCCAGGGCTGGGACAGGGACGGTGCTTCTCAATGTCACACTCCACACGCTGTAGTAAGTGACACGTGCCAAAGCCCTCAGCGTGTCACGCTGCCTATTGCTTTTAATAAACGCAGCCCCCTCGCACACGGAGCGGCGTGAGCAGCTCTGCCCAGACTGACTCCAAACCCACCGGCGCAGCAAAGCCGAAGGCGGCCGAGGTCGCGGCACGCCAGGAACCGGTCGTGCCTGCCCGCCGCTCATTCATTCCGGCCGGGAGGCCGCCCCGATTTCCTACGGAGCCCAGATTTCCCACGGAAACCTCTTACCTTCAACACAGGGAGTAGCCAGAGGTCAAACGCGCCCGGACCGCGGTAAGCCGGGGCCGGGCCGGGGCGCAGAACTGGGAGCGGGCCCGGCAGGGGTCCGAGCCTACGGCCAAGGTCACCTTGCCAGGCCCGGGGCCGCTGGCTCTACCCGACGCCGGGGGCAGCGATGAGAGCGGATCCTCCGGACACCCTGAGCCCCTCCCGGGCTCGCAACCGCTCTAAGGCGAACCTGGGGCGCCGGGGGACAGTGGCCCCCGCGCCGCGGGGACACGCCGGCGGCGGCTCTCCCAGGCTCGGGGAGCCCGGGGGGGACCATCACCGCTCTTCCCCGGGCCCTCCCGCTCCGCCGTGTCCGTACCACCCTTACCCAGCTTGACGGCGGAGTCTGCCACACACCGGTCCCACTTCCTGCCCAGGTCGCCCTCCGACGCCATCTTACCCGTCCCCTCACCTCCTCCCCCGCGCAACTCTCGCGAGACCTGGTGCTCCACCTATCGCACGCACCGGCCGATCTCGCGAGATTTCCCTGTCGTAGCCATGGTAACCAACTGGAGGGTGTCATGGCCGCCGCGCCCGACCTTGGGCTCGGCCCAAAATCCCCTTTTTCCCCGTAGGATCCGGCCCAAACGCCATTGCCCCCCGTAAGACCGGGCTCGCCACGTCCCCAGCCCGTCCCGGACTCCATCGCTCCGTCTAGAGCTCCCGCTGTGTCCTTGTTAGTCCTCGTCTCCCTCAGGCTATGGCAGCGTCCCTCCCTCCTCGCAGGCGCCTGGGTTGGGCCCGCGCCCGCCGCCCCCCTGCCCGCAGGGCTCTCGCCTCATCCATGGTAAGAGCCGGGCTGTGCTGCAGGGCCGAGTTTCTCACTGCAGCGTTGGGTACAGCACTGGACACACGCTCCCGTCTAGGTTTCTCCTATCCTACATCCTGCGCAGCTCCCGCATCACCTCAGCCGGAGGAAGAACACTCCGGGAGGGTGGCAGAGCTCTGGACAGGTGCCCAGGGAGGGCGTGGAGTCTCCTTCGCTGGAGACATTCCAAACCCACCTGGACGCATTCCTGTGTCACCTGCCCCAGGTGTGCCTGCCTTGGCAGGGAGGTTGAAAAGAATGATCTGCAGAAATCCCCTCCAGCCCTAATAATTCTGTGATTTTTACTCTCTGGCCTCGGCTGCTCTTCAGGGCCTGAAATGAGATACAGGTGTATGACAGCTGGTGTCAATCCCTGTCAATATCCCAGGAAGAGCAACCTGGGCCTCCCACATTCTTGCTTGTTTGAGAAAAGAAGCCAAATAATTTCAGCAAGATCATTCAGTCCCAGTCAAGAAGTTCTTCCACACAGCAGGTTGATAATGAGAATCACAGAATTGCAGAATGGTTCGGGTTAGGAAGAATATTAAAGTTCATTCAGTCCCACCCCCTGCCATGGACAAGGACACCTCCCGCTGTCCCAGGCTGCTCCAGGCCCTGTCCAGCCTGGCCTTGGGCACTGCCAGGGATCCAGGGGCAGCCACAGCTGCTCTGGGCAGCCTGTGCCAGGGCCTGCCCACCCTCACAGAGAGGGATTTCAGCCTTGTATATAGATATATAAATATTTCCTAATTTTGGAGGAGGAGGTTGTGGGAAGAGTTCCCACTGCCTTGTGGGGCGTCAGCCCATCTTGCAGCCTGCTACAGCTTTGTGGTGCCAGCAACAACTCTGAATGTCTTCAAACCTACTAGAATGAATTCTTGTGTTGCAAATGGTGTGTAGGTGCCTGGAAGGCATTCTCTAGAAGCCTTGTGAAAAACTCCAGGGTGTTTGTCAAGTGCTAATGTCCCCGTTCACACTGGGAGGCAATTTTTAGCTGTGATTACTTGTTTTGATTTCTTCAAGTTCAATTTTCTTTATCGAGGTGCAGGAGGCTCTGCTGCTTCATAAAACTGGGAGTTCTTTTGCAAGTCAATTACAGACTAAAGCCAAAAACAGAAGAGAAAAATTCATGAAGTTGGCAAAAATTTCATAAAGTTATAGTTGGTATAGGTCTTTAAATTTATCTTAAAAGTACAGCTGGTTCTGATCTAGAGTCAGGATGGAAAGGTTTTACTTTTCGTTAGCTTGGTTCAATTCCTTCACATATCACAGAACAATCACAATTAACCATTATTTTCTCTTTCTTATAAAATCTAAATGGCTTTTAAAAATTTATTGTAAAAGGCACTGTTGAAACTGAGCCCCTGGAGGTTCAAGAGGTTTCCCTGGAGAAGGCAGCCCTTGTTCTGGAAGGGGATCTTGCTTTCCTCTTCCTCCCCCTGCAATTTGCTCAAATCAGTCTGCATTGCTGCATAGTTGGTATCCAAAATAGAACCCTGCATCGAGTTACTTATAAAAATACCAACGTGATCCAGCAGTGTTTTCCCCAGATAGCTACAGAAGTGCTTTGTGAAACCACTGCCCCAGCGGTGCCAGCTCCACCCTCCCGTTTCCAAACAGCTCTGGAAAATATCATGAGGGGAAAGATAACTTGAAGCCTCCAAAATAATTCTTTAATTTTCATCCTGAAAATTAAATTCCAGAAGGCAGCGTTTAAAACCACCCCAGAAATGTGCTCTTCTGTTGGCAAAAACAAGCGCTCGGTGCGGGCCAGTGTAGTCTCACTTCACACTTACTCATTTTCAGGCTGCTGGGCTCCCTGGAAAACACTGATTTTTGGGATGAAGGAAGCACTGGTGAGCAGCTGGATTGTGAGGCACTTCATAAAGGGTTGTGTTGCTGTGTCTCAATGGATCCTGACAGCCTCACCTCAGGACCTGGTGCATTAAACCCTTTCCAAGGGGATGGAATAGTTCAGGGTAATTGTTTTGAATGTTCAGCTTCCTTTGGAGAAATCACTCTGCTGCTTTTAAATCCCAGAGTCACTGAGTGATCGGAGAGGGCTCTGGAAAACGTTATCCATTAAGGATCTAGAGCATATTCTCTGTACCCCTTCCCCACCCCAGGGAAAAATTAAGGCGGGAGGGAATGTGTCCAAAGACAGGCTTTTCTTTTCATTGCCATAGTTACTTGGCAGTTGGACCCTTGCAGTGTAGTATCAAGTATTTATTATGGTGGGACTCCAAGGTGATGTTTGGAACATGCAGTTTTGAAAAACCTTCTTTGCATGTTACAGCCAGCATGTGCTGTCCCAGGATTCCTTCCCTCCCTTGTGCTCTCCTCTCCTTTCTTTCCAGTAAATAAGTGTATGAATAAATGGAGGAAGTGAAGCCAGAAAGCTTCAAAATGAGCCCTGTATTTCTCTGGTGGAAGTCACCCTCTAGTTGAAGTAGGTTCAGCCCTTGTATCCCCGGTTTTGTTAACAACACAGCTGGCTGAGCTGTGTGTGGAATTAAATACTGCTCACTGGAGTTAGACACTGGTTGGGTTTCAGCAGAAGGCCCTCAGATAAGGCAGAGGCAGGACTGGGATCTCAGATGAATAAGTGCCATTATTATTCTTCAAAATTGCTGCTTCCTTGGTGTCCAGTGGAAGATCCCTGCAGAGGGCATGTCAAATGCTGTGTCCAGTTCTGGGCCCTCACCATAAGGACATGGAGGGGCTGGAGCCTGTCCAGGGAAGGGAACAGAGCTGGGGAAGGGGCTGGAGCACCAGGAGAGGCTGCGGGAGCTGGAAAGGGGCTCAGCCTGGAGAAAAGGAGGCTCAGGGGGGCCCTTCTGGCTCTGCACAACTCCTGCCAGGAGGGGACAGGGTCGGGCGGGTCAGGCTCTGCTCCCAGGGAACAGGGACAGGAGGAGAGGGAGCGGCCTCAGGCTGGGCCAGGGCAGGCTCAGGGTGGACACCAGCAGGAATTTCCCCATGGAAAGGGTGCTCAGGGCTCAGAAGGGGCTGCCCAGGGAGGTTTGGAGTGTCCATCCCTGGAGGTGTCCAAGGAAGGCCTGGACATGGCACTCAGTGCTCTGGGCTGGGGACAAGGTGGGGACTGGTCACAGCTTGGACTCCATGGGCTGGGAGGGCTTTTCCAACCAGAAGGGTTCTATGGTTCCATTGCTACACTTGGAGGTGAGGAGCTCCTCTGGAACTGCACCAGCTGGAATTCAAACCCTTTTCAACAGAACAGACTTCCTTTCAACTGTTACCTCTGGCTTGTCCATGGAGCAGGATGAGTTTTTGTTTCAAAAGTTCCCAGGAAGTTTCTTTTTAATCTTGAACCTTCCCCAGCATGAGAGTATCACCTCTTATCCTATTTTTTCAAAGACTCCTAAAGCATCCCTTGTGTCATTTCCCCACTGGATACTAATACACTCTTGCTCTCCTCTTTTCCAAAGAATACACATACAGCTTCTCCCATAGATTTAAATAACATGAATCACCTCCCACACATATATATTTTATTTATTTTTCTGCCAAGATCTGCACAGGAAGGCAGCAGTGTAGGAGTTTTCTGCTTGTAATGGTTGACACAGCCTCAGTGTGGGCCCCCACTCCCTGTTTCCTGTGCTTCCAGAACAATTCTTTCATGTCACAGAGAGCTCAGACCTGGGTGGGAGCCTCCAGCTCTCAATCTCCACTCCGGTGTGTTGGGTTTTTTCCTCCAAACATAAGCCACATTCACCAACAGACACTGGTGCTTCTCTCTCTCTTTGAAAGCCTTTTAGCTATCTGAGCAGCAGCACCAACAAAAAAAAAGTCTGAAGAGAAAGAAACCCCTCCTCAGCAGGACTTTGCCCTGAAATGGGAAAGGTGCCAGCAACTCCATTAAGTCTCCTGTGCTGTCCTTATTGATTTTCTGTGGACAGCAGTCGGATGCTGTGGGCTGAGCAATCCTCTGAGGCTGAGCGGACTTGCATTAGGGGGGACAGCTTGTGCTGCAGTGAAACATCCCTCAGGCTTCCCATGGGGACCTCATCCACGTTCATTAGCACCTTCTGTGCTGCTGCTGCTGGATTTCCACGCCACTTTGGCTGGATTCAGTGTGTGGTGCTGCTGGTTCCAGCTGTCAGGTATGGCTGGTTGGAGCAGAACTTGGAGAAATGGGACAAGATGTGTCACAGCTCCTTGTGCTAATTCTTCTCTAGGCTGCTTTTGCCATGAGTGTGAAGTTTGCCCCAAAAAGCTCAGCAGGAAAGCACTTGCACGGAAACACTGACCTGAGTATTTGCCAACTCTGAAATTCCAGGCAAAAGCAGTGCTCTGACATCTTGTGTCTTTATTTTCTGTGTACTATTTTGTGATCATTTTTTAGAATAGTAGAAAGAGAAAACTTGTGCTGTATTGATGAGTTTTTCTAATGAATAAGCCCATGAACAAGTGCTGGATTTTAGCCTTTAGTATGTTTTTCCATTCGTCCATGTCTCTGGCTAATTCCATACAGATTCTAACTACTGAACCGTGACCATTGTATTAAGAAAGAATCCAGGCAGGCCCTTACAATTCTTTTGGCTGGTATATTAGCAGGCTTCAAATGAAGTGCAACGTGTCAAGGAAGAAGTAAGGGAATGGAAAGTTTTGTTTCTTTCTGCTGTATTTAATCAGCTTCTCCTTGATTCTTTTTTAATGAAAAGCCACAGACATTATTGCTAGTTAATGACCACGTTTGACAAGAATGCCCTCAATACTCTCTTTGCTCAGGCTAAAGACTCTGTCTCTCAAGTTTTCTGAGCTGGAAATACAAAGTTAAAGGAGCAGCTGCAAGAAGAGGAATGAGCAGTGGATAGGTGGAGAGGATATGCAGCTAAGTGGGATGTGCTGGAACGCGAGGGCTCCCAGCAGTCCTGCAGTGTATGGACACCTTGGGCTGCTGCTGGGTTTATCCTTTCCATTAACCAAAGGAGCAAATCTGCCTGGCTTCTGGTGGCGTGGAAAAAAGTCTGGTTCAACATTCTTAGTGCAGGGAGGGGAATGCCTCAAACCTCACACTAAATGGGTGATAGGTTGTTTTTCATTAAACCTGGTATTTGGAGTTACTCATCAGTTCGTGCAGGAAATGGGGAAACCCTAAAAACTTTTAAATTCCAATAATACGCTCAGCAAAGCTGCTTTGGATTCAGGATGGGGGACTTTTTTATTGTTTGTGTGCTATTTTGACACTGTGTACAAAGATCTCCATAGTGAGAACTATCTGTGGCTTGAACATGGAATTCCAAGACATTGGGTGGTGTTGTAGGTACCTTTTTCCTATATTAGTTTCCAAGAAACACTCGGTTTTCAGCCTCAAACCAAGTGATGCTGCTGTTTTACTGACTCTGACTAATAAAACCCAGCAAGCTAAACTTTACCATTGCTGGAAGACTCTTGCAGCAATAAATTCAATTTATGAGAACTCCTAATAAAAGTTTACATATCTTTCAAGTGCTGTGAAAGAAAATGGGCAATCTGACAAAAAAAAAAAAAAAAAAGTCAAGATGTTTCTTTCTTTATTACAAAAAATGACTATTCAGTGAAGCATGAAGGTTTTCTCTCAGACCTTGTTCCTCAGCATGTTCTCACAGTCACCCTTGGTCCTGGATAAATGCTGGAATAAACAAAATAAATAGCATTTCACCATGCTTGCAGGACAAAATAAAAACCACATCGTGCTGGACCACAAATGCTTCAGGAAGTTCTGGCTGAATGTGAAAAGTACTTTGTAATGCTAATAAGTGTTTATCCTTTTGCTTCCTTGAATGGAATCAAATGTACAGGGAAAGCACATGGATTTTAGAGCTGCTGATTGCAGGATCAAAAGCCTTGTTATTAATTGCACATGAATCTGATGTCGTTGGGCCGTTAAGATGTCAGCTGACATCATTGTTTGCTTCCTTTGTTTATAGACCCTCCTTTTGGAGAGGGGCATTGCCTGCAGAGCCCTTTGGGGTGCTCTTTCCTGTGGGTGGGTGATCCATGCCAGCAGGTTTGGGAAATGCCTCGGGCTCAGGTAACCTACCTCACAGCACTTGGATTATGGAATATCCCTGAGCTTGGTGTCAACCCCTCCACAAATCCCAACAGCAGGTGGGATGGTGGTGACAGTCATGGACCTTCTGCCTGCTGGGACCCACTCCCCACACCAAACTGCAGCCTGCTCGTGAGAGTCTGGTCCTACATCTTAATAAACAAACAACAAAAAATCCCTGAAACACGGCCTGCTATAAACAAGCAAAGCAAACAGCTGGTCTTCATTTGAAAAAAGATGTGACATCAATTTCAAAATGAATCTGCAGATCTTCTTAATGCAAATATTTTTGGGAAAACAAAAAGCAGCTGTTTATTCTTCTTTATACCTATTAGCAGGAGAACAAAATCCAGGTTGCTTGTATTTCTTCCACTAAGAAAAACATCCTCTTGGCCTCGACATTCATTTAGAGCTCAGTTTGTTTGAATATACTGGGCTGCCTAATACTGCTATTGCTGTGCTGCTCCAGCAAGCAGCTAGGGGCTGTTTCTGTTCAAAACGAAAAGCTGCTCCAAGTAGAGTTTTCATTGAGTACTTTGCATGACTTTTGTCACAGAAAGAGGGAATTTTAGAACGGGCATTTTCAAATTTCTCAGTTCTGGCCTCCCAGCCCTGAGGAGCATTAGATGTGTGGATCCTTGGAAAAAGAATGAATAATTTGGCCTGTGTAATGAACAGGTTTGCTTTTCTTAATTACTGCTGGGAGGCAGCTCGGAGGGAATGCAAGGACTGGAGGAGGATCTGGGAACTGCAAAATAGGAGCCATTTGGGATTGCTCCATCTTACAAAGCAGATTGAAGGAGGTTAGGCTGAGGAGTAGTGGCAAATAACTGAATTTGGACTCTCTTGAGTCTTTTGAGGTCATGTGGCTGCTCTCCCAGATGTGGAAGGATAATTTCCCACCTTTGGGGTTGTTTGGTACTGGCTCTTGATGGAGTTTTATGTGGTTTTGTGTTTCTGTGAAGTAATACAGCTCCTGTTTTTCCTGACATCGTTCTACTGTTTTCTCTTCACCCTTCCGGGCTTATTTTGTTTCTGCCACCACTGAGAGCTGTTCTGTCTGCTTGGGCTCCATTGTGGTGCAAACCCATGTGGTGCAGTCCTGTCTCCGGCTGTTGTAACCCGATCCATGGCCAAGCTGTGCACTTCCCTGGAAATCGGGGCTGTGACAGCCATGGGAAAAGCACTGTGGTGACTGCTGTGTCTGTGACATCCAAGGGAAAGCCCTGTGTGTCTGCTGTGTCTGTGACATCCAGGGGAAAGCCCTGTGTGTCTGCTGTGTCTGTGACATCCAGGGGAAAGCCCTGTGTGACTCCTGTGTCTATGACATCAATGGGAAAGCCCTGTGTGACTGCCCTGTGACATCCATGGGAAAGCCCTGTGTGACTGCTGTGTCTGTGACATCCATGGGAAAGCCCTGTGTGACTGCCCTGTGACATCCATGGGAAAGCCCTGTGTGACTGCTGTGTCTGTGACATCCAAGGGAAAGCCCTGTGTGACTGCTGTGTCTGTGACATCCAGGGGAAAGCCCTGTGTGACTGCTGTGTCTGTGACATCCAAGGGACAGGGCCTGTGTGACTGCTGTGTCTGTGACATCCAAGGGACAGGGCCTATGTGACTGCCCTGTCTGTGACATCCATGGGAAAGCCCTGTGTGACTGCCCTGTGACATCCAAGGGAAAGCCCTGTGTGACTGTCCTGTCTGTGACATCCAAGGGAAAGCCCTGTGTGACTGCCCTGTCTGTGACATCCAGGGGAAAGCCCTGTGTGACTGTCCTGTGACATCCAAGGGAAAGCCCTGTGTGTCTGTCCTGTCTGTGACATCCAGGGGAAAGCCCTGTGTGACTGTCCTGTCTGTGACATCCAGGGGAAAGCCCTGTGTGACTGTCGTGTCTGTGATATCCAAGGGAAAGCCCTGTGTGACTGTCCTGTCTGTGATATCCAAGGGAAAGCCCTGTGTGACTGTCCTGTCTGTGACATCCAAGGGAAAGCCATTTTTTCACCCCGTGTTGGCATTTCCAGCTGCTACAGCAAACCCAGGGAAGGGCTTTTGGCTCCCCAGGGCCAAGTCTGCAGCTCAGAGAGTCCCAAAGGAGGTTTTTTGGGGTCCTGGCAATAAAACTGGGGTGAAACACGGCCTGACCTGTTCCAAAAGAAGCTGCAGAGGAAGCTGTCGGTGCTTAATGGATCCTTACGTTTTCCTGGGATCATTGTCTGGTGTAGCTCTGAGATTCCCATATTGAGGACAGGTCGGGAGTCTGGAGTTGGGATGTCCTACCTGAAATCACTGTAGTGGGAATTACTCCAGTAATAGGAAAAAATGCTTTATTTTGGGATGGTCTGAGCGAAATAGAAATGTTTTATTAGTACATATACCTTGATTTTGGAGATCCTCCTTCAGGTCACCTCCAGGGGACTCTGCCTTGGTGGGGGGTTGGATTAGATGTCCCCTGAGGTCCCTTTGAACCCTGACAAATCTGTGATTCTGTTATCCCTGGCACAACTGCCTGAGTCCTGAAGGCCTCCAACCGTGTCAGCATCTGCCTGGCGTCCAGCAGGTACCTCCCAGTCAACACAGAACACTTCCTTTTAGAAAGAATTAATAATTCCTTTTAAAATAATTAATGATGTCCTTTAAAAATAATTAATAATTATCCCTAGCCTTAAGCAGCTGCAGGCTGCTTATTCTTCCACATCACTTTAGACCTGGCAGATGCATTACAAGCATGTGTAAAGTGCAGTTTACCTGTGTAAAACGCAGTTTTAGGGTTACGAGTTTGCTACTCGTTACCTCTTCTGGGCGGCGTTTGCCGTAGTACCCACCTGCCTCGTGCTGCCTTTCGTTTAAACTTAAACAAGTGCGTTTAAGGGCGCCTCAGGGAGAGACGTTCCCGCGCAGAGGCTCCGGGACCGACTGAGAGCCGGCCCCGAGCCGCGGGCGCGCCCCCCGTAGGCCCCGCCCCCGAGCCCGTCCCCGGGCTCTGATTGGCCGCGGCGCTCACCCCCGCGCCGCAGTTGGTGCCGCCGTGCGCCGCGTCCCCCCCGCGCCGGTGGCGTGGTTCGCTCCGCCCCGCCCTCCCGCCCCGCCGCCGCGCATCCATACTTGGCGATGGCCGGCGAGCCGCGCGCTGATTGGCGGAGAGCGGCGCGGGGGCGGGGCCGGCGGCGCTGACCCGGATGTTCACTGCCGGGCGGCGGCGGAAGCGGACGGGCCGCGGCGTCGAAGCGACAGGGACGGACCGGGAGGCGCCGCCGTTCTACCGCCCCGCGCACCCGCCCAGCCGACATGGTGAGAGCGGGCCGGCCCCGCGCCCCCAGCCGTGGTCCCCGCCCTTCCGCACAGCCCCCCTCCCCCCCGCGTCGGACCCCGCGCCCACACCGCCCCCTCGCACCGGGGGGCCTCGCCCGGCCTCCCCCGGGCGGCGAGGACGGACGGACGGACGGACGGAGAGAGGGACGGCCCAGGCGGTGCTGCCGGGACGCAGGGAGGGGTGGCCCGGCCCGAGGGCGCTGGCGGGGGGGCTGGGGCTAGCGGAGGCTCTGCCCGGCGCTCCGCAGGGCCCGGGGGCTCGCCCGGGGCTCCGCTGCCCGGTCGCAACCAGATCCCCGGTCCCGGGCCGTGCTTCCAGAGGGAAAGATGTAGAATTACACGGGGAATGGTTCCGCTTCGGCGGAGAGCGGTGCCGCCCGGGTTGTGCGAGCGGCGGGGGCAGCGGCGCTGGCCGGGCCCGTGGCTGTGGCTCCTGTGCCCCGCTGGGAGCTGCCCCGGCCCTGCGTGTGCTGGCATCGCCTGCCGCTGCGGAGCACGGGAGAGCCCAGCGCCGCCCGAGCAGGGGCCACAGCCTGCGTGCTGCTCCTCCCCAGCGCTGGGAACTTGCTTTCCCACGGAGAAGCTCCAGTTTCCTCAGCCGGGTGGAATGATCTCTCTCGCTGTGTTTCCCGAATGCATTAGCCCGGGGCGCAAACCCTTTCGATTTCGCTTTGGCGCTGTGCAAAGGGAGCAGCCTCCAGGAGCTGGCCCAGGCCTTGCTCTGCTCCCTGCCTTACGGACCGGGGCTTTTCCCGAGCCTCCTCAGGCATGGAGTCACTTGTAGGGAATCACATTGCTTTATGCTCTTGGGGATTTGTGATTCAGGTTTCCCAGCGTGACAATTCAACAATGTTCGAATGTGTTTAGCTCACAAAAGAGCAACCCAGACCCTGGCTCTGCAGCAGTGTAAAGGCTGTTTAACCACACGAGTGTAATCCTTTACTTCTTGCCTTCATCTATAGGAATTTCAGAGGCAATGCCTTATGTTCTTTCTCTGGAGCTGGAGGCCCCTGTATCATGCAGGATAAAGGTTTTAATGTCAGGTGAAAGGTGAAGAACAGTTATGATCAAAGTTCTGTTCCGTGTTGGTTCAAACAAGAGCAGGTGCTGTAGCTGAGTCCTGGCAGCATGGAGCATCTTATTCCAGCTGTGTGCCTAATTTTAACCCACTGGCTTCTGTGTGTGCAAGACCTGACTGTGGAGTCTCAATCTGGGATTCCAACAAACTAACCTATGCCACTGCAAAAATTGTCAACAGGAAGAGAGCTCAAAGAAATCAAGGAGGCTTCGTGGAAAGTAACAACAGTGATTCCAACTTCTCTGAAGGGGATATAAAAGCGTGCTGTTAGGAGAATCCAGTCAGGGTTTAAATGCAACTGTGCCAGTTGTTTGGAGGAGGTACGGCACAAATCCTTTGGAAATTTCCTGAGTGTTACCAGCTTTTGCTGCCTTCTGGTTTTTTCATGTTTAGTTGTGGAGACCACTGGGCGTAGGAGAAATTGGATCAGAACTTCCAGCACTGTGTGGTTGTTTCCAATGCTGAGTGGACTCCAGGGATGAACCTGCAGCCTCCATGTTACAACTCATGTGCAAACCCAGTGTTTAGGGTTCTTCCAGGATCTTTGATTTTAGTGGTCTGAGACCAGAAGTGGAGCATTGAAAGGATGGAATGGCCCTTCCATTGCAGAACAGTTGGTATGGTGCAGGATATTGGGTGGAACACCTGCCTGGTACCTCAGGGTTACCAGTATCTGTGTAGAGCAGAGCTGGGAACCTTTGCCTCCTTGGAGAGCTCAGAGCTGTGCCCACATTTCAGTCAGGTGCTCTGGGAAACAGGGCAGGGCAATACATGAAGCTTGAAAACTGCCTGGATGGATGGTGTCTCCTGTGCTAAAAATAAATGGAATGCACTGTTCAGGGCAAAGCAGGACTTGGGAGAGTGGATCTGCTGAGATTTCTGGAATTGTGGGTTATGAATGGATGGAATCCAGTTACTCTTTGTGAAAATAAAACCCTTCATTTCCAGGTTATGTAAACTGGCCTGATCATGTTAGCAAGGATTTCCTCTGCTATGCAGCTCTTGAGGAAAAGGAGGAAAATTTTAGCAAAATTTATGGTTTAATCATCCATGAATTCAGACTGTCTAGTGTAGTGCTGGCTGGGCATCATCCACCTAGGATTTGTGAGGCAGATAAGGAGCAGTGAAGCACAGCTCAGGTTGTGTGATGTGACAGTGACACCAACACAAACCTCGTGTGCTGCTCAGGGTCACTAAGATTTTCAGGGTAGGAGTTGTTTGTCTGGGATCAGAGCCCATCAGTGACCTGGTCATGTCCCTTTTGGACCTCCACCATGTGCTGTGGGGGTGTGGGGACATTTTCAGTACCCACAGCGAGTCCTTTGCACTTCGTGCCTTTTGAGAAAGACCAGCTTCAGCTGTTTTGTAGAGTCTGTGTTGTATTAGGCAAGCCAAGTGTGTGAGCTTAGCTAAATGTTATCTTAAACGGCGAATGCCCAAAATAATCAAGTCAGAGGATATCTCTGGGAGAGGGAATAGTGCCATTGCAGTGGTGCTTAATCTTGTGGTCTGTTGGGGAGGGGAAAGCGTTCACCAGCTGAAGTTGTTCAAAGAGGATTTCCTCATATGGTAAATATATATGCTGATATGGGACTAGTTCACATCTGGGAGTGAAACAGAATGAAAGTGCAGCTCAGCTCTTTTGGGGGACTATTTTTAGTCCTTATTAGTGGAGTTGAGTTGAGAAATTACTTTCTTTGGGAAAACGACAATGCTGCCCGTTTCAATTTCTTCCACAGCTGTCAGCTTTGCTTTCCATCCATCCCTTGGCTTCCCTGGGTGAAGGATGCCTGGGGAGCTCCAGTTGCTCATGGTCATCCAGCACTCCCCAGTTTGCCATTGGTGCATCAGAGAATGAGGAATGGTTCGATCTGGAAGGGACCTTGGGGCCCGTCCCATTCCATCCCTGCCATGGCAGGGACACCTTCCACTGTCCCCTGCTGCTCCAAGCCCCATCCAGCCTGCACTTGGACCTCGGGCTTCCAGGAGTCTGGGGGCAGCCACAGCAGCCTGTGTCAGGGCCTCCTCACCCTCCCAGGGAACAATTCCTTCCTTCCCACCCATCCCTGCCCTCTGGCAGTGGGAAGCCATTCCCTGTGTCCTGTCCCTCCATCCCTTGGCCATAGTCTGTGGCCATCCTTCCTGTCAACTCCTTCAGGCACTGGAAAGCCCCAGTCAAGTCACCCCAAAGCCTTAAAATTCAAATTTAGGCTCGGGATACTTCTGTAGACTGGATGGGCAGTGCCAGTGCCCATGTTTGTCTTTGTGCCTGCCCTATGTGGGGATGTTTGGTCAAATCCAAGGAGCTCCTTACCCTGCAAAGTGAACTTGTAGAGAAGTGTTTTGCTGCAATTTGTCCCTTTTGAGCTGGTTCACACTCTGATAGACCCATCTCAAGGTAAAATAAAACTATTTTCAGTGCCTGCTGAAGGAAGAAATTTTACTGGAGAAGTGAGAGTTTCTGAAAGGTGCCTGTACCTAGTTTAGGGCTGTGGAATCCCAGGATAATTTGGGTTGGAAGGACCTTTAAAGGCCATCTGGTCCAGCCCCCTCTGTGAGCAGGGACACCTTCCCTGGAGCAGGCTGCTCAGAGCCCTGTCCATGCTCAGCCCTGTTTTACCCTACTTTGATCCAATGTGCTTTAATAACATTTCTTTCCAGGTGAAGGAGATGATTGCAGAAGTAGAAGATACTCAAAAGAGATGCTGATCTTCTGTTTTTATCAATATGTTTTAGTCAGTCACTTTCTAAAGTGATTCATAAACTGATTTTTAAAGTGCATTATAAAATTTCCTGCTTTCCCACTGATTCATGCTGGGAGCCCTGAAGAATTTAAAAACCCTCAGCCAAATAAATTTTTGTGTCTCTCCTTAATGCAAGGAGAAAGGCCCAAAGCTTGTGTATGCTTCAGTTCTTCCTAAGTCTGCCATTTCCAGGAATAAGGGCAAAAAAATCTGACTTAAAAACATGGGATTTCAAATTTGAATTTCTTTGCAGCGCAGAGGCTTCATCCCTGAAGGAGTAATTAATATGTCTGACCAACACAAGCTTTTCCCAGGCTTCCTGCTCTCTCTAGTTGGGCTTTCGCCCAAATCATGTTTGCTGATAGGTTGTGGTAATTAAAAAGCTTCTCTAACTTGAAGATCAGGAGCTCAGGCCAGTGCAGTGGGGGTGTGGCCACTTCAAACTGGAGTGTAAACTGATCTTTTTCTTCATCTTTGGTGTGATGCCTTCTTAAATATTTAATAGTCTGTGACTGAGGGGTTCCTCTGAGAATTTACCAACTACTGTAGTGGTAACCTGGTTAAGGTGTGACACTGGGAGGGTGTGAAACTCTTGTGGCTTGAACTCAATAATTCAGGGGTCCCGGACCTGATCCAGTGGCCAAAACTCACTTAGTCCTGTGTCCTAAAGCAGGATGGGAGCAGATGTTGCAAACAGGCTGTCCTGGGGAGTTGGAGCTCTTGCCTGTGTGGTAGATGAGCCATTTGCTTTCGAAAGTTCCTTGGTGTGGCACGAGGGGGAATGTGGTGTTGAGGAAGTTTTAAAGCTCTGGTAGTTGATCTGAGAGGGTTTATCATTTGAGGAAGGGGCTTTGCTTGTTTCTCAGCTAAATCATTGTAATTCCCCCCTGGAATGCCAGATGCAGTGGAACCCTGTCCTTCTCCTGTGGTTTTGATGCAGTGAAGTTTTTAGTGAGGAGTTGAAAGCAGGATCTATTCTGTTGTTTAGTGCCCAAAATGATCTTCTATTTAGAATTACTTTAGTTGCATTAGGTAATACCTGGTGCTGTGTTTCCTGGAGTGGTGGTCTGAGCCTTGGCACCGAGCACTAGATTAATTTCCTTGTATTATCTGGTGCTGCTGTTTTGCCCTCTCTCCCTCCCTCTCGTAGGCTTTAGAAGGAAATGTGCAACTTGCTTTGAGCTCCTGCCCTTTGTGCCACACCTCCAAGCTGGGCCGAAGAATTAGGGAATGGATTTGCAGGCATTTGACTTACCTGGCTGCCCTGCTCACTAGTTGCCTGCTTTATTCCTGTTCTATGCACATTAAACCTCACTGGTTCATATTTCATCAGTGGGCCTGCATTATTTCAGTGCAGGCTTGGTTTGGGAGCCCTGGCTCTGGGCTTAGCCCCTGGGGACTGGGGTCCAGGTGTTGCAGCCCTGCTGCAGAGCGTGTCCTTCCCTGGGTCTGGAGGGGACGTGTCCTTCCCTGGGTCTGGAGGGGACGTGTCCTTCCCTGGGTCTGAAGGGGACATCCTCCACACAGAGCGGAGCCGAGCCCTTTCCTGGTGCACTGCCTTGGAATTTCAATCACGTCCTTGTTGCAAAGTGGGTGTGTTACGAGCCTGGGTGAAAGCAGAACTCAGGATCTCACAATTTTAGCAGCATCAGCTGAAACAAGGCTGAAAACAGCACTTAAGAGGATTTTGTGCGGAAGGAGAAATGTTTGAGACTGCACTGAAGACAGAAGCTTAGTGGTTGCCTGAAGCCACCATAAATAAAATACTCTTTATTCTCTCAGGGAATTTTGTTTGTGTTTCTTTAGGTGATGCTTTCTCTCTCTGCCATTAGACAAACTGCTGAGTTTGGAAGTGATGTCATGTTACCTGCCTTCCCTGGACATTTTTGCCTCTGTAAATACCAGGATTTAAAAAGCTTCTGCCAGCCCAGGCAATGGGGGCCTGGCTGCCAGCCTGGGCTTGCAACCTGAGACAGGCTCGGGAAACAAGAGATGGGGCTTTTGGTGTGTTAATTCAAGGGAGGAGAGAGGCATGAAATGGAGGAATGAGGTAAAATATCAGCTGCATTGTGCTGACTGCAGCTGAATTTATCCACCAGGTGCTGCCACCCTGCACATCCAGGTGTCATCAGGAGAGGTTTGGGTGTGATCTTGGCTCAGCTTTGATGGTGCTCCACTGGCTGGCCAAAACCAGCTTCACATAGCCATGAGTGCAGGCAGGGCTAATCCAGAGCCTGGTAAGGTGCAGAGTGGCCAGATGGAATAACTGTTAACTTCATGTGGGAGTGAGGGAAAAACGTGATGGGGATTGAAGCTGGCACAGGTGAGCCAGGTGAGCCCTGCTCCCACAGAAAGTGCCACCACTGCTGGGAATGGTCACAGAGCCTGGGTGCAGCTGGCTGCCTGTCTGCAGGTGTGAGGGAGGGTAGGTCAGGTCGGTTCAAAAGTGATGAGGAAGGCATGAAAAGCCTGCGAGGATGGGCAGGTCTGGGAATTACAGCAAAGGAAGGAATTCTGGCAGCTGTGAATATGTTGTTAGGTGTGATATTCCTATGGCCTGTAGGTATGCAAAACCAGGAGCTTCCTGGTTTAAAACTTGAATTCCTGGGGCAGAACTGGACTGTTGGGAGCTCTGCAGGGCAGTCACTGGGGTATGTCATGTGAGACCCAAGCAGAAGGCATATTAACCTACTTTTATGACCTTTGAGGAATGGGAGAACTTACAGGGAAGATGGCTAATGAGAGATCCTCTCTGCCTCCTGCCTGCCCTGCCAGGCATCCAGTTACTTGCCAGAGTTATCTCCTGAATTTACAACCCTGGCTGCAGCCTCCAGGAGCTGGAAAGTGCTGAGTTTGCATCTGAAGCCAGGCAGCTGTTGGTTCCACAGAGAGCTGGGATAGAGCAGTCCTGAATTTGGGATGTTGACAGTGTGTTAGTTCTGCTGTCAGTAAGCACAGGATGTTTGCTGTCACCTTCAGATACAGTGCATGCTCCCTGCTGCTCTGCAGTGTGTATTTGCTCAAATGTTTCTGATGTGATTTCTCTCAAAACTGAATTTAAGTTGCAGTTGACTGGAAGGAGAACCTGGATCTGTCAGGCCAAGACCAACTTTCCCAACTTTGCTCTTTCTGCACAAAAAAAACTTCTCCATTTTAATTGAGCAGTTCTAAAACTTTTGTGACCAGCCTGACTGGAACATGGAGCAAACAGAAGTGCATAGAAGAAAAGAGCATTTGAAAAGGTCATTGGGCATTAGGAGGATTAAAAGAAAGCATCACAAATGACATGTTTGCAGATGGTCAGGATGGCAAATGGCAGTGCTGAATCTCAAGAACTGTATTTGTAGTAATTATAGTTTCAATTAAAAAAAATGAAAGAAGTGACCCCTGTAAAAATCAGGCAGCCCTTCTCTAGGGATGGATTGGGGCTCTTCCTCAGAAGATTTGAGTGGAAGGCAGGAATACAGTGTGAAAAACAGGTCACCAGACTTGTGAACTGACTCAGACCTACTGCATTGGGTGATTTCAAAACCTTTTGGGACACAAGCATGCTTGTGTTCATCTCTCCTGGTAGTGAAACCAGGTGTTGCAGCTGCCTCCGGAAGAGTTTGCAAAAGCAGGCCAAGTTCTTGTCTCTCGGTGCTGTGCTGTAATGGGTTGTTTGCTTTTTGTTTAGCTAAGATTTCCTATCTATAGTTAGAGCTAACAAAGAAAATGTTTATTTTTGTGAAATCGAGACTTGAATTGGGGAAAAATCCCCCATTGTACAGTAACATTAACCATAAAACCTGTTGGCAAAGTTGGTCAGTTCTACGGGCAACTTCAATGTCCATTTGTTAGAAGTTAAGCATGGTTTTTCTTGCAATCTGCAACTTTTATCTGTAGCCCCACTTTCCTCTTTCATGTGGGGCTAACACATTGCAGAGTCACTCTGCCACAATTTATTGGGAAGTGACTTTTTGCAAACTTTATGCTTCACAGGAATTCTTGGCACCAGATGAAAGCCAGTAAATTGCATTGTCATGTTCAATGACAAGTTTAATAAATAAAACATTGTTTCTGTTACCCAGAAGACAAATGCTAGTGCAGAAATCATTAGTGATCCTGGCAAAAGGTTGGGATGAGTAGCTGTTCCCAGAAAGCCTTGGTGCTGCTCCATCCTGCTCTTCTGGTGGTGTGTGATGGCTCTTTTCCTTGGGCACATGATGGAGACTTGCCCTGGATTTATATAAACTAAAGAGATACATCAGTTTGGAGAGTTGACCCAAGTATGTGCCACCTGGAAATACATCCTTGCTGGGAAGGAGGTGCCAAGGAAATGTTAATTTTTCCTGTGTGCACCTCTGTAGAGGTGCTAACAGGAACTGCATCTGGTAAGCAAACACCTGCAGGGGTGGAAACCACCTGCAGAATGTGCTCCTGGAGATGCCTGATCCTGACTTGTAAACAGTTAGGGAATTACAGACAAGTGCCCTGCTCCAGGCTATCAGGGGTTGTAGTTCCTTCTCCCTGGGTGTAAAATGTTCTGAACAACTGGTTGGTCCATGAGATCAGGCTGCAGGCAGCTCTGGATTATTTAGAAGCTCGCAGATGGGAGTGCCTTCAGTGTATTATAACCCACTTGCTAATTGTTTTGGAGTTGGGTTGGGATGTTGGGGCTTGTCCTGTGGGCAGAGAACTGGCCTGGTTTGGAGGTGGGAATGAGGAAGGGAAATCAGGTACAGCTGATAGCAAGGATGCTTGGAAGAGCTGCTGGAGGGATGCTGAAGGGATAATCAATGATTTGGCAAAACACCGATCCTTGAGCTTGTCTGGAGGAGAAGATCTCTTTGGTAGCTGCCCCTAGAAGCCCATTGCTACTTCTTTAATCTGTGCAGGACTTGCCCTGGCTGTGTTGGCAGCTTGAAATGGTGAGAAGTGTCCCGTGTCAGCAGCACTCTGCTGCCAAAGAAATGAAGTTGCCTTGCCTCTCTCCTGCCCGGATTATTTTCGTTCCTCTTCATGAGGCTTCAGGGCAGGTGTATGAGCTACTTGTTCCTAGAGAACCTTTTTAAAGAGGTCCTTCTTGTCCCTCTGAATTTCCCTTGTGTTCCATTCCTGGAGCAATGGAGGACAAAAGCTGCTCAGTGTTTTTGGGTTTTTTGGCTGTGTTTGCAGTGTGTACAACAGCGACACCTGAACTCAGAAAACAAGTTGAGAGGGTGTGTTCAGTCATTAACTGGGGCTAGTACTGCTGTGTGCTCAGTTGTACTCAAAAGTTGGAGCACTGCAGAATGAGATGAATAATGTGCAGGAAAATGTCTCCAAGGAGGATTCGCTGACTCAAAAGCTGTGACGTGACTTGTTCAATTGCTCTGTAAATAAATACAGATTACAGCGGACCTGGGGGAGCCAGAGCACAGCAGCTTCTGCTAAAGCCTTCTGATCCATCACTTCTTGCTTTTATTTTAATCTCTAATCCTTCTCACTTGGTATTCATGGAACGAGGGGTGTCAGCACTTGGGCTGTTTGGTCTTGACCACAGCAAACTGGGCTGAGCTCGTTCCTGAGCTCGTTCCACGTGGTCAGAACTGTTAGAAATAATAAAAGCCACTGCATCCATCCCAACCAAAACCAGACAAAGGTAAAAGTGGCTGAAGAGAAGGAGAATGAGGTCTGCATCAGTGTCTTGTTTTTTAATAATCTTTGACCTTTTATGACTGTCCACAGCAGAGTCTGTGTTCAGGTTTTATTACCTTTGATTGTTTCCCAACTGTGCTATTGCTGTTTCTCCCCAGCACACCTTGCTGTCACAGAGCTGTGATTTATGAGTCCATTACAAATGGTTTTAGATAGGATCTGCCAGAGGAAGGTTAATAGTCAAGGGAAAAATCATGTGGAAAAACAGATTGTGAGGAATATGTGCAGCTGATGGAAATGTCATGAGTGCAGAACTTCTCTGGGCTTTCCCAGGTCAGACAGTTCCCATCTAATATCCTAAAAAGTGAATGCTGACAGCTGAGAAGGGAACCTTGCAACTTTAACATACTACTGTACTTTTTATTACCCAAGGGTTACAATAATTCAACCCTTGCTGCAGCTTCTAGCAGTAATACTATCCTATTGTGTAATTGGAAAAGGGAGTCTTCTGCCCTTGGAGCTCTGGAAGTTGGCAGGGATTAAAATGACAAGCAGGAGGGGAAGCTGGGTATCTGTTTCAATTAAAAAAACTTAGTGTTGTAGTACCACAAAGCTGAAACATTAGTCAGACATTCCTGTTGGGAGAACTGACAGGAAATATGTGATTTACCATCTTGGGTATGTCTGCCGCTTGAAAGGAAGGAAAAAGAGTAATTTGCTGGTTGTATACTTCTTTGTATACTTCTGGCCCTGGATTAATTTACGGAGATATTTTGCCTGCAGACTGACCAGTGACCGGAGTGATCTGACGTGTGGTTGCTTTGAATTGCATGGCATTGAGCAGATGTTCTGGTTGCAGTGTCTCTTGAGGTTTTTACCTTATATTTTTGCTGTCTGAACATTGAGATGCTACTTGTACTTTGAATTTGGGTAACCTTTCAGATGCCGGTCTTGACTGGAACTTGGGTGTGAAGTGTCTCCAAGATGTTTATCTGTCACATCAGGGGTGTGGCTTTTTCACCTGCAGTAATTTCTAGGTCCCCCAGTTGTTCTCAGCTGATGTCAGAGATGGAGAAGGGGGTTGGTAGCACCATCATGCTTGGGGTAGAAACGTTGTACTGGGTTTGCTGGTGGAAAAGGTTTGGTGGCCCAAAGTATTATTATTGTGAATTATTTCCAGGAAGGGCTGAACTGGGAGGAGCTTCCATTGCTGTAGCACTGAGCTGTCTCTTGGCTCTGGGGCTTGCAAGTGGGGCTAGTACAGAAATAGAGCACAGAAGTGAAACCAGCCTGGGTTTCTGTTTGAAAACACTGCCCAGCTCTGTGCTCAGCAGTAACAGGCTCAGACGAGCAAGAGTGTCCCAGCAGAGGTGTGGAGGGAGATTTAATCCACAGGGCTTTGTGATAAAGGAAGCAAATTCCTGCTGACTGCGAGATCAGGAGCTTTAAATGAGTCTTTTACCTCCTTTCAAGTGGAGTGGCCTTGGGATGGGGAGAGCTGCAGGTTTGTGTAAGCCCTCCTGGAAGATGGAATATAGGTCAAGTCTCAGGTAACTGGCCATGGAGAACTGTCCATTGCCAAACTTGGGAATAAAGCCTGTGGAGTTCTGTGTGTGCAGTCAAAAGCACGTGTGAAATATTTTAGAAATGCAGAATACCTGTAGTAACTCAGCCAAATGCTGGTGTCTGTTGAAAAGAGCAAACAGGTGAACACTTCAGTGAAGTGTTTGTGGTTCTGCTGGAGCTGGAGAGGCTCTGGATGTGCCTCCTGGTGCACATGAGCGTGTTGGTCAGGTGCCAGGGCTGCCAGGAGCAGCTCTCTGCTTTCGGCTTTGGGTGGTGTTGGCTCAGCTCCTGTTTGCTGGTGATTCCAGCACACAGTACCCTGTGCCCCAAGGAGCTCTGGGCTTTAGACATGGCAAGTGGGAGTCAAAAGGAAGTCCAGCTTGTTGCCTGTTTCATTTTTTGTGATTTCCATACCTCCAGTAACTACCTGGGATTTTTTATTTGTGTTTTCTGCATTGAATGACACCTGCCCATACTCAGCCTTTAAAATTAAGGTGCACAGTTGTGCCCCTTTACAACTGCACACTTATACAATTTTTAAAAATTTTTTCAGCACTGTTTTTTCTGATTTGAGCTTTAACACAGAGTGCCCAGATGACCAGAGACCTGTGGCTATTGTGAGAGTGCTTCTCTTCTGTAAATAAGCTAAATACAGCAAAGAGACCAAAAAGAAGAGGAGGTGCAGACAAAGGAAGCTGTAAAATAACGAGTACAGACATCCTCATAACCTTTTCCCCTGGGGCAGTGCCATGGGAATGCTGTAACAGGTGCTTAAGTGGAGATTCTAGATAGGCAAACATCTTTAAAAGAAACTTATTAAAGAGCTTTCATCTAAGCTAATATTTTTAGTCTTTTGAGATTCCTGTGATCTCTAAATCCTTCAGTGACTTCAGCTGTAATAAAACTTCATTTAGAATTTCTGTCTGAACTCCCTGCTCCTCCACAGGAGGTTCTGGGATGGATGAAACAGGAATGGTGGAAAAGGACCTCCTATCAAGTAAACACGAAGCTCATTAAGTGCTGCAAGCTCAAAGAGCTTGGCTTTGGGAGCAGCCCAGCCTGGGAGACAGCCTGTCTGATCACCTGCTCAGAGAGCAGCAGCCTCTTCTTGGGTAAAGGCAAAATTGCATGGAAATGTTTTGTCTGGAGGCCTGCTAAGAAACCTGGTCTTCAGCATGTGATTTTACAGAAGAATTAAGCAAATGGGAATCCAGGACAGGTGAAGTTGAGAGAGGTAGGTGGGGTTTGGCATGTCCTGAGTTCCCCAGTGCACCTTGCTCTCACACAGCTGTGGGGAGGCTCTGGGGGGTTTCAGCACCACTGATCTGGTGCCGCTCTCAAAACTGCAGTGGCAGCACACGCTGGGATATTCACCCTCTGTAAAACCAGGGAGCTGTGTGTGCTGCTGCTGGCACCTGGGATGCGCTCCCTGTCCCTCTGTGTGTCACTGCCCACTGTCACTGTGTGTCTCTGCTCCATCTCCTCCAGCTGGGCAGAGGCTGAGCCAGAGGCTGCCTTTGAGCCAAAGGCTGGGTTTGGCCACACACCTGGCTTTTAAATCTTCACCTGCAGAGAAAGAACCAGGAGCAGAAGATCCTAGTTCACTTCCCTCTTCAGTTCTGAAATAGGATGTACCAGATGTCTCTGATACCCCAGAGTACCACTTTGCTCTGTGATTTGTCAGCTTGTGTTGTCTTTTTGACCATTCCAGCTGGATTTATGCTGGATTAAAGTTGCTGTATAACCATGGATTTAGGGACACAACTGCAGCAGAACCTGTCTTTATTTTTGTGCATTAAGATATCTGCTGGCAAGCTGTTTAATTACCTAAATGCTCTGTGAGAAACTGAGGAGTCCTGCTGCTCAGCCTTGCTTTTCCCTCCTGGTACCAGGGAAGTACACTGCACCAGGCTCTCTATGGACCTGCATATTTTTGTTTTTCCGTTGCACCCAGCCATGTCAGCTGTCAGTGTGTCAGCTGTGTCTGAACCCCTTCGAGGGTCTCTGCCTTAAACAATCCTGCTCATGTCTTTTACAGCTGTTACTGAATATTTTGGGTAAAAATGGTCACTCCAGGTTCTCTTGGTTAATCTATAAACACTGCAAGTGTGCATTCTCCTCCATGCAGTGTATTTTAATTTCAGTTTGCCTCCCTGTAAAATACTTACTCTGGGGTTGCAGCTTTAGTGGTGGTTTTTAACATCCTTCCCTAGGCTTTTTCTGTCCTTTAAACAATTCCAGCTGGCAGAGGGGGACAGAGCACTTCCCTGAGTGTTCCCATGATCCACAAGTGAGGAGCACGCCCCTGTGACAATGTGCCATGTTTCCTTCCTGGATGCAGGAGGTACAGACAATACTTGGGAAGAGAGATCCCCTCCTGGGCATGGCTGCAGGAGCTGGGCAGGCACGGGCCACCTCCAGAGTCTCTGTCCTTGGGGTCTGAGAGTTCAGTAGCTAAAAGTGAGGAGTTCCCTTCCCATGACCATCTAATGAACAGCTTCCTAATGGATGTCCACTAAACTCCCTCCTTCCCTCATTCCACAGGTTTGGCTTAATTGCAGGAAACTTGACTTCCTGTTTCTCCCTGTCCTGGGGGCTGCTGTGCTGGATAATGTGATAATGGAACTGTGTTAGTATTGAAGCTCTTTTTAAATAAGACTTCGGGAGCTTGACAGGATGCAGGAGAGTGAAATTAAACCTCAGCTCGTGGGATTTGGGTGGCTGGAAATGGCAAAGAGAAAAAGGAGGGGAGGAGCAGTGGGAACAAACTGGTTGTGCTTCACCTGACCTGGGATCAAAGGAACTTGTGCAGATTTTGGGTGCTGTTAGGTCAGCAGGAAAGTGTCTGTTTGTGTTTGTTGGTGGAAAGGACAGATAAAGGTTATGTCAGGACCGTGGCTCAGCTCCTCAATTGGCTGGGGCACATTTTCTGACGCTGAAGTGAAGTTTAAGGTTGTTTCCTTGTGTCAGAATTGGTGTGAGACCAGCTGCAGTGAGCCCTTTGGAGAAAGCTGCTGTGTTAGCTCTAAATAAATGACATCCCTGATTTCTTAGATGCAAGCAGCTCTTGGTGTGTGTTTTATAGGAAGAGGAAATAATTGATAATGCTTTATGTGCATGTTTCATTCTGGTTTTCTGATAAGCTGCAGGGGAGAGGGAGCTCTGTAGTGGAACAGAGTTTGTTGTCTTGGATGCTGGTTATCTCAAGCTGATCAGTGCAAACGGGGAAGTGTTAAACCTGCTTTGGGAGAAGGAACTTTCAGTTCCTTAACCCAGGTTATTATTGAGATAGTGGGGAAAAACAACACATGAAACACTTACAGAAACATTGGAAGGAGTTTGGTGAGGTAAGGACTGCACTCCTTTCTATCAACTGCACAGTTTTAAGTTGCCAAGTCAATAATCCACAACCAAATGTAATGAATTTTACTTGTATTAATGCAAAGCACGCTGCTGCTGGGAGCTGTGCGTTGTGTTTCCTGTCCACGTTGTGACCAAGGGCTCTTCTTGTTCCTGCAGAGTGACCAGCAGCTGGATTGTGCCTTGGATTTGATGAGGCGCCTGCCTCCGCAGCAGATAGAGAAGAATCTCAGTGACCTCATTGACTTGGTGAGTACTGCGTGCTGTCCCCGGGAAGTGGCTGTTGCCAAAGGCTTGGTATGTAAGGGCTTCTTCTGGGGCATCTGGAAGGTCTGGTGATTTGTCTGTCCCCTTGTCTTTGGGCAAGGTTGAACAAACAGCCATTGGGCAGGCAGTGTCAGGAATCCAGGGCTTGTTTTGGGCTGTGTGTGCAGGGACGCTTAGTGTGTGTGAGCAGTCATTAGCAGCTCTCCTAATGAGCTCACCCCAGGTGCCAGCTTGGAGGCTGCTGTTTGAATTTGGGACAGTGTGTGCAGATGGATGCAGGCCCTTGCACCTGGGTATTATCTCCTGATAAACAGCCTGCTGTGTGGAGCTCTGGGAGGTGCAGTGGCTGTGCTGCCCCACACGCTGCAAAGACACTGCTGAGAATGTCTGGGCATCTGGAGAACACCCAAATCTATTTATAATTTGTGCTCTCTCAGATGTTCTGCAGTCTAGTGTCAAAAACCAAAGCTGGCTGACCATGTTGTGCCTGATACCTTTTTTTCTGCTTGTCCCTGGAACTTTTGTTGTCCTTTACACACTGCTAGGGAGGAAAACTGATGTAAGAAGGATTTCTAGGCTCCTTATAAGTTGCACATCCTGTGATGCACATTTGGGCTGTAATAACCTGGTCAGTGCTAACTGTCCCTTCCAACAGTGTGTGGCACAGTTGCCTCTGGAGTAGCTGAAGGTGTTACTGAAATATGGATTTAATCTGTACAGGGTCTCCTTATGAAAAACCTGGATTCTATTGTCCACTCCAAATACATGGCTTATTTCTGACCTAAGCTTCTAAATTTGTGCAGAAGAGCAGCTTTTCACCAGGTTGGGAAGTGCTTCTAAAGCTGGTGTTGGTAAGCTGTGGTCAAAAAGTTGTGGTGACTTAAATGTATCAAACTCCAAACATTTCTTTTACTTATATAAGCCAAGGTACAGGTAAGAGAGCTCTGGGGGTCAGGAAAGAAATTATTCCCTGCAGGAAAGGATTATTTCTCTCTCTTGAAACCATTTAATAATTGGCTACATCTGTGCCCCCAAAACCCTTGGCAACCTAGAGCATCGTTTTTGTGGCTGTGGCTGGAGGTTGGACACAAGTAACTAAATTACTGATCTGATCTGCTGTGACATGGTTGGTTTTGTGATGAAATTGGGAGGACTGAGTGGGTGTTGGGGTCTGAGCAGCTCCCAGGACCACTCAGAACAAGGAGTTGTTTGGTCAGCCATGGTAAGCTTGACTGTGTAATTGGTCTGAGGTTTTTTAATGACTCAGAAAATTGCTGGGTACCTCTAAATGCTGGAATTACTTTTGGATGGTGCTCATTAGTGCTCTACATGCTTTCCATCAGCAACACGCTCCCTGGGCTCCTTTTCATAGTGTAACATGAACCAGACCAGTTTGGGGCCTGCTAGGAGGAGGGTCTGTGTCTCCCACACGAGGCATTGCAGCCCCTCCTCTAGGGCTGAGATGAAATAATTTATTAAATCCAGCATGATTCCTTTATTGTTGAGACACCTGTAGACCTGTTCTGCAGCCACTCTCAGCCTGACCTCCTGGAGTCTGCACTGGTTAGACAAGAGCAGTGTGTGCTCTGCCACCTGTAAATAGCTCCAGAAACATCATGAGCCAGACTGGAGCAAATAGATTTTTGACCTTTTTTTGGCAAATTTCATCCCGACCTTTACATCTGTCATTTGGATTCTGCTGCTTGTCCCATTAGCAGGCAATAACCTCCTTGAGAAAAAAGGACAGACTCCAAATGCACAATGAGCATGAGCAGGTTCATTAAACTGAGGGGAAGAATTGTAACACATGGCACCCTGACTTCTTGGCTTCCTTCTGCTGGGTTTCCTTGCTCAGTCCACTGCCACAGTGGAGGAGGTGGGAAGGGGAGGCCCATGTCAATATTTGGAGTGAAGTTTAGGGTATTACTTGAAGTCTGTTTGCAGCTCAGTGTGCCATGGTCTTTTCATGGGATTTAATCTCCAGACTGATGGTGGCTGCTTGCTTAAGATCCATTGAAAGGAGAGAAGATGGCTCAGAAATGTCATTGTATGTAAAGAGTTTTCCAAAACCGACACAGTAAGGAACAGGCATCTCCTTCCCAGAGTCCCAGAATGGTTTGTGTTGGGAGAGACCTTAAAGCTCATCCAGTCCCACCCCCTGCCATGGGCAGGGACACCTTCCATGAGACCACTTCGCTCCCAGCCCCGTCCAGCCTGGCCTTGGACACTTCCAGGGATCCAGGGGCAGCCACAGCTTCCCTGGGCAACCTGTGCCAGACCCTCACAGGAAGGAATTTCTTCCCAATATCCCATCTGACCCTGCCCTCTGGCAGTTAAAAGTCACTCCTAGGCTGATATTCCTGCTGGGAAGGATAACCACACTAGGCTCCCTCCCTGAGGTCCCTCTTACTCTGTCCATGTTCTGCTGCTTGTGGCTCATGCAAGAGCATCTTGGTACCCAGCTGAATACATGGAGTGTGTCCAGGACTGTCCATGACTGCCCCCAAGTGTTGTGCTGACAAGGGAAGTGGCCCAAACTTGAGCAGAAGTAAAAGGGTGGGTGGAAGAAGAGAATTTTTGGGTCACTGGCCCTCATCAGCCCAGACACTTTTCATTCATTAGCAAAACAGTTTGTGGTTTGCCCTTTCACCACATCTGTTGTTGGGTTTTTCAGACTGCTGAGGCTTCAATTAGAGTTCATTAGAGACCTTGTCAATCACAACCCTCCAGAAGTCCTGCCTGAAAGAAGCTGTGCGTGGTGCTGGAAATGGGCCTTGGCATGGAATGCTCTGCTAGGGGTTCAATTAGTCATTATTTGTAAATACACTACTCAGAGGCTGTCAAAATGTGCAAGAGGACTTCTGAATCTCTACAAAGTTTGCTATAGGCACATGCCTTTTTAAGGACAACAAATTTCAATTAGTTGGAATAATTTTCCATGGAGCTCCTCTAGAAACTGTGAGCCTTGGAGCATCTACCTGTGGGCTAAGTCCAAGCTGAAAGGAAGTTCCCAAAAGAGGAGAGAGAAAGGTGATTGTACTTCTCTTAAATGGGTTTGTTGTGAGGATGCTTCAGGTCAAAGGTTGGACTTGATGAACTTCAAGGTCTTTTCCAACCTAAATTATTGTGTGCAGTGACTGTGCTTGGAGCATTAGTTCAGATGTTAAGTGTGTCACAAAAATGCTGTGTCACCTCCTTATTGCCTCACGCTGTCCAGGAGCTGCTGATTCACTGTGCTTTGCAGGGAACCCTGTTGTGTATCACATCAGTCCTCATCACCTGCTGGAAGGGGGACTCTGAGGGTGTTCTCTGCTTGGAGATGTGTCCTGGGATCAGCTGAGTGAAGTTTTGTGTGGCTCATGAAGTCACTCTTGAGTGTCAGGAGGTGTGAGGGAGGGAAGCGGGTAGAGCTCACTTTGAGTGGCTGAGCAGCTCACCCTGAAAGGTCAGAACAGTCCATGGCAATTGCTCTCCTGCTTCCTTTCTCTGAAGGTCAGCTGTACAGAAAGTCAGCCCTCTGTGCTTTTAGCTGTGCTCTTTCCAGAAATCCCAAAGAAGGATCGGCTTCTGGGCAGTGCTGCCATGGAGGGCCCTTTCCTGGGACATCTTGGCAGCCCAGGACAAGGTGGGTGAGTGGTGTCTGGGGTTGCAGCCTCCAGAGTCCTTGTGGAGTATTTTCTTCAGACAGGTTCAGTGACGTGTCTTTGAGGGCTGAGGTGGCAAAGGTGGAAGGAAACTGGATTTATTGTCCTCATGAGCCATGTGCAGCAAGTAACAGATCTGTGACAGGATTGCCTTGATGGCTTTGACTCGAGTGTGGAAGTTGATGCACTCTTCGTCTTGGTGAGAGTTAAGCAGATTCCTTTAGCAAGTACAAATTTCCTGCTGAATGTTTAGTTTGGATGTTGGCCTGGGTGTGTATAATACAAATTAGATGAAGAATCTAGCTGACTCAGGAAAATCAGATGCCTGGCATGAAGTGGGGACAGAAAATGGTCCTCACAGGATGGACAGGCTCGCCAGGAGAGGGAGGGAGGGTTGCTCACATCCACAGCTGTCTCCCTCTCCACCCCCAGTAAGGCTGGTATTGAAGCAGCAGTCCTTCCCAAAAGTGAAAGCTTTCTTGAAGAACAGAACCAAGTAATGCTGCCATTGAAGATTAAAGTGAGAGTTCTTTATAGACACAGCAGTCATAACTTTGCTGGTTATTTTTTAAGGTTCTGTTTGCAGTTAAAGATCTGGGAGGTGATCAGCTCTCCTTTCTCATCACAGGGGAATACTGAAGTGTTTTTAGTAGAATGTGTTAGAAAATCCTGGGGTGATGAATCTTAAAATGTATAAACTTATGATTTTGAAATATTTGAGCACAGTTCAGGCTGTTGCTTCATGTGAGCTCCAGGCAAGTCCCAAATCTGCTTGCATGCCTTCTGTCACTGAAGATATATGAAGCTCCAGAATTTACCCCCAGGCAAACTGCACTGCTTGGGCTGCACAGACCATAAAGAACATGAGAATGTGACTGGAGCTTTTTGTGTTTGGAGTCCAAGAGCCTGAGCAGTGTGCAGTATTGCGGGGAGAGATAAAATAATTGGATGCAGATGGCCAGCTGAGCGTCTGGTGAGGCTGGAAGATGTTTTAAACAAAAAATCAGATCCAGTGAAAGCTGAAATAGAAGTGGTGGAAGCAGAAGTGCTTTGACAGCCCTGTGGGCTCAAAGCTGAGTCTTTGACCTGCTGTTCTGCCTGGACTTGCTGACCTGTGGGATGAGCTCCCAGAAGCCAGGCAGGTTTCTAAGACAAGGATTATTGGCAAAAGAAAGGAGCTCTGGCTTTCTGAATAAATGTATAGTGGTTGAGAGCCAGTTCTTCCATTTGGTGAGTGGCTGTAAGCAGGAGCTTTTCCAGCCAGCAAAGATTACCTCTGAATATCTGGATGGTAGTTAGAGATAGCAATTAATATATGTAAACTGTTAATGTGATGCTTGGCTTAGAGCTAGCAACCCCACTTCCTGGCATGAGAAAAGGGAATTTCAATTCTGGCCTTATAGCACTTATTCTTTCTATTTTTAAGCATTTTTGTCTTCCAGGCTCCTGCCACTGCACTGCTGGTGTTAGAGACCCTTAAAATACCTGTTTAAATATCATTTGAAGGGGAGTGTGTGTGAAGATGGAAACCTCCCTAACCTGTCTAAGGGATGAAGGGGAAAGCTGGGATAGAGAAATACTGCAGAGAGTACATCCTGCATATCCCTAAATTGTTGCTGGATGTCTCCAGCCCCAGCTGGACCCTGACACAAGCACTCAGGACCTCCCGAGATAACTGATACTCTGTGATGGCTCCTGGGACTGGGGCTGGTAATAGGATCCAGGAGCCTTCACCTGCAGGTCACAGGCACAGCCCAGGGCGCTCTGGCTGTGCCTGCCAGATGGCTGCCTTTTGTTTCAGAAGGGCAATCCAGCAAAAGCCCTGTTTTATCCTGCAAGGCGCAGGAAGAAAGCCAAGGGTCCTGTTTTATGAATGGTTCCCACCTTTTTAGATGTAGTTCCTTGAGCTGAATTAAAACATTCTGCAATTAATGTGACATGTCTGCTATGACACAATTAGCTGGACAAATCTGGATTTGCAGCCCTGTTAACATCTGTCTTTTTTCCAGAAAAGCTCATTTGGCTTAATTTTGGTTTTGCCAGTTCTTGCAGTGCCGGAATTCAGTGCAACTACATGAATAACACTGAGTTGTTTCCAGTGTCACTTTTATCTTGTCTGAACACAAAAGTCCATTTCGTAAACAAAGCTTGATGGTTGTGTGGCCTTTGGACCTGTGATGGATCCAGTTAAGGTTTAGCACTGTGTGGATTTGTGGGAGTGACTTCACTGGTGGCTTTAGGCGCAAGATGAGTGGAGCCGGGCTTCTTTCTTGAGCTTCCACAACATTCACTAGGCTGTGCCTGCCTTCTGCAGAAACAGGAAATTCTGGGGCTGAAGGGACTCTGAAACATCAGAATAATGCTTTATTAGATGAAGGATCTGAGCTGGAGGTGTGCCAGAAGGGTTGTTTTGTGAGAGGGTCAGGGAGCTTCCAGAGCCTCTTCTGTGTTTGAGTGGTTTCCCCAACCACTGGAGCAGCTCTTTTGTCCTCCTTTAATGTTGAAAGTTCACAAGTGATAAAAATACTCACCTTCCTCGTGGGATGGGGCTTTCAATTAAAAACTGCTCTCCTTACAGGCATGTTCAGATACCTGCAGGTTCAGACACCTGCACCTTGCAGATGCAGATTCAAAACAAGATGCATCTGAATGACTCCTTAGCTAATTGAAGTTTGCCTCATCTTCCCAGAATTGTAGAAATGTTTGGGTCTGAAGGGTCCTTGAAGATCACCCAGTGCCACCCCTGCCATGGCAGGGACACCTTCCACTGTCCCAGGCTGCTCCAAGCCCCAGTGTCCAGCCTGGCCTTGGGCACTGCCAGGGATCCAGGGGCAGCCCCAGCTGCTCTGGGCACCCTGTGCCAGGGCCTCTCCACCCTCACAGAGAAGAATTTCTTTCTAATTTCCAAAGTAAACTTAATCTCTTCCAGTTTGAAGCCATTCTCTCTTGTTCCTTCAGCTTCTTAAAGGAAAAAATGTATAATCTTTAATTTTGCTGCATTTAGCAGTTTTCCAGTGTGTAAGGTTCCTGTGGAGGTCAGTAACACTGACCTCTGAATAAACATGGAAAAAGACTCTTTCTTAGGACTGGTACACCAGGAATGTTGCTGTGTCAGTGGTAGATGTGGTACATTTCAATCAAGGCTGCAGAAGATCTTAAACAGCCACCTGGGTGTACTCAGCTGGAGTGGACACAGCCAAAATATTGGCTGTCCTGAGTGTGTGAAGTGCAGAATTTGATGCAATTCAGTGTGGTCAGTGCAAGGATGGGGGCTGTGTGTCAGACATGGAGAACTGAGGTATTACTCCTCTTTCCTCTATGAATTTTGTTTTTAGATTTTGTTTAAAAATACTTTAAAAATAATGCAGAAGCAAGTGTTTAATTGCTAATAAGCTCCTTGAACCAAGAAGCGAGTCCAGAAGGAATGACTGAGCTTAGCTACTCCAGAAAGGGTATGGTTTCCACTTTGGCACAAGTGATTATTTGTCTTGATAGCAGAGCAGTTGCCTTAATTAAAACACTGTCCACATACCTGGGCAGCTCTGCTGGAGAGTTTGGTTACACAGGACAACAGGATCCTTGTTCGACACGTTTCCCTCACTTTCTCGTTCAGGTTTTCTTTCCTCTGCACTACACATCCTTTGTGTATCTCCTTGGAAAAAAATATCCCCCAAACACTGTGCCCTGTTCCGTCTGAATGATGCTGCTGTTCTTCCAGGCTGAGCCCCTGATCTCCTCCTTTTTTTCTTTCCAATTTACATTGAGGGTGGTCTCACTTCCTGAGTAGCCAGAGCCACCAGAAGAGATGGCTGAGAGCTGATCTGGGGGATCAAGGGTGCCCTAGGGCCAGGTGACATTAATGCTGGCCTTTAGCTGGAGATACAAGGTGCAGATTGTGTTCTGCATGTGACCTTGCAGGGCTTGGAGTGGGAAAAGATTGTGTCAGAACAAAGGTGGGAGCCCAGTCTTTGCTTAGAAAAGAACCTCGTCCTCCAGTGTTTGCAGCACAGTGACATTTCTTTGTAGTGCAGTGATGAATGGAGCCAAATCACTGCTCTGGTGTTTCAGTTTGCCCTGAGGAGTGGCTTAATTCGTGTGTTTCTAAATTGAAGTCAAAAATCCACATGTAATGACTGCTGTAGATAAGTGCTCAGGCACCTGAGTGAGTTTTGGCTCTTCAGTTAACACAGAACAACTTTAAGAAGAAAAATTAACAACACAAATCCACTGTTGTTGAAAACTCAGAACATCAGTTGCCTTCCAAGCAGAGTTGCCTTAGCTGGGAATCAGAAGATAAACTGAATCCTGCAAGAGTCTGAATGTGCACAACAGTAATTTAAATGTTTTTTGTAAGATTCAACACTTGACATGGAAAGAATCCAAAGGGCCTAAATTCAGAAGGAATCACAGTCTCATGAACATAAACCTGAAGCGTTTAAAGCTGCAAATTACCTTGTTCAAATTACTGCCTTTGCCTTGTAAGCAATTTTCAAGAGTAGAAGTGGAAAGGCAGTGTGCATAAATTGTAAATTCATTCTTAGGAAGTACAGTTGATGTAATAAATGGTATAAAATTACATTCTTGGGGTAACTGTACCACACTTGGGTGCTTTTCCAATAATTAGAATTACACTAATAGTTCCATCAGCTGGAATATCTATTCTGTTTATAAGTACTGTCAGAATTTTCTAATATTTCCAAACTAGATGAGTGGCTTTTCTTCTGTTTTATTCTGAAAGACGAGAAGGGGAAAAGAATAGATTGCCTGAAGTGCAATGGAGTGTCGGTACCAAGGAGATGGGACATACGGCTTGTTTTCCAATGCAGTTATAATACAGCAACAGTGCAGTATTATATTCTAGTGAGGGTGGGATATAATGCAGTCACTGTTATGGCTGTAGGAATAACCACAGCCCTCAGAAATTGGGAAAGAGATATATTTCCGAATATATCACGAATATTTGTTACCAAATCATCCACAGATTAGTTTAGCTCAGTAGATTGCATCTTAAAACAATGGGTTACAAGTTCCTTCTAATCAGTTTGGGATTGTGCTCTGAGCCCTGCAGAAACCCCACACCAGGCATGTGCTGTTCTTAAAAGAAAGTTAAATCTAGAAGTTACTTGTGAGGGGTTTTTTATAAGGGTTGTAAATTCAGCTTTTCTTCGGGGGAATCAGCTCGGCCTCGGGTTGGAGTTTCTTGTGAGGAGGCTTTGTGTGGATATTTGGGGTTTGAGGAGTGCGCAGCGAGGCCTCTCGTGCTCCCTTACCACACGTGTAGTGTAGGCTGTTCCCAAAGAGCCGGAGTGGAAACAGAGGCTAGGGAAAAGCTGCTTGCCCCCAGTTCTGTTTTCATCACTATTGCTCATCCCAAAGGCAGGTCAGAGGCAGGAGTCTGTTCCTGGCCATTTCCCTGTGCTGATCGCTGCTGGCCGAGGGATATGTTCCACTGGTCACCTCTGCATCCAGCTCCAGGGCTGGGCTGCTCTGGGCTGCCTGGGCTCTAGCTGAAAGTCAGGCAGGCAGATTGAGTAGCTCAGCCCAAAATGAGTGGTTAATGGGGAGGAGAAGGAAGGGACAGAAGGGAACCAGACGTGCTCACATACACAGATAGATCATTTCACCTGCCTTGTGCCACCACGCTGCTGATTTGGATCAGCCCTGGGAAGTATTTGGGTTGTTTGGTCTCAGGAAAAGGAAGAATTTCCCTAAAAGCTGCTGCTGCTTGTCCACTTGAGTTGACCCAGGAATGTGTTGTGCTTTTGAGGCCTCCTCAGCCAGGCCTGCAGGTACCAAAGGAGGAGCTCCCATGAGAGCCCTGAGCTGGGTTAAATCCTGAACTGCCCTGCTCTTGGTCTGGGCTCTGCAGTTCTCACTCATGGCCATGTTACAGTCTCTAGAGACCAAAATAAAAACACTCAGATGAATATTTCAGCTTTTTCAGCACTTTACCAACCATGTCTTGGTTTGCCTCTGATTTTTTTGTGTGTTTAAGGATTGATTTTGTTGGTCAGGTGTTGCATCACTTGCTGGTCTCATCTTAGAGCCATGGAATGGTTTGGGTTGGAGGGACCTTAAAGCCCATCCAGTGCCACCCCTGTCATGGGCAGAGACACCTTCCACTGTCTCAGGTTGTTCCAGGCCTGTCCAGCCTGGCCTTGGACACTGCCAGGGATGAGGCAGCCGCAGTTTGTTTTGTCATTTCCATTGAGGATTTTTTTTTTTTTTGATCTTTCACAGTCACTTTGGTTTATGTGTGTCCCTGCTCACTCTGTCTGTCATCCTCTGTGTGTTACTGCCTTGTACTTGGGATTAGGAATGTTTTTGTTCCAGGCAGTTTGATCTCTTCTGTCCTGTCTAGTGCATTAAAATAGTTTTGGGGCTGTTGCACCCCAGATTTGTTTTTTCTCCTCTAGGCTTCTTTCCTTTGAAATGGTGCTAATCCATTCACAGGATCAGTGGCTTGAAGAGAAGAAAGCACATTTCCATGTTTTCTTTATTCCTCCCTCCCCTTTTCATTTCTTATGAGTTGTGAATTCATCACTCCATGATTCATTTTGCCCTTGATTGCCTTTTGTCCTCATGTCTCACTCAGGTTTTCATCTCTGTGATGCAGAGTGATATGTGGAAGAGATTCCACACAGCTTCTTTCTTTCTTGTTTTATTAGCACATTGTTACCAATTTGATCAAGAACTTACCAGTTGTCCTGTGGTTTTGTTGTGTTGTTGGGAAAGGGCATTTTGCTTCAGTCCATTTCTCTGGCAGTGAGATCTGGACTGTTGTTCAGCAGCAAACACACGATGCCCTGGTTGTTTGATGCCAGCAGCTGCAGGAGTGATTGTTGGTGGTCCCTGGGCTGCACATGACCTGAAGTGTGTGCAAGGAGTGGAGCCTCATGTCCCTGCTGGATGTCACAGGCCCTCTGCCATGCTGGAAGCAGAGCTTGTCCTTGTCCACGTGCAGGGCAGGGAGGCAGTTGGGTCCTGGATCCATGGAGGGCCGTGCTGGATGCAGGAGGTCACACAGACACGTTTATTCTCCTTAGCCAGCCTGGTCATGCTTGGCTACTGGAAACTGCTCTGAGCTTGACCCAGAGCGGGAGCTTGGGAGAGCTCGCTCCAGGGTATGGATGGTGGATTCCTTCAGCAGCTCCCTCATTCCCACTGCACTGGAAATATTTACCTTTATCCACCAGCCCTGGACAGTTGCTGCCCTGGCTGCCTTGGCACAGAGGGAGCGTGGAGTGTGTGTGTGTTGAGGTGTGCTGGGCCACACCAGTGCTTTGGTAATGAAACCCGAAATTATTGGAGGTGGGAGCCCAGGGGTGTGCTGCAAGTGAAGTGATTCTTGAAGAGTTTTGGCTTTGGGACAGATGTGGGCTGTTAATAACAAAAGCTGTTCTTAGGGGTGCCAGTGCCTTCCAGCCATAATGTGTTGCCCTCTCTCCCCTCCCTGTTGTTTCTCCCCCCTGCAGGTCCCGAGCCTGTGTGAAGATCTCCTCTCCTCTGTGGATCAGCCCTTGAAGATTGCACGAGACAAGGTGGTGGGGAAGGATTATCTATTGTGTGACTACAACAGAGATGGGGACTCGTACAGGTGAGTTCCCAGCCAGAGCTGGGGCTGCCTGCTGCTCTTTAAATGACATCCACGGGCAGGGCTTGCAGACCCTTCTCCCTCTTATTTTCAGCCAAAAAATATCAGTCATTTAAAGATTTAGAGCCCAAAATGTGCTGTTGTTACCATGCTAAAGGGGGTGACTGATGCATTTCTCTTTGTTTTCTGTATTCTGGGTTGAAACCAGTCAGTTCTCTAGCAGAAATGGCCTTGACAGGAAATCAGACCATTGCAAAGTTATAAAATCTCTGGAATGGATAATGACAGAAAAGAGATGATGCAAGCTAATGGGTTTAAACAAAACCATCTTCAGCTTGTACAAAACAGGGTGGATTTGCCAGCTGGGAAAGGCTCTTTCACTCAATATTTTACAAGGAATTGACTGACTTTGGACTCAGTGTCATTAGTTCTATTTGAAAATCTTGGCCCAAGTTTTTACTGAAGAATAGGAATCCCCGTCTACCAAAATAGCTGATATATTCTGAGGACTGGAGACAAAACCAGTGAAAATACTTGAACCCTATAAGCTGTGTATAATTACAGTATAATTAATTTTGAAGCAGGAGAGGCTGTAATACTGGAATGGTACAATCAGGTTTCAGTATTTTGGCTGCCACATTGAGCACAGTCTCTCTTTTAATGTGTTTTCCTCTACCTTGCCATTAGGATGATGTTTTTCATTTATGTTTAAATCATCCCTTCCCTTTCTCACATTGCCTGACTTTCTTAATGGCTGTAGTGACAGTGGCAGAGTTCCAGATGTTTAATATAAGAATCATGAGTTTACAGTCCAGAAACCTTTGTGACTCCTGCTGCACTTTTATCCTTTCCCTTAACAAAGGGTGCTGGGCTGTGAGGTAACGACCCCACTCATCTCCTGCTCTGAATGAGCAGCTCAGCCATCCTGCTGCTTCTGGGGATGATTTTCAGGCTTCCACTTGTCTCTCCTTTCATAATTTACATTTTAGTGCTTGGAATTATCTCCAGGAAGAATCTCACTTTGATCTGTGTGGATTTGATGTAGTGTTTTACATTCATCTGGCCAGAATGTTTCAAGAATTGTGTTTCAAAGTGGAGTTTCAGAAAATATTTTTTAACAAATCTTTTTTCTTTGGCTCAGGCATCACTGCAGAAGCAAGTGAGCTTGTAGAGGATTCAAGATGAATTGGTTCAGTTGCTTTGAGTTGCAGGAAAGGTCCCTCTCTAAAGTGAAGCACGTGTGTGTGGATGATTTACACAGAGAACATGCTGAGATACATTTTGTCCTAGAAACAAGAGTTGGAGAATGTGAGTGGATGCAGAGTTTGACAGTGCCTCTGGATTGTGGCTGAGTGTAAATCCTGATGAGTCTAAAATATAACCTATTGCAGGACACCAGCAGGTGAGCAGGACCCAAAGGTGGAGTGTCACTCACGTTTTTTAGGGCACTAATCTCATATTTAGAAACTATTCCAACCTTCCACAGAAGAACCTGGTGCCTTCTATAAAAGCATTTTGCATTAATTTTGTATGCCCCAGCTGGTTAGATCCACGTTAGCAGCTATTTGCATGTAATCAGTTCTGAATCAGTAGATAAAATAGGAGTTTGGAGCTTCTGCCTCGCCGTGAGATGTACCCACACAGCTGCAGCCCCTCTGCAGGAGATGCAGGCAGATGCAGGAGGGGAGATTAAAGCCTGAATTTCTTGTGGATCTTTCAAGAGGTGCTTTCTCCCTGGAGTGGTGATGTTTCTTGCAGCCCTTTTGCATGCTGCTCAGGCTTCTGACGTGGACATCAATCACCAGAGACACAGGGTGCTGGGAAAGGCACTGGTTAGACAGTAATGGGACATTGTGCAATCACTTATAACCCCTGTGTTTAATTAGGGCACATGACAGCCCTTCCTCTAACGTCAGTGTCACTCTTGCCTCTGAAATTTGCTCCATCTCTTTCTGAGAAGGTATTAAACAGCTACAAGGAAGCAGGAGGAATTTGGTTTTTAAAATCACTTTGAAATTTTCGGGACTTATTAAGTAATGAGGTTTCAGAAAAGCTCTTTCATTTGTTCCTCTAGAACAGGCACCATGTGTTAATTGCTGGCAGGAAAGAATCCTGCTCCTAAGGCTTTTGATTCAGGCATTCTGGATTGAAGTGATTCTTCCTTCTGGAATTGATTGGTCCCAGCTCTGATTCATGAAGTAAATTCTTTCCTTCAGCACACAGCAGAAGCCTTTGAAACCCCAGCAGCACTGCCCTGTGCATGTTAATCCCATTCTGTGCCTGTGTCCAGACACTGCTTTGTACCTCATAAAATCTGCAGTTGTTACTGGGAAGTGCCTCTTACACTAATTTAATCAATTAGGCCAAGATCTAGGAGGAGTTCACTGGGCTTTTAAAAGCTTTTGATATTTCCACAGCCATTTTCCAGAACCACGTCCTCGATTAGAAGTCCCAGGGAATCTTATTCCCTACCTGACACGTGCTGCATCCCCAGTTCCTGCACACTCCAAGCTAAACACCTTTCCTTCCTATTGGACAGGTTGCTAATTGCATTTCTTTCAGCAAGAAATACTTTTAATCCAAGTATTTCCAAGCATTCCCTGGTCAACTGAGCCTCGCTGTCCTTCAGCAGGAGAGGTGGGGCTGGGTAGTCAGGCTCTCTCACTGGGAATCCAGTTTTATAGGGCTGGGTTTTTCCAGTGGCTTTGCAATTTGACTGGGAATTTGCCTGGAAAAAAAGTTGCTGTGGGAAGTGAATATCCTAATGCTTAGCCCGTCACAGTTTAGTCTTTCCTTATGTTTAGACAGACTTGGTTTGGTCCATGTTGAACATGGATCAGACTAGAAGGTGCATTTTTGGAGTCTCCTTGGATCTTCATAAATAGATAATTTTTATTTTCTTCATATTATTAAATCCTGCTTGTGGGAGTCTCACAGGTACTTCTGTGAGTGCTCCTGGAATAACAAAGGTTTGTGAAGGATATCAAACAGTCATGGAATCACATTGTGAAGGCAGACTTTTATTAATTTTATTTTTTAATATTAGACTTCAAGGTCCCTGACTTTGTCCATACATTTCCACTTGAAGCGTGTTTGATCACTCTGTTAAATGGAATCCTTATGGGGAATTTGGGGCCAACAACACTGAAACCTGTTAGCTGAAACACAAACCATTCTCTTTTGGGGAAATTAGAGGTCTGACTTTTGAAATTTAAGTGCTTGTCCATCTGTCTTTCTTCAAATAGCCTCCAGTTAAGTGTTTAAATGTGTTGTGAGTGCATTTCCACAAAAACAAAAACTACAGGGCTGTGTTAGGAGGTTGGTTTTTTTTTTGTTGTTGTTGGCAAAGCTGCAGCTGGCTCCAGCTGGAACGGGATGAAAATGCCACAAGCTGCTGGCTGGAAGGGTCTGTTCTGGCTGCCCCTCAATGCCATTCCTGCAGCCAGGGGAAGAGGTTTGGTGTTTGCACTTGGAGCATCTCCCATGGTTCTGCAGGAGCTCCCTGCTCACCCTCTGCAGCAGCTGAGCCACCTGGGAGCACCAGGGAGGTTTTATGCGAGTCTGTCCCAGATTCCAGAGATTTTAGGTAAAGAAGTGAAGAGAGAGCTGAGAGGGGACCTCATCCCTGTGTGTCCCTGTCTGCAGGGAGGGCTCTGAGCAGGGCTCTGCTCCCTGGGACCCAGCAGTGGCATCAGAGGAACAGGCAGGGACTGATCCCAGGGAGCTCCACCTGAACATGAGGAAGGAGAACTTCATACACTCTGGGACACATTGCCCAGAGAGGCTGTGGAGTGTCCCTCTCTGGGGATGTTCCAGACCCATCTGGACTCAAGCCTGTGCTGTGGCTGGCCCTGCTGGGGCAGGGAGGTGGCACCAGATGAGGCCCTGTGTGCCCTTTCAGCCTGACCCGGCTGGGATCCTGGGGCTGGTCACTCCTCTCCAAATCAACCGCCTTTTAAGCAGCTGTTTAAAATCACAAAACCCTGGAATCACTGAGGCTGGAAAAACCCTCCAAAACCATTGAGTCCAACCTTGACCAGTCCCCACCTTGTCCCCGGCCCAGAGCATTGAGTGCCATGTCCAGGTCTTGCCTGGACACCTCCAGGGATGGGCATTCCAAACCTCCCTGGGCAGCCCTGCCAAGGCCTGACCCCCCCTTTCCATGGGGAAATTCCTCCTGGTGTCCACCCTGAGCCTGTCCTGGCCCAGCCTGAGGCCATTCCCTCTCCTCCTGTCCCTGTTCCCTGGAGCAGAGCCCAACCCTGCCGGCTGTCCCCTCCTGGCAGGAGTTGTGCAGAGCCAGAAGGGCCCTCCTGAGCCTCCTTTTCTCCAGGCTGAGCCCCTTCCCAACTCCCTCAGCCTCTCCTGGTGCTCCAGCCCCTTCCCCAGCTCTGTTCCCTTCCCTGGACACGCTCGAGCCCCTCCCTGTCCTTCCCTGGACACGCTCCAGCCCCTCCATGTCCTTCCCTGGACACGCTCCAGCCCCTCCATGTCCTTATGGTGAGGGCCCAGAACTGGACACAGCCCTGAGATGAGAACCATGACCTGAAAACATCACCTGGGTGGATGTGGCACAACAACTCTACTTTCCCTGGTTGTGACACAACAACTCCACTTTCGCTGGTGTCACCTTTCCTGTCAGGTGTGGTTGGCAGGAGTGAAGAGAGCAAAGCAGAGGCTGGGCTTTGTGCTTTGCATCACACAGGTGCCAGACCTCGCTGCCTTTCTGAGAAACAAATGACAAAGAGAAAAAACCTTTCCCTGTGGCCAGCACTGGCACCTGGTGCTGCAGCCAGGGGCTGGGAAAAGTGAGTGGGGAAAGGGGAGAGAAAGGGTAGAGGTGCTTTTCTTTGAGCCAGCAGTCATATGTGTAAGTTGGTTACTCCGAGGGGAAATGAAAAGCAAAATGCAGTTTTCCAGAATGGGAGTTATAAAAGCCTCAAGCAGATGGGCAAAGGGTTCCATTAATCTTTTAATACCAAATCTTTCATTAAAACCACAAAAATCTCTTCCACACCTGCAGAAATTGTAGTAAAACCTGCAGCTTTACAAACCCTGTTAAATCCTTCAAACTGTTCAAAGGATTTTCTAATGTTATGCTAAAGGTAGAGTTTATTTCAAAGCAGAGTAGTGGAGGAAGATGTGGACCTTAGTCATAGCCAGCAGTGTTTGGCTCAAATACTGCCAGATCCCAAATAAACTACACAGTGTATTTGTATTTGCATGAAAATAGTTTTTAATATTTAATGTTCAACAGCTGAAGTCTTATTGTTGAATATATAAGAAGGAACAGGTTGAAACCCCAGAAAATTTTTTTTCTATAGAAAACCTGAAGCCAGGGAATGGCCCCCAGGTGAGTTTTGAGGGCTCGGTGTCCCCTTTTTGCCAGTGTTTGAAATGGCTGTGGTGAGTGCAGTTCTTACAGTTTGATTGCTCTGGGCACCTTTTGGGTTTTTGTGGAAGTTCATCATCTGTGTATGAGGTCAGACCCACCAATCTTAAACCTTTCAGAGCCATGGAATATCCTGTGCTGGAAGGGACCCCCAGGGACCATCCAGGCCAACTCCTGGCCCTGCACAGACACCTCAACAATCCCTGGGAGTGTTGTCCAGATGCTCCTGGGAGCTCTGGCAGCCTCGGGGCCATGAGCAGGCTCTGTCTCCTTGTCTCGGTTTGATCAGACAGGTGTCTGCCAAGGAAGGCAGGAGCCTCCCCTGAAATGGAAAATGTGAACCCTCTCCCTCTGAATTGTTATCATTTTGAAATTAAGGGGCTCTCAGGTAAAGATATGGGAATGGGAATAACAGTTCTTTACTAGGAAAACTAAAAATACAAATATAATAGTACAGGGCCTATTCTGCCAGAGTCAGAGCAGGAGCTGACCCCCTGTGGGTCAGGGTGGTGGCAGCAGTGCCATTCCATGGTGGCTCAGCCCTCCTGCAGTGCCAGCTGTGCTTCTGCTGGAGCAGGGATCCTGCACAAGGGGGGAGTTTCCCTCTGGAGCTCCAGGGCTGCTGGAGATGGGCCTGCTCTTCCTCTGGGAATGCAGGGCAGGAGAAAGCTGCTCCTCTGGGAATGCAGGGCAGCAGAAAGCTGCTCCTCTGCGAATGCAGGGCAGCAGAAAGCTGCTCCTCTGCGAATGCAGGGCAGCAGAAAGCTGCTCCTCTGCGAATGCAGGGCAGCAGAAAGCTGCTCCTCTGGGAATGCAGGGCAGGAGAAAGCTGCTCCTCTGGGAATGCAGTGAGGAGAAAGCTGCTCCTCTGCGAATGCAGGGGGCAAAGGCTGCTGTGCTGTTCCCAGGCTCAGATTGTATCCAGGTAGGAATGCTTGGCTCCTGCCCTGGGCAGAGCATCTGCCATGGGATGATGGAATTTGATCAGCCATGCAGGGACACTCACTGGCCATGGACAGCAGAGATCTCCTGGAGGGAGAAGGTTGTGGGAGAGATAAAGAAAACTGCCCAATGAACAGAGATAACTGTCCCACAGATAGGAATAGAATACACACCCCCATTTCCAACCCAAGATACTGTCTGTTTTTCCTGTTCCCTGGTGTGACTGTCCTTTCCTTGTCTCCCTGCAGGTCACCATGGAGCAACAAGTACGACCCTCCCCTGGAGGACGGTGCCATGCCCTCGGCTCGCCTGCGCAAGCTGGAGGTGGAAGCCAACAATGCCTTTGACCAGTACAGAGACTTGTATGTCAGTCCTACCCTCTGAGCCCTGTCTGTCTGTCTGTCTGTGTCCCCTGGGGCAGGCTGGGAGGGGAGGCAGTGCTGAATTTGTGATGCCAGGCGTGATCAAATCTGTCAGCTGGTGCCAAAGGCAGATGCTGAGGTGCTTTCCCACCTCCTTCCCCCTTTAACAGATTGATGCTGTCTCTGTCCTGGCATGACCTGGCTTCTCTTTGATCTCTAAGTTCTGTCTTAAACCATCTGCGTTTTCCATTCCCTCAAGGCTGTACTCTCAAAAAAATCTCTATGTGCAGCAGCAACTCTCACATCTTCCAGTAAAGGGACAGGCACTGAATGCTGAAGTGCAGCAGTTGGGCAGGGATTAATGTGCTTCTGCTGCAGGATGCTTGGTTCAGGCCCTGTCTTATGGAAGAGGTGTAAAACAAAGGAATTAACAGAGCACGTGTGAAATCAGTGTAGATTAGGCAGTGGCTTTTTAAAGCAGCAAGAGGAAGCTGTCTGGGTGAGTTACCAGTTGAACAACTTTTCTGTAAACTGGGGCTGTGCTGGTCCTGCACTGAACTTACCTCCACGTCCCTGGGATGTGATCAGGTTCAGCTGTGGGCTCTGTGGTCTCCTAAGCAGTGCTGGGGTGGAAAGTGATGCTAAAACTATGCAGCAAGTGAGTATTGGAAAGCCAAATGAACATCAAAGCATGTCCTTCACAGGGACACTTTCTTAGAGAGGTGCCTAAAGCCCATGAAAAAAGTGAACAAACTTCATTGCTGCTTCATGTTGCCTGAAAAGGGAGATAAAACACAGCCTTAGATGTAGTTCATCATGTTACAGTGCTGACAGAAGCACATTAAAAGGAACTTTTCTTGCTGCGTTCTGTGGCTCAATGTAAATGCAGCCTGTCCAAATGTGTTAAGCATCACACTTCTGTTACAGGTATCAAATCTTTACTTCTTTTCCTGCATTATTTTCATAGCTCTCCAACTTCTCTTGTAAGTAACAGTTGTTATTGGTATCTGAACTGCCTGGAAGAAAGGAATTTTGCATATTCAGCAAAGCCAAATTTGCAGTTACTCCCCAGATGCAGAACAGAGCAGGACCAATAAGATTTTTAATACCCGGAGACGAAAATGAGGAGGTTTATGGAACCAAGGTTGTCTTTTTAAATCCCTCTCTGCTCAGATGACCATGAAGTCATGGCTGGATACAATAACTTCTTTAAACAGCTTGAATTGGCTGAAGGGAAAGCGCAGGGCAGGTTTCTGACTGAGGTGAATGTGCTGAGCCCTGCTCAGCATGGGGTACAGCAGTACCTTTATATAACAGTCTTCATGTATTGTGTGGAAGGAAAAGGTAAAATTGTTCCAAATTCCATCTTTCTGTTTGTCAGTGCAGGTTTTACAGGCAGGAATGGTCAGAGGGGATCCAGGAGGGATCACAGCCAGGAGGACAGGTCAGACTATGGGCACAGGTGCCAGCACAGAACACTTCAGTACCTGTTGTGATCCCAAAAGTGCAGGAGGAAAAGAGGACAAGGATGGCTCAACGTTTGGCTGAGCAGTGTAAAAAAATTGTGGCATTTGTGGAAAGAATTTGCAAAGTTAAGGAAACTTAACCTCAGTGTCTGAAGGGTTTGTTGTGCTTAAAATCAGGATTTGTACTTTACCTTCAATAGAGATGTGGAGAGAAACAGGCTTTTGTTCTTGCAGTTGGTCTCTGTGGTTTTCTGAACAAGACAATTGGATTTTTGTGTTTTGACAGCAGAAGCTTAATTTTTACTTAGAGATCAGAGGGTGGAAATTCAGAGGTGGCATCAAATGCCAGCTTCTCTCAGTGCTGCTCTTGCCAGCACATTGGGTTGGGAATGACTGCAGCCATTCCTCATGGAGCAGCTGCTGGAGCTGCCTGGGCAGGGCTGTGGTGGAGGGCTGGCAGTGGCAGGGATGTCACTCCATGGCAGGGCTGTGGTGGAGGGCTGGCAGTGGCAGGGATGTCACTCCATGGCAGGGCTGTGGTGGAGGCTGGCAGTGGCAGGGATGTCACTGCCTGGCTGCTGGAGCTGGGAGCTGACCCTGGGAGTGCCTGTAGAGCCAGCAGTGGGGCTGGGCCAGGCAGAATCCATGGAGGTGTCACTGCCCTGGCAGTGTCACTGCTCTGGCAGGTCCTGCACTGGGGGGGGAGGGCACAGGGCATCCTGGGCCAGGAACCAGTGTCCTTCCCAACTCCAGAGCCAGGCACAGCAGAGCTTTTCCAACACTGGGAGATACTTCAGGCTCCTTGATGGATTAATCAAAGAGCTAAGCATGCTGGCAGCCCTCAGGACTGTATCTTTTGTGGAAATTCTGGTTACTCTTATATGGGGAGATCTATTCCAGATCCACCCTCCAGGCACAGGAGGCAGTGTGCAGAAAATCTACATTTTGAGTTGACCTGCAGCTTTCATTGTTTCTGCTCACTCTGGTGAGGTTGCCTGCCCATGCAGATCCTTCACAGGGGTCACCAGACTAATTGATACTTCATATTACAAATTCTTAAAAAATGCCAGTTTAAGTGCAGTGGCTGCAGATGAAGAGGATAAAAATGGTGCTGAGGGAGAAGCTTCAAATCTGACACATCAGCTCCTCACCAGCGGTCTCTTAAGAGGCTTTTCTGTCCCTCTGTGGGGCAGAGAATGTTCCTGAGCTGCATCTGTAACCACAGCTGCTGTTTTATGGAAGAGAGGTAACAGTGAATACAGAATTAATCACAGCACTCACAGGGAACACCAGATCCAGCCTGCCTAAATTTCCTGGGCTGTTCAGGCTTTTTATTCCTGTAATGAGAGTTTCTGCTGGGTTTTTCAGAGCAAGTAGTGGCTTTGTGTCCAGACTTGCTAGACAGCTTCTGCTGTCCCAGGTTGCTCCAAGCCCTGTCCAGCCTGGCCTTGGACACTTCCAGGGATCCAGGGGCAGCCACAGCTTCCCTGGGCACCCTGTGCCAGGGTCTCCCCACCTTCACAGAGAGGAATTTCTTCCCAATATCCCATCTGACTCTACCCTCTGGCAGTGGGAACGCATTCCCTCTTGTCCAAAGTCTCTCTCCATCTTTCCTGTTGGCTCCTTCAGGCACTGGAAGGCCCCAGTCAGGTCACCCCAGAGCCTCCTCTCTCCAGGCTGAAGAACCCCAGGTCTCTCAGCAGTTGTGCACAGGGCTCACTTCACTCCTGAGCTTCCAAACACACCTGGTGCTGCTCATCCCAGCATCTATAGATAAATGGGCACTTTTGGGAACATCTCCATCCCACTCTGCTCTCCCCATGTGGTCCCAACCTCTCCTGGATCAGCTCCCTTTTTACCTTTAACACAGAAAGTGCTGATATCTCACAGAATTCATCTCAGGCCTCTCCCAGCACTTCAGATTGCTTCACTTCTTCCTTGTGTCAGTCCCATTTGGCCCACACACCTTTCCTTTTTAGATTTCTCTTTTCATCAGGTGTGGTAAGTCTCCACCTACGTTCAGTGAGTCACTGCATTGTATTTGCCATTTCCCAAGGGGCTGGCACCTGCTGCCGTGGGTGTTTTGAGGGAAACAGCCTGTTACGGGTTTGTTAACAGTTTGTGTGGAATAATCCAGTCAGATTTGCATGATGGGGACCTTAAAATTTAATTTTGTCCCCAAAAGCTTAATGGCCACTGTGACTGCAGTGTGAGAACGAGTTTGGGGAAGTCTTGTAGTATTGCACGAAATAAAATCATGTCAGCTGGAGAAGAACTGTTCTGCTGAACCTTCAGTGCCTGTGAACCAGTGCTGAACTGGCCTTGTCTATTTAGTGCAGACTACCTTTAGTATCTCTGGAGTTTCCCACCCTTCCTTTCTGGAGGTATTTGGGTTAAAGAGGAATTACCCCAGGTTTTAGTTCCCTCTCTGTCCTCTGTGTTAAACAACAAGCATGTTTCATGGTTATGTGTTTTACCAAAATCCATGTCACTTTCCCAAAAAACAACTGTTCCATTTCCATCTCCTGCTGCCAGGTTTAACTCCAGCAGTGCCTGGAGCTAATGCTCTGGCATGTTTGTGTTCAGTAGGTTATTATTCCCAGATGGAAGTCTAATATCTTACACCACTCAGTTAGAGCCTTGGCTTTCCACTTCCAATATGGTGAAGATAATTTCTTCCAACACATGGTTGTAATTTATTGCCCTTTGCTTGACGTGTGTGTGCTTGATTGAAATCAAAGCATAATGAGGACCAGGGCAGCTGCTTAAATCTCTCTATTTTAGATTCTGCCTTCCCTTGTTTTGGGTTGGAGATAATCAGGCCTTTAATTAAGTAATCTAATGGCTCTTTGTTGTCTGGAAGAAATAATTTCTGAAGTGATTAAATAGACCTCCCCTGGGAAGGATGCTGCTGATCTGTCTGCAAACAGGATGAGTTTTGGCAACTTTGGACTGGTTTAGTGACTGACATACATTTAGAAAGCAATTCCTCCTTTTTTCTGTGGCTTAAATTGGATTTATTGGTCTTTTGATTTTTAACAGCTTTAGAAAAAGATAAAACATCATCGTAATCATTCTGCTCCTTAAAAATGTTTGTATTGATTAAGATTTTGAGTTTCCTCAGTAGAGTGAGAATGAAACCTTTTGAACTTCTGCTTCTGTCTCTGTTTTGATGTTGATCCATTTTCAGTTTGTTATATTAGAGCTCTGGACCAGGAATTTGGTAGGAGTGGAAGGAGGTCTGGGAGAGGATTGACCTCTGAAATGTCTTTGTTGTGTGTAATCCTTTTATTATTGAATTTTGATTGGAATCTGGTCCAGAATAGTTATTCCAGTTTTGGACAGTGTTAGCAGTGCTGAGGGTGGCACCGCGGGCTCTGCTCTTTGCAGCGTGGATATTCCTGTCCTGTGGATAGAACCCAGGTGTTCCTTGCAGCCAGCTGAGCATCCAGTGCCTTTCCCTGCTCTGGAGGAGGAATTCCCTGGGCCATGTGCCTCAGGAATGTGTGGGTTGAGGAGCCTTTGGCCAGAGTTTGGGCAGGTACAGCAGCGAAGTCCCAGTGACAGATGAGTTTGCCCTTTCATTTTTAGAGTGCTCAGGGCTGAGTGTATTTTTTATTTTTATTACTCTGTTTAATCTCGTGGAACAGCCTGGCTTTGCTGGCCTTCAGGGATGTCTCATTTTGTGCCATCATCTGTACTGAGCATGCTCAGATGTCCCATAAACTGCTGGATAGTTCAACTTTCTTTAGCTGTTTTTACCCTTTTTCCTAGTTTATTTTGGATGGTGTGCTTGAACAACCTCTGGCACTGCCTTCGTTCACTTGTCCTGATAAGAAAAAATGGAAACCTCTGTTAGTGCTGCCCTTGGGCTGTGGCTGTTCCTGAGATCTGCTGTGGTGCCATTGGAGTTCTCCTTCCTGACAGACCCCGAGAGCCTCTCAGAGGAGCTCAGGCCAGCTCACAGGTTACTCTGTGCTTCTCCAGGGTTTGTAGCAGCTGCTGCACTCATCTGTTTGACCAGCTCGGCTGTGCTTTCCGCGTGGAACAGCCCCAATTCCACCAAGTAAAGAACACATGAAAGAGGTGTGACCACGGGGTTGCTTTCAGCCTGCCCTGGCCCAGGGTGCCCAGAGAAGGAAACTGTGGATGCCCAACCCCTGGAAGAGTCCAAGGCCAGGTTGGATGGGGTTGGAGCTCACCAAGGGGTTTGGCAGCCGTGAGCCCTTTATGAGCCCTGTCTGTGTTCACATGCAAACCTGGGCTGCCTGAACTGGGAGCCCCTGGAAAGCTTTGAAGTGACTTTATTGCCATCAGCTCCCTGTTCCTCATTACTGCTGCAGCCCTTTGTGCTGCCTTTCTCCTGGGCATGGCAGTTCCTGGGGCTTGCACAGCCAGGGCCCTGCAGATTGAATCCAGATGGGTTTGTTGTGCATCCCAGCACTAAGGAAACTGCCTGTGCATCCCTCTGCTGCCTGGGGATCTGCACGATGGGGTGTGACAGCAGGATTGTGTCATCAGGGGGATTCTTGCCTCGGGTCAGCCTAATAAGGGTGAGATGAAGTCTCCTAAGACGGGTCTAAACCACCAAGACTTTCTCTGCTTTCATGTCTGTGTGCTTTTACTGTTACAGCCATGCCGTTTTCCCAAGGAAAATATTTGGATGTAGAAAACAGAGCAGTGTTGGGATCCCCTCCTCAGCGTGCCCATGGGCAGCTCAGAGCAGAACTAATATTGAAGTTGTTGATAAATATTAGAGAATATTCTTAGAAAGAGGGGAAAATTAAAGGTACTGGCATGCTGGAAAATGAAATCAGTTGCTTTTCATCTGACTTTTTCTTTGGGAGTTCCATTTTGGAGCAGCTCTGCACACATTGCATTCTTATCTTCTGAATTGGAGATGTTGGGTGGAGGAGGAGTTTTTCCCTTGGGTTCCCACGGTTCTCTGTAATTACATAAAAGCTGAACACTTGGATTAGGAGGTCAGCATTGATGATGCAGCACTGTCCTCAAACACTGCTCTCTGAAGGCTTTAAATCCCTAGGAAGAAATGACTTACATTTAAAAAGGAGATGAAATTTTAAACTGTCAGTTTATTGTGATCTGGAATTTTTGAACTGGTTGTCTCTGATAATACTTTGTATTGTATGGACAGAAATTTACCTCATGCCCTCACAAATGTACAGTGCTTTAGTGATGGAATTTGAGGACAGAGCAACTTAAACAGCAGCAGCCTTCTTGTGGCAGATCTGATACAGAATTCTGTTACAGAACTGATGTCACGTGAGATCTGCAGCCTCCAAAGATTTTGCCAAACTTAAACCATGACACAGAAGAGTTCTGCTGTCTCTTCCCGTGCTGCCCATGTTTGGATTTCAGCTGGCAGAGTCTGGAATGTGGCAGACTGGGGGTGGCTGAAGCAGTGTCTGTGCTGCCCAGGGATGGCCATGGGAGGAGGGTTTGGAAGCAGGGGAGCTTCCTGCTGTTAATGAGGCAGTCCCTCGTTTGGACACATTCCAGAGTGACCCCTTGTCCTGCTCTTTAGGTGGCTGATGGAACAGTTTCCAGGTGACTTCTCCAAAGGGATTTGGTCAGTAATTTCCATCTGCCAGGAGCACTCGGATGGGAAGGAAAACGTGAGCAGTGCACTTTTCATTAAGTAATGAAAGGTGCTAGAAAGCACAAACTGGGAAGTTCTGGGAGACTTTTAGCCTTCAGAATCCCATTGTTTGGATACTGTTGTCCTTCTTGCAGAGTTCCTGCACCTCACAACTCTGCTGAGCAGTTTGAGTCATGCTGCCGTGGTCCAGATGTGTGCTTTTAAGTTCAACTGGCATTGAAGTTACACATACCTAACTGGATTGGTATGTTTGCTCCAGGGATTTTTGCACCTGTGTATGCCGGAAAGAATTCCTGTAAAATACCTGTACAGAGCCCCCAAGCATAATTTGGGCTGAGTTCATCAAGTGGGGTGTAAAATCCCTGGGCTGTGCACAGACATTGTACCTTCTTCACTTTAAGTCCCTGGGTGGGATTGTGGAAGGGCTCCACAGTTGTGCTCCTGGGGCCAGGGAAGGAGAGAGGATCTGTAACTCCCCTGGACTCACAGCAGTGGGAGAAGTGTCACATCCTGCTCGTTCCTGGTACCAGCCTGTCCTTCCATTAAAGCATCCTGAGCCTCATCACTCAGCAGCTGGAGGGAGGCAACAATTATTTAGGGACAGCTGATCTCTGAAGAATCTGTTCCTCCTCCTTGGGGTGTGAGGTTGCAGGGCATTTGTTGAACCCCTGAGCAATGCTTTGGATTTGATGAAAGGTGGGTTGCTCAAATTTGCCACTTCCTTCATATTTCTGTTGTGATTCCTGTGCTGGTTTGAGGTGGCAGGGGAAGGGCTGGGTGGGAGTTGTGCCACGTCACTTGCCACTCCAGTCTCCCGTTCCCAGGAGAGTTGGAATGTGCTTCCTCACCTCAGCATTTAGGAAATGTTTTGGGTTGCTGTGAGACACCAGCTGCTCATACTGTGACTTCAGTCATTGTCACTCTTGTAAAAACATGTGAGCTGAATGCTCAGTATTTTCCTTTGGGGTAGGATTTTTAAATGCCAGTTTTCTTGGAAGTCTGTTGATGTAAATAGCTGGAGGCTTTTCCCTTTCTGTGCTGAACTTCTGTAGTTGGAAGAAATAACTATGTGACCTTTAGGGAATAAAAGAAAATATATTTCTCTGCTTAAAATGAGCCAGTTTGAAACCCTGTGCAAGCCTTTGGAAGGTCTGCAGAGCCAGGCTGAGGTTCCAGGTGTTGGTGCTTTGGCATCAGGGGGTTGGGAGAGCCATAACGCCACAGACTTTTTGTCTCTGGCTCTCAGCTACTTACTGGAAAATACACAGATGTTTTTATGGATGAGCGATTTGGTTCTGAGGTGTAATTGAAAGTCAGAGGTTGTTTTTATTGCTGTGTGGTGGAAAGTCATTTTCTCCACGCAGTGTCCAGGATCTCTTGGTGAGGCTTGGAGGAGAGGAACGCCATCAGGAGGGTCACGGGGCCTTCCTGGGCTGTCCTTCAGTGGGAAAACAAAGTGATTAATCTGCCCTCCTTCCCTAAGGGCTGTGCTGGAAGCTGGGGGGATTTCCTCCCCTATCACATCCCTCTTGAAGTTGCAGCTTTGTTCTGGCCACAGCCTCTATTTCATGGGTACAGCTCCGGCTCCTTAGACAACTTTCCATCCTGCGTCTCCACCCGCTTCAACTTCAAACACTTCATAAAGCTTTGGATCACTCTTAGCTTAAATATTTTCTTTTATTCTTGCATTTGTAAAGTAGGTCAGTCTTAAGTGTGACATTTTTTGTATAAAACAGCTTTTTCCAGGAGTTCTGTGGTTGATGAGTAACAGATATAAAAACTCAGTGTTTGATCATGACATTAAAACTATAATTGATTTTGAGTGAACTGCTGTTCTGAATTCTGTAAAGAGAATGAATGATTACTTTGGGCCTTTTGCCTTTTAGTCACCTTCCTTCGCCTTATAAAAAGTTATCCTCCCAGAGACAGAACACTGGCTGTCCTCTCCAAGGACAGGGATGTCACTTGGTCTTGATGGTCTTTTAAGGTCCTTCTAACTGAGCCCAACTATGATATCATTTAGCAGTGTTTTCCTTGGTAATAAAGGGATATGACAACCATAAAATGATTTTTCATTGTTTTGTAACAAAGTTTTGTCTGTAGGTAAAGCCTGATTGAGCTTGATTGAAAAATCCTGGACTGATTGGTGTCCTTAGGCAGAGACCAGTGATTGCTTTGCTCTGAAGCTGTCCTTTGAGAATGGTTTGTCCCTTAGGGTGTTTTTGAGGTACCACAATAGGAATTCCTCCTACTTGAGGCCTCCTGAACATCCCAAAAGCATCTGCTGGTTGCTTGGATGCTTTGGGATAGGGCACTGTAGCCAGCTGGGGGTCAGTCTCTTCTTCCAGGTGACGAGAGGAAATGGCCTCCCAGCTTGTGCCAGGAGAGGTTTAAGTTGGATATTAGGAAAAAAAATCAGGGAAAGGGTTGTAAAGCATTGGAACAGGATGTCCAGGGCAGTGGTGGAGTCACCACCCCTGGAAGTGTTCAGGAAACCTGTGGGGCTGTGGGTTAGTGCTGAACATGGTGGTGCTGGGCTGATGGTTGGGCTTGATGACCTCAGAGGGCTTTTCCAGCCTCAAGGATTCTGTGATTCCAGCGTCCAAAGAAGACAGATTGCCTTCTCCAGCCACAGCTGTGCAGGAGGATCAGGGCCAGGGACATCCACAACAAGACACTAAGGCAAGAGATGTTTAATGCAGGAGCTGTAGTGCTCTGCTGCATGTGACTCTGGGCTGTGCTCTGCCTTGCCCATCCATTTCTTTAACAGAGAAGATCCCAGTTTGTGTCTTCCTGGGGCCTTTTCCAGGCTGGTTCCTCTCCTGCTTGGATTTTAGTATGTGCTGCATTTCAGCCCATGGTGAAGGGGTTTCTTGGAGGAAGCCCAGCCCTCCTGCAGCAAATCCAAGTCCATGAATGTCAATTTAAATTCTTCCCAATCTACCATCCCGTTTTCTATTATGGACCAATTAGCCTGTGGCACGTCTTTATTTTTATTTTAAAAAACCGGGAATGATTCCCTCATACCCAACTGTGACTGCTGAGGTTCAGAAATCCCACTTCAGAGCTATTTGAAGGTGAAATGCAGTGTAGTGATCAGTTCTATATATTTTCTCCCCATGAAGGAGGAGGGGACTGGAGCCTTTGGATAATGTATATCCTGGCGTGCCTTGGATTCAGTCGCTGGCATTGTCGTTCCAGCCTCCAGTTCCTGGGCCTGGCCGTGGCAGAGCAGCTTTATTGAAATTGCATGTTGGTATTTAAAACAATATTAATACTATATTTGATTCATTAGATCTCCAAAGGCACTTAAAGCGTTTCCATGTGTGCGCTGTTGGTTCTGGCGGGAGGTTCTTCACATGGTTTTATGTGGTTTCAGACAACATTTTAGCACATTCTTAAAATACCCACAAAAGCCTTTATGTAAAATCTCATAAAGGTGAACCACATAAAAATTATTTTTTTCCTGTTTCATGTCATTAGGATCAAAGTACAGTAGGTAAGAATAAATTTCCCAAAACCTTGTTTCGGTCCCTCTCTTAATTAATGTTTCATGCTCATAGCAAGGTCATAAAGTGGGTAATGGGGAAACTGTCTGTGCACACTGTAATGTTCTCAGTGACTGCCAGCTCATTTTGAGTGAATTCACTGATTCTGTATATGAAAAAGGATATATTATATATATATATATTTTTTAAGCTATCTGACTCTGAGAAGGGACAATTGCTGCTTCTCTCTGCCCTCTGATTCCCACTGGCTTAGGTTGGAGCTGAGGTTCACTGCAGGACTAGAATTCCCATTAACTGCATTAACCAAAATCCGTTTGTGAATTCCCCAGGGGATGTAAAAAGGGTGTTTGCTGGTTTGTTAGGTTGAAGTTGCCTGTTGGAAGCCTGGCTTTAGTGTGGCCGGGCTTTGCTTTCTCAGTGCTGTGTTATCAGTGGTTGGCAAGTGCCCCAGGACAGTGGGTCCTGAACTGCCTGGGCTGGGCTTGGCAAGGAGAGGCAGAGCCACCCATTAGAAATAAAAGGCTGTGGTGAGTTTATGGGAAATTATTTTCCCCTCCTGAGGTCAGCATTGGTTTGGGTAAAGGCTTGGTTGTCTGCAGTTACAGGAAATTTGGGCTCTTTGGTGACTCTGGCCTCTGGAAACAAGGTATTGAGCTGATCTGTGGGTGCAGAGAATGTGCTGGAAGTGTTGGAAGTGTCACTGGAGTTCACTTTTCTCCAGACTGCTGGCAAGGGAGAGGTTAGTGTGCTTTAATCCACGGTGCTTAGGGGTAATCCATGAACTCCAAATTGCAGTAAATTGCCTTTTAAGCACATTCCCAACTAGAAGGCTCAGGGTTAGGAAGGAGGGAAGCACAGAGGTGGGAAGGTTTGATAATTTTTTCATGTTGGCCGTGAGGGATGATTTCCTCTCTGGCAGAAGAGGAGTGAGTGGTCACTCCCAGGTGTGTGTGGCAATCAGAGGCAGAATTCAGACAGGTTAATCTGCCTGGGAGCTGACAGTCCTGGCAGCTCCTCATATCTTTGGATGATGAGATTTTGCCCTCCTGCAGGCAATGAAAAGCCTGACTATCAACATTTCGTGTTGTTGATGAAGTTTATGAAGTTTCCTCTCCTCTTTTCTCGTGATCCTTGTGTGCCATGGTCACCCCTGAGATGTGAGAGTTGTGTGCCATGAACGAGTATTTATTCTTCCCTTTTCCTTCATCCTCCTCATGGCTTTGGTAGCTTGAGAATGGAAGGGGTAAAATGCTGTGGGTTGCAATTCCAGTTTCCTAGAAGACAGAATTACTCCTTTCTTCCAACAGATGGATTGTTTACCATTTTTTTATGAAGTGCATTTTCCATCTGCACCAGAGTCACCCAGAGGGAGTGGGGCTCTACAGATTCCATTGCTTGGTTGGTTTTCTGACTGTACTTTCAGCAAAAGACACCTGAGATTGAGGCAGTCTGGCTTATTTTCTCTTGTTCCCCATACCTGATGCTGGAATAATAAAACCTCAATAGCATCTCTGCATTTCTGAGATCCCTGCTTTCAGTTCAGCTCCCTCTGCAGTAAATCAATGTCAGCTTCATGCAGACTTTTGAGGCAGCAACATAAAGTTACTAACTTGCTCCCTTTTGTCTTAATTAGTGAACTTTGCTGTAAAGAACTTCCAGGTTTTGCCAATAGCAAGGGAGAAGAGGGGAAAAAAAGACCAGATTGTAAAACAAAGCCTTACTCTCAGCCCACTTTGCAGCTCATGCTTTTACCAGCTGTTGTAGGTAATTGGAATCAGAGGAATTGTTTGCTCAAGTCCTGTAGAAATCTGTAAATAGCTCTGGTTCTCACCAGACCTTTATTCTCCTTCAGAGACATGTGCAGTTGTTTTGTAATTAAAGTCTCTGCATTATGAAGTGATTTGAACTGCTGTGTTTCTGGGTGTGTAACTGTGAGAGTGTGCTGTCTTGAAAGAAAAATCAAATCTGTGTTAGGACTTAGAAATTCTGCTTATTTAAGATTATTATTATAGATATCTGATTCTGGCTTGGGTCCTGCTTGTTTTTAACTTGCCTTTGTGTTGCATCCTGCAGGTATTTTGAAGGTGGAGTCTCCTCTGTCTACCTCTGGGATCTGGATCATGGCTTTGCTGGGGTGATCCTCATTAAGAAAGCTGGAGATGGATCAAAGAAGATTAAGGGATGCTGGGATTCCATCCACGTGGTGGAGGTTCAGGTACAGCCTCTGGGGCAGCTGATACACCCCAGTGAAAACAAAACCCAGTTAATTCCAGACAATTAAGGAGCACAGGTGTTCCACTGAACAATGCAATACTGTGTCAGGGCTGTAAACTTCTTTCCCTTGTTAATTTTTGAAAATGCCCCAAAGCAATTTGGATAGAGATAAGTCAGGGCTGTAATCAAAAAGAATCCCAGAAGAATTGAAAGTATGTTACTTTCTGTGCATGTGATCCTGAGATGTGGGGGTTTTTTTAACATAAAGAGCTACAGATAAATATCACTAATTGGGTAATAAAAACAAGGTATTAGGAGAGTGAATTGCTCCAACTAGATTTGCTTTGGAAAATTAGAGGAATGAGCACACTTAGAATTGTCTGTAAGAGACTGTGCTGCATGAATGGGGTTAGACTTACCTGGCCTGTTGCTTGTGGGGTGTGCCAGGCCAGCCCCATTTAGGTGCAGGAGGGATTTTAACCTGCCTCTGTCCCTTTTTGTTCCCTTGCACTTGCAGGAGAAGTCCAGTGGCCGCACTGCCCATTACAAGCTGACCTCCACAGTGATGCTGTGGCTGCAGACCAACAAAACTGGCTCTGGTACCATGAACCTGGGGGGGAGCCTCACCAGACAGGTAAGGCTGTGTCCTCAGGCCTGGGCAGCCCTGGCCTCACTCCAGCCAGCAGCCCCAGTCAGGCACAGAGCCTTGGTTTTGTGAGGTGTTGCATAAACATCTCTTCTCCTGCTGTTCCACAGCCCAGTGGAATGGTGAATGTGGTGTGTAATTAGCAGAGAGCCCCTTGAACTGGGCTTGACACACTGGGGCTTGCAATTAAAAATACAAAACATCCAGCAGGAGTTCAGACTTGCTTGTAAGTCTCAGTGTGTCTTTTGGTATTCTGAATTTTTATTCTTCCATGTGTGTTGCAGATATTTTTATCTGTAAGATTTGCCCACTTTCTCACTGGAAGATTCCAATAGGATTATAAAAATACATGATGACTTCTTTTCTTGCTCTCTTTTAAAAGCCAGCTAAACCACTGAGAACAAACCTGTATTTTGCACTGACAGTAAGATTTTTTTAAGGACATCAATTACATGGTATCTTCCTGTAGTGTTTTCTCCCTGTAGTACCAGAACACTGATTTTAAAAAATCTCCTGAAAAAATAAGATAAATCTGTCCTGAACATCTGGGGGTTTTGTGCCAGCATTAATGACTTTGACTGCTTCCTGAGAGCTGCTTTTCACCAGGAAGGTGCCAGGCTGGCAGATCTCAGCAGTGCTGCAGTCCCTGGCAGGCAGGATCTGCTGAGCTGGGCTGCCTTGGATGAGGCTGCTTCTGCCCCACCACCTGCCAGGGTCTTCTGCCTCCCTGCTGATGAGCTGGGCTTGCTTTGGGCTCTGGAAGTCAGTGACTCGAGGAGAGTAATAAACTGGAGGACAGGAGGCACATTGTAAGGTCATGAGTGACTGGAGAGATTGGCAGCAGCTGAAACTCCTTTATGAGCCTTCCCAGGGCAGACTGGGGCTTTCCATACAAAGGACAATGCAGACTCTGTTCAAAACCTCATGGTTCTGTACAGGTTTGAGCCAGGTGAAGCCAAGGAGGGTCTGGGATTGCAGAGAGGGACTGAAATTACTGGGTTAGTCTTGCACAGCTTGCCCCAGCCTGGGTGATTTTTCTTTCCATGTTGTTGACATTGAAGAAGCTGATGGAAAAGCAAGTGAAGGAAAAAGGCATCTGGAGACAGTTTTGAGCCTTTTATTTGACTCTTTTTGCAGTAATTACACCCGAGTTATGGTGACCCGGACAAATATTTAATCCCAGGCCTTGCTAATGCTGTAAATCAGAGCTGTGAAGTGCAGGCCAAGGGCTTGACTCTGGCCATGGCCTCTGGAGCACGGGCTGTGCCAAGGCAAACAAGGCCTGTGCAGAATGGGTGTCCTCAGTACACCTTGGCCTGAGTGCTGGGCCGTGTTTGGTTTGACTTTCCCTCTCAAAGCTTCAGTGGGGAGATCCATGCTTCTGTCATCATTTCAGCAGCAGAACATTGGATGCAGATGCTCTGCAGGAAGCCAGGGCCGGGTTCAGTGTCAGGAGCAGTGCAGCAGTGCTGGGGTGAGGATGCACAGCTCCTGCACAAACAGGAGCCTGGGGGCACAGCCCAGCCCGGGCTCTGCTGCCTGGGGATGGGACAGGACCCTGCAGACACTGCAGTCTCCACACTGCCTGCAGCTGTTCTGTGTGAGGAGGAGCAGTTTGTGCCCAGCTGAAATTTACCTGCAGCTGGACTAAACTCCTGAGTGCAGGGCTTGGACTTGGCTCTGAATCCAGTGTGCTGCATCACCCAAGCTCTACAAGTTTTAGTTCTCCTTTTTTGATCAGCCTTTTATGCAGCCTGCAGAAAATGAGCCACCAAGAGTTGTCTTTAGTTTCCTCTTCACTTTGACAGGTATCAGTAATGTTTTGAAAAAACTTTGTCCGTGGTAAATTTACACGGTTTTGGTCAACTCAGCATTTAAGCTTCTTGGCCACCTTTGATCCTAAAATGAGAGTAGCAGATGTCCTTGTGTTTGACAGGAAGCTTTTGAAGTGTTGGTCATAGCCTGGCTCACACCCTGATGGCACAGCAGCCTCTCAGTGCTTGGACAGGGAAGTCTGCTCAGAGCCATTCCTCCAAAACCAGCTTGGCCTCCTGGCTGCAAACAGGGCATTTGCTGAGTGCTGATGGGGGGATTAACTTGGTGGCCAGAGGAACAGCTCGGGGAGTGCCACGTGGTGGAGCTGAGCTTGGAGCTGCAATAAGGCTCTAGAAATAGCTGGTTTCTGCAGTCTCTTCCTGGAGGTGAGATTGTTGCCCTGCATCCCACACAACCAGGGGCTTTTGTTGCCTTTGTCAAGGCCATTTGGAAAAACTCTGCCCGTCTTGAATATCCCCAGGCTCGTTCCTGTAAGGCTCCCACTTGGGCTGTTCCTGAATGTTGCACTCAATTTTGGAGAAGGATTTTTCCCTCTCTCTTCAAGACACTGTGTTTGTTGCTGTGGCTGCCCCTGCATCCCTGGGGGTGTCCAAAGCCAGGCTGGATGGGGATTGGATCGGCCTGGGACATTGAAAGGTGTCCCTGCTCATGGCAGGGGTGGCACCTGATGGGCTTTGATCCTTCCAACCCAAACCCTTCCAGGGTTGTGGGATTCTCTTGGAGTGTTCCTACGGCTGCCTTGGGGCCATGTCCTGGTCCCTCCTGGGTAGAAGATACCCAGAGGTCACATCCCTGCCATGTGTCTGTTTTATTTATACACTGGGAGTTGACATCTCTCTTCCAGTGCCTTGAACTACTTTTCCTTGATTTCCCCAGTGCAGGTTTTTGTCTGCTACAATAAGAGTTGTCTCTGTTTCTGGGAAGAAACAAACATTTTACATTTGTGAGTGGACAGAGTCAGGAAAGGGGGAGGCATAGAGGATTCAGCCTGTTTTGGGAAGCTGAAAACTCCCCTTGGTGTAATTTCAATTTACTTGACCTGGTGCATTTTGGAATTTCAGGCTTTTGCTGTATCGGTTCAATTACAGAATTTCAGATTCTGTCCTGATCCAGTAGAGGAATGGGTGTTTCTGCACACACAGGAGCGTGCAGCACAAACCCCTGTGTGTTGTCACATCCACTCCTTTATACAATTTACCTGTAGGCACAACTGCTTCATGTGTGTGCAGGGATTGATTTACCTGGAGAGAGTGAGGTCAGTTCTTAGCCAGCTCCAGGCACCCAGGATCCATGGACTGTAGTTCTGGCCTGAAAACTTTGGGAGAGTTAAAGCTGAGGTGACATCTTCACACTGGAGCCTCATTCGCTCCTGGCTGCAGGGTGCCTCTGTGTGGCAGAGACTCTTCTTTGCCCAGGGGGTTTGGCTGGAATTTTTAGGAATAAATGTTGTTCTACATAAATACTGCCAAAGAGGACGCAGGGAGCAGGGCTTGCAGGGAAATGAAACGTGCCAGCAGCTTTTCAATTACCTTGCACGTTCTCTGGGGACTGCAGGTACCTCCCAGCCCTCCTGATTGAGGCCAGATGTTTGGCAGATGCTTTTCCCTGGCAGCTTTTGGGCTGCTGTCCCTCTGTGTGCCTTGGAATCACTTGTGTCGCTCGCACGGCTCCGGGCTTGGGCTGCTCTGAGCTTTCATTAGGCTGCACTTTTATTTAAGGTAAGAGCAGCTGTGGGATCCTGTTTCACTTGGTGCAAAGGAGATGCGACAGCTTCCCCTCTCCTGGCAAACAGTCAGCTCTGCACTTTGCTGGATGGGCTCCTGCAGCCCCTCCATGCAGGCAGCTCGAGCAGGTGCCTCCCGAGGCGTCCTCGTGCACAAAGAACCTGTGTGTGTTCCCTGGGCCAGGATGAGCCTGAGGAACTGACTTTGCTGAGGAAGAATTGGCTCCAAACCTATAGTTTATTTACATTGGGAGACGTGGGAAGGGGAGGATGTAAAGTCACGGGGAAGTGAGGCCTGAGATTTGGGATGAAAGGAGCACAGAAGATGGTTTTTGAACTTTGAACACTCTCTAGCGAGGGCAGAAGGTTTTGCAGAGCTGGATGAAGGCTGGACTGTGCAGACAGAGCAGTCCTGCCTGCAGGAAGAGCTGCCCTGGCATCTGCTGCTGCTCAGTGAAACCCCAGCAGAGCCATTCTCCGTTTATCATCCAGGGAAATCCCTGTGCTCAGCAATTTGGAGACTCGTCCATTTCCATCAAGGGCAGCTTTCATGGAAAAGCACATCCCACCGACTTCCAGATGTTGTAACTTTGTTTTTCTACCAGTGAGATCTTCTTGTGATCCTTGAGCTCCCCCTCAGCAGTTTCAGTGTCCTGGAGTCTCTTGAGTCACCAGCTGAGCAGTGTTTGGGTGCAGGGACAACAGGGATGTGCTGACAGGGGTTGTCCAGGGAATTATTTCTGCCTCACTTTTCCATCATGAGGGTGGGCAGGGCCCTGGCGCCTCTCAGGCTGCCCAGAGCAGCTGTGCCTGCCCTGGATCCCTGGCAGTGTCCCGGGCAGGTTAGACAGGGCTCAGAGCCACCTGGGGCAGGGGAAGGGGTCCCTGCCGTGGCAGGGGTGCAGTGGGATGGGCTTTGGGGTCCCCTGTGGATTGCCCGTGGTTTTGCCTGGACAGTTTGGCAAAGGGAATGGGAAGTTTGGTTACACTGGTGAGAGCGAATCTCTCTGGAGGGGTGGGCTCAGTTCTCAGCTGATTCCTACAAAGCTGCAAGCCCTGCAGAGATCACAGCCTCCACTTACCGCTTATACTTTGAAATAAGTGCTGGAGGGGCAGGCCAAATTTTGCCTTACTGATATCCAAATAATTCCACATATTTTCCACCTGGAGCCTTCAGCCTGCCTGTGGCTTTGGGAGCCCTTGGCACACATTGCTGTTTGTGTTTCATTAGAGGGATTTTCACTTTGCTCCGTGGCCAGAGCAGCTGTGGGTGTTGTTGGCTTTTCAGAGCAAAATGGAGGATGAGTTCCCTTCTACCTTCGCTGGTATTTTCAGACACTTTCACGACAAAACAAAGTGTTTGTCCAGCTTAAATGTCTCTCTTTATAGTATTCCTCCAAATAATGTTTACAGAAAGCCCAGACAGCTGCTTTGTTCCGTGCGGGAAACATCCCGAGTGAGCAGGCAGCCCTGGAGATGGCCCAGAGGAGTGAGCTTCCCTGTGAGTCACACTGCAGCAGATGGCTGGGGGAGCCAGGAGGGGAGCCAGGCCCTGGGTCTGCTGCAGGAGGGCTGAGACTGGGCTGGGACTGAGCTGGGACTGGGCTGGGACTGGGCTGGGACTGAGCTGGGACTGGGCTGAGACTGGGCTGGGACTGAGCTGAGACTGGGCTGAGACTGGGCTGGGACCGAGCTGGGACCGAGCTGGGACCGAGCTGGGACCGAGCTGGGACTGAGCTGGGACTGAGCTGGGACTGGGCTGGGACTGGGCTGGGACTGAGCTGGGACTGGGCTGGGACTGGGCTGGGACTGAGCTGGGACTGGGCTGAGACTGGGCTGGGACTGAGCTGAGACCGGGCTGGGACTGAGCTGGGACCGAGCTGGGACCGAGCTGGGACTGAGCTGGGACTGAGCTGGGACTGGGCTGGGACTGGGCTGGGACTGGGCTGGGACTGGGCTGAGACTGAGCTGGGACTGGGCTGGGACTGGGCTGGGACTGGGCTGGGACCGGGCTGGGACCGGGCTGGGACCGAGCTGGGACCGAGCTGGGACCGAGCTGGGACCGAGCTGGGACCGGGCTGGGACCGGGCTGGGACCGAGCTGGGACCGAGCTGGGACCGGGCTGGGACCGGGCTGGGACTGGGCTGAGACTGAGCTGGGACTGGGCTGGGACTGAGCTGGGACTGGGCTGGGACTGGGCTGGGACTGAGCTGGGACTGGGCTGGGACTGAGCTGGGACTGGGCTGGGACTGAGCTGGGACCGGGCTGGGACCGGGCTGGGACCGGGCTGGGACCGAGCTGGGACTGAGCTGGGACCGAGCTGGGACCGAGCTGGGACTGGGCTGGGACTGGGCTGGGACTGGGCTGGGACTGAGCTGGGACTGGGCTGGGACTGAGCTGGGACTGGGCTGGGACCGGGCTGGGACCGGGCTGGGACCGGGCTGGGACCGAGCTGGGACCGGGCTGGGACCGGGCTGGGACCGGGCTGGGACCGGGCTGGGACCGAGCTGGGACCGAGCTGGGACCGGGCTGGGACCGAGCTGGGACCGAGCTGGGACTGGGCTGGGACTGGGCTGGGACTGAGCTGGGACTGGGCTGGGACTGGGCTGGGACTGAGCTGGGACCGGGCTGGGACCGGGCTGGGACTGAGCTGGGACTGAGCTGGGACTGGGCTGGGACTGGGCTGAGACTGAGCTGGGACTGGGCTGGGACTGGGCTCACCCCGGGGTTTGGCTGAGCCCAGCAGGCAGGTGGGGAGTGACAGAGGGAGGATGAGCTGCTCCTGAACATCAGCCTGTAGAGGGAATTCCCCCTCAAAGCAAATGCAGCCCTTATTTGAGCAGCAGAAGTGCTGCTGCTTGAGCCTGAGCAGTGCCAGCCACCGGAAGGAACCTTTAAAAACCCCAACAACTCAACAAAACCCAACTGTTTGTAGGACATGGCTGATCTTGACTCTGCACTCCATTAAACAGCCTCTTGTAACATCTGGCTTTCCAGAGCACATAAAAATGTTTTCCTTCTGGCAGCAGTTTTTATGGAGATGTAATAATATACGGGTTTTAAAAAAAAAAAAAATCTATTTTCAGATTTTGCTTCTTAACCAGAGCTGGGCCTGTCCAGGTGTGGAGGAGGCACAGCAGGGAGCCTGTGGCAGTAACTGCCCCTCTGCCAGCTGCCCCACATTTGGGCAATTTGCTGATGGTTCCTAGCTCCCCATGGTGTGTGGATGTGTTTGTGTAGATCAGGTTTGCATTGTCCCTGCTCTGCAGCTGGACCCCTTCTCCAGGCAATGTCTCCATTCCATGTAAACAGTCTGAAGGCAAAATTAAACGTCCTGCTGCTCTTTCTCCCCCTCTTCCAGGTTATCTTTTGCCTTCGGGGGTCCGACTAAATTACACGCTTCCCCAAGCCTGTTACAGCCTTGGCTTATTAGAAGAAACCTGTAGCTGGCCCAGATTTTTAAACTCTGCCCTGAGGGAGGGATAGGAGCAGATGGATAAGAGAATTCAGTGGGATTAGTAAAACCCTTTGAAGACTGTTCTTCCCACTGCATTTGTCTCCCGGTGTTGTTTTCTTGCTGTCTCAGCAAATCTTGCTGAGGTTCCTGGGTCTGATGTTCGTTGTTCAACGCTTGGCTGTGTCTTGGCCACAGTTTTCCCCTCAGGAGCTGGGGAGGATGGACTTTGCTTAGCACACAGGCCGTGGAAGGCCGTGGGATGGGTGCTCCACCAGGCACGGCCAGGTGGAATCAAGTGAGAGCTGCAGCTGCAGCTCCCAGTTCTGATGTTGGGCTGGGAGATCTCAGCTGGTTCAGGAGCTGTGTCCTGTCCAGGTCCTGCACTGGGGCTTTGGTGTCGCTGCACTCCTGAGATGTTCCAGCTCTGAATTTCTCCTGCAAAGGACACTTGGCTGTTCTGTGGTGGGGAGGGAGTGGCTCTTGTGGGGCCTCTCTGCAGCTGGGGTTCTTTTCATTCCTGGCTTTTTATTCCACTACATCTTCGCTGCCAGCACGTGCCTGTGGTAGTGCTGGGAGCTTCTCAGCACGTTCTCCTGTGTTTGCACATGGGGGGAGTTGGTGACTCCCCCTCTCCCAGCCCTGCTGGACCCTGCCCTGCCCCCAGATTCCCTGTGATGGATGGATCTGTGCTTTCCTTTCCAGATGGAGAAGGATGAGACTGTGAGTGACTCCTCCCCACACATAGCCAATATCGGGCGCTTGGTAGAGGTGAGTGCAGCTTCTCCTGCCCACATTTGGTCCCATTCCTCAGAATCTGTTGCATTTTTCTTTAGAAAGAACTTACTGATTCCTGTTGTTGCTGGGTGTGTGGTCCTTCCACCTCCTTCCTTCCCTCCCAGCTGTCTGTGGGTACAAAGCCACCCTCTGCCCCTTGTCTCCTGCTCAGCACCGCAGTGAGTTCCTGGGAAATGGATGTTCCCTTCCTGAGCACAGTGAACAACTTCCTACCCTCAGATTTGCTTCTGCAGCCTCTTCTGGGGACAACTATTTCTAGTCAAGTTGCTGCACAGCACTGTCCCTTGGACTGGAAGTTCAGTGTGTCTGAAGTGCTCAGGAAACCCCCTGGAACTGGGTTTAGTGTTGGGTTTTGTGGCAGCTCAGTGCTGGAAGCTCAGCACAAGGGGTGGAGCTGCTCAGAAGGTGCAGCACCACTTTGCTGTTTCACTGCACTGTCCTGACTGAAGGTGTTCCAGATTTTCTTCATTGTTATAGCCAAGAAAGGAGGAAATTCTCAACTATGATGCATTTTTAGGGAACTGGGAAATTAAAGAATGGCAGCTACTTCTTTTTTGATCCCTTTTAAAAGTTGTTTGTTTGAGTGAAAGCAATGAAAAAGAAAAAGCTGCTTTGTTACAAGATCTCTCTCAGAGCTCTGTGGTGCAGCTGTATGAACAAGTCAAGAAGTCACAGTCAGCCCTGAGCACAGAGCTCGGGGCTGTGGGTTATCCTGTAGGACTGCCTGGGCTCCTGGAGCCCGGCCCGTGCCAGGGAGCTGCAGGGGAGGTCGGGGTGGTGCGTTTTCCTTCTGCGCAGAGCTGGAGAGGAGCTGCCCTCTCGTGGTGCAGAGAGCTCCCTAGCCTGGAGAGAGGCACTGGGAGGAGAGCAGGAACAAAGCCCCCGAGCTGGGATGGGAGCAGGGGCTGGCTCCCGGGGCTTTGCTGGGGTCTGAGGGCTGGCAGTGCTGCAGGGGCTGTGCTCAGAGAGGGCCTGGTGCTGCAGCATCCCTGCAGACAGCTGGGGGGACTGAAGAGCTGCTGTGCTGCTTTCTTTTCCAGGACATGGAAAACAAAATCAGAAGTACACTGAATGAGATTTATTTTGGAAAGACAAAGGACATCGTTAATGGGCTGAGGTAAGGGACCTGCAGTGCACGGGGGACCCTTTGCATCCCTGCAGTGCCACCCCAGCCTTGAGCTGCTTGGTTTTCCCCTCCCCGTGCTGTGGGACAATTTTTGTTGTGTGGAGTTCAGGGAACTCTTCTGCTGCAGAAATCTGAAGCAATGTTTTAATCCCTTGTTCCCTCACCAGGAGCAGCCCAACTAACACTTGTATTTTTGGATTATTTTTCATTCGTTTTATTCTTCACAGTCCCGCGAGCTGTACTTCAATTCTGTCTTCTCTTTCTACTGTCCTTAAAAATAGTCCCAGAATTAAGTCATGACATGAGTGGCTTGTGGTGTTCAGACTTTGTTTTAAATTCTTTCTTTCTCTCAACACCACTGGTCAAGATACAGTGTATGACAAGAGATTAAATTCCCTGTTCCTTTCTGTGGGGAAGCTCTGCTGTGCTGTTCAGCCCCTGCTCATTCCTGGACTGGAGCTGGACATGGATATCCCAAGCTGGTGATTCTTATGCTCACAGGGGAAATCACTGCGATGCCCAATCACTTCATTTTAGAGCACAGAGAGACCTCCCAGCACAGTGTGGTAATGTAGAATAACCAAAGGGCATAAATAAATGCTCTGCTCTTCCCTCACACGCTGAGATGTGGAAGAAGAGAGAAAAATGGATTTAATTAAATATTGGTGCTGCTGTGTGGGCTGAGGGAGCAGCAGGACCTGTGGGAGGGGTTCTGGGTTCTGCTGCTCTGGGTTCTGCCCCAAGCCCAGGTCAGAACAGCCTCAGTTTCCTGTGTGCCGAGCAGGGTTTGGCCAGGAAGCTTTTATTAACATCAGAGGGAATCTGTAATAGAGCATTTCTCTTGTGAACGTTGCCTCGAGCTGTTGTGGTTGAATCTCTGCTGTGTCTCCCCATCCCTCAGTCTGAGTCCTGCCCTGTGTGCAGCCCGTGATGGAACCTGGAGCACCTGGCTTCTCCAGCCTGTCCCTGCTCCTTCTCACCTGTGTGTGTCCCCTTCTCCTCCCTGGAGGTTCCCAGAGCCCCAGCTCTGTGTTACCAAGTTCTTCTGACTGTTCTTTTCCCTGTTTGCTCCCTGGTTTCCCACTGCTCTCTGTAGATCTATCGATGCTATTCCTGACAACCAAAAGTATAAGCAGTTGCAGAGGGAACTTTCTCAAGTGTTGACCCAGCGCCAGATCTACATCCAGCCTGATAACTAAACCAATCCAGGTACCCCTGCTGCCTGTGAGGTGTGAGCCAGCACTAAACCAGGACTCACCAGCCCAGCCCCTGCATGGTAACGGGAAGAACTAACCCCTAATCCACAGGGAGCAGCCAGCCCAGCCACCCGGGCTCTGGCTCAGTGCTCTGGTTCTTGTTTCCAGTGTTTTCTCCTCCCCTGTGGAAACCTCACGCTCGGAACTGGGGCAGGATTTACCACTTTGCACTCTGGCTTGGGAGCAGGAAAGGAGCACGTGGTCCTGTGCCTGGAGTGCTGTGGGATTGGGCTGATTCCATCCAGCAGCCCCAGGACTCTGTCCCTTGGGCACCAGCAGTTTTTTACACCTGTGGTACGCCACTTCCCTGAAGAAATTCCCTGTAATCCCAGTGAACTCCCTGCAGAGTGAAATCTTGGGAGTGTCACACTTTGGAAAAAAAAGATTCTGGTTCTTCCCATGACTTCAGAGTAAACATGTGCTCGCCACACACCTTCCCTGTGAGCCTGGTGGAGTTTGAGTATCCTTGGAGCTTGAGACACAGTCCTGCTCAAGCTCACTGGGACACGGCCAGCCTCCCCCTGCTCGTGCTCTGCACAGCCTCCAGAGGGATCTGCTGCTGTGCTCGTTTGCTCTGGAGCTCCGAGTGTCAGGGCAGTGACTAACCCTGAGCCACCTTAACCCTCCACTCCAGTTCCTAACGAGTTACAGATGTTGTTTCAAACACATTCAGCTGACGAAGGGGGAAACTCACTATTTGTTGATAGTGGCCGAGAACCACTTCTTCAGCCTATGACCAATGCAAATATAAATGTATATGTTTTTATTAAAGCAGCAGAAGTCTCCAGAGACAAGAGAATGGATATACTATTACAAAAATGGTTGGAAAATCACCACCTCAAAGAGCAGCCTTGTTTACAGGAGACAGCAACCAGGGAAAATGAGGTTGCTCTGAATCACAGAATCCCAGACTGGTTTGGGTTGGAAGGGCCCTTAAAGCTCATCCAGTTCCAACCCCCTGCCATGGGCAGGGAAATCTTCCACTATCCCAGGTGCTGTAAAGGCTGTGAAATGTGGTTTAGGTGGGGAGAAGTTCTGCCCAACTGGATCCTACCACTTCTCTGTGGTAGCCACTCTGGAAAACTTTGGTCCTGAATAGAACCCGTTCTATCAATTTATTTAAGAGGGGCCTTTTAAAAAGTGGAAATTTCTTATTTTCTTATTGAAATTGGAGGTTCCTCCACAGGCATCTCCCAGGGCAGCGATCCCAGGTGATCCCTGAAAGGTGGAGCTTCTCCTCTGTACTTTCAGGCAAAGGAAAGCCCTGCAATAACCTTGTGACAGTGTCTCTGTTCTTCTTCAGCTGCTTTGATCGCTCATTCCTCAGGGAAGGTACAAAAAAAGGCAAATTTGAGAGCAGAACCTCCGGCTGCTTTTCCCACCGGTGCAAAGGCTGGCGGGGGTTCCGAGGGGACCCTGGGTGAACAGTCCTGCAGAAGGGTCAGAGCTGCCCAGCCCGGCCCTTCTCTGGTGGGGTTGGGTTTTCTCTGGAGCTGGGGGCAGCGGGAGCTAACCCCCTTGGCTGTGGGGCGCCGGGCTTCTGCAGTCTGTAACCCTTGGGGCTCTCCCTGCGGCAGCCGGGGCTGAGCGGAGCTGCTGGGGAAGCCTTTGGTGCCAGTCCTTGCCAGAGTGAGTTTTGCTTTGTGTTCTCACTGAGTGGTCACTTCTGCTTCCCGGGCTCCAGCAGGCAGAGCTGCGCCCGGGCTCAGGGGCTTCTCCTTCCTCCTGCCTCCCAGGACTGCTCCCAGCCCTGCCCTGCCCTGCGCTGCCTCTGACCCCCCTTTCCTTCTTCCCCACAGGTCTGTGCAGACTTTTGCAGACAAATCAAAACAAGAAGCTCTTAAAAACGACCTGGTGGAGGCTTTGAAGAGGAAGCAGCAAAGTTAAAGTCCTGTCAGTGCTAACCAGCCATGCCATGCACTCGTTAGATTCCTTCCTAGAGAATCATCCCCGCCCTTTTCTGTTGGTCACGTCACGATTTGCATCCAATACTCTCCATGCAGCGCCATCCTCTCCCCATAATAAAGCTGTACAAACTTTTTCAGTCTCTTGAGGCCTACTTTGCACCACATTTTACTATTGAGACCTTAGGCTATATTTCTGTAGAAGTCCATGTATTACTTTTTTCTCCCCCCCCTTCCCACCCTCCCCCATTTATATCATCACCACAGATCATTGTTTGTCTTTTCCTCCCTCACCCCTCCTGCCTTTTGTTACATTGGTGTAAAAAATGTAAAACAAAAATTTATTAAATACTGTGGTGTGTGAAAGAGGAAGAACTGGAAAAACAAAAAAAAAAAAAAAAAGAAAAATAATCTATTCCACGTATGTTTGGGGGCTGGGCACAGGGGCTGGCTGGAGGGAGGGAGGGAAGAGAGGCTGTTCCTTGGGCTTGTACAATACTGAGTAACCCAGATGTGCAGGAGATGGTGATTTCAAGACCTGCTGAAAGTTCTGCTCTTCTATAGCCTGGTTCCAAGGCGCTTTTCTGTCGATTTTTATGGAATGCAAAAGGGGTTTTTGTTTTGATTTTTTGTTTTTTTTGTAAAGCTTAAATTGAATCTACATCTGATACTTGAGCCTCCATACTAAAAATGGAAAAAAAAGAAAAGAAAAAAAATACTAAAACAATAAAAACAACAAAAAAAAAAATCCCAGGAAGATGTTTGTGTGATCGTGTCCTCCTTGTTTCTCTTTCCTTCCTTGCAGGGTTACTTGGGGGTTTTTTGTCCACATCCAGAAATGTTTGTCTGGAAGGGGGTGTGATGTCCCTCTGCTCTTTGCCTTGTGTTACTCACTCTGTGGCCCTTGCAAGGTGCAGGACTGATGCTCCAGGCATCCAGCACACGGATATGCAGGTGTATCCAGGGGAGAAGGGTCTGCCCGGCTCTGCTGGCTGTGCTGAAGTAGCCTGGGGGCTCGCGTGTCCAGCCCTGGGCAGAGGGCTGTGCTGGGGTGGGTGGTTCCCTGCATCACCTGTGACCTTCCCCCAGCGTCCCCTCCTGAGCCCTTGGCGGGCAGAGGGACCTGGCCCAGCTTTGGGGTCCCTGCCTGCTGCACGCTGTGGTTGTACCAAACCTAATCCTGGGGAAGCACAGAAAGATCTGCTGGGCTCTTCCTGCCCCTGGCTCTGGGAACTGCCCCTCTGCAAGTGGGGACTGTTGGCATTAACACTGATTAATTAACGTGCTCCACTTTGGTTTTGTACCACGAGCTGTGCCCCAGCCAGACTCCCGCACGTGGCCAGAGCTCACCCAGAGCCTGCAGGGGCTCCTGTGGGACACGGGCTGGGAAAGGCTGGGAGCCCCCAGGGAACACTGGCATTTGGCTGTTGTCTCACAGGTCTGTCCCAACACAAACCTTTCCTGAAGCTGGAGATGTTTGTGTGAGCGCTGGAGCCTGGGGACGGGGAGACTCCTGGTGAGGTTTTCGGTTATCCTCTCCCTCAGGGGAGGTTGTTCCTGCTCAGCCTTTTCTGCTTTAACATTTGCCTCTGCGAAATCCTGAACATGGGGACAGGGCTGCAGCAGCGACGTGGAGGGATGGGAACCTCGGAGAGCCTCAGGAATTCCAGCCACCCCGAGGTGGCAGTGGGTGTGGAAGCTCTGGGTGCAGCTGCTCGCCTTGCTCCATGCTGCCCAGCCCAAGGAAAGGCAGAGTAAATCAGCTTTGTACCCAACGCGTGCTTCGGGTGCCCGTGTGGGGACAGACGTGTGACACTCCACATACAGAGATCTATCCATGCTCTCCTCCTCACAGCAGAGGTTCTTTGTCCAGATTTAGGATAAGTCAGTATGTTACAATTATTCGGTGTTGTGAGTGGCACAGAGGAGGGATTTGCTCATGATTTGGATTAAACCAGGATATGAATTGTTCTACAATTCCCAGGGAAAGACAGGACAGGAAAGGCTGCTGCTTCAGGATGAGGTGAGCAGCCCCTTTGCCTGTGAGTTTGGAGGGCAGAATTGTTAATTAATCCAGTAAAAACTCACTCACTTGGTGCAAGGGGCTCAGAGAGACTGAAAAACACATCTCCTTTCTGAAGACAGCTGGGTCAGGCCCAAGAACTGGCCCAGCTTGTGTTTCCAGGAGCCTGCTGCTGCAGCTTGGTGGGCACTGAGCAGTTGGAATCCCATTTAATGTGAGATCCATGGATTGGTGTCCTCAATGTGAGGACAAAGCAGAGTAACTTCCTTGGGAAGGACAAAGGGCAGGGACTGGCTGAGGAATCATAAATCAATGAGAATGGAGCTAAAGCCAAAAGGGACATGCTGGTATCAGGAAGGGAGCTGGAGAGGGGAAAGGGAAGCAAAATGAAGAGCTGATAGGAGCTGCAGGAAAAGGGAAGCTCTTGTTTTCACAAGGCCAAGCTGTGATAGTCTTTCCTGAAGGGTCTCCAAGCTTTGGTTGGTTTTCCTCATTTTCCCAGGGAGACTGAGCTGCTGATCCCCAGCAGGAAGAGCTCAGCCCAGGGGAGGGAGCCGGGCTACACCTCCCCTCTGTCCTGCTGGGGACACAGCTTTTCCCAGCCCAGCCCTGCTTCCTGTCCTTCCCTGCTCGAGGAGCGCTGTGCTGAGTGCAGGGCCCCAGAGGGGGATAAACTCAGCAGTGTTGCAGCAAACTCAGCAGTGCCAGCTGGGGATAAACTCAACAGGTTGAGGATAAATTAATCAGACTGAGGATAAATTCATCAGACAGAGGATAAATTTGTCAGGTTGAGGATAAATTTGTCAGGTTGAGGATAAATTCATCAAAGATAGAGGGCAGGAACTGAAAACCAGAGTGAGCAGAGAGGCAGCTCTTCTGCTGGGGAACAGCAATGGAGCAACTTCCCCAAGGAATCCATGCAATTAAAACATGGGTGAGGCAAAAAATGAGAAGTCAGAGAAATGGGACTGTGAGACTCATTAGGAAAGAGGCAGGAGCTGCCAAGTAAAGCAGCAAAATGAAACCAAGGGAGGCAGGTGGGGAAGGACATGTTTTATAGATGGGTGAGCCGTGCTAATTAAAATAGGTGTGGATGGAACACTTCGGTTCTGCTGCTCCTTCCCCACTGGATCCAGCCCTGTCTGTCTTCCAGAAGAAGCTGAGGGGGCAGTTGTGAGGTCACAGGGTGCTCATGTCTGTGGCAGGTCAGTCACCCTGTCCTCTCCCCACGTTTTTCAGCACCAAGGAAGTTCCAGATCGCCCTTGGCAGGTGCAGCAGTGACCAGGCTCAGCTGTGGGGCACCGGAGCAGCAAAGAGCAACTGAGGTATCCAAAAATTCCCTTTTGTCCTGAAAGCATCATTGGTATCAAAGAGGCACCAGGTGTCCCAGCAGCGTTCTCTGCCACCACCTTGGCAGCACAATGTGTCCCCCCTGGGCTTGGACCTCTTCTGCCAGGAGCCACCAGGATGGAGGGGCTGGTCTGCCCAGCCCTAACGCCACCTTCCTCACGTGCATCCTCCTCCTCCTCTCCCTGCAGGGCAGGTCCCTCTGTCAGCTCTCTGGGCTCTCATCCGGCTCCCCCAGCAGAGCACCCCTCTCCTCGAGCGTGCCAGGCCGGCCTTTCCGATAGGCCAGGAACTGGAAGGAGATCTGGGGAGAGGTCAAGGCTCTGCACACTCGCAGGGGGGATCCCGGGACGCACTGGGTGTCAGCACCCCGAGTTTGTGCCAGGAGAGATGGGAGGATAGGACAGGGAGCTGGACAGGGACAGGGAGCTCAGCGCACACCAGGGGCTGAGGCATTTCCCAGGCAGTGCAGCAGCACAGGTCTGCAGGGAGCAGCACCACCCCACCCTTCTGCCCAGCCCTGCCCGCTCCACTCCCTGCAAAGCCCTGCTGGCAGGATGGGGTCCCAGCCAAGGGAAAGGATACAACCACGTCGAGGGCCAGCACGCCCAGGCTGCCCACGAGCCAGGGCAGGTGGTGCAGGATGTAGTCACCTTGGCCCTGGCCTGGCTCCGGGTTCTTCAGGAGGACACTGAGGCCGTACAGGGAATTCCCCAGCATCACCAGGGCAAAGAGAGAGTAGGAGACCCCACTGGTGGATTTCCTCTTGTACTGGGAAAAGAGGAAGACAAGAGGAGCTTGGGCACAGCTCTCCTAAATCTATCTACAACGTGCTCATGCCCTCCCCCAGCATCAAAAAAGAGGTGACTCAATGCTGAGAGTCTTTTAGTTCCCCTTTGGCTTGTAAATTAGACTAAACGAAAGCCCCACCCTCAAAATATTGGTAGTTTAAAGGGAGAGGAGAAAAATAAATACAGAGAAATAGTCCCTTATGGAATGATCAGAGATGGCGCCTGGGACCTTTGAGCAGGAAATAGGAGAACCCCCGCGGAGAAAGGAGAACCCCAGGGAGAAAGGAGAACCCCAGGGGGAGAAAGGAGAACCCCCCCGGGGGAGAAAGAGACTCCCCAGCCCCTGGGAGTGACACGCGAGGAGCCCCGCGGTGCTCACTCACGTTGGTGCAGATCTGGGGCACTCGGGAGCACAGGTAGAGCACGGAGGAGATGGAACCGATGGTAAATCCAATGATTTCAGTCCTGGAGAAAGGCTGCAAGGCAGGGGCGGGGACAGCGACAGGGACAGCCCCGGTGCTCAGAGCCCCAGCACGGGCACACCCAGCCCCCCGTGTGCCCAGCTCCCCTCCTCTGACAGCCCGCTGACATTTACAAGGGATAATTACATGTCCCCTCGCCACAGGAGAACAGCCAGGGCAATCTGTTACATCGGGAATTGGGGTTATTTGCTTTGCTCAGAGAGGTCCTTTTCTATTGCCAGAGCAAAACTATTCTACAAATCAACTTCCAGTTTCAGCCAACTGAGTTACCTTGCTGCACTTTCTTGCTTGTTTGATTTTCAGTAATATATATAAATGTGGATAATTGGAAAAAGAAATAAAGGGGACAAGTCTTACAAATTTCTTGAACAGAGGAACCACATTTTCTGGAGACTGTCTATCCCAGGCAGCTACCTGAGATAAAATCTGTTTGCAGAGGTGTGGGAAATGTGAGGTTTGCTGACTCTTCAGCAGGCCCACAGAAGTGATTGAAATGTGAAGTGAAAACGCCCTGAAATGTCTGAAATCCTGCAGCAAACTGTTCCTGAATTTTGGAGGAATCTTTGGAAAAGTTCTCTTTCTAGTGCCATCTTCTGAGACTCTAACAGTCTCCTGGAGAACAATTTGGCCCTAAAATGGGAACAGCCCCTAACCCCAAAACACGTGGTGGGCTCCAGGGTGGTTTTTGGGATCACAGCACCCAGCAAGGCATCCCCACCCAGACCTCTATCCCATCTCCCAGATTTAGGAGCTGGCTCACCTTTGGTCCAAGCTCACCCCCAGGAGTTGACAGCAGAGACCTCCCTTTGAAAGTCCCTGGAGCCTCGGTGCTGGCACTGCCCAGGAGGGAGAGGCTGGACAGGGACCCCACCGAGAGGAACACAAAAGCTGCATTGATGGGAGCAGGGACTGCAGAGAGGCAGACAGAGCCTGATCAGGGAGAGCCCTGCAACCCCCACCAGCCCCAGCGCTGCCAGGACCTCCCCCTTATCTCACCAAGGGACTGAGCAACCTCTGAACTCCCCCTTATCTCACCAAGGGATGGGGCGGTGGCTGCTGCGGGTGACTGATGTGATTTATCTCCCAGTGATGGGCCCTGTTTGTACCTTATCAGGGAGGAAACTGCTCCTATCTCGGTTTCTTCAGGTTTAGGGCTCCACAGAATCATCCTCACTAGAAGATTTCACTGTCTTAAGTCACTCCCAAATCCCTGCCAGAGCAAACCCTGCTGTGGCTTATTTGTCAGTAGTAATTTATTATTTTTCAGTAATTTTTAGTGATTACATTCAGTAAGCAAGCTCTCCGGCTTAACAAAACCACGTATCTCATGTCAAATACCAACTGGCTAAAATCTTTACATGTCTTTACTAAGTTAAACAATCACCCCAGTCCCAAGGAGCCTGTTTGGGGTTCAGCAGTGCTGGAAAGGGGATTTTCTCCATTTTCTCTGTCTGTTTAAACTCTGCAAGACCTGCTCAGGTTCCCTTTTCACTCCAGTTGAACAGACAGGAACTTCCCTGTCAAGTTTTGGCCCCGAAACAGTGGGAAAACTTCCCCCTTTCCCTTCCAGCACTGCCCGAGTCAGGATTTCTGTGGTTCCCAGCTCTGAGGTGGAATCACCATGTAGCTGTGGGGGGTTTATTTGCTTCTGTGCCCCCTGAGGCTCATGGGGGGTTGTTTTCAGCCTGGACATCGTGGGGGCTTGGGGGTTGCAGGGCCTGCAGAAGCCCCAGGCCCAGCCTGGAGCTGTTTGTTGGCTTTGGCTCTCCTAGGGGCTCAAATTACCCAAGGAAAAAAAACAACCCAGCAAGCAGTAAGAGGCATCATCTACGAACTGTGCCTGGAATCTCCCCACTCCCAGAGTGCCCTGGAATCCCCCCGCTCTGCTCCCAGCGCCCAGGGGAGCAGAGGCCCCACCGTGCTTCAACTCACACGCTCTGCCCCCGTTCTTCACCCGGTAGTAGCAGTAGAGGGAGAGCATGGCCAGGTCTGCCAGCACGTAGTAAATGGCCGTGTACACCTGCGGGGAGGGGACGTGCTGGGGACACCCGCGGGGACCTGGGGGGCTGGGAGTGTCCCGGTGTCCCTGGGGGAGAGGGGAACGTCCCGGGGTGGAGAAGGGAACAGCCCCAGAGGGAGGAAGGGAGTAACTCAGAGGTGAAGAAGGGAGCATCCCTGGGAGAGAAGGGAAAACACCAAGAGGGGAAGGAGGGAGCATCCCTGGGAGAGAAGGGACCACACCCAGAGGGGAAAGGGGAGCAAGCCCAGAATGGGAGAGGGGAGCACTTCTAGGGGGCAAAGAGGGAGCATCCCAGGCAGTTTGGGTCTCCGGCTCCCAGTGTGGATAAAGCAGCTGCCAGCCCCCCCCTCCTCCCTGGAGCTGGGGTGTTTGAGAGCCGGCCCCGGTACCTGCAGGGGCAGCTGATCAGCCAGGAAGGAACCGATGAGGTTGAGGAGGTCTCCGCCCAGCCATCCCAGCAGGAAATAGATGGAGAGAGCCTGGTCCATGATGCCCGTTCTGCAGGCCTGGTAGAACTGCCTGCAGAGCATTGGGCAGGGGAACAAACATCACCTCTGCTGCTTCTGCGCTACCTGGGAGCCATCCCTAGGATTCCTGTGGATCCCAAAGCAGTCACGGGAGGAAAAGCAAGGCCACACGCTTCCCTGGCCCCAGGTAGAACTCCTGAGCCCCACCGGCGCTCACCGAGCGCCCTGTGGGAGGAGCAGGGAGGATGATCCCAGCTGCAGGATCCTCCCCTCTGGTTTCGAAAGAACAGTGACTCCTCACGTGCCCCTCTGCCACCCTTGTGTCAGCACTTCCAAGAACCCCAGGGCTCCGGGGGACATTCCTTCTGCAGTGTGACCTGTCCTGCCGGCCCGGCACGTCCCTGACGTGGGACATTCGGGCTGACAAGCACAGCAACGGCACCGCGGCCACCGCCGGGGCTCGGGGGCTGTGCTGCCGGCTGCCCTCAGCCGCAATCTGCCGAGCCCTCACTGCTTGTGCCGCGGGGATTTGCAAACTCCGGCACCTTGCGCTTGCCAGGTGTCTGCCATCCCCGGGAAGGGCAGCGCGGGACACGGGGGCGACACTCGGGCATTTGGGAGCGGCACTCAGGGATTTGGGAGCCATACCCAGGGATTTGGAAGCAGTCCCCAGGGGTTCGGGAGCGCACTCACGGGAAGGCGGCGGCGATGAAGCAGCCGATGGAGCCCAGCCCCAGGACGATGCTGGCGACATCCCTGCTGTCCTGGGCACACTCATTGAACACATCCATGATCCAGCGGGAGCCATTGGGACAATCAGAGAAATTCCCAGAGGGGAGACCCCTCCAGCGCCGCGCAGCCATGGAACCGCTGGGATAACGCTGGGGGAGAGCGAACAACACGGGGAAAATGTAATAACACTGGGGAACGAAAGATCTGTGGGAGGAACAGGTCCGGGGCTCCTCTGGGTACTGGCTCATGTTGGAAAAATGCATCGTTAGTGGATAATTCACCTTTACTGGGTTTGCTGCCAGCCGGGCACAAAGGAGAAACAGAAGAAATGAAAGAAGCAGAAATAAAGAAGAAAGAGAAGAGGAAAAAAGGAGGAAAAGAAGGGGGGAAGGGAAAAAATAAAAAAAGGAAAGAAAAAGAAAATTAAAAGAAAAAATAAAAGTAAAAAAGGAAAAGGAAGACAAAAAAAAAAAAAAAAAAGAAAAAACAAGAAGCAGAAGAAAATGAGAAGTGAAAAAAAAGTGTGGGGGAGAATAAATAAAAGAAGCCGAAATCAACCCAACCTGTCCTCGCAGCACCGGCACTCGCCTCTTCACCGACGCAGTTCGGAACTGTATTTTTCCTTGAAAACCTGCTCTTTTTGAAACTTGGGCTGTTTTTCTTTGCAAATCCACGACTCCTCAGACACCCGCCGGGTTTCCCTCGCCGCTGTCCCAAACGCTGCCCAGTTTCCTTTGCTGCTCTCGCAACCCCTGCCGGCTTTCCTTTAACGCTGTCCCAAACCCGGCGCCCTCCCCGGCCCTGCGGCTCCTCGGCCGCTTTCTCAGGAAGTTGCCGGACACCGGCAGTTTTTCCCAGCGTGAAATCAGCGAGCCTTTTCACGAAGTCGCTGCTATTCCCCTCGCGGGTTCCCTGCCTCTCCCCGCCGCTGTTTTCCCGAGCCCGGCGCGCCCGGGCCCGCCCGCCGTGTGAGGGGCCGGCCGCCGTGTGAGGGGCCGGCCGCCGTGTGAGGGGCCGGCCGCCGTGTGAGGGGCCGGCCGCCGTGTGAGGGGCCGGCCGCCGTGTGAGGGGCCGGCCGCCGTGTGAGGGGCCGGCCGCCGTGTGAGGGGCCGGCCGGGCGGGCCGGGCCGCGCAGGCGCGATGGCGGCGCGGGCGGCGATGGCGGCGGTGGCGGGCGGCGGGGCCCGGCCCGCGGTGGTGCTGGGCGCTATGGAGATGGGCCGGCGAGCCGGGCCCGAGGCGAGCGCCGAGCTGCTCCGCGCCTTCCTGCGCCGCCGACACCGCCTCGTCGACACCGCCTTCATGTACGCGGGCGGCGAGTCCGAGCGCATCCTGGGCGCGCTGCTGGCCGGCGGCACCGAGCCCGGTAGGGCGGCGGAGGGCGGGCTGCCCTCGGGGGAGAGGGGCTGCTCGGGGCCCGTGGCTGAGGAGAGAGGGCTGCCCTGAGGAGAAAGGTCTGCTTTGCCAGGCTGACACTGTCCTTGAGGAGAAGGGACTTGGCCAGGACTCCTTGTGTGAGGAGCGGGGTCTTTCCAGAGGAGAAGGGATTTCTCCGAGGAGAGGGGACTTGCTGGGAACCGTGCCGTGAGGAGCGGGTCCTTCCTTGAGGAGGATCGTCCCTGAGGACAGGGTCTCATCTCTTCGGCCAGGCTGACACTGTCCTTGAGGAGACGAGACTTGCCCAGGACTCGTTCCCTGAGGAGCAGGGTCTTCCCTGTTAGGCTAATGCCCTCCCTGAGGGGATGACGCTTCTCTGGGGAAAGAGAAGGGTCTTCCCTGCCAGTCAGAGGCCATTCCCAGGGACAAGGGCCCTCCCCAGAGTCCATTCCCTGAGGAGAGGGATCTTCCCTGCCTGGCTGACTCCCTCCTTGAGGAAAACGGACTTGCCCCAGGCCCATTCCCTTAGGACAAGAGTTTTCCCTGCTGATGCCATGCTTGAGGGGAAGGGACCCCTGTACTAGTGATGGCCCCCAGACCTTGAGGAGCAGAATTTCCCTGCCTGGGGCAGACCCTCAGTCCATGCAGAGAAGAGCTTCCCCTGCCAGGCTGATGGGATTCCTGAGGAGAGGCACCTTCCCTGAAACACCTCAAACACTTAAGTCACTTATCCCCGCTCCCCTCCTTAAGGTGAAAACATCCTTGCTCATTCCTTCTCTCTCTGCCAGTGGAATTGGCCACCAAGGCCAACCCGTGGGATGGGAAGACGCTGAAGCCGGAGAGTGTGCGCTCCCAGCTGGACACGTCCCTGGAGAGGCTGCAGAGGACGAGTGTGGAGCTCTTCTACCTCCACGCTCCTGACCACGGCACCCCGGTGGAAGAAACCCTGCGTGCCTGCAACGAGCTGCACAAAGAGGTGAAGTGCAGAGTTCAAGCCTGGATGGTCCTTCATTCCCTCCTTCCCACTGCTTTTTTAAACCAGGGCTGCTTGTTGTGCCCGTCTGCAGTGCTGGGTTTGTGCTGCTCTGCGAAAAGGAGACAGAGTCCAGGGCAGAGCTGAGCAGCCGCTGCTCTTTGTGTGCTCACGTGGTGCACTTTGTTCCCAAGAGCTCTTGGAACATCTGGACTTTGCTTGCAGCCCTGTTAACAGTCTGGATTAAGATTAGTGCTGGTAATGGGTAAAGAATTCCTGAGTTTTGTTTATCTGGTTATACCATTTAAACTAGAAGGTGTGAATTCCAAATGAACAGAAAATGGGGAACAATTTTTGTCACATCTTAATAATGTCCGTCAGAAAAGGTGGACAGGAATTAACCCTTCTGGACTAAAATTTGGTGACTGTCCTTTTCACTGTAGCCATTTTGTGCTGTCTGGGTCCAGATGAACTTTGAAACACTGGAAGTGAATTCCCTTTTATTCCTCTGCAGGGGAAGTTTAAAGAGCTTGGCCTGTCAAACTACGCCGCATGGGAGGTGGCAGAAATCTGTGCCATCTGCAAGTACAACAACTGGGTGATGCCAACTGTGTACCAGGTAAGGGAGGGGGGAAGCTTGGATTTGGGCTCCCCAAATCTAGGACCAGGCCCACTGTGCCAGATAGAAACACAGAAGGAATCTGCTGCAGTTAGTCTGGGAAGTCACAGACTCATTGAGGTTGGAAAAGACGTCCAGTCCCAGCTGTGCCTGGTGCCCACCTTGTCACCCAGCCCAGAGCACTGAGTGCCACGTCCAGGCCTTGGACACCTCCAGGGATGGGGACTCCAACACCTCCCTGGGCAGCCCCTGCCAAGGCCTGAGCACCCTTTCAGTGAGGAAGTTCAGGAAGCCGAGCGAGGCTGCTGCTCAGAAACAGCTCAGCGTGTTCATGGCTGGAGCCAGTGACTCCCCTGCCGTGGAACTTCAGTTATGTGCGGGTCTGTTCCTAAGCAAATCATCCCCTTGTGTGACCTGAAGCCGCTCTCTGGGATGGGTATTGCCAGGGAAGGGTGGGAAAAGGCAGCTGCTGTGCCCTGAGCTGTGTTTGAGGCTGTCTCCCACCCTGTGCAGGGAATGTACAACGCGACCACACGCCAGGTGGAGGCCGAGCTGTTCCCCTGCCTCAGGCACTTTGGGCTGCGCTTCTATGCCTACAACCCGCTGGCAGGTACAGGGACAAGGCCTTGGGACAAAACTCTGAGGAATGGGGGCTCTGCAGAGCCAGCCCATCCCCAAACCTGCTGCTCCCTTCCCTCCCAGGGGGGCTGCTGACCGGCAAGTACAAGTACGAGGACAAAGACACGCGCCAGCCCACTGGGAGATTTTTTGGGAATGACTGGGCTCAGGCCTACAGGGACAGGTATGTCCTGAGTTGACAGACAAGCAGGAACGGCTGCATGAAAAAAACACTCTAATAGTCAGCTGAGAGGAAGCAGAATTGACCAAAGCTTGGGATTATGTCAACGCACGTGGTTGGGGCTGTGGTGTGTGACTGAGCTCTGCAGGGTGGTTTTTAGGCTCAGCTTCCTCACAGCTCCCAAGGGAGACTGCAGAAGTCCTCAGAGGCTACAAAGAGTTGTATGAGGCTTCCTGAAGGCCTTTTGATTGGAATAGAGATGTACCATTGACTAGAGGTTCCAAGGGCAATAACAATGATTTTTTTTGGCAGGTACTGGAAAAAACACAATTTTGACGGAATTGCACTGGTAGAAAAAGCTCTGAAAGAGGCTTATGGCTCCACTGCACCTAGCCTGGCATCTGCTGCACTGCGCTGGCTCTACAACCACTCCAAACTGCAGGTGAGAGCTTGACCTGGGCACTGCTGCCAGCACTGGGCACTGTTGCTCGGCTCACAAACAGGGAAGTTTCAGTGTAGGTGTCTTTTAATCCTGTGGGATTGTGGCATTCCAGAGTGAATATTGCTGTACAGACTCTGCCAGGCAGAGAGAGTGAGGCAGCTCTGCCTTTTCCCATGTGGTCAGAACTGGAAGCTTCAAGTGGAAGATTTTAGGTGCCAGTTACTGGGGTCTTGGCTTCCCATGCACTCAGCTTCCCTGCAAGGAGACGACTCACCTGTCAGTGGACTAGGAACCTAATGCTTAATATTCCTGATGTTCCCTAAATGTTCCTGTAGCCCATTATAAAGTAGGATTTGGCAGCTTCTGAGGATTTGGGGTGACTTGGCAATGTCCTGGCCTTGTGAGCAGAATTTGTGGTGTCAGTTGCTTATTTCATGGATGTTCTTTAGTGGAAAGAAATGCTTTGTTTGGCCCACAGTGGCTCGGGAGGTGAACTTTCTTCTGGGATCAGCGACACCTCCCATCTGTTCCCAGGGCTCTCTTGGAGATGCAGTGATCATTGGGATGTCCAACTTGGAGCAGCTGGAGCAGAATCTCAACTACAGCGAGGAGGGTCCCCTGCTGCCAGCAGTGGTGCAGGCGTTCGACGAGGCCTGGAACCTGAGCGCACACGACTGCCCCAACTACTTCCGCTAGGGAGGGAAGGCTGGGACACCGGGCACAGGCTCTGGAGACTCGGGAGAGGTACTGCCCACCCTGCCCTCCCATCCACGGCTGGAGGGCTGCAGGTTTTTCCTGAATCAGTGAAGCTTTGTAGGATCCACACCCGTGCCTTAGTCCTCCCTCCCAGACCCTCAGCTCCCCCAGCACAGCCTGTGATTCAGGATGCAGCTGATCAGGAAAATGAACACCTTAACGAGGTGAAGGTCGCTGTTCTGCTTTAATGTGATCTTAAATAATTACATACAAGAATAAAACCTCTTTCTAGCGTAGAGCCCATCTCTGACCTGTGCCTGGAATCTCTCATCTCTTTGGCAGCACTTGGGGACTTTGAATCACAGAATATCAGGATGGTCTGGGTTGGATGGTCCTTAAATCTCATCTTGGGAGTGAGGTGCCATGCAGGGACACCTTCCACTATGCCATCCAACCTGGCTTTGGACACTTCCAGGGATAAGGCAAAATTCCAAGGGTTGAGCTAAGGACCTTCTTCTCTGGCAGAATAACAAACCCTCAGCATCTTTTCCATTGTGCTATATCAAAACTCCATTACATTTATGCCCTTCCTGCCCAGTTTTCATGTTTGAGCTGGCACCTCCTCAGATCCCAGGATCCACCATCACTAACAGGCAGCCACAACAACCATCTGAAGTTTCACATAGATATTTATATAAATATAAAAAAAGCATAGTTAGGTAATTTTCTATAAAGATCATCCCAGTCCAGGTGTACCCAAGGAAGGGAAATATCCTCCTTTTTTTTGTCCCTAAAACAGAACTGTGTGGTGTCCAAGCTGTTAGTCCTCATTGCTGCCATCATCATCATCATCCTCCTCTTCCTCCTCCTCTGCTGCATCTCCCACGAGCTTCTGGAAGTCTCCTGTCTCAGAATTCCATAGAAACTTCATGGTGACTTTAAATTCTGCCATCTCGTAGCCAAAGAGTTTCTAGGAGAGGACACAAATCTGTCATTCCTGCTTTACCGTCTCTGTGCCCAGCCTAGCAAAACAGTAAATTCCACTGCCAGGGGGAAGTGGAGCAAAGCAGGAACCAAAGTAATTGCTGCTGCAAAGTAATTGCTGCTGGGTTTTAGGAGATGTGTTCATGAATTATTTTGCGTCAGGAAGCAGGGCTGCTGTGTTACTCACCAGCACACGGGCCTGTTCCGGGGTGAGAACGTCCCCTTCCTTGCACACTTCATAATCCGAAAGCAGCGTCACCACTCCTGCAGAGCAAACCCCCGGAAATAGGATCCCGGGCACTGGGAGCTCCCCTGGAACGTGGGGGCAGAGCCAGGGCTCCCTCCAACACCACCCCTCGGGGCTGACACCTTCCCATGCAGCATCAGTGCACCCCAAGGAGATGGCTGAGATCAGCTCCAAAACCCCACAGCTGGTTCCTGAGCGGGTTAATCCGAGCTGTTTCCACTGGAAAAGGATGGCATTCTGCAGAAAGCTGGGGGCTTTACTCAGCCTTTGACATGAGTTTGGGAACAACAGCACAAGGACAGAAGAATTTCTAGCCCCAGCCCAACAAGGACAAAGGTGTCCCTCAGGTTTTCTCCAGCCCCAAATCCTGCTCTGTGTTTAGCACTGTCCAGCAGAGATCCCAGCTGCACAGCCAAACCCCTGAGCTGGCCCTGCTGTACCTTTCTTCAGCGCCGTGGGCAGCCCCAGCTGCCGCAGCTGCGGCTCCATGGAGTGGGGGAACTGCTCCAGGGGCCCCGTGTCCAGGCTGACCCCGTACGGAGCCTTGTTCCCAGCACGGGCAAAGTCCAGCTCCCGGAACTTGGAGAACCACCTGGGACAGAGGTGGGCAACAGGAGCTTCAGCTGGGGGAGGAACACCCCTGGGCTCAGATAGGGACTGGGGCACGGCCTCCCTAGGATCTGGTGCTACTTAGGGAGGTTGTGGCTGCCCCTGGATCCCTGGAAGTGCCCGAGAGGGTGGAATGAGGTGGGCTTGAAGGTCCCTGCCACCCCAAACCCTTCCATGATTGCACCCTGCTGTCGCAGGAGGGGCTGACAGGGATGAGTGGAAATGGCCCGTGAGACCATCCCTGCTCTAAGGGAAGCAGCAGGGACTGTTGGGGTTTTGTGGCAACAAAAAGGCTGTGCCAGGCTGGTACTCACTCATCCACCTCGTCCCTGGTGCGGTTGGTGAAGAGGAGCCCGACCTCCCCTCTCAGGTGTTTGCTGACCTGGAAGAAAGGAGCATCCATGGGGATTGGAGAGCAGCAGGGACTCACCTGCAGGGGCTCAGTCCTGCACTGCTGCACTCAACAGAGCCCTCGTGGCAGACATGGATGGGTTCAGTTAACGCCCCCACAGAAGGATGACCCCGGGATGTTATTCCAGGATGTGGAATGCAGCAGGTGAAGCTCTAGGACACCCAGAGGAAGCCCAGCAGGTACCTTGTGCAGGTTCTCCTTGTACTCGCTGCTCGGCTCCCGGCCCAGCGCCACCATCATCACCTTGTTCTTCCCGAAGAAGATCCTGCCAGGAGGAAGATGTCAGCCCTGGAGCTCACCCCTTGGGCATCCCCACCCCGCAGCACTCCCTGCCCACCTGCTGTGCTTCCAGGCGTTCCGCACATCCTTCAGCTTGTTATTCCTCATGTTGGCCACGGAGAAGACGAAGATGTACTTGTAGGTGTCCACACAGCGCCGCAGCTGCGGGGAAGCCGTTACCGGGACCGGGACGGGCACGGGGGGCGGGGGGAAGGGGCAGGGCAGGGGGAGGGAGCAGGGAGAGGAGTCCGGGCCACACTCACCTCGGCGATCAGCGCCTGCTTGGCTTCCAGCCCCTTGCGGGGCGTCCGCGTCAGGGACACTGCGGGGAGCGGAGCGCAGAGAGCGTCGGGACGGGGCGGGGACGGAGAAGGGAACGGGAGACGGGCAAGGAGCTAGGGATCGGGTAAAGGACAAGGGAAGGAGCAGGGGAGAGGGAAGGGGGCGATGGATGGGGTCGAGAAATGAGAAAACGACGGAGAAGGGGACGGTGAAGGGGATGAGGAGAGGGAAGGGGGCGATAGCGGATAGGATCGAGGAATGAGAAAGCGACGGAAAAGGGGACGGGAATAGGGGTGGAGAGGGATGTGCCCGGGCAGGGTGCCGGGTCTCGGCGCGGGCCCGCTCCCACCTTTGCGGTCCCGCTTGGACTTGGGCATGGTTCCGCCGTGCTCCGAGGCCCCCGCGCCGCGCGCGGGCTGCCGGGAGCGGCCGGGGCTGTCCCGCGCGCTGCCTGCGCGCTCCCCGCGGCGCTGGCGCCCTTTCCCCGCGCAGGCGGCGGCGCGGGCGGTCTCGCGGCGCAGAAGGCCCCCGGGCGCCGGGGCCGCTGTCATGGCGGCGGGGCCGCTGCCGCTCCCGCTCCTGCTGCCGCTCCTGGTCCTGCTGCCTTTGGCCGCCGCCGTCTACGAGGACCAAGTGGGCAAGTTCGACTGGTGAGCGCCGGGGTCCCGCCGGGTTGGGTCCCCGTTCCCGCGGACAGGCCCCGGGCCCGCCGCGCCGCTCCCGCCCCCGTCCCATTTCAGCGGCGCTCCGGTTCCCTCTCGCAGGAGGCAGCAGTACGTGGGGAAGCTCAAGTTCGCCTCCTTGGAGGCCTCGCAGGGCTCGAAGAAGCTCGTTGTGGCTACGGAGGAGAACGTGGTGGCCGCCCTGAACTCGCGGAGCGGCGAGATCCGTGAGTGCGGCCGCTGCGGGGCCGAGGGGCGCTGCGGGGTGCCGGTGCTCTCGGAAAGGTTAACGCTGCTGGGCGGGAGGGCTCAGCCGGCGCCTCAGAGCCCTGACGAGGGCTGGCTCTGTGAGCAGCCCGAGTTTAACCCCTGTCAGTAGCGCCTTTGCGGGGACAAATGCCCTCTCCCTTGGTCGGTCTCTTGCAGTGTGGCGCCATGTGGACAAGGGCACCCCGGAAGGAGCCATCGATGCCATGCTGATCCACGGGCAGGGTAAGGGCTGTGGCAGATGAGTAGTGCCGTGATTGACTCTTACAAGTAACAGACAAATGTCATTTATATATCTTAAGAAAAGTCTTATGGATTTTTAGTTATGTTTTACCCCCTCACGTTGTTGTGAAGGGATAGCCGGGGTTGGGGCATTTGGGGGGGTTGGCTTGTCACTATGGAACACCTGACCTCCAGTCAGGGTTTGAGGAAGAGATCTTCACCACTGGGCAGTGAAGAAGGCGTTGATGGACAGCACTTTGGGAAGGCCTAAAGGGTTAAAAGGCCAAGCCTCCATTGTGTGGGTGAGCACACGGTGGGCACGCAGTGACCTTTTCTCTACTCGGTCTTCTGTTGTGTTTTTGATAAGGTTTAATAAACCTTTCTAAATTTCTGAAAAGTGAGTAGCTGTTTCTCCCAGGGGCACGTGCCGGGGCTGCAGGGCTCCTGGAGTGTGGAGCCAGCCCTAGAGCACAGGCTGGGCGTGCAGAGCCCGTCCCTTTGTTGGCCCGTGGTGGGTGCCAGCGCTGAGTTTGTCCCCTCCCCTGCTCTCCAGATGCCATCACCGTGTCCAACGCTGGACGGATTCTGCGCTCCTGGGAGACCAACATCGGGGGCTTGAACTGGGAGACCTCCCTGGACACTGGCAGGTGGGATTTCCTGTCTGCAGGGGTTTCTTCTCCATGTAGGGCTGGTCTGGGAAGGAAAAAACAGATCCTGGACTCGGTCTGGGTTTGCATTGTAGAGAAAGATTAGTCAGCTGCAAAGGTTCCACAACAAATTTTGTGTGAATTCTTTGTGAATGTCTGAGAATCACTGAGGTTGGAAAAGCCCTCCCAGCCTATGGAGTCCAAGCTGTGACCAGTCCCCACCTTGTCCCTAGCCCAGAGCACTGAGTGCCATGTCCAGGCCTTCCTTGGACACCTCCAGGGATGGACACTCCAAACCTCCTTGGGCAGCCCCTTTTGAGGCCTGAGCACCCTTTCCATGGGGAAATTCCTCCTGGTGTCCACCCTGAGCCTGCCCTGGCCCAGCCTGAGGCCGTTCCCTGTCCTGCTGTCCCTGTTCCCTGGGAGCAGAGCCTGACCCGCCCGACCCTGTCCCCTCCTGGCAGGAGCTGTGCAGAGCCACAAGGGCCCTTGTGAGCCTCCTTTTCTCCAGGCTGAGCCCCTTCCCAGCTCCTGCAGCCTCTCCTGGTGCTCCAGCCCCTTCTCCAGGGTAAAATAGGAAAAGAATTCCCTAACTGCTGCTGCCTGTGCTCAGTTTCCAGGGGGCTGCCCTGGTGGGGCTCCCTGAGGCAGTGAAGTACGTGGCAGTGCTGAAGAAGGCAGCCCTGTCTCTGCACTACCTGTCCAACGGGCACCAGAAGTGGGTGGAACACCTGCCAGAGAGGTGAGAACACCCCTAAGGAGAGGTGTGAGCCCCTGGCACGAGGCTGCACCTGCCTTGTGCTTCTGCAAACTGCAGTGTGAGAGGGCAGTGCTTCATGCTTGCTGCCTGTCTTGCAGTGAGAGCACTCAGTACGAGCTGCTGTACTCCCGTGGCACCGGAGTGATCCACGTGGTTGGCATCGTTCCCCAGAGCCACCTGAACGTGCTGACCTTCAGTGTAGAGGATGGAGAAATCACAAGACAGGTAGGGGAGCCAAAGTGCTGGATTTGATGTGAACAAATGCACTTCCAACCCTGTGGTGTGGTGGGCAGAGAAATCAGTTGCTGTGCCACAGAGAACCCTCCCTTTCCCTGAGGCGTTGCCTCCACACCAGGGATTTCACAGCTGAATGCCCTGAAGCCAAACGGAGCTAGCCTGGCAGCTGTTAGCCAAGATTATCCATAACCCTCAGGCTGACGGGTAGTTTTTCTCAGTAGTGGCTGAAAATAACTGACTTTAGGTGCTGCTGTGTGCGCGTGGTGCTGCGCAGGCTGCGTGCTGCTGAGCTGGCTGTGTCTCTCTGCAGGTGAGGGTGGCAGCCCCGTGGCTGGGCGCCCTGCAGGGCCCCTGTGCCGTGGTGGGCGAGGCCGTGCTGGTGTGCGTGGACGCGGCCGCGCGCTCGCTGCACGTCTGCGCCCTGGACACGGAGCAGGACATGAGGCACGTCCCTCTGCAGGTGAGCGCTGCTGCAGGAGCACTCCTGTCATTCCTCACCCAGCTGGGCTGCTTCCAGCTGCGGCTGGTTCCCTGGAGTGACAGCCTGGTCAGAGAGAGAGAAAGCTAGATAAGTTTTCCCAGAGCTGGCCTGGGAGCCATGAGGGAGCTGGAGAGAGAGAATTCTAAACCATCTGCACCTGGTGTTTGTAATAAGCTGTATTGCCCGTTTGTTTACCAAAGGGTGGCTTCTTAATTAGCCAGTGGTGATGGTGTTTTAATTAAAGGACCAATCAGGTCCACCTGTAGCCAATCAGGGTATAAAAAGCAATGGGTTTCTTGAAAGTGAATTAGCCTTCTGTGAATGTCTTGAGAGTCTGTGTCACTCGTTACCTGGTCCTGACCCATTATGGTGACATCTCCCCAGTCTGTTGGTGAACTGGGGGATGATTGGAGATGGGGGGGGGGGGGGGGGGGGGGGGTGGTCATGCTCTAGAAATTGAAGGAAGGGTGGGAAAGCTTTTTGTCTGTTCTTCCTTCTGGATCAATGTCTTCTGAGCTGTGCTCCAATGGAGCCTCAGCTCCTGCTCTGTCCCCTGACTCAAGGAATCTCTGACTGCTGCTGAGGGGAAGGAGCTGTTGGTCTCAGTGAAGGACAGCTCCCCTAGCTCATGTGCTTGTCTCCCCTGCAGTCCCTGGAGCTGGAGTTTGCAGATGACTTCCAGGCCAGGATCTTGGCCACTCAGCCCAGTGTGACCAGCGCCTCACGGACTCAGTTCTTCCTGCAGCTGTCCCCGAGCCACTTCTCCCTGCTGCAGTACAAGCAGGGGCTGCTCAGCCACCTCCGGGACTTCCAGCAGGTACCCGAGAGAGATGTACCAGGGACAGGCCAAGTGCAGCTGAACATCCTTCACACTGCGGGCCAGCAGGTTCTAAAAGTCTCAGTAACTCTGGGCAGCATGGCTCAAAAACCTGTGGCAGGTCAACTGCTTCCATCTTTATGTGAAGTAGGATTTTTCCTGTTCTTGAGTTGGGGGAAACTGTGCAACTTAAAATTTGGCTGTGACAGTTCACCTGCTCTTAATTTCACTGCGGTTTTATTTACTTCACAAGTACTTTTTTGGTGGGGTTTGGGGGTTTCTTGAGGATGTTTTTTAATGATTTCGTGCTTTTTTTTTTTTCCCTTTTCCAGGCAGCTCTAGTGAGTTTTGCAACGACCGGGGAGAAGACAGTGGCCGCTGTCCTGACATGCAGGAGTGAACTGGTGAGCACAATTCCTGTCCTCTGGGGATGTGCACTGGGGCTGGGCTCCACTGGTGTTTCACAGGCCCAAGGATGGGGAGCCCCCTGAGGAAGAGGAGGATTTGATAAGTTTCAGTGATAACACAAGCAGGGCTTGATTATGCCCAGCTCAGTGAATATCCTGTTTCAGGAAGGTGGGCGTGTGACAAGGAATTGGCTTTCCTGCTCCACAGAGGACTTCAGGTCTTGGGGTTATCAAACATGCTTTCATTTTTATCAGAAACAGAATAGAACAGAACAGAGCTGTTTCCTGCCTGATATCACAGGCAAGCTGAGATTTGTCAGGCAGTTGAAAACCTAATTTTTTTATCCTTTACTGGTGTCTGAAGCCATGTTACATCTCCTCTCATCCTTACTTCAGAAACCTGGAAGCTCCGATGGCCTCCATGCTGGCAGCACTCTGGAGGATGCCCGGAGGCAGGTATGGGGTGCTCTTCTTCCCAAGTTCTTGTCAGTCTATTTTATTCCTTCACCTGCAGGAGCAGAATGACAGAGGTCTTACACCAGTTGTACAGCCTGAAAATGTCTTGAAGCCCCAGTTTTTGCTGGGCGTGGAATCCTGCTGCAGGATTTGGTGTGGCGTGGGTGTAACCCCTGTTTTCTCCCCGTTGTTACAGGATTCCTTAACCTGCTCCAATCAAACCTACAACATAAACCTCTACCTGGTTGAAACTGGGCAAAGATTGTTGGACACCACAATCACCTTTAACCTGGAGCAAGGAGGGGCCAAGCCACAGCAGGTGAGCAGGGAGGAGTCATTTCAGTCCCTGCATTGCTCCCCCTTCCTGGGTTTGGCAGGATGGGAGCCCTTCAGCCAAGGGAAAAAGCATTCCAGGGATTACAGCATCACTTTGCTCTAGTTTCACCTGATTTCTGCTGTCTTCAAGGAGATGATGTGATCGTTAATCTTGCTGTTTTCCTTGCCTTTTTTTTGGTTTTGTTTTGTTTTTTACCAGCTGTACATCCAAGTTTTTCTGAAGAAGGATGACTCTGTGGGCTATCGAGCCTTGGTGCAGACAGAGGACCACATGCTCATGTTCCTCCAGCAGCCAGGTGACTTCCAAAACCAGCTTCCTCCCTTTGTAACGGTCGCCAGGAGAAAATTCTGTGTCCTCAAGGATTGTATTTTATCATTACTTTCTTTGGAAGCTGAAAAAATTAATTAAACTCTCCTGAGTTCCACCAAAGACACAGGAGACTTTCACCCTCACCTGGACAAACAATTCTGCCCTGTTTTGTGTGGGCAGAGCCTTTGGATTTCAGGAAGTTTCTGTAAATTTCAAAACTCTTTTTGAAGGATGAGAGTGTAAGTTCTGGTGTAGATCTTCCTCAAAGATTTTCAGAAAAGGTCCTCATGGCAAAAATGTTTATTTGCAGAAAGGGTTGAAAGTCCCATCTCAGCGACAGGAATTTTGGGGCTCTAAAGGATTCCAGGAGTTCACCCTGTGAATCTCTTGTTTTAAATAGACTCTATGACTGGAACCCTTTTAATGCACCAGATTGCTTTTACTGATCCTGTGGTTTTCTTCCCAGGAGTGGCTCCTTTTGCATGAAGTCTTTGTCTTTCATGAAATGATTGATTTAATTGTAATAAATATTTATAAACTGTTTTGCATCTCATTTAAAGGTGATTGCATTTCAGGGTTGCACTGAAAGATGCTCTTATGTTGAGTGAGTTAGTTCCCAAATGTTAAGTTGATTTTTCCAATATTCTGTCCTTATTTCTTTTCAGGAAAAGTTGTGTGGAGTAGAGAGGAGTCGCTGGCAGAAGTGGTAAGCTTGGAGATGGTGGATCTGCCTCTGACAGGTGCACAGGCTGAGCTGGAGGGAGAATTTGGAAAAAAAGCAGGTGAGTTTAACAGAATTACCTCTGTGAGTTTGTTTTCCTTCCTAAATTAATGTGTTTATTGTTTTCTTTTACTCTGAGCTGAGAGATTGATTTAAATCTCTACTGATGCCAATTAAAATGAGCAGCAATAAATCCTTTTCTGTCTAAACTTTGGAAATCCAATCCAGATGACACGGTTATATTACCTTGTTACATTAAAAAAAAAAAAAACAAAACAGCCAGCAGCAGTAGGAGGGATTTTGGTCATGTTTCCTAAATGTTTCCTGTGACTCTTTCTGGAAAACTTGTTTCCAATAGCTTTTTTTTTTGCTTTGTTTTGTCTTTCCTTGCTGTCCTGGATGCAGCCATCCAAGGTAACCCCATCCTGCATGGAGTGTGCTTGCTCCTGCCTAATGCTTCCTGGTGCCACTGGTCCCCCCTGCTTGCTCTCCTCAGGGGCTGAAACAGAGCTGAAATCCAGTGTTTTGGTTACTTTAGGAAGTTGAATACAAACCCTGATTGGGCAGAATTCAGTATTTTTAATTGCTCTGAGTGCAGAGGGATTTCTGTAGAGGTGGGGGAGCTGTAGGTGGGCACAGTGAGAAGGAACACAAAATCCTCTGCATGAAGGTTTGCTTTCAGTGGATCAGGGCATATTTTGGAATGAGTGTGGAGTGGCAAAGGTTGGTAAATGCCAGAGTCTGTCCCAGAAATGGCAACTGTAACTTACTGCAGAGGGGGAGGCGAGGAGCTAGCCCAGGTTTATGCATGGCAGCGTTTGACACACAGTTTCAGCTCTGGGGTGGGATGGGTGTGTTTTCCCTCCTGCTGTCACTGTGGTGCTCCTTGCAGATGGTTTGCTGGGAATGTTCCTGAAAAGACTCTCATCCCAGCTCATCCTGCTGCAAGCCTGGACTGCCCATCTCTGGAAGATGTTCTATGATGCCAGGAAGCCCCGGAGCCAGATTAAAAATGAGATTAACATTGACAATTTGGCCAGAGACGAGTTCAACCTCCAGAAAATGATGGTGATGGTCACTGCCTCGGGCAAGGTGAGGAGGCCAGGGCAGGAATCTGTTTCCGGGCTGGAGCAAAGAGTCTCAGCCCTGTTTTTAGCCAGGCTTGGGCAGAAATAATGGGAAGATGCACAGGATGTTTGTGGTGGCTTTAAAGGGGGACTAAGACTCAGCTTTCTTTGGGATATGACAGAGAAGGATGTCACCTTGAATGATGTCAACCTAAACTTTGGCTTTCCTATGTTTCCCATGTGTTTTTCCTCAGCTTTTTGGCATTGAGAGCAGCTCTGGCACCATCCTGTGGAAGCAATACCTCAGGAATGTGAGACCAGGCTCCTCCTTCAAGCTGATGGTGCAGAGAACAACAGCCCATTTCCCTCACCCTCCACAGTGCACTCTGCTCGTCAAGGACAAGGTGAGGCCCTTTCCTGCCCCTCCACTGGGCGTGGAAATCTGCCCTTGGACAGGGCAATCAAACCATCTCCTTGGGCATCACCTGCTTGTCACTGATGAGGGGATGGCAGGGGAGAAAGACCTGGAGGGAAGCAGACACAGAAGCCTAGGCGTGATCATGGTTATTATAGACAAATGCAGGAGAAGTGTTTGGACAAATGTGTGTTTCCAAACAGAATATTTTCAGGATGGAGTAGCTGAACATAGGGTATGAATAGTCAACACCAGCAAGTAACAGTTAAAAAAACACCCTTTTTTTTTGGACTTAAATAAAAAGAGGCAAAACTTACCCTGTTTTGCAGGAAACCAAGATGAGTTTTCTGTACGTCTTTAACCCCATCTTTGGGAAGAGAAGCCAAGTAGCTCCTCCTGTTCTGAAACGTCCCATTCTCCAGACTTTGCTTCTGCCTATTATGGATCAAGACTATGCCAAAGTGCTGCTCCTGATTGATGATGAGTACAAGGTAAATTGCTTTGCCTGAAGGCAGTTAAAAAATGTCATTGAGCCACATTTCACACAAAACTATGAGGTTATTCTGGTAAGACAGACCTTATCTTGATGAATATGTTAGAAATAATCTTTCTGGTTCATTCTGGGTTGGATTTTTTGTCTGTATCAGTTTTTTTTAACCTAATTCTTCATTTCCAGGTTACACCTTTCCCAGCCACTAAAAACGTCCTTCGCCAGTTAGAAGAAATAGCCCATTCCATCTATTTTTACCTAGTTGATGCTGAGCAAGGAAAACTCTCTGGATTCAGACTGAAAAAGGTATGGAAGGCCCATTGCACTTCCTGAATGCCCTGTGGGCAATGGCAGATCTCAGTTCCCTTCACAGAGCTTTGCTCAGCTGAACCTTCAGCCTCAAAATGTGCCAAAGAAACCTGGGAGGTCCCAAAGCAAGGGAATGTGTGTCCTGCTGGTGGAGATGGTGTCCTTGGAAGATGAGATCCAAGCTCCCACATGCTTTTTTCCTGCAGGACCTGAGCACAGAGGAGATCTGGGAGGTGGCCATCCCCACAGAGGTGCAGAGGATTGTGACTGTCAAGGGGAAGAGGTCCAACGAGCACGTGCACTCCCAGGGCCGCGTGATGGGCGACCGCAGCGTCCTCTACAAGGTGCTGCTGCAGCTCTCTGTTGGCTTTTGTTGAGGGCTTATCCCGTGGGAAGATCCTGGTACCATTCCCTGCTGCTGCATTGGGATGAGCTGCCCTGTGGTGCCAGTTTTTCTTCATGGGCACCAGTGTCTCGTGGAAGAAAGCTCATTTTGATGTTTTAATGTGGCAGTTGAGTCAGTCAAAGTCTGAAATTGTGGAAATGGCAGCTTGATTTCATGAGGTGATTTATGTTAATTTGTTCACAACATGCCCAGTGCCAGATGAAGAGAAGGAAGGAGGTGTCTGTGGCATTGACGGGGTCTCAGGTGTTTCTCCTTCATCCCTAGTCCTTGAACCCCAACCTGCTGGCCGTGGTGACCGAGAGCACGGACACGCACCACGAGCGCACCTTCATCGGGATCTACCTCATGGACGGGGTCACGGGCAGGATCATCCACTCCTCCGTGCAGAAGAAGGCCAAGGGGCCCGTGCACATGGTGCACTCTGAGAACTGGGTGGTGGTAAGTTGCTGCTTGTTTGGGGGTGCCCCTAAAATCACGTGCTGGACAATACTGAGGTGATAAAAAGCGGTGACCTGCAATGAAGGTGCTTCATTGTGTGAACATGGCAGAATACACGTGTAATGGCAGACTCGACAGCTTTGTCAGTTTAACAAAGTAGCATACTTAAAGAAATCATCTGGTTAGAGGGACAGTAAATGAAGTAATCCCCCCTTTCAATTCTGCCCCCATGGAAGCCCCCCCTAGCTTCTAGCTCCCCATTTGTTATGTCTGTGATGGATGGACAAAGTGAGGTGTCCTTGGCTCACTATATAGCAAAGACTAAATAAGATTCCCCAAGCAAGGTTTGCTTATTGTTCTGAAATCTAAGGGAGGGGTAGGAAGGTACTACAGTTACTTAAGGAGCTGTGTAACTGTATAATAGTAATCTACAGAGCTACAAATACATGGAAAATGTATAAAAAGCAAAAATTTGTTTGGCATGGAGGCGGTTTAGTGACCACCCTTTGTGATTGCCCTGGATATTCCCTGATGCTCCTGAAACTCCTGGTTGCAGTACCAGTACTGGAACACCAAGGCCCGGCGCAACGAGTTCACGGTGCTGGAGCTCTACGAGGGCACCGAGCAGTACAACGCCACAGCCTTCAGCTCCCTGGACCGCCCCATTCTGCCCCAGGTCCTCCAGCAATCCTACATTTTCCCCTCTGCCATCAGTGCCATGGAGGCCACCATCACCGAGCGGGGCATCACCAGCCGCCACCTGCTCAGTGAGTGCCTGCGCAGGGAAAGGGGAGCTCTGGAATCCAGCAAAATGCACTTTGCTGCCAGAAGGTCGTGCCTGGGGGTTGTGCTGGACTCCTGCAAGTGCAGGGATAAGCACCAGGAGTGTGTCTGTGTTGGCTGTCAGAAAATGCTGTCAGGGATGGCCATGAGGTGCCAGACTCTTGCCAGTGGTGCCCAGAGCAGCAGTAGCCATAAACTAAAACCCAGTGACCTTCACCCCAACACGAGGAAGAACTTTTCCTTGAGGGTGGCAGAGCAGTGGCACAGGTACCCAGGAAGGATCTGGGGTTTCCCTCTCTGGAGACATTCCAAACCCTCCTGGGTGCATTCCTGAGTCACCTGCTGCTGCTGACCCTGCCTGGGCAGGGGGGTTGGACTGGGTGATCCCCAGAAGGCCCTTCCAACCCTGGCTTTTCTGGCATTCTGTGATTTTTGAGATGCTTTTCCTTTAATGCACAGTTGGGCTTCCCTCTGGGGCCATCCTGTCCCTTCCCAAGGCTCTGCTGGACCCTCGGCGCCCGGAGATCCCCACGGAGCAGAGCAGGTAGGGAAGGATGGGAACCTCTTCTCTGGGCTCTGGGGAGGGCTGGATTTTGTGTGAACAGGAGCAACTTGTCCTGCCTGGACTCTGAGGAGTCTTGGCACAGAATGAGGGGAAGCTCCTTCAGGTCAGAAGTTGGACTTGATGATCTTGGAGGTCTTTGCCAACCTGAAGGATTCTGTGCTTCTGTTCCCAGTCTGTGATGATGGGATGCATTTGCCTGTGTTACAGCAGGTCAGCAGTTAAGCCAGCCAGGTGTCTGTATTCTCAGGGAGGAGCAGTCAGAGGAACTGGATTTTTTGGAGTTACACTTACTTGTAAAACTTTGCCTTAGATTGACCCAGCTGATACATTTGATTTCATCCTGCAGCAATAATGAATCTGCACTCAGAAAAGCTCCAGATTTGCTGGTTTAGGTTAGCTTTTGGTAATCAGGAGACACTGGGGGCATCTGCCGTGTGCTGCCTGGCTGGGGTTTGATGTCTCGTGGTGCCTTGCAGGGAGGAGAACCTGATCCCGTACTCACCAGATGTGCAGATCCACGCCGAGAGGTTCATCAACTACAACCAGACCATCTCCAGGATGAGGGGGATTTACACAGCCCCCTCTGGCCTCGAGTCCACGTGCTTGGTGAGACCAGGGGGGAGGCCTCTGTGTGGAATTTGGGGGTGGGTCTGAATTCTGTGACTCCCGTAAGGCAGCTGCTCACAGCGTAACCATCGCTGCTTTCCGTTCGAACTGCCACCCTGAGGGGATCTTTTTGGGATTTTGTGTTCCAAGCTGCATCCCCAGCTCCTGATCTCCCCGCTGCAGGTTGTAGCCTACGGGCTGGACATCTTCCAGACCCGGGTGTACCCCTCCAAGCAGTTTGATGTGCTCAAGGACGACTATGACTACGTGCTGATCAGCAGCGTCCTCTTCGGGCTGGTCTTTGCCACCATGATCACCAAGAGACTGGCCCAGGTGAAGCTGCTGAACAGGGCCTGGCGCTGAGGGAGCCCAGCCTGGAGAGCAGCTGGACTGGGGTCCCAGCCCCCCCAGGGATGGATCCTCTGTGCCATTTGGCTGGAAGATATTTGTGAGGAAAAGCTGCTGGAGGAGTAAAACCTGCACTGCCCGCAGGAGCGTCTCCCGCGAGGAGAAACGGAAGAGAAGAGACTTTTTTAGTCTGATCTGACTGAAAAAGAAGCTCCCAAACCTCCCTTAAAGCCCCAAAATCAGTGTCTCCCTGGTGTTGGTGAAGAGAATCCTGAGGATGTGTGTGTCCTGCTCATCCTGGGCTCTCCCTCGGTGCCAGCTGTGCCCCACATCTGGCAGCAAGGAGAGTTGCTCCTGCTGTGAGGAAGAGACCTTGGGTGATTTCTGTAGGAAAAATCTTGGGATTTGGGTGTCTGGCAGTGGGAAGTGGCCTCGTGGAGCCACTGACAAAGCTGCAGAGCAGGGGGAAGATTTTGAACTTAAATCCTCTCCATGTTCTTTATTTATTATGACAACGTCAGTTCCTTCCCATTTGTTTCTAAAATCTGCTGCTTTTTTTTGTATTCAGTGCTGGGGTCAAGGCAGGGGGGTTCAGGGGCAGGAGCCTCTCAGTGTTTCCTTTGGGCTCACAGCTCTGAACAGTGTAGGTTTTAATTGTTAAGGTCCAGTTTGGCAGAGAGTTTGTCCCCAGGAGTGACTGTGTCCCCCCCACACCCCCCAGTGTCCAGATCCCAAAATAAAGCTGCGGAGCAGGGAGTGGGTTTGGGCTGCTGAAGTGTTTCTTGGGCTATTGGAGGGGCTCGGGGGCTGTTTAGGGGTCTTTTGGGGTTACTTAGGTGAGATTTTGCGGGGATATTTAGGTGGGTTTTTTGGGGCTGTTTAGGTGGGGGTTTGGGACTATTTAGGTGGATTTTGGGGCTATTTAGGTGCGTGTTGGGTGGCTATTGAGGTGGTTTTTTGGGGCCATTGGGGTGGGTTTTGGGGCTGTTTAAGTGGTTTTATGGGACTATTTCAGTGGGTTTCGAGCTACTGAAGTGGGGATTTTTTTGGTATGTACGTGGGGGGGCTGTTTCCTTATTGCAGTGTTTTGGGGGCTCTTGAAGCGGGTTTTTCGCTGCGGCAGTGTTTTCGGGGTTTTTGGATGGTCTCTCGGGCCGCTCCGCTCCCTCCCTGCCCCGGGGCAGCCGCGGGGGCGGGGCGCGCGCACGGCGCACGCGCGAGGCCCCGCCCCGCCTTCCCCGCGCCGCGCACGCGCCGCGCGCCAAAGTTGCTGACTCACGCAGTGCGCACGCGCCCGCGCCGCGGGCCAATGGGGCGGCGCGACGTTGCGCGGTCGCCGCCCCGCCGGCAGGGGGCGCTGTGCGCGCCGCGGCCCCCGGCCCAGCGCAGCCCAAGATGGCGGCGGGCGGCGCGGGGGCCGCGGCCGGGCCCGGCTGGGACGTGGCCGTGCGGCCGCTGCTCTCCGCGTCCTACTCGGCCTTCGACATGAAGGAGCTGCCGCAGCTGCTCGCCTCGGTCATCGAGAGGTGAGCGAGCGCGGGCGGGGGCTGCCGCCCCTCGGCGTCGCCCGCTCAGGGGCAGCGCTGGGGGTGCCGCTGCGGGAGCGGCTGAGGGGCGCCTGAGGCGGGGCCCGGCCGGGTGTGAGGGGCCCGGTGCCGGGCTCGGTGCTCGGCGGGGCTGCGGCTGCCCGGCCAAAGCCCCGAGCTCCGTCCCCGGCTCCTCCCGTTGTCCCGGGGCCGGAGCTCTCGGAGGTGCCCTCGGGCCCCATAACGGGCTGAGGGTGCTCGCCCGGCCGCCGCACCTCGGACAGGCGCCCGCCGAGAGGCTTCGGGACTGTTCTTGTGGTTTTGCTTTTGTCCAGGCGTGTCACGGTTTGCCCGGTTGGGCCGTGGAAAGTGTTGTCTCACGGGGCTCGGGAGTGACCAGACTTCCCTCTAAGTCTTTTCCACTGCAGTGCTTCTCCTATTTTAAGTCGAAATAAAACAGAACCAAATCAAGTCTGCCTTGTCTTAACCACAGAGATTGGAGTCAGAGCATAAGGGTACCCACTGTAGCTACTTAATTCAACTTACAGCTTGATTTATGATCTAAAACACGAGATGTGACTGCCCCAGCATCATGCTCAGTTACAGAGATATAACCCCGGCCACAATAAGTTCTTAGAAAACATAAAATAACCAACGCACTGAGGAAGTTGGTAAAATAATGCCATGTGGTGTTTTGTTTAACGTAGAATGGCTGAGTGTGCAGTGGGTGCTTCAGATTCAGAGTTAATTGGAGGAATTCTGTGCCTGCACACACAGAGCAGTTGTTCCCCCCGGGAGCTGCCCCCTCGGTGTTGAAGGGTTTGGACAGTTCTTTGGCCACTCTTTGTTTTAGGGACCATTCCAGTGTCACTTTTCCCCGGGCAGCTCTGCTGTCCCTGTGCCTAAAGTTCATTAGTGGAGTGTTCCATCAGAGTATCGCAGGGACACTGGAGTGGATCCACTTGAGTTCTGGGAGAGGGCTGTTTCCTTCTTTAGAGGCAAGCTTGTTTCTGTTTTCCACTTGAGACAGCAGTTTGTTGCCTCCAAGCAGCTGTGCCTGGGGCTGGAGTTGTGTGGCTGGTGGTCTGGCAGGATTTGGCCTCTTGCAGGATGGTATTTTTTTGTTTCCTGCCTTGGTGTGGTGTGCTAAATGACAAAGGAATAAATACAACTTGTTCGTGTCTGGAGCTGTGCCTTTCTGTGCTGAACAAGAATCTATCTTTAGATTTCTCACAGAAAATCTTTTATGTGTTCAAGTTATTTTTAGGAGGCAGTTGTTCAGCTCTTGATGGTGTCAGCCAACCCCAAAGTGGCTGGATTTCCCCGTAAATAAACTTGGTGTGGTGACATTGAAATCAGCAGTATTACTCTTTTCAAAATAAAACAATAAACTTCGTTTTTTAACTACTCTGGTATTTCATTTATAAGTTTAAGCCTCATCATGTTACCAGTATTCCTCTGTTAGCAGGTGTCTTCAAGAATTGACAGAAATTAGGCCCTTATTTGACATAAATGATTGAAATTCTGGCTTGGAAAGGTGCAGTGGAGGGGAACTCCAGGTCTGTGAAGTCTCTGCAGGCTCGTTTTTAGGGAAGGGGTTCGCCTGGAGCAGTGCTTCCCCAGGAGGAGGCTGCTTTGTGCCCTCTGCCCCGAGGACAGGCCCTGTGCGCGGCTGTGGGGACAGGGACAGGCCGTGTGCGGGGCTGTGGGGACAGGGGACATGCCGTGTGTGGGGCTGTGGGGATGGGCACAGGCCGTGTGCGGGGCTGTGGGGACAAGGACAGGCCATGTGCGGGGCTGTGGGGACAGGGACAGGCCGTGTGCGGGGCTGTGGGGACGGGCACAGGCCGTGTGCGGGGCTGTGGGGACAAGGACAGGCCGTGTGCGGGGCTGTGGGGACAGGGACAGGCCGTGTTTGGGGCTGTGGGGACAGGCCGTGTGCGGGGCTGTGGGGACGGGGACAGGCCGTGTGCGGGGCTGTGGGGACAGGGCACAGGCCGTGTGTGGGGCTGTGGGGACAGGCACAGGCCATGTGCGGGGCTGTGGGCACAGAGGACAGGCTGTGTGTGGGGATGGGCACAGGCCGTGTGCGGGGCTGTGGGGACGGGCACAGGCCGTGTGCGGGGCTGTCGGGATGGGGACATGCTGTGTGCGGGGCTGTGGGGACTGGGGAGCTGAGCTGAGACAGGAGCTGGGGTTTGGTGCTGATTAACGTGTGCAGTGACACTGAGACTTCTCTCAGCCTGAGCAGTGAGCTTCCCTAGGAAGCAAAACCCCTCTAAGCAATAAAGCACAGTACAGAGGCTGAGAAGTCATTATTAAAGCTCACTGTGTGCCCAGAATAACTCTCCAGCACATCCCAGGTTGAGCTGTTATCTTCTGTCCATGGTTATTTGCAAGGATTGATGATGACTCGACTGCTGCCTTCCACTTTGCATTATCATGACATCCACAGTGTGTTTAAGTCAAACTCTAACTTCCCGTTGCCCAATCCCTATCTCGTGCTGGATTCTGCACCTCTGTGTTCTTTACACCCTCTGGGCACTGTGTGGTGCACAGCTTGACCTATGTGGTAATTTAGGAGCTGTCAGCCTCTCCTGTACTCTGTTATTCCCAAATTGTTCTCATTTATTCTCTTAACAATGCTTACATACATCTACTGCTGCTGGCTTGGAGTTGGGCCTGAGAGGCAGGTGAGCAAAATGAGTTTATGAAAAGGAGAGAGCGCAGACTGCTTTGCATCTTCAGTCCCTGGGCTCGTTCCTCACCAGAGCAGTTCTGGCAGGAGAGGGTGAGGTGAGGCCTGAGGTACTGGAACTTGGTTGTAGGATGCTGTTGAATATATTCCAGTAAAGACTCTCTTAATTTTCTATTTTTCTATTTGTATTTCAGCTTTTTAGGCAGACTAAATAAAACTACAGAGCTGACAAGTATTTCTTGCCGCTCGTTTTTGTGGAGAAATGGTTCTGTTCCAGAGTTGTTTCTGTTCTGTCTGCACCTCCTGTTACAGCTGGAAATCATGGCTTAGGGTGCAAAAAGGGAAAGTGACTAGGCATAAACTGGGCTTGGTTCAGGTCAGCAGGGAATGGTGCAATCGTGGTTGGAGCTGGGTACAGCCTGTGCCGTGGGCTGTTGCCCTCTGCTCCCCACCTGCCCTCCAGGAATCACCTTGGCCCAGAGGTGGAGAAGCCTGGCTGGGTTTGGAGAGACAGAGTGAAGCTGGGTCTGATCATCTGTTCTTCCAGCTTGCTTGTTTCACTGCATGAAAACGTGAAAGAAAGTAAATTGATTGATTACGAGGCAGATACGCACATCCCTTAGTCTTGTCACAGGAAAAACAAAAGCAAAAAGTAGGTGAGGAGGCAGAGCAGTTTGTGTTCTCCGTGTCGGTGCAAGTGGGATGTGGTGGGACACCCTTAAGGTGTCACCTCTGCCATAAAAGGCTGATCTCTGAGGCCAGTGAGTGTAGCTGAGGAGCCTCAGGGCTCTGCCTTACCTGCCCGGATCCCTCCCAGGTGGTCGCAGGTGCTGTGCCTGTGTGTGCTGTGGTTCTGCAGTTGCCTGCTTTGATCCCTCTGATTTGTAGCCGTGCACAAGCTCCGGTTGCCTCGGTGCCGTGCCGGGAAGGGAATGCCTGTGCTCCAGGCCTGGCAAATCCTGCCAGCCTTAGCAGAGCACACAGTCCATGCTCTCTGGGCAGCTGAGTTTAGAACAACTTAAAGGTTAATGAGCCTCTGGCAGGGATTGCGGCTGGTAGAGCCTGACCTGTTATGCTGTGGAGGAGAAACACTGGCAGCACAATATTTCCTTACGTTTCCTGTGTGGGCAGTGATGCTGATGCCATGACCTGGCTGCTGCTGGAGGACTCGGCCCTGGGGACGCGAGGGTTGTGTTCCCAGAGCTGTCACCTTGCCTTGCCCCTGTCTCTGGACGCGTTGGGGTGCTGAGTGGTGCTGCTGCTGTGCTGGGTCTGGCTGACCTCTGTCCCCTTCTCCATTACAGTGAATCTGAGATCCTGCACCACGACAAGCAGTACGAGCCTTTTTACTCCTCCTTCGTTGCACTTTCCACACACTACATCACTACCGTGTGTGGTCTCAGTAAGTGTTCCTTTGCTTCTCTTGCTCCTGCGTAATGACTGGATGCAGTAAAAGTAAATCAGAACTGTTGATTTTTGTATTTGTTTTTTGGCCTCTTGCTGAATCAGGCTTTAGGGCCAACTTTGCTGGCTTTTGTACCATGAAATGTCGGCTCTGATGGAAAGGGAAGCTTGTTGATGGCAGTATTTGGCCACCAACTCCTGGATGGCATTGCCTTTTTGGCTGCTTATTCATTGACCTGATTTAATTTTTGGTCAGGTGTTTAAATCAGTGTTCAGGATTTTTAGATTATCCTTCAGCAGTTAGAGCACTGCTATCCCTGGAAATGTCCAAGGCCAGGTTGGACGGGGCTCGGAGCAACCTGATCTAGTGGAAGGTGTCCCTGGCCATGGCAGGGGGTGGGACAGGATGGGATTTAAGGTCCCTTCCAGCCCAAACCATTTAGGGCTTCTGTAGTTACGTTACTGTGTTGGAGTTAATGATCAAAACATTGTGACTCAAAATATTTTCTGTTATTTTGGCTGACAATTTAGCAATTTCAACAAAAATTTGGCTTCTTGAACTTGTTTCATGTTCTTCAGAGCTTCTGTCAGCATTAAATAATGTTGCTGGGGAAACTGCTTTATCAGTCTGAATTCCCCTGTCTGGCAGAAGGAATTATCCTCACTTTGCTGACATTTCTTGGGTTACATTGTGATGAGACCGAGTTTATATTGCATCTGTGTTAGGCAGGAGAGATTGAGTGTGTCCCCACACTGCAGAGCATCCTGCTTTATTGACACCATTGGGAGCTTGTTACACTGGGCTATTTTAAAACTTACTCCGAGTACAAGGGTGTGCTTTTTTCAGTACCCAGAAACCAGTTGCAGTCCGTGGCAGCTGCCTGTAAAGTCCTGATTGAATTCTCCCTGCTGCGGCTTGAGAACCCAGACGAAGCATGTGCTGTTTCACAGGTGAGCACAGGATTGCACCTCCCGGGCCAGCCTCAGTGTGAGAGTGGACTTTGGGCTCTAATTCTGAAATACCTGCTCTAATGTTGAATGCATAAAGCAAAATCAATGAAACTCTTAAAATAAGGTGTACACTTTGGTAGACTCTGATTCCTGCCCCTTTGCATTCTATATGCTGAATCAGAGCTTGCTCACAACTCAAAATAAAGGTGACCTGAAGCCTTGGTTAATTCAGTTCGTTTCCTGCACTCCAGTTTGGTTTTGTGCAACAGCCTGGGTCACAGCTATCTGTTGAGTTTTTAAAGATGTTTTTCGCATGCTTGTAGTTCTGTCTTGTGGGGAATCTTAAATATATTTGAAAGAGGGAAGACCTGTGAAGAGTGTTCCTGTAATGATGTGTGTCACAGCAGAGAGAGCTTCTCCAGGTGTTTTCCATGGGAAGCACAGGCAGTGTCAGTGGCCTGGATTACCTGCAGTCAGGGATGTGTCTCCATCCTTGGGGAGATCAGAATGGCTCAGAGCTGTTGCAGTGGCCTCACCAGTTGAATTTGCATTACTCTTAATCCATTTGCTTAGAGTAAACGATATGGAGGAGGGGTTGGAATTGATAGAGTTTAAATGGTACTTGATGTCTCTGTTTTCTGTAGAAACACCTCATTCTGCTGATCAAGGGGCTGTGCACGGGCTGCAGCCGCCTGGACCGCACAGAAATCATCACCTTCACAGCGATGATGAAATCAGCCAAGCTGCCTCAGACTGTCAAAACCCTCTCTGATGGTAGGGAGGGGCTTCAGCTGAGTGTGTTTCACTGCAGCACTGGAGTTAGGCACAGAAAATCTGAGGTTTGCTGTCTGAAATGGGGTTGTTGTTTTCCCTGCAGTTGAGGACCAGAAGGAATTGGCCTCCCCAGTGAGCCCAGAGCTGAGACAGAAGGAAGTGCAGATGAACTTCCTCAACCAATTAACGTCAGTCTTTAACCCCAGAGTCTCATCATCACCATCAATCACAACAGATACACAGGTAAAAAAAACCTCTAAAACAAAACCAGTCTGAATTTCAACACTATTAACGCAGTGCAGGGAGGGACAGAGGGCTCTAAGTGGTACTTTTCGAGACAGGTGTAAAGAGAAGTACATAAATCCTGCTTGCATGGAATAAATGGCAAACAACCAAATACAGGTTGTGCTGCACTGGCAATACTGGATTTGTTTCCTCACGGAATGCAACGTTCAGTGACATCCTGGCTGTTTGGAGTTGTGCTGCTGATACACCTTGGTTCTCTATCAGAGACTTAGAGAAATACTGTGTATTTTTAGTGCTTCCATAATATATTTGGTATGTGCTTGCTTTAGGTGGAAGGAGAGAGCGAGGATCAAGCTGCCACAGATCAAACCTCTGCAACAAAGACCAAGAGCATATTCATTGCTCAGAATGTGGCCAGCCTGCAAGAACTTGGTGAGAATCAGCTTTCTAGCTTGGGGCCAAAAAAGTACTGGAAAAATGTCTCTCCAGTGTTACATCTCACAGCTCTGAGTGGGAAGAAACTCTCTGACCTAAAGGGTTCCCTGAGTTGCCTGGTCAATCACCAAGGGAGGTTGTGGCTGGAATGGACTTTTTATTGCAGAGATGAGCTCAGTGTATTTGTGTTCGGAGGGGTAAATTAGGTGGACAGTATGAAATACCTTATGGGATGGATTGTTGAGTAGATGTGGATTAGAATCACAGGATTGTTGTGTTGAAAGAGACCTTTGGGATCAAGTCCCACCAGCTGCAGCTGGTGTGTCCTGTAATGTGGACACAGAGCTTTGTGACCCCCGTTTACAAGTGTGGGCTGCAAACTTCAGCAGCTGCTGTTGTAAAGCACTCTTTATCCTATTGCCTCATCTCTGGTGGCATTTTCTCACCACCAAGAGCAGTTAAGTCAATTACTGAGGGCCCTTAGGGCTGAACGAAGCAGTGACACAGCCCTGCTGCTGTGGTTGGCAGGCGGCTCCGAGAAGCTGCTGCGCGTGTGCCTGAACCTGCCGTACTTCCTGCGCTACATCAACCGCTTCCAGGACGCCGTGTCCGCCAACTCCTTCTTCATCATGCCAGCCACCGTGGCCGACGCCACAGCCGTGCGCAACGGGTCAGTGCCACCCCTGCCTGGGCATCCCCGCGTGCCAGGGGAGGTCGCCGTGTCTGCCCAGGGCTCACCGTGTGTCCTGCCTGCAGGTTCCACTCGCTGGTGATCGATGTCACCATGGCTCTGGATACTCTGTCCCTGCCCGTGCTGGAGCCCCTGACACCCACACGTCTTCAGGATGTGACTGTTCTTGCTCTTAGCTGTCTCTATGCAGGTGAGTGGATCTCCAGTAGTTTTTTGGAGCTTTTGGCTGTGCTTTGTTACCTGCATGTTCGAGACTCAGCCCACAAGTAGCCTTTATTTCTCGTGAATTTGAAGCTCTGCAGCACATTGTGGTGATCGGGTTAATATTGAAGTTGTTACTGATATGTTCTGCCGCTGTTCTGTCAGTATCTAAGAAATGACTGAAAGAATGACTGTTCCTGTCAGTATCTAAGAAAGACTGACTCAACATTTTCTTAACAGCCTGTAATTTCTGCTCTTTCTTTTTATATTCAGAGCATAATACATTTTTTCTTTAGGCTTCAGCTTAATTTGTCATAGCCCCTAATCAGCCTTGTTTCCCAGGAGTGGTTTAAGCACACCAGAATCCTGAGTGTTTAATTGGTGTGGGGGAGACTTTAGGGAGCTGTGGCACTCAAGTCTAAAGATTGTCTTAAAAATGCTATTGAATTACATGGTAAAACATTACCTCCTTTAACTGCTCCCATGTGTTTCTGTAGGGGAAGACTTCACTCTTTTGAGGGTACTAAAGATTTTTTAATCTTTTGCTGTAATACTGAGCATTCCCTGCTCCATCAAGTTGATGGACACATTCGGTACCATTTGTCCTAATGTGCTTAATAAGAACATTTTGTCCCAAGACTGGCTCTTCCTTAGAATGTCCCCTGCACTTGTTTTCCCTGAGGTGTGAGCGTGGCCACCTGCATGGCCATCCTGCACGTGGGCAGCACCCAGCAGGTACGAACCGGGTCGACGAGCTCCAAAGAAGAAGATTATGAAAATGATGCTGCTACTATTGTACAGAAATGTGTAAGTAAACCACAGAGTGTTCATCATTTTCCTCCTCAGCAAGCAAAGAGCGCAGAAGTTGTATTTATTTGCATTGCAATACACAGCCATGATTTTGAGACATAGCCATTGCTGGTAAACTAGTTGAAGGGATAGGGGGTAAAATACAATTACGTTTGGAGTTTTTATTTTTGTTGCTGTCTGGTGGGGTGCCTTACTATGGTTTTGGCTTTATTTGTAGCTTGAAATCTATGAAATGATTGGACAAGCCATCAGCAATTCACGCCGTGCAGGGGGGGAGGTAAGATTTCCATCTCAGTAACTTATTCACCCTTTTTGCGCCGGTATTTTGGCATTTGGATTTACGGTGTTTTGTCTTTTTGGTGCTTTTTTCTCCCCACTTCCCCACGACTTTTGGCATGATAGCATTATCAGAACTTCCAGCTGCTCGGGGCTTGGTGTTTGCTGAACAGCCTCTTCCTCATCTTGAACCTCAGCCCTACGGCCTTGGCTGATAAGGGGAAGGAGAAGGATCCCTTGGCTGCTCTTCGCGTCAGAGACATCATTGCTCGCACTAAGGAGGGCGTGGGGTCTCCCAAGCTGGGACCTGGCAAAGGGTATGTGACACCCCTGCAGGGAGCATTGTTCAGGGGTCTAACCAGCTCCAGCAAGCACCTGTTGCAGGGTCTTGTTGGTCTCGTGAAATTTTATCTCTATTTGCAATTCAAGTCCCACATCTTGGAAAGAAGAGAAGTTGTTGTCTCCAGTTTAGCAAAGCAATCACTTTATTGAAAATTTATTTATTTATTATTTTCCCCCTGAAATGACATTCTGTCCTTTCTGTTTCTGCAGGCATCAAGGGTTTGGGGTGCTGTCAGTGGTGCTGGCAAATCATGCCATCAAATTACTGTCATCTCTTTTCCAAGATCTGCAGGTGGAGGCGTTGCACAAGGTATGCAGGTAGCACAGACATTGTCCTGAGACATTCTGCCTTCTCCACTTGGAATTCTTCTACCAATTTCTTTTTCTTTCAATTCAATTTGAAATTCTGTCCTCCAGGGCTGGGAGAGCGACGGCCCTCCAGCAGTGCTGGATATCATGGCTCAGAGCACGTCCATCCAGAGGATCCAGCGGCTCATAGACTCTGTGCCACTCACTAACCTGCTGCTGACTCTGCTCTCCACTTCCTACAGAAAGGTAGGAACTGGCACACAGCTAGAGAACTTCTGGAGCTGAGCCACTCCAGCACTTAACAAACTGGGCCTGTGCTGAGAACATAAAATTCTTCTTTCAAAAGTTGTCAGCCAGGGCCTTCCTCTTTCCTCTTTTCAGAAATGTAAATTTGACAAACTTGTGCTAATGGAAATGCACTTTTTCATGAGTTCAGTGGTACTTGTGATTTTAGTGGGAAGATTAATAAAAAGCTGCATTGGTAACAGATGATATTGTATTAGAACTGTTATTTCAAATGTTGCTTACAAACTTGACATAGATTGTTTATTTTCAACCATCCTGTGTGGTTTTTAGTACAACTTAAACCTTGAAAAACTAGTTGAGACAAATTTGCTAGAAGAAAATTAAAAGGCATGAGGAAAGTTATTCTTATTTTCAAATTATTATATTTTATAATCCCAGAATTGTCCTGGTTCTGCTGTTCTTTAGGCCTGTGTCCTGCAGCGCCAGAGGAAAGGCTCCATGAGCAGCGATGCCAGTGCCTCCACTGACTCCAACACTTACTACGAGGATGACTTCAGCAGCACTGAGGAGGACAGCAGCCAAGGTAGTAGAGTTTGCAGCAGCTCAGGATTTTACACTGCTTTTCACATTTAATGGAAACCTGGCTACTGTGCTGTTGCCTTCTCAGACTATGAGTTGTAACACTGAAAATACAGAGCAGTTTGTGAGGTCTGTGTGGCAGAGCAGTGCTGACTGCACTCTTTTGTGTAAACTGAAGCCTGAGTGGCTGGGATTTGACAGTATTTGCTTAAGAGGAGAGTGGAAATAATTTCATTGTGTAAATTCCTGCTGGACCTCTGTGAAGGGGATTTGCCTTGTGATTTGGACAGAAGAAATGAAGCTAGCAGATGCCTTAAGGCTGCTCACTGAAATTCTGTTTTAGGCCTTTCTCAGGCTGGGTAGTTTCGTGAGGTGTTTGCTTTTAACAGTATGGGTTTGTTGTTCTTGCCCTGTGTGCTAGATGATGACAGTGAGCCAATCCTGGGGCAATGGTTTGAAGAGACAATCTCTCCCAGCAAGGAGAAAGTGGCCCCACCACCACCCCCTCCACCCCCTCCTTTGGAGAGCTCGCCGAGGGTGAAGAGCCCCAACAAGCAGAGTGCTGGGGAGAACGGGAACATCTTGGCCAGCCGCAAGGACCCCGAGCTGGTACGGCCAGAGCTTGGCCCTGGGGAGCTGGGGGGGCTGGGGCAGGCACTGCTGGGCTGGGGCACCCTGCTGCTGCCAGGGACTGCTGTGCTGGAAACAGCAGCTGCTTCTGGTGCACTGCTCGGGGAATCAGGGAGCGTTATGGCTGTGGAGAAGGATCCCTCTCCCTCTCCTCTCTGACGGAATTTCTCAGGATTTTTGCTGCCAGAGAAGCAGAGGCTGGAGATTGTATCTGTTTGGGTTCCAGAGGGAGAGGGAAAACAGGGGCAGAGCTGCAAGAGCTGCAGCAACTTGCTGATAGAATGCTTTTAGCTCCAACTCCGTTGGGTAAAGACAAAAGTAAGTAATGCAGTGGAGAAGTTGGAGGCCTCCAACCTTCTCAGAGAATTCTGGAATCAGTCCTGATGCAGACCACAGTGCAGGAATTGCCATTAGTGGATTGCCATTAGTGCACCTTTCCTCCACTGCAGGGGGGTGAGATTTAAGGGGCTTGATTTATTTTGCTGGTGGTTGTTTTTGTTGAATGTTGTCCCTCTGCTTTCGTTGTTTCTATAGTGTGTTTCTCTTTTCTTTTCAGTTTTTGAGCCTAGCTTCAAACATTTTGAACTTTATCACTTCTTCTATGCTGAACTCCAGGAATAACTTCATTCGCAACTACCTGAGCGTGTCCCTGTCGGAGCAGCACATGGCCACGCTGGCGAGCATCATCAAGGAGGTGGACAAGGATGGCCTGAAGGGTGAGTGAGCAAACCTCTCTGGTAGGGCTGTACAGCCCAGAGGTGTCTCTTTTTTTTAGTTTCATGTCAAAGTTTTGAATACTGGAGAGCAAAGGTAGTAAGTGGCTCTCGATCCCTGTCTTACAGGCACGTCAGATGAGGAGTTTGCTGCTGCTCTGTATCACTTCAACCATTCCTTGGTGACCTCAGATCTTCAGTCCCCTGCCCTGCAGGTGAGCTGGGATTGAATGCATAAATAAAATGAAGAAGTGTTGGTGTCTGTTTATGCCTCTATATGGGTTCTCCACATCTTGAGTAGTGTGTTGGTTGTTCCATTTGGCCTTGAGTATATTCTGCAAAACAGGTTGGAATATTTTGAGTCCCATGATTTGAATGATCTTTGCAGTCATCCAGCACAAAACATCCTGCACAGTGTAAACTTAACATTTAGAGTTCAGACTAATCCACTAGACTCTGAAGGTGATGAAAGCTGAGAAGGAAATGAGTTTGTGTATTTTGTCTTGGAGAGTTGCCTCCATCCATGAATTTACCAAGAGACATTCCTGCAGATTTGCTCTGCTGTCAGGACTGATGCCAAAAGGCCTTGGAATTTCTCAGGAGAGAATCAACTTAATCCTTTTGCTTTCATGTCCTGACTTTGTAGCCTCTAGGTTTATTTGCTGGGTCATGGGCTGACCTGACTTAACCCTGTCATGGAGGTTATGAACCTGCTTCACCCATCACTGAATTCAACCCCTATACTTAGTGGGTTGTTTTCTACTGTATATAAAACACTCTGTTGTTTGTTAATTTTTAAAAGCAGTTGCATTTTTCATCCGTCTGCCTTTTTATTACATTCGAAAAGAAGCAAATATTGCTGTGATCAGTCAAAGGGCTGTTCTTGCAGATTCACAGATACTGAACACAGTAGCATAGTCTCTCCTGCTCTGATGTTGCAGTGAATGAGAAAAACTCATTAATGCCATTTTTTCTGCCTTGGTGTTGAGGCTTTGTTGTGTTTAGGTGGTGAAGTGACAGCTTCGAGTGTCTCTCAGTAGCTCTGCCCTGTATCTGAGACAGGAGAGGCATTGCTGTGTGAGCAGAGCTGAGAGCCCTGCTGTTTGTTGTCAACTATATGCTCAGATCCTACTTTTAATTAATTGAAGCATCAGACAGGACTTGCCTCTTTCCAACAAGCCTGTTTCGTTCCAGAACACACTTCTCCAGCAACTGGGAGTTGCCCCTTTTTCTGAAGGTCCGTGGCCTCTCTACATCCACCCTCAGAGTCTGTCTGTGCTGTCCCGACTCCTCCTGATTTGGCAGCATAAAGCCACTGCCCAGGGAGATCCTGACGTTCCAGAGTGCCTTAAAGTCTGGGAAAGGTGAGATCATTTTATGTTAACTGGAAATCGGTCATCTCTTACCTCTCTCATTTCCTGTCAAGTGAGAATTCTCTGGCCCCAGCATTCCAAGTGTGTGTGTTCACTGATGTGGGATCTGAGTGGTGCTGCGGGGAGCAGAGGGTCAGTCTGCTGTGCTGGGGAATCCTTCACCCAGTGCCCAGGATATTTTTCCTGCACTCAGGAGGCTGAATTGCAGCAAGGCTGGCTGTAAAAAGGGAAGGAGGATCTCTTATTTTTCAGCAGGTTTCTGATAGGTCCTGCTGGATGGTGCAGAGATTGTTCCTCTCTGCCATTACCTGGCTTTCACTGATAGGGTTTAGGTGGTTTAAAGCTCTGATGAAGAGGTTTGAATCACCCCTTCTCCCTTTGAATGATTGTTCCTGTTTTCCACTAATATGTTTGCAAGTGATTTAATTTCTGTAGGTTTTACTGCTCACACAATCTCATTCCAATACGTAACATAGTGAACATTTGTGAAATTGCCAGTATTAGAACAGTAAGCAGAAAAATAGAATTATTTCTAGTTAAAGAGATTTTAAAGAGGGATCTAAACTTGGCAAACTTCCTCTCCTGTTACCAGGTTTGTGGGCACCCTGAAGCAAAACGCCTTGCAGGGGACTCTCCCCAGTGACACAGAAGATCTGAATGTGGAGCATCTCCAGCTGCTGCTGCTCATTTTCCACAATTTCTCCGAGAGGGGCCGCAGATCCATCATGATGCTCTGTATCCAGACCATTGTGGAGCTGACAGCAAACATGGAGACCCAGCAGTGTTCTGTGCCTCTTATCGTGGCGCGGCTGCTGCTGGTGTTTGATTACCTGCTCCACCAGTATTCCAAGGCCCCTGTGTACCTGTTTGAACAGGTGAGGTTATGACATCTGCATATGTAATTGATCACCCAGCAGGAATCTGTTATTGGCTCTCATTTGGTGTGTTCCTTCCACGACCCTTGTGAGTAAATCAGTTTTGATGTTGTTACCAAACCTCGGAGTTCCAAGGAATGATTAATTATGGCTGGTTCCTAGCAGCAGGTTCAGTTGGAGTGTAAATTCCTGGTGTGACTGGTGTCTTAATAAACCCTAGCAAGGACAGGATGATTGTCCCGCCATATCTTTAAAATCTCGAGTATTTGGCTCTTTATTTCACAAATACCTTTTGTACTTCCTTGATTTAGTGTTTGACCGTGGAGGTTTTTGGGACTGTCCTTGTTAATGGGACAAGATGGTGCTTTGTGCCTGGCTTTTCCAACTGTGGGAAGCTTGGCCATGGATTGAAACTGCTCAGTCCAGAATAAAAACCATCAGGGAGGGTCCAGGGCTTCCCCCAGAAGAGTGGAATATTGTGTTTTGAGTAGGACTGTTTCTATTTTTTGTTTCTTTCTCTGTGGGGTGGTATTTTCCCCTACCCCTCAGTGACATGGATGCCATGGGTGAGTTTTTGTTTGTTTTTTAAATTCAGGTACAATATAATTTGCTGACTCCACCCATTGGCTGGGTGAGTGGATCCCAGGACAGCAGCAGACGAACATCTGTCCCGCTTTATCATGGCTTTAAAGAAGTGGAAGAAAACTGGACCAGACACTGTTCATCAGGTAAGAAAGAAAATGTAAGGAGTTTTTTATTGCAAGATTTGCTTTTATAAATAAATCAGAGCCTTTCTGTGCCTGGGTTTGAGCATCTTTTCCTGCTTTTAATGGCCATAGTTACAATAGATAAAAATACATCAAATACATCTAATAATGCAAGAATTGTTTTATGAAACAAAATTCAAAGTTGTTCTCTCCTAGGAGTGTGCAACAAGTAATTAAAAATAAGCGTGTGTTTATTTTGCCAGGATTGTAGGAGTAGGAAAGCTTTGGCTGCCTATACCACAGGTTAGAGCACCTCTAATGTGTCATGGAGCTGGCTTGGGATCTGCTAGTGGTCATACAATGCAGAAGGTTGTGGGGGTGGAGGAGAGGATATAACAACATGTGACCTGTTTAAACTGCCACTTTGAAGGTTGGTTTTTGTTCTCACATTCCAGACTCTGCCCCACAGCCCAGGTTCTACTGCATCCTGTCTCCAGAAGCTTCTGAGGATGATCTGAACCGTCTGGATAGCACGGTATGGCACTGCTGGTAGAGACTTTCTGGAGGGCCATAGGGGTTTGCCAAGTGCCAGGGAAAACAGACAAGAAGGAAAGACTTAATTAAAAAGAGGAGCCAGGAATCTCTCACTAAATGGAGAAGAGTGGCCGCATAAGATAACATGGGATTCCTTGTACCCCTAGTCGGGTGTCAGGGCAGTCACTGTGCAAAATCTTTGAAGATCTGTTGTAGTACTTGCAGGAATGCTTGGGATTCAAAGACACAGTAGAGTTGTTTTCTCATCACTTTGCTCCAGGTTCTCCTTGGGTTTTGTTGGCATCAGGGTTATGGGTTCTCTCTCCTGCCTGCTCCTTATCCCCAGTCCATTGATCCTCAGTCCCAATAGAACCTCTCCCTGAAGTTTATTTTGCAAGGTTTTGGGCTGTAGGTGTTCTGAATGCTTGAAGAGCTTTGCAAAGCAGGGTCCTGATTTCTCATCTCCTGCAGGTGTGTGAAGTCCTTTTCTCCAGGGCTACAAAGTACGATGAGCTCTACGCAGCCCTCACCTCATTACTGGCTGCTGGCTCCCAGTTTGATACACTCAGGAGGAGGGAGAACAAAAATGTCACTGCACTGGTAAGACTGTCTGGCTGCCTGTGTTGAGGAATAACAAGTTTTTAAACTTAGTATTTTCAAGCAAAGTATTTAACCAAAGTATTTTGGACTGTGCTTGGAATAATGAGGAACTTAAAAATCTCATAGCTAACCCTAGTGTTTGTGGTGGCTGCACGTCTCTTGAGCTTTTAATTCATAATGTCCTTCAGACTTCCTGTAAGTCCATGGTAATTCCAGGAGGTGTGGCTAGAACACGATTAAACAGGAGAAAATTGTATCATTTTTCCTTTTTCTTTTCTCACTCCTGTGTTGCATATTTTATTGTTTAATATGACATAAACTCAGTCCAGAATGTGTTCATCTATTTGGCACATCTGCAGAAGTGTGGAGTCCCTGAGGAGATATTTCAGTAGCTGTAATGATGGAGACTGCAATCTTTCTGTACTAATTTTTCCAACTGTTCCTCTGTTTAGGAAGCCTGTGCCCTTCAGTACTACTTCCTGATCCTGTGGCGGATCCTGGGGATTTTGCCTCCCTCCAGAAACTACATGCACCATTTGGCCATGAACACTCCCGAGATGAGTGACTGTGACCTCTTGCACACCCTGCGCTGGTCTTCCCGCCTGCAGATCCCGTCCTACGTTGTGTGGATCAAGGTACAGCCTCAGCTCTGTGGGGTGTGCAGGGTGGTGACAGTGACAGTGTCAGTCCCTCCGTGCTGACTGCACATGGGATTTGTTTTGGGGGAGCTTGTGCCTGTGTTTTCTCTACTGGTTCATTCCAGAGCACTGTTCAGGTGTGATGGATCTGGGTTTTGGCATTTGTAGGATCACCTTATCAAGCAGGGCATGAAGGCTGAACATGCTGCTCCTCTCATCGAACTGACCTCCAGCAAGTGCATCTCAGTGAAGTATGATGTGGAAATAGCAGAGGAATACTTTGCTCGACAGGTGAGGTGTGGGAGTGCAGCTGGACATACAAACTTCTGCTTCTGTGGGATGATCTGCACTTACTGTTCCATCTCCTGTGTTTCCAGATCTCTTCTTTCTGTGCTGTCGACTGCACAACCATTCTCCAGCTGCACGAAGTCCCCAGTTTACAATCCATTTACACCCTTGATGCTGCCATCTCCAAGATCCAGGTTTCTCTAGATGAGCACTTTTCCAAGTCAGCTGCAGAAACTGATCCCCACAAGTCCTCAGAGATAACCAAGAACCTCCTCCCTGCTACACTGCAGCTCATTGACACTTATGCTACTTTTACCAGGTACAGTCCTTGGGATTTCCAGCAGGAATACAATTTCCTGCTGTGCTTTGGGCTTCCTCTGCATTTTGTGTGTTGTTTTCTTAGAAGTGCCTGGGAGTTTTATAGGCTGAAGTAATTGTTTTGTGTCCTCTAGAGGGTCCATTGCTTTAAAAGAAGAATAACAAGTAGCTTCTCAAGCCACACATAGGACTTTGTTGTTTCTGAGTAGCCTCCTTGTCTGATCTTCCAAGGCTTCCTTGCAAGTTTGCAAAACCAGCTTTTCCTCCAAAGATAAAACCACCCTCTAGGATAGTGCTACTTAAGGTTATTTCTCTGGCATAATACCGAGGCTGTCAGACCATCAAGAAAGAGAGGGGGGGTTAATTCTTACATGAAGAAATCTAAATTCTTCTAAACTCTCATTAGAACCTGTGTGGAAGAAAGCAAAAGTAAATCAGCTTTTTCTTTTTGGGCACTTCTCCTGGTAAGTAGCTTAGGGGAGATAAAAGCCCAGAAGTCCCTTAGTGGTGTGAGATGAAGTGTGGGGCAGAACTTCAGAAGTTTGTGTTTTATCTGTCACTCCACTGGCACTCTCAGTTGTGAGCCGCAGAGCCGGTTGCTGAGGTAAATCCCCTCCCTCCTGCCTGCAGATCCTACTTGCTGCGGAGCCTCTCGGAGGAGGCTTCCCCGGACAGCAGACCCTCCGAGGAGAAGCTGCGGGGCTACGCCGCTGTCCTGGCCATCGGCTCCAGCCGCTGCAAGTCCAACACTCTGGGTGAGGGCCAGGGCAGTGCTGGCTTCAGGGTGCCTTCCCCGTGGGTGCATCTTCCTACAGTGCTTCCAATACCCAATTTCAAAGTGGTCTCCACTGCTGTTCAAATGACGGAGTTGTGCTGCCAGCAGCACGCTGCAAAGTCTCTTCAGTACCCTGCCAGCTGAAACAGTTGGGCAGACCTTGAAAGGATCATTATCTTGTGAGCTCCTCTGGATCAGTGAAATGTTTGTATATCCATACTGGAGCTTGTGGCATGGAATAACAAGGGGAATTATGAAATGTTGGTATGCTGAAGATTTCTATGAATGAGTATTTGTGCCATGTTTTCTGCAGTTTTAATGAAGTGAAAGAAGCTGGGATGCTCTTAAACAGATAGGGTTGATTTTTGCTTGTAGACTTTTGAATCTATTCAGTGCCTGATTGTTCTGTGTAACTGCAGGTCCAACCCTTGTCCAGAACTTGCCATCAGCTGTGCAGACGCTGTGTGAATCCTGGAACAACATCCACACCAACGAGTTCCCCAACATCGGTTCATGGGTGAGTCCAGCCTCAGGGCCTGATGTGGTGTGAGTGCAGCTGCAGGCATTGCTGGGAATGGGGGCAGTGTGTGGCTCTGTCCCAGATCCAGGCTCTGATGTGTGTGTGTGTGTCCCTCCCCAGCGCAACGCCTTCGCCAACGACACCATCCCCGCAGAAAGCTACATCAGCGCCGTGCAGGCTGCCCACCTGGGCACCCTCTGCAGCCAGAGCCTGCCCCTGGCAGCCTCCCTCAAGCACACCCTGCTGTCCCTGGTCAGGCTCACCGGGGATCTCATCATGTAAGTCAGGCCTTGTGTTACACTGTGTGTTCCACACACTGCTGGCTGCTTTGCTCTGTGTCCTCCAGGGCTGGCTTCGGGCTGTGTCTGTGTGACACTTACTGACCTGGTCCTGCTTCTGACCTAAACCTTCCAGTTCAGTTCCAAATACCAAATGAATGACAGACAGTCTTTCTGTCTTCTGTGGTATCTCCAAAGGTCCAGCTCCCTGAGGGAAATATTTTTGTCAAATATGGACTTGAAGAAGAGGGGATATAAACTGACACGATACGGGTCTAAATAATTCATTTGTGACTTGTTATCATTCACTTGGGTGAAGTTTTTAATGTTTAAGGAAAAGTGAAATGCCATTTTTTTTCCAGGGACTTAGTCTAAAGTACTCTGAAACCAAAAAGTAGTTGTTGACACTGCAGACAAGCCCCAAAGCCACCATATATGATAGTGGGACTGTCTAGGCAGATGCTGGAACTGTATATATGCAAAAGTAACATGTAGAATTTTCCAAAGGGTGACTTTTTTTCTGAGGGGGAAAATGGCTGGGCCAGTGTTTTTACCCCACCTTTCCAAAAAGGGTTTAATCGCTGACTTCCATCCAGAGTTATGCCTCACTTCATGTGAATTCTGGTTTCTGGTAGGGATGATCTGTGATACATCATGCAGAGAATTAACTTGTGTCCTTTTCTTTTCAAGCTGGTCCGATGATCCGAACCCGCCCCAGGTGATCCATTCCCTGCTGCCCCTCCTTCTGGAGACCAGCACAGAGAGTGTGGCAGAAATCAGCAGCAACTCCCTGGAAAGGATCTTGGGCCCGGCAGACTCCGATGAGTTCCTGGCCCGTGTTTATGAGAAGTTGATCACGGGGTGCTATAACATACTGGCCCATCACTCTGACCCAAACAGGTAACAAAGCTGTGTGCAAAGCTTGGCTACAGCAGGATTGCTTCTGGAACAGAAAAAAACAGCTTATTTTTATCTGTTGAAAGCTTCTGTACTTGTATACTATAAATATGAGATGTTTTTTTCACATTACCAGAATTGTGGAGTGGGGGTGAGAGCAAGAGAGAATGGGGAGGAGTAAGAGTAGAAGAGACTTAAAGTGTAAAAGGAGCAGCTCTTTATAGGAATTTGTGTGTGAGGTGTCAGAGAGGTCTGGGTTATTTTAGGTTTCTGACTGGGACTTGCCTTACAGCATCATGTGTCCCTTTGTTCTGACTTGGTGGATTTGTTGGTGTTTATGTAAAGTTATTCATCAATTGTTTTTCTCCTGTCAGTTGGAAGAAGAGCTGCTTTCAATTGGTGGAAAAATTACTGGATTTGTAATGGCAAATAGTCACTTCTGGCCTCTCAGAACTGTTGTGGTTGTTGAAATTGTTTCTAGATGTTCTTATTTCATCCTCATGTATTTGATCCTTATCTATGCCTCTTTTAATCCTCAGTGGCCTGGATGAGTCCATCTTGGAGGAATGTTTGCAGCATCTGGAGAAACAGCTGGAGAGCAGCCAGGCCAGAAAAGCCATGGAGGAATTCTTTTCAGAAAGGTGAAGTCACCATGGAAGTTGTAGCCCAGGGACTTCACTTCTTGTCCTTGTTCTGTTAGCCTGTCAGTGTAGACACCAAGGTGATGTTAATGCCATTGTACAGGAAAATACAGACTCTGTAGAGCCAGGATATCCTTCAGGACGTTCAGGAGAGTGGGAAGAGACTCTCAGGGGGAGAGGACCTGGATCTTTGTCCAAATCAAATGCTCAGCGAGGCCTCACAGTAATGATCAGTGGGGAATCTTGCAGGATGATTATTCTGTCAGAGCAGGTTCCTGACAGATGCTGCTCTGAGCTGCAAAATCCCAAATTCAGTGTTTCTGTGGGGCCACGGGTTGATAATTTTAAGAGTGGGGGAGGGGAGGGGTTGGCCTGACTTAGAATCATAAAGATAAATTGTGCTGGCAGCAGCCTAGAACAGCTAGAACAACTGTGATAGAAACAGCCTAGCACAACCACAGTGTTCTGAGTATGAGGCGAGCAAGAGGAAAGGCTTTCCATCAGAAAGCTGACCTTGCCTGGTTTTTCTCTCTACAGGTTGAACAGTTCAGAATGAAAGCAGCCTGGTGGCTGTACATTGCTAGTATGGAAGGGAAAGATAAGCAAGAAAATCTGTTTTGGAGCCAGTTCAGGCCCTTTTGTGACTGGATATGTAGAGAACACTGAAATGCTACTGAGGAGCCCATTTATGAGTTTTGGTCTGAGCTGGGTTTGTTGTTTGGCTGAAAGCAGTTTCTGTGGTTTGGCTGCTGAGCAGTGCTAGCACAAACTCCTTCCAGTCTGAAATGTGAGGGCAGAGAGAAGTGGAGCCAGTGGAAAAGGGGAATGGGCTGCTCTTTAAAAAGCTGATTTAATTCTCCCCTCTGTACAGCGGAGAACTGGTGCAGATCATGATGGCAACGGCCAACGAGAACCTCTCGGCCAAGTTCTGTAACAGGGTGCTGAAATTCTTCACCAAGCTCTTCCAGCTGAGTAAGTGCCAGTAGGATCTCCTCCCTCCTGCCTTTTCCACTTCATGCTGTTCTTGTATTGTCTGAGATTGGAAGGTGCTTGGAAGAAAATCTGTGGGAGGGAGCGGGATCACAGCTTCATGCTTTCAAGGAAAGCCATTTCCACACGTGTTCCTTGGAGCATCTGTCACTGACAGTAACTTTCCCCCCAGCTGAGAAGAGTCCCAACCCCAGCCTGCTGCGCCTCTGTGGCTCCCTGGCCCAGCTGGCCTGTGTGGAGCCCGTGAGGCTGCAGGCCTGGCTGACCAGGATGACCATGTCCCCACCCAAGGACTCGGACCAGCTGGACGTGGTGCAGGAGAACAGGCAGCTGCTGCAGCTCCTGACCACTTACATTGTTCGGGAGAACAGGTAAAGCACAGCCTTGGTCCTGTCTTGTGTGTGCTCTGCGTTCCTCTTGCTCTCCAGAACAATCTCGTGTGAGTTGCTGCTGGTTCTTTGTGGTACCTGTGTGAAACTCTCCTCTTTTTGCTCAGCCAAGTGGGGGAAGGCGTGTGCACTGTTCTGCTCAGCACTCTGATACCAATGGCAACGGAGATGTTGGCCAATGGGGATGGCACGGGCTTTCCTGAGCTGATGGTCGTCATGGCAACTTTGGCCAGTGCAGGACAAGGGGCAGGACACCTCCAGCTTCATGGTGCTGCTGTGGACTGGCTGGGCAGATGGTAAGAGTGAACTCTGTACTGCTGATGCTTCATTGGTAGGGTTTTTTTAAATTTATTTTCTATTGTTTTGGGGACAGAAATTTGTGTTTCCAGATAATGCCTTCTCTCTTAGTTTATTGTTTGTTGTTTGGGATCTAAAGTGTCTGAGGGAGGCAGATCCGTGTCCATCTGTTCCAAACAATCATGTTTTGTTTCTTGACTCTGGGTGGTTTAGTTACTGCATTTATGCATTCCCTGTTGTTAATCTAAAGCAAACTGAATGCTTAAAGCAGTTGGTCAGGACTGAATTTGTACTTCTCAAAGGCTGTCAGCTGAAGTGAGGGGTTTTGGACTCCCCAATCCAGGAAGTGTTCCAGGCCAGGTTGGATGGGGCTTGGTCCAGCCTGGGATAGTAGAAGGTGTCCCTGCTCATGGCAGGGGTGGGATGAGATGGGCTTTAGGATCCCTTCCATCCTAAACCATTGTGTAGTAATTCCCAGTGTTCTGTGTTGCAGCAAGAAATACCTGTCTCAAAAGAACGTGGTAGAGAAAATGAATGCCAACGTCATGCAAGGGAAGGTAAGGCTTGTGCTGGTGCTGCACTTGCAGGAGTGACTCCCAGGCATGAGTTCAGCTGTGCTGGCTTGGTGGGACAAAACCTGGTGGGAGTTTTAAAGCAATTTGGCCGGGGGGTGTCTGTCCTGTGTTCATGCCCTGTAGCAGCTGTTGTGGGCTGTGAGCTCTGTGGGCTCTGATTTTCCTTGCCTTCTGCTCCCCAGCACGTGACAATCCTGGAGTGCACGTGCCACATCGTGTCCTACCTGGCCGATGTCACCAACGCCCTGAGCCAGAGCAGCGGGCAGGGCCCCAGCCACCTGTCTGTGGACGGCGAGGAGCGCGCCATCGAGGTGGACTCCGACTGGGTGGAGGAGCTGGCCGTGGAGGAGGAGGACTCCCAGGCTGAGGACTCGGTAGGCAGCAGGCACAGTGGATGCTCCAAAGGACAGGAGGGCTTATTCGGAACCTCCCAAATCACCCAGCTTATCAGTTGAGATTTTGTGTTCTGAGTCCTTCACTGAGTGAAGGACCCTGCATGTCAGGCCTGGAGGAGAGGATCTATCATTCCTGCCTAGATGTGTTGACTTTGTGATGTCAACAAAAATTTAATATTTATTTTTTAATTAAAAGGAAGAAATGGAATAAAATGGGTTTGTTCCTACTGGTTGGCTGGCAATTACTAGTTTTTGTATCAGTAAGCAACTTTGAGTAATACTTTAAGTGCTGTTGGGTGGTGGAAAAAAGCTGTTAGGGTATCTTCTTTATTTTTTGTATCAGTATTTTTGTTACTGTTTCTTTTACTTGTTAACCATTTCACGTTACTACAATGTGTCATCATCTCTCTCCATGTGGTTTGATACCAGCTGCCTTCTAGCTCAGTGTTGCTAAAATTTGCTATTAAAATGTACCTTTGGTTTCTTGGGAATTTATTCTGTACATGTGCTTCACTGTAGCTGCACTTATGACACTTCCCTAAAACAATTCTCTTCTGTATAGGATGAAGATTCTCTCTGTAATAAACTCTGTACCTTCACCATCACACAGAAAGAATTCATGAATCAACACTGGTAAGAATCTCAAGCTCGTGTTCAGAGTTTCAGCCTGGTATTTCTGGCCATTGAGAATGAAACCAGTGTAGTTTGTGAGCCTCAAGGCACTGCCTGTCAAAACTCACCTGGCTTATTTTGAGCAGGTACCACTGTCACACATGCAAGATGGTTGATGGAGTTGGTGTTTGCACGGTTTGTGCTAAAGTTTGTCACAAGGATCATGAGATTTCTTATGCCAAGTATGGATCCTTCTTCTGTGACTGTGGAGCCAAGGAGGATGGCAGCTGCCTGGTAAATTCTTTATCCTTCAGATTTTCAAGTCCTTTGCAATTTTCTGTTCTGTAGTAAGTTATGTCAGGATTGTGTATGCAGGAGTGCTGAGACTTAGAAGGCTTTGACTTTATAATGAACCCTCAGAATTTACAGCTTGTCCGGAAATTGATTTTTTTTGCACCAAATAAGAGCATTGGTAAATCTGTGTCCTAGTGACTCCTGGGATTCCACCTGCCTTTACAGAATTTGCTGCACAGCAAAGAATACCTTTTTCCATGTTTTCTACTAGCAGCAAATGAAATAATTATATCTTAAATATGGAAAGTTTTTAATCCTTGGGTGGAGAGTCACATGCAGGATGTTATTTCTTTAGAACTGTGCTCTGATTGCTGCTTTTCCAACCTGCGTTCACGTCATCAGTAGCCAGCTTGAGCCTGGTTTGGGATTTTAGCGTTACTCTGTCATTCCCAGGCATTGGTGAAGAGAACTCCCAGCAGTGGGATGAGCTCTACCATGAAGGAGTCAGCCTTCCAGAGCGAGCCCCGCGTGCCCGAGAGCGTCATCCGCCACGCAAGCACGTCCCCAGCTGAGAAGGCCAAGGTCACCATCAGCGAGGGCAAGGGCCCTGACGAGGAGAAGCCCAAGAAGAGCAGCCTGTGCCGAAACGTGGAGGGCTGTCGAGAGGAGCTGCAGTCCCAGGTATAATTGTCAGCTGCTAAACAGAGATGGGTTATCATGAGGGTCTTGGGCAGGCTGGGTTGGCTGTAAGCTGAAATGAGAGGGTCAAAAAGGGGTGTCAGGCTTTAACCAGCAGTTTATGTGCAGCTCCCATCAGGAGCATCTTGTTCCTCATTTGCCTGATCTGTTTCTTGTAGGCCAACTTCTCCTTTGCGCCTTTGGTGCTGGAGATGCTGAATTTCCTGATGGATGCCATCCAGGTCAACTTCCAGCAGGCTTCAGCCATGGGGAGCAGCAGCCGTGCCCAGCAGGCTCTCAGCGAGCTGCACACTTTGGACAAATCAGTAGAAATGACGGATCAGCTGATGGTACGGAACAAAAGGAATTAACAGTGCGGATGGGGGAGTGGCTTTTAAACAGAGACGTTCCAGTGACACTCTCTGGATGCTTTCCCTGGCTCAGGTCCCCACCCTGGGCTCGCAGGAAGGCGCCTTTGAGAACGTGCGCATGAACTACAGCGGGGACCAGGGCCAGACCATCCGGCAGCTGATCAGCGCGCACGTGCTGCGGCGCGTGGCCATGTGCGTGCTGTCCTCGCCCCACGGCCGCCGCCAGCACCTGGCTGTCAGCCACGAGAAGGGCAAGGTGAGCCCCCACACGCTCCAGAGGGAAGGGGAGCAGTGCTGGAGCTGCTGGGCTCCTTAGGGAGGGGGAACAGTGCTGGAGCCACTGGGTTCCCAAGGGAAGTGGAACAGTGCTTGGAGCCACTGGGTTCCCAAGGGAAGTGGAACAGTGCTTGGAGCCACTGGGTTCCCAAGGGAAGTGGAACAGTGCTGGATTCACTGGGTTCCCAGGGAAATGCAGCAGTGCTGGATCCTGGGGTTCCCAAGGGAAGTGGAACAGTGCTTGGAGCCACTGGGTTCCCAGGGAAAGGGAACAGTGCTGAGGAAAAGGCAGGACTGTGGTTTGTTCTGCCTGTCTTGAGATCTGGTGTGAAGTGTTGCGTAGCTATGGAGAACCTCTTGTAGGAAAAACTGTTAAGGAAAAAGAGTTCCTTCAGCAGGAACAGTGAGAACAGCTCACTGCCATCACCCACCTCACTGTAGCCACCTGAGAGGAGGCTGGAGTCAGATAGGGGTCCATGATTCAGTGAAAGGACAAGAGGAAATGACCTTAAGGTACGCCAAGGGAGTTTCAAATTAGTTGCTATAAATAAAAATTTGTTTGCAGGAGTGGTTGGTTAGACATTGGAATAAGTTGCCCAGAGAGGTGGTAGAGTCACCAACTCTTGAAGTGTTCAGGAGGTGTCTGGACATGGCATTTTGGGATGTTGTTTAGGGGTGATTATGGTGGTGCTGGGGTGATGGTTGGACTCAGTGATCTTGTGGATCTGTTCCAGCCTTGATAATTCTGTAGTTGTGATTCAGAATCAACTGAATAACTGTGGGATCTGGAATTGAAATGCCTGACTCCCCCCAGTTACAGTCAGATAACTGAGCTCATTCTGTGGTGCAGATCACAGTGCTCCAGCTCTCAGCCCTGCTGAAACAAGCCGACTCCAGCAAAAGGAAACTGACCCTCACCCGCCTGGCATCGGCGCCCGTCCCGTTCACTGTGCTGAGCCTGACTGGGAATCCCTGCAAGGAGGACTACCTGGCTGTGTGTGGGCTGAAGGTGAGTGCCTGCCAAGCCCATTTCCAGGGAGCTGCAAGCATCAGCTGAAAGCCAGCTGTGTTTGTTTCCTCTGAGGAGTTAGCAGGGAGCTGCCTCCAAAGTTCTGTCACTAATTCAGCTCCTGATCTACTTTCCTATCAGATAGATAAGGTAAAAGAAGCAGGACCTGGATGAACAATATAATTAATGAGACAGTGCCTCAAAATAGTATTTGTTAATGTATTTAAGCTGATTTTGTTTTAAGAAAAGAGCCAATGTTTGGCTCTTGTCTTAAAACAAAACACACCCAAACTTCGTGTGTTATAACTAGTCTGTAACAATTAGTGTTCTTTGGCAAGGACTCCTCTTTTTGGTATTCCCCCAAATTTAGATTCAGCATTCCCAGTGCAGAATCTACAGATGTGTTATTTAGCTGAGAAAAAGCTGTGTTCTCTGTAGCTTTTTCTTTTCAAATCTTCATGTTATTTATCTTCAGTGCAGGAAATTGAGAGTTAAATTCTCTGAATCATTATTTGCCATTAGAGGAATACTGACTTTTGAGTCCATTCTTGGCTTCAAATATTTGTGAACACTTTACTATTTAACCAATTTTCTCCATTACTCCAGGACTGCCATGTGTTAACGTTCAGCAGCTCGGGATCAGTCTCTGATCATTTGGTGCTTCATCCCCAACTGGCCACTGGGAATTTCATCATCAAAGCCGTGTGGCTGCCAGGATCTCAAACAGAGCTGGCCATTGTCACTGCAGATTTCGTGAAGGTATGTCTGGCCATGAGCTGTTGATGATACAGCTTCTGGCAGACATCAGAGTCTGGATCCTCAGGGAGTTGCATGTGGAAGAATGTGGTAATATTCTTAGAAATGAATTGGAAATATAAAATTGGAATGTTTCTTGCGAGGAAAAGCAAACCCAAATAAGTTAAAGAGAAAAAAAAGCCCCAGACTGTAACATCTCCTGGGGATTCCCTCATCTCAGCTCTTGTTCATTTGCACCATTTTGTATCATAGCAGTTAATTACTGCCTTGATAATCATTGTAGTTAACAATGGTTCTTCCTACAGATTTACGACCTCTCGGTAGATGCCTTGAGTCCAACTTTCTACTTCCTCCTACCGAGTTCCAAAATCAGGGATGTCACTTTCCTGTTCAATGAGGAGGGGAAGAACATCATTGTGATCATGTCTTCTGCTGGCTACATCTACACACAGCTCATGGAGGAGGCCAGCAGTGCCCAACATGGGCCCTTCTATGTCACCAACGTGCTTGAAGTCAACCACGAGGACCTGAAGGTGACTTCCCTTTCTCTCTTTTTTTGCATCTTCCATTTGAAGGCAGAAGTTTCCTTCTTTTTTTACTTCTCCTTTTAAGCCCCCTGATCTAGATCTAGGAGCTTTCTCATTCCTCTAAAGAGAGAAATATCCTTACAGTAAAAGGAGGTGGGGGTGAAAATTAAACCCCTTGATCCTTTCATCTAGAAAATGGAGCATGTTTTCCATGGCTGGCTCTGAAGTCATGCCCAGCAGGATTTCTCAGCAGGGAAATGGCTTCAGAGCAGTGCTGTTCTCAGAGCAAGGCACTCCAAAGGTACAGGAGCAGAAGGGATAAATCTCCATGGCTGGGGCTGGAGAGCTGCAGTCAGCCTTTGTTTCTTCTCTTGAGGATGACCTTTAAAATCTCTCCAGTGTTTTTACCCCAGCCTGCTTCAAAACAGGAATAAATGGGAAGGAGGCTCTCAGGAAGGTCTTTTATGAGCTGGGCGTCCAGGGGATGCTCCATGTGACACTGTCACACAGAGCTGAGGCTCACAGCTGCGGGAGCTCAGGGTGTTACCTACAGCCTCCGGGTGTGCAGGCTCAGCATCCCCTCCCAGAGCCTTTGAAGTGTCTGATGGATGAGTTCGCCCAGGAGTTCAGCTTAGAAAATTGTCATTTAGGGCTCTCTTCTCTCTCTGCTGGGGAGGAGGGGCGGCTTTGGGAATAATTCCATCGTAAATTTAAAAGCTTGACAGAGTGTGTGGGGATATTTGTGTTTATGTTAAATGTTGGCATTTCTCTGGATCCCCCAGGACAGCAATGGCCAGGTGGCAGGAGGGGGGGTGTCAGTCTATTACTCCCACGTGCTGCAGATGTTGTTCTTCAGCTACTGCCAAGGCAAATCCTTTGCAGCCACCATCAGCCGGGCCAGCCTGGAAGTGCAGCGGCTCTTCCCAATTAACATCAAGAGGTGAGGATTCTAGGGGACACTCCCTACGTTTTTATTTCTTTCTTTTTATAATAAATATTGCTTATTATTAAACATCCCAGCTCTGAATGGCCAAACCGTGTGGTGAAAATTCCCTGTTGGCTGATGATTTCTTGCTACTTTTCATGGTCCTTCTGTCTTAATGGACTTGGATGATCCTTGTGAGTCCCTTCCAGCTCAGGAATTCCATGATATCCCAGATGCAGGATGATTAGACACCAAAGCTGGCTGTTTCAGCAGTGGGCCACGCATGCATTTTGTCCTCCCAGCAGGATTTCAGAGCAGAAGGGTGTCTGCAGAGCAGTGGAGCTGCCCAGAGTGAGCTGCAGCCTCTGGAACCGATGGGATTATCCGCCCTCACCGAGGCGGCCGAGAAGGAAGCCTTTGTTTCCTTTCAGCACCACTGCTGCAGTGGACCTTGTGCATTGTGCATGTTAAGGCTGATTTTCAGACTCCCTTGAGGAAAACCAATCTCTTACTCTGTGAATGGGGCAAGAAAAAGACAGTTCTATTGTGTGTTCTGATACGCAGTGCTGGGCACTCAGGCCACAGACTCTTCACTGGCCTGACACAAAGCCAGTCACGAGTGGGCTCTGAAGGAGGGTCAGGTTCCGAGAGCTCCTGAACTCCAGTTGAGTTTGGCTTTGTCTTTTTGCAGCTCTGTTTCTACTTTTTCTAGTGAACAGATGCTTACTCTCCTGCATTGGTCTTTGCTTATTGCTGCTGGGTTTGTTGAAACATGAAACTGTTCATCCGTTCAGATAAAAACATTGCTGGCAGCCATTTATAAATTGCCTCCTTGATTTGGGGCATAAAATGCAACACTAAGCCTGTTTTTCCTTGAGTTTGCAGGGTAGGGATCAGGGCTGAGGACTGGGATGCTTGTGGTTTCTGCCCACTGTGGTGCCTGATTCAGGATGCTCACCTGTAAACCAAACACTGTTCATTGATGCAGTGCTTGAACCCCTGCTCAGGACAAAGTTTAACTCATTTGAGCACAGTGAAATTTGTGTGGTTTTCTTTGTGCTGCTCCTTAAATGAATGTCATTGTGCCCTTTGTCTCTCGCAGTTCCAATGGTGGCAGTAAGACTTCTCCAGCCCTGTGTCAGTGGTCTGAGGTGATGAACCACCCTGGCCTGGTGTGCTGTGTCCAGCAGACCACAGGTGTCCCATTGGTGGTGATGGTGAAGCCAGACACCTTCCTCATCCAGGAGATTAAGACCTTGCCAGCCAAAGCAAAGGTTAGTCAGGGTTCCCTGTATTTTTGACTCTTAAAATCTGGTTTCTTGTTGTTCTGTCAGCCAGATCTCCAATCTTGGCAGCTTTTCTAATGCAAAGAGTTTGTTCGTCCAAGTGAGAGTTGCCAAGCCCTTCCCTTGCCTTGCCTTGCAGATCCAGGACATGGTGGCCATCCGTCACACGGCCTGCAACGAGCAGCAGAGGACCACCATGATCCTGCTGTGTGAGGATGGCAGCCTGAGGATCTACATGGCCAACGTGGAGAACACGTCCTACTGGCTGCAGCCCTCTCTGCAGCCCAGCAGCGTCATCAGCATCATGAAACCCGTGCGCAAGCGCAAGGCAGCCGCCATCAGTAAGGGCTGCTCACGTCACCTTTGTCACTGATTGTCCTGGATTGCAGGATAAGGGGGTATTCTATCTGCCTTCTCTTAGAGGTGTGGCAGTTGTCTTCTGTTAGTAGAACAGGATCAAGAACAGGACCCAAATCTGTCTTGGATTGAACAGACAGGTGTCTGCTAAGGAAGGCAGGAGCCTCCCCTGAAATGGAAAATGTGAACCCCTCTGCCTCTGAAGTGTTATAATTTTGACATTATGGGGCTCTCAGGCAGAGATACAGGAGCAGGAATAACAGTTCTTTATTAGGGAAGAAAATAAAAAATAATAAAATAAACAATGTCGTAATACAAAACAACACTGACAGAGTCAGAACACAACCTGACACCCTGTGGGTCAGGGGGGTGGCAGCAATCCCATTAAATGGTGGCTGCAGCCCTCCTGCAGTGACAGATGTGGTTCTGTTGAAGCAGTGATCCTGTAGAAGGGTGTAGTCTTCCTCTGAAGATTCAGTGGTGGTGGTGTAGATGGGCCTGGTCTTCATCTGGGAATCCAGTGGGAAAAGGCTTCTCCTCTGGGAATGCGCTGGGAAAAGGCTGCCCTGGTATCCCAAAAGCTCAGATTGTATCCAGGTAGGAATGCTTGGCTCCTGCCCTGGGCAGAGCATCTCCCCATGGGATGGTGGAATTTGATCAGCCATGCAGGGACACTCAGTGGCCATGGACAGCAGAGATCTCCTGGAGGGAGGATTGGGTGTGGAAGAGATAAAGAAAACTGCCCAATGAACAGAAGATAACTGCCCCACCTCTGACAGATGGCAGATAGAGTACGCACTTATCTTGCAATCCAGGACACTAATGGAGATGTAAAGACTGATCTACATCATCTAAATACTTAGAAGACTCATTCTGACAATTATATAAGTTCTGGCTGAGTGGATAAAACGTTTCCATAGATGGATGTTGGAACCCTGGTTACTGAGAATTTTAGGCTTTGTGCGCTGATAGGCGCTGACCCTCAAGACAACACTACATTTGACCTGAAGTCGTAGAGAAAGCTTCCAAAATTAAATAATAAAACGAGTATTATTAGTGCATAGTTTAAATAAAAGTGTATAATAACACATAGTAGAAAATTTAAAGTTTTAAAATACAGTAATATATATAAAACAAGATAGAAGTTTTAAGACAGAGACTAGTCCTTCTTTTTCACCTTCTTCATAAGTTTGATAGTAAAAAATCCAACAGATGCATATAGAAATACTTTCCAAAGGAGGCGAGTTGTTTCTGCAGGTTTTTTACAACTTTGCCTGTTCAGAACATCTTTTGTCATAAAGATCTCTTTCCCCTTCTAGCAACTCGCACATCCAGCCAGGTGAACTTCCCCATTGACTTCTTTGAGCACAACCAGCAGCTCACAGACGTGGAGTTCGGGGGCAATGACCTGCTGCAGGTGTACAATGCCCAGCAGATAAAGCACCGCCTCAATTCCACCGGCATGTACGTGGCCAACACAAAGGTGAGTGGGGCAGTCTGGGGACTCTCCTGGGCTTCTGGGTGACATTACTGTTCATGTTGTCACCATGCCTTGCCTTAAAGAGTCTGCTTTGTTCAAATGACCCCGCACAAGTGCTGTACCTGGGGGTACTGGTTGACAACAGACTGAACGTGAGCCAGCAGTGTGCCCTGGTGGCCAAGCAGGCCAGTGGCATCCTGGCCTGGATCAGGAACAGCGTGGCCAGCAGGAGCAGGGAGGTCATTCTTCCCCTGTGCTCCGCCCTGGCGAGGCCGCACCTGGAGCACTGTGTCCAGCGCTGGGCCCTCAGTTTGGGAAGGACATTGAGACGCTCGAGCGCGTCCAGAGGAGGCAACGAGGCTGGAGAGGGGCTGGGAACACGAGCCCTGTGAGGAACAACTGAGGGAGCTGGGGGTGTTCGGCCTGGAGAAAAGGAGACTCAGAGGTGACCTCACCTACAACTGCCTGAAGGGTGGTTGTAGTCAGGTGGGGTTGGTCTCTTTCTCCAGGCAACAGGTGTGAGAACGAGAGGACACAGTCTCAAGCTGTGTCGGGGAAATATAGGTTGGATATTAGGAAGAAGTTTTTCACAGAAGGAGTGATAAAATACTGTAATGGCCTGCCTAGGGAGGTGGTGGAGTCACCATCACTGGATGTGTTCAAAAAAAGCCTGGATATGGCTCTTGGTGCCATGGCTTAATTGAGGTGTTTAAGGCATGGGTTGGACTTGATGATCTTGAAGGTCTCTTCCAATCAAGTCATTCTGTGATTCTGTGGTTCTGTAATTCAGTAAACATGGAGGCACCTCTGTACAGTGTCCTTGGCTTCAGAGGGAGTTTTTGAGCTGTGGTTTGTTCTCTGCAGCCTGGGGGTTTCACCATCGAAGTGACCAACAACAACAGCACGATGGTGATGACGGGCATGCGGATCCAGATCGGCACGCAGGCCATCGAGCGAGCTCCCTCCTACCTGGAGATCTTCGGGCGCACCATGCAGCTCAACATGACCCGCGCCCGCTGGTTCGACTTCCCCTTCACCCGCGAGGAGGCCCTGCAGGCTGACAAGAAGCTCACCATCTTCAGTAAGGCTGCGTGCACTGCTTGGTCTGACCAGCTGATGGGTTGGTTTGGATGGGATGAAGCTGCTTCACCTCACAGCAGGGAGTTGCCGCAGCCCATTTGTTTGCCCTGACTGCAAAAACTGTCTGAAGGGGGAACCCTGAACATTTGGTAACTTTATTTATGGCCCACTTTCTTGCTGCTGTGAGTGAACATTCAGTAGTTCAGCTCAATGATTTTGTGCTGAGGTAAGAGAAGGAAAGTGGCCTTGCAAAGGAGATGGCACTGTCAGTGGCTGTGTGTTAATGACAGTGTCATTGCTGTCCTGGTCCTGTGAAATGAGGCTGGTTTGTACCCAAAAGCAACAGTTTTTAAGAAATTTCTCTCATTGCTGCAGTTGGAGCCTCTGTGGATCCTGCTGGAGTCACCATGATGGATTCCATAAAAATTTATGGCAAAACCAAAGAGCAGTTTGGCTGGCCTGACGAGCCCCCCGAGGACTTCCCGTCTGCTTCCGTGAGCAACGTTTGTCCCCCAAACCTCAACCAAGGGAATGGCACTGGGGACGCCGAGTCAGCTGCCCCTGCTGCTGCCAGTGGGACTGTCCTGGAGAGGTATTTCCACAGTCTTTCCCTTATCTCTCCTTGGAAATGGGTTGTTGTTGTGACGGGCACTTGGGTGCACTTGTGTGCTTTTCCTGACTTGGAGAACTCGAGGGAATTAGTGAGTTGTTCTCACTGCCTTAGACAGCAACAACTGAAAACAGGGATTGATTATCTTGGTAGGAGGGTTTGTGGTGGCTCTTGGTTGATCTGGTGTAGTAGATGGGTAGATCTGTGTGCTTGCTTGTGCTGCCTAGTTCATGTTTCAGCAGTCTCGAGGAGCTCAAAGCAATTTCTGTTGCCATGGTACATTCTCTCATTTCAAGTTGGCCTTTTTTTGGTCTCTAGAGCTCACAAAGGTCAGGCCTCTCTGAAGTTAAGCTCAGTTTTGAGGAGGGCTTTATGTGTGACCCTGCTTTAGGCTTGTGGCTCCCACCAACTTGCCTTGTAGCCCACGTGCCTCAGGCTGAGCTGTTGTGCTGGAGAAGGTGTTGGGTTTTCCCCCATATCCCTGCTGAGAGCCAAACCCCAAGGGTGACCTGGACATAAATTTAGTGAATAAACAGAACTTGTGTTCTTTCTTATGTCCACGCTGTGTTTTCCTTTGAACTCATACAGTCTGTATGGTAAGGATTGTAAAAGCAGCAAAGACAGGAGAGAAACAGCTCAAAGAGGAACTGGTACTGCTGAAAATGAACATTTCAGAGGAAACAATCACTGCTCAGCTGTGAGGAAGTGGTGGTTAATTTTGTCTGACTGAAATTCTCTGGTGGAGGCTCAGGGCTTGAAGTGCCAGTTAGGCCCAGTTGAAGGACCTGTTCAGCCAACCTTTAATATTTTGTCTAATAGTTCATGGGATTTTTTCCTGTGTTTATTTTCCCTTTCCTTCCCTCCTCTGCTGTGACATCCCCACAAGATGTCCCTCTCAGCTCAGGCATGCTCTCTGTTTTTTCGGAGCAGTGGGATTATATTCTAAAAATTCGGATATAAAAAACTGTTCTTCCTATTTGGTGTTACCTTCTGAAGGGTTCTCTGGAGTAGGAACAGCTGATGGCAGGCGGGAGGCAGCTTTTCTATCCAAGTGTGGTGTCTGCACTTGAATTTAAGCCTGGGTGGTGCTTTAAGTGGTGCTTGGCTTCTCTGTGTGAGGTGACCTGGCTCATCTCTGTCTTTGTTTTGCTCCAGACCAATGTGTGCTGCCCAGGTAGAGACCCTGCTTAGACTGACGCTCCCCCGGCTTCCTGATTTCCCCATTTAATTTGCCTTTTGCTTAGAATGTGTTCTAGGGAGTTTTTCTGTGAGCTTTACACATTTTTATTTTTTTTTCCTTTTTCTTTGCTCCCCCAAAGTTCTGACACTGAGTCCCTAACCACCCTGGACCGGTTAGTATGGCATCCTTTTCTCTGCACGAGTGAGTGTGTGTCAGAGACAGAACACATGGTGTGGCTTTTGGTGACTGGGTTTTTTTTGTTTTCCAAGTGACATTTGCTTCTTTACATTCTGGTCATTGCATGGCAGATGGTTTAGCAAATGTAAAGATGAGGTGGTTTGCAGATTTTTGCTGTACACAGCATAACTGTTGCTTATTTGACAGACTCCTCTCTGCTTTGTTCCTTCCTTGTGCCTTCTTATCCCACTTCTGTTCCCTCCAAGCTTTATGAGGGTGGCTGTGGGGAGGGGGATGTTATTTATCACCACCAGACCAGACAATTGTTCCTTCTACCTTCCAATCCTACACTGCTATTTTTCCCCTTAATGCTCTCTCTTCCCTGCATTTTCCTGTATCTTCCTGCTCCTTCTGGTGTGTCAGATGGCATTTCAGGTAGTTCTACCTGGGGGCATGGAGTGCTGCTACAGGGACTTTGCTGCCACTTGTAAATCAGGATTTCCCTCGGGACGAGTGTTTTCCCAGCCTGCTTGAACCTCAGCATCCCTCACTTGGGGTCACCCCCAGTGCTCTGACTTAATTTTCCTCTGGAATATTTTGTGCTGAAACTCCAAATTGGAAAGAGCAACCTGTGTGAAAATAGCAAGCGAGTAGAACGTTGCTCCCTTAGCAAAGTCGGTTCCGCTTTTTCCCATGTGTCATAGCCAGCCTTGATCTGCAGTCATCTGTACGTCTGGGGGCCATGGTGAATTGGGACTGTCAAGACAATCCAAGTTATCCCTGCTGCAGGCTGCGTAAGGAAATGTTTTATCCTCTTTGGGAGAGAAAAGCCCCTGTCTTTCAGCTGTGGATTATTAAAGCAGTCCTAAGTTTGTCTGTGAGCGTGAGCCAGGTTTAACTCTGGTCTGTAACACAATGAAATGATATGCATGGTGCCTGTGGCAGGTTTTATCATGCTTTGATTTTGTACTTGGCATTCGTTAGCTGTCTCTGAGCTACTCATGACTGTAGCCCGCATAAAGCAAAGTGCTAAGGAGAGAGAAGGGTTGCTGTACTCAAGCCTGCTTTCCTCTCTCCCTCCAGGCTAGTAGTGAGTTCTTTAGAAGCGCTGGAAAGCTGCTTTGCTGTGGGACCAGTCAACGAGAAGGCAAGTAACTTTCTGAATACATTCCTGAGCTTTGGAGCTGGGGGAAGGAGGGGCGAGCTCAGCACTACCTCCTGCAGCCCCGGGGGCCTGATAGGAGCAGAGCCGCATCCCTTTTGCTCAGAGCACTGATCTGAAAGTTGCCTTAGCCAAAAGCGTTTGAAACTAGTTTAGAATGACAATTGGCATTTGCATTTAGCGCTGGTGGGCTTTTTGTGCTGCAGAGTGACCTCGTTTACAGAAACAGCAGGGTAGGAGCCCATAAATCTCAAAAGTACTTGTGTAGACATGTGAAGCTTTCCCTAAATGTCAGTGGCAAATGGAGGGAAGCTATCAAAAGGGTATTGAGGGAAGGGAGCTGTAGGTACACTGAGTGATGGTAAATATACTGAATAATGGGGTTTGTCTGTTCTTAGGAGAAGAATAAGATTGCAGCTCAGGAACTGGCTACTGTGCTGCTGTCCATGCCAGCCCCTTCCAGTGTGCAGCAGCAGACCAAGAGCCTGCTGGCCAGCTTGCACACCAGCCGTTCAGCCTACCACAACCACAAGGTACTGCCCAGGGCATGGATTTGGGGGCTCCTGGAACCTGCCAGGTCATGGCTGAAGTGCATCAGAGCTCTAGAGAGCCCTTCCTCCACGCAGCACAAACCTCCTGTCTCATCTCCCTTTAGCTCCGGCTGCCTGCCCTGCTGGCTTCTGTGTTTCACCAGAGTTGTGTGATTCTGTGACCTTTTAGCATTGGTTGCCCTTCCCTAGATGAGGAGTGCTGGATTTCCTCAGGATCTGTCCCGTGGCTGTGCTTCAGCTGCTTTCTCATGCTGCAGTCAGTTGTTTTTCTTTGCCTGTGTTATCTCTCACTCTACAGGATCAAGCGCTGCTAAGCAAAGCCATTCAGTATTTGACTTCCTCAACCAAAGAAGGAAAGGACCTTGATCCCGAGGTATTCCAGAGGCTGGTCATCACTGCTCGGTCCATTGCTATTATGAGACCCAACAATCTGGTCCACTACACGGAATCAAAGCTGCCACAGCTGGAAACAGGTAGATAAGTCTGTAATTTTCGCTAAGTTTCTGTTGCGATAATTGAAGCTGTGCTGGGGTGTCGGGTTCAGAGTGGCAGAGACTGTATTTGACACATTTGGTAGGTGTGTGATACCCTGCTGATGAGAACATCAAAGCCTCTGAAAAAAGCCATTTCAAATAAACTTGGTGTTACCCTCGTTAAGGTTTTCCCCTGCACATTTCTGAGAGGTGTTTTTTAATCTGTGCAGAGAGTGAAGAAGGGCAGGAGGCTCAGAAACACGTGGAAGGAGAGGGCTGCACCTTCATTACCCAGCTGGTGAACCACTTCTGGAAGCTCCATGCATCAAAACCCAAAAACGCCTTCCTGGCTCCTGCCTGCCTGCCAGGTGCGAGAGCTCTTCCTTTGCTATTGGCAAGCCCGTGGCTTCTGAAGGGGTTTATTTGAAGTTTGTAAGCAGAGAACATGGCTTTTCAATGCTAGTGCTGCACTGAGGGCTTTGTGATGTGGAGCTGCGGATTCTGCTTCAAAGCTTTTGTTCAGGGGCACGTGTATTGTGCCAGGAAGAAGGGACTGATGATTGATTTACCCACATTTGTCTTCGTGGGTGGTGGTAGAGGATATTCAGTGGTGCTGGTGTATGGAGTTCACAATATTCCATCAGACAGACAGGACTGGCTCAGTCTGGATTGAAAATCAATATATTTGTGCTGTTAACACTGTGCCTTGAAGTCTGCAAACAAAAGATGCTTCCTGCAGTGCCTCACTCTGTGCTGAAATACAGAGAGAGCTGATTTCAGTCCTGCTTTTATTCCTGCTAGGTCTCACTCATGTTGAAGCCACAGTCAATGCTTTGGTGGATATTATCCATGGATACTGCACGTGTGAGCTGGACTGTATCCATACTGCATCCAAGATCTACATGCAGATGTTACTTTGCCCAGTATGTCACCTTGTTCTTCTCTGCCTCAGCCTCTAATTGCACCAGGGGAGCCCCCTGGGTTGGGCATCTAGAAAAATTTCTTAGTGGTAGGGGTGTTCCAGCCTGCCACAGGCTGCCCGGAGCAGTGGTTGAGTCCCCACCCCTGGAGGAATTTAAAAGTGTAGATGTGCCACTTGGGGACATGAGCTGGGGGGATTGGCAGTGTTGGGTTTATGGTTGGACTTGATCTCAGAGGGTTTTTCAATCTGAATGTTTCTATGATTCTATAGTGGGGGAAAAATTAAATGTGGGCAGAATGCGAATACATAGTACAGACACAAAATACAGCCAAAAACACCCAGCCAGAAGTGAATGGAGAATTCTCCCTCTCCTTTTGTTCTAGTAATGTTTGTCATGTGCTGCATGTGGGATTACAAGTGTGTTGCTTTGTGGCTCCTGAGGGAAACAGGGAGGTGACTCGTGTCCTACATGAACCATGACTGACAAGAGTCACAAGTGCATTTTTAGCCATCTTTCCAAATGCTGTGAAAAAGGACTTCGAGCTTAAGGAGTGTAATGATGAACTGTTCACCCTGCAGGACCCAGCAGTTAGCTTTTCCTGCAAGCAAGCTTTGATCAGGGTGCTGAGACCCCGGAACAAGCGGCGACACGTGACCCTGCCATCGTCCCCCCGCAGCAACACCCCCATGGGTACGCCAGGGCATCCTCTGCTTAAACCAGCATCGCCTTCTTGACTGCTCACAAAGGACAAGAAAACAAAGTGGTCTTGCTATAAACCGAGAGTAAAAAAGACTAAAATCAGCCTTTTTCCTTTATTTTGCTCTCCCTCGCCCCCTAAACCCCTTTTTATTTAATAAACTCTCACCTTTTCATTGATATTTTGGGATTCACAAAGGAGATCTCTCTGAGATATTCCCCTTTCAGTGATAGGAAAATCTGATCATTTTATCTAGAGTAGTAATCTAGAGTTAGTATTTCTGTGTATGTTTTCAGATTCTAATAAATCAGTCAAAGATGTGTGCAGGTCAAAATTATCAGAGCTCCATCCAAGAGAGGTTTTTCAGTATTGAAGCAAATTGTAGGTGTCAGGAGTCTCTTGGTAACTGAGGGTAGTTTGGGTTTTTTCCCAGCATTAGCCGCCTGGTTTGGGATGGGATGAGGAGCTGGGCATTTATGAACTCCTGCTTTGCCACTCAGGAGATAAGGATGATGATGATGATGACGATGCAGAAGACAAGCTGCAGAGCTCTGGGATAGCAAATGGAGAGCACATCCGACAGGAGAGCCAGGAGCAGAGCGAGGTGGATCACGGGGACTTTGAGATGGTGGTGAGTCCAGAGCTTCTCCTTGGAGCCTTTGAAGTGTGCCAGGACTTGAGTTAATTTAGTTCTGATGAACCTGCTTGTAGTGCTCCCTTAGTGGTCGTGGTCTGGGGAAAGCTCTCACTGTGTTTCCTCTCCATAGTCCGAATCCATGGTTCTGGAGACTTCTGAGAACGTGAATAATGGGAATCCTTCTCCTCTGGAGGCTCTCCTGGCTGGAGCAGAGGGATTCCCTCCCATGCTGGATATCCCTCCAGATGCAGATGATGAGACAATGGTGGAGTTGGCTATTGCCCTGAGCCTGCAACAAGATCAGCAAGGTCAGATGTGGGCACTGTTGGCAGGCAAAAAGGGGATGGAAACTGGGAAAATTGGGAAAGAAACAAGGCAAAGCTGTTGGTGTCATCACCAGTGAACCAAAGATACCGGAACAGTGAAATGTACGGAAAATGCCAGAGTTAACTTACTCTCTCTAAGAAAGATGCTCATAAGTTGTTCTCTGCTTGCAGGGAGCAGCAGCAGTGCCCTTGGACTGCAGAGCTTAGGACTGTCTGGCCAAGCTCCCAGCTCCTCCTCTCTCGACGCTGGAACACTCTCGGACACAACAGCATCAGGTAACTGTTCACTGCAAGGCATCTTCTTTTTCACATTCTGACCTAAGTAATGCCTTAAAATTGGTTTGCAAATACGGTTTGGAAGAGCCAATTATTACCTTTGGCTTCTTGTATTTCTGAGAGTGTACTTACAGCTTTTTCCTGCTTTGATTGACTCTCACTGTAGACTTCTGAGGAAGTTATTTCCTCTCTTTAAACTAAAGCAGACAAAACAAAGCATGTGCTGTATTTCCCTTGCATTTATAAACAACCAGACATTGTTCTTTAAGTAACTGTGCATGCCTGTGTGTTTGATAGAGAAGCTTTCCTCTCGGGATATCTCCCCTCCACTGCTTTAACTGTCCTGCTGGTCACCCCCAAGCTCCCTTTCCGTTTGTAGCCGTCCCCAAGCCCAATCCCTGCAGCCTTTCCCCGGTAGCGCGAGCGTCGTTTGCAGTTGTTCCCAGGCAGTGTTTTTACTTGTAACAGCTCTCTTTATTCTCTTAGCTCCAGCCTCCGACGATGAGGGCAGCACGGCGGCCACGGACGGCTCCACGCTGCGGACATCGCCCGCGGAGCACGGCGGCAGCGTGGGCTCAGAGAGCGGCGGCAGCGCCGTGGACTCGGTGGCCGGGGAGCACAGCGGTGAGTGAGCCCTCCTGCATCCCCTGCTCCCTCCCTGGTGCACTCCTGCTGCAGCCCCTGCTCCCTCCCTGCTGCACTCCTGCTGCATCCCCTGCTCCCTCCCTGCTGCACTCCTGCTGCAGCCCCTGCTCCCTCCCTGCTGCACCCCCTCCTGCACTGCTGCTGCACCCCTGCTCCTTCCCTGCTACCACAGCCTTGCCCACCATGGGAGCCTGTGGGTGATCCCTGGTACAGAGGGAATCTCAGTTCCCAGTGGCTGCTGCCATCTGTTGTTTTGTGGGTTCTGCCCCACTGCCCACAGATGGAATGTTGTCTGCTTTTCGTGGTTCTCTGGAAGTGTGGAATCCGCAGTAGATGTTGCTGGGCTGTAATAACAGAATCATTGAATCCCAGAATGGTTTGGGTGGGAAGGCACCTTAAAGATCATCCTGTACTAACCCCAAGGCAGGGACACCTTCCACGATCCCAGGTTACTCCAAGCCCTGTCCAACCTGGCCTTGGACACTTCCAGGGATGGGGCAGCTGTAGCTTCTCTGGGCAACCTGTGCCAGGGCTTCATCACCCTCTGAGTAAAGAATTTCTTCCTAATATCTCATCTAATCCTGCCCTTGTTCAGCTTAAAGCCACTGCCCCTGGTCCTGTCACTCTCTCCCTATGTAACAAGTCCCTCTTCCTGCTTTTCATAAGTACCATAAGTGCCCAGTACTCTATAAGGTATGGGAGGCCACAAAAGGTCTCCCTGGAGGCCTTGCCTCTCATAATGCCTAGAGCAAGACTGAGACAATTCACTATGCTGCTGGTTAAGTTTGAATGAGATAGGATTAATTACTCTCTTTTTAGTTTGGGACTGATACCCAGGAAAAATAATCAGAGACTCTTATAAAAAAATTGTCTGATTGTCCACACTGCCCATCCCAGCATTGTCTGACTGAGTTTGAATTACTGCTCTGGGACCAGTTCAATTTGGGCCACAAAGATGAGGATGGCAAAGAAAAGATGTCTACAAATGCATCTTCAGCCTCTCTTGTGGCTTTCAGAGGAGAACCAAAGCCAGCATCTACTTGGAACCACGATTCACTCCAAAGTGCAGCTCAGCTGTGGTGGTGGGTACGCAGCAGGCAAGGTGCTTGTTGAGTTGCTGAGGTTGTGTTTCCCTGTTTTCCTGTCCTTTGCCAGTGTCCGGCCGGAGCAGCGCCTACGGGGACACCACGGCCGAGGGCCACGCGGCGGGGCCGGGCAGCGTCAGCTCCAGCACGGGGGCCATCAGCACCACCACGGGCCAGCAGGAGGGAGAGGGCTCCGAGGGAGAAGGGGAGGCAGAGGGGGACGTCCACACCAGCAACAGGCAAGAGACTTTGTTTCCTCTTGAGGAAGAACATCTGTGCTCTGGGGGATGTTTGCAGAGGAGGAGGCTGCGGGGCTGCAGTGCCAGGAGCGTGATTTGTGACTGCTGGCTAACCAAAGTGGAAAGTCAGAAACACAGACTAGAGCAAACTGCCATTGCAAAATCATGGGATGTCCTGAGGTGGAAGGGACCCACAAATGTCATCCAGTCCAACCCCTGGCCCTGCACAGACATCCCAGCAATCCCACCCTCTGCATCCCAATGTTGTCCAAATGCTCCTGGAGCTCTGGCAAGCCTCGGGGCTGTGCCCATTCCTGGGGAGCCTGGGCAGTGCACCCTCTGTGCAATCATGATGTGGTGTGATAAATACACCCAGTGTGTGTCCCACAAAACTGCTGCCTCTAGGAAGTGATGAAAAAATGCTGCATGAGTCTAGTTAACACAGCATCACTGAAATCTTGGGAGCCTGTGAAATTCACTGTTAGGACAAAAGCATGTGCAAGTGTCCTTAGGGAACATGGGCAGCTTTTCATTCTGTGGGAGCAGGTGCTCAGTCCCTTCTCCAGAGCAGTGTGGAGCTGATTTGCAGGATGTTCCCATGCAGTTGCAGTCCCTGGGTGGCCAGGCCTGGGTGGTGTGGCTCTGTTGTCAGAGGTGCTCTGCATCTTTGGCATCACTCCCCTGAGAAGTCTGAGCAAGTCCTGTCCTCCCTGGGAGGATTTGATGGCTTAGGGTTTCTGGGGCAGATTGCAGTGCTCTCCTGGAGACCCTGCTGGGTGTGGTGTGTTCTGGGCTGTGTCTGATTACTGCCTCTGGATCCCCAGGCTGCACATGGTCAGGCTGATGCTGCTGGAGAGGCTGCTGCAGAATCTGCCCCAGCTGAGGAACGTGGGGGGAGTCCGAGCCATCCCTTACATGCAGGTGAGTGAGGAGGGCTCAGAGTTAGGCCCAAATCAAACAGTTCAGTCACTGATTTCTATATGCACTTGCCTTTCTCCTTCCTGACCAGTCACAGTGTGAGTCCATCTGTTGCAAAACATTCCTTACCCACAGGTTTTTGCTGGACTTGTGCCCTTACTCAGTGTGACTTTACAGCTGACCGGGGAGCCTGAGGGCTCCAATCCTTCAGCTCCAATGTGTTTGGGAAGGTCTTGTGGGTTTATGCTGAATGTTCATATTAGGATGTGAGGCACAGGCTGGATTTGGGAAAGAACACAAATAAATCAAGATAGAATCCGTGCTGTTTTGTGAAAGATAAATAGTTGTCTTGATAATGTGGAACCTGCCCTCTAATAATTCTCTGGCTGCTCTTCCCAGGTTATTCTGATGCTCACAACAGACCTAGATGGAGATGATGAGAAAGACAAGGGAGCTTTGGATAACCTTCTGTCCCAGCTGATTGCAGAGCTGGGCATGGACAAAAAGGTAAAGTGCAGTGTGGGCTCATGTTCTGAGTTTGCTCCTTCTAGACAGGGTTTCTTTCCTTGGAGGAATGAAATGTTTGGGAGTCAGAAGCATTGCTGTGTGGATGTGTTCAGGCAGTTTATTCCTCTTGCCTCCTTTCACATAAGGTAGAAAATGACATGAGTGGAACTCCCACTGTTTCCTGGGTCTGACATCCACAAATGAGCATGAAAATTTGTTTTGCTGGAATTAAACTCTGAGAAGAGCCATGATGAGTAAATGCATGATTGACATATGTAGCTTTTCATTGGTGTGGGATTGTTCTCTGGCAGCCAGGCCACTGCCTACCCTTCTGTTGAGGCATTTGTGCTGCTTTTTCAGTCTTACTGCTTGAGCTTAAATTAGAAATGCTTCCTGAGGATCAGAACACTGAACTTGAGAGGCTTGGGACACTGCTCAGCTCTGGGATTGAGCAAGCAGGATGTGTCTTTTCCTGCAGGATGTGTCCAAGAAAAACGAGCGCTCCCCTGTGAACGAGGTGCACTTGGTGGTGATGAGGCTGCTCAGTGTCTTCATGTCCAGGACCAAGTCAGGATCCAAGACTTCCATTTGTGAGGTACATTCTCCAAATTGCTTCGTCAGGGGATGATTTTCTCCCCCTTTACTCAGCTCTCATAAGACCCCACTTGGAGCACTGAACACAGTTCTGGTGTTCTCAACATGAGAACTCATGGAATTGTTGGGGCAAGTGCAGAGGAGGCCATGGAGGGGACTGGAGCACCTCCCCTATGGGGACGGGCTGGGAGAGTTGGGAATGCTCCGCCTGGAGAGGAGAAGGTTGTGTGGAGACCCCACAACACCTTCCAGGGTCTGAAGGGGCTACAGGAAAGCTAGAGGGAGACTTCTCATCATGAGCTGGAGTGACAGGCCAAGGGGGAAAGGGTTCAAACTGAAAGAGGGGAAATCTGGGTCAGATATTGGGAAGAAATCCTTCCCTGTGAGGGTGGAGATTGCCCAGAGAAGCTTTGGCTGGCCCTGGATCTGTGCAAGTGTCCAAGGCCAGGTTGGACAGGGCTTGGAGCAATGTGGGACAGCAGAAGATGTCCCTGCCTATGGCAGAGGGTGGAATAGGATGAACTTCGAGGTCCCTTTCAACCCAAGCCATTCTGGGATTCCATGATGTGCTTGGGGAACTTTTTTCATCAAAAACAATGTAAAAGCTGCTAACTGAAATGACAAGTGTAAAACTGAATCATCCTTGAGAGTGCTTTGGAAACATTTATAGGGAACCTGTAGTGTTACTGAACTCTTGTGGAAAAAGAGTTTTGAAACTGGGGCTGGAGGAAGCAGCCGTGTAAAGACAATCGGATGCTCTCGTTTTGTGCATGGTTCCAGACTGAGCTCAGGGCAGCACATTAATGATGTTACTTAAAACGGTCTGGCAGATTTTTCCCTTGCATCTCACCAGGGCTGAAGGGGTTAAAGGGGATTTGTAATGTGATTATTGGAAAGCAATATGCTGCTGTGTCAACGTAAAAGTCGCTAAGAGGATTCCTTAGATATTTGTTGCTAAAAGGTACAGTAATAAGGCATAAAAAGCAGTATGTGTGGTGGGAAGGAGATTAATAAAAAAGCATAGAGGTTAAAAAATTTAGTCTGAACTGCATCAAATTTTAATGAGCTTATGAGCTGTGGGGTTTGTTTGGATTTACAGGGCTGCTTTAATAGTTTTATTTACAGTAGCTTTTTCTCCAGCCTTTGTTACTCACTTGAGCTTCCCACAGAAATCAAAGCTCCTCGTCTTGCAGAATGCAGGTGGAGCAATACCTGGGTGGAGCAGAGCCTGTGAGCGGCAGCTGCAACAGGGACTCTTTCTCTACCAGGATTCACGCCCAGCTGGCCAAATCCCAGATAAACAAATAGAAATCCCAACTTAAAAAAAGAAAAAGAAGGGGGGAAAAAAAGAAGGGAAAAAAGCCCTAGTCGTCTAATCCACAGCAGAGTGGCCTCTGGCACATGTGTCGAGGGGAGATTAGACTTAAGAGGAGATTTTATTTGTTTTCCTTTACTAAGCACTTGTTCAAAAGAGTCTCTGTAAATATTTGAGTTGCTTTTCATAAACACAAAAAAAACCCCAACCTCAAACAAACCCCAAACTTAAAAGCTGCCTGCGAAGTTTCATCCAGACCTGCTCTCTTGCCCACATAGTCAGCAGGTGCTCAGGGCTGCCCCAGCTCTCCCCGCTGCAGGTTCCCAGGTGTGTTCCTGATCCAGCTCCTTCCCTCTATTCCAGGCTTCCTCCCTGATCTCCAGTGCCACAGCAGCTGCCTTGCTGAGCTCTGGTGCTGTTGATTACTGTCTGCACGTGCTCAAGTCCCTGCTGGAGTACTGGAAGAGCCAGCAGAACGACGAGGAGCCTGTGGCCACCAGCCAGCTGCTGAAGCCTCACACCACTTCCTCTCCCCCTGACATGAGCCCCTTTTTCCTCCGCCAGTACGTGAAGGTGAGTCCTGCCCTGTGCTGGGAGCTGTGCAGGGCCTGCACTGAGAGGAGGCTGCGCAGAGCTGGGAAAGCAGCCCTGCACAAGGGGTTTGCACTTAGAAGAGCAACCAAAATCCATCCTGTAGCTCAGAGTTACAAATTGGAGTGCTCCGAGTTCTCAGAGGGCAGCCCAGCATCTCTCCCATCTCTCACTGCATCCCTTGGTGCACTCCTAACCCAGGAGTTCTGTGGAGGTGTTTCTGGAGGAATTGTTAATTATCTTGAAGGGAAGCTGCTCCATCCAGCCTGTGACTCCCTGTGCTTGGCCCGCAGAATTCCTGAACTTAGTGTGCCAAGGAAGTGGAATGGTGGATGGGAATTTCTACAGTAATTCCCAGGCTTGTTCTACCACTGTGGTGCCGTTATGCCATGGTTTGGTGTTTGTACAGGTGCAAAAAGCCTGATTAAATGTAAGAATGTCTCCTAAGCTGAAAGCTCCTGAGTTGAACTGCTTTATTACTTCAGGCCAGCTTAGTGCATCCTCCCAGCTGCCATCCAGTTCAAGGCCTTGTGCAGGTTCTTATGCATCATTTGGGAACGTTCTTTGAGCTGCAAAGGGGCAGAAATCCCTTGGTTTTAAAAAATCAGCAAAAGCACCCCGTCGTTCATCATGGCACCACACTGGGTGTGCTCAGAGCCTGAGGGATTTCTCTTGCTGCCAGGGTCATGCTGCAGATGTTTTTGAGGCCTACACTCAGCTCCTGACAGAGATGGTGCTGCGCCTGCCCTACCAGATCAAGAAGATTGCAGACACGAACTCCCGCATCCCCCCACCCATCTTTGATCACTCCTGGTTCTACTTTTTGTCTGAGGTAAGCAAGAACATGATACACCTGCAGATTTCCGCAAGAAAACTCCAATAATGATTTCTTTCATGGGAGAGATGAGCTTTTGCAGAGCTGATCTCAGCTCCATCTTGTATTTTTAATCCCCTTGAAAGAAAGTGGACTGTTGACTTTGTGTGTTCCTGTTGAACAGGAATCTGTAGGAAAATATACATGAAAAATGAGGTTGCTGTTATTTCTTGAAACTCAGTGATTGCTGCCACAAAGCTTAGAGAGAAAACCTGCTGTGAGATGGAAAAATGTAACATCATGCTCAGCTGTTGGTACTTGGGCCTTAAGAAAGAAATCAGGAAGATATTTAGTGTTTGTCTTTTCAGTTTTCTTCCTACTTTACATAACAAGTTATCTTACATTTACACAAGTATGAGTTAGGATTTCTTAATTAGCCTTGGTTGGGTGTTTATTTGAGGTTGGAGATGACAAGGGATGGTTTCCAGCAAGTGGTGCAGTGCTGCTGTGCAGTGTCTATCCTGCCTGGGACTTACAGGATTAAAGCTGGGTGTAATCATCTCCCATCTGTTTACTTTTTGGAAGAAAACACTCATTTTTGGTGGCCACTGTGGCCCTGGTGAGCTCACCCTGCCCTGCCTTCCCTCTGCAGTACCTGATGATCCAGCAGACGCCGTTCGTGCGCCGCCAGGTGCGCAAGCTGCTGCTGTTCATCTGCGGCTCCAAGGACAAGTACCGGCAGCTGCGGGACCTGCACACCCTGGACTCGCACGTGCGGGGCATCAAGAAGCTCCTGGAGGAGCAGGGCATCTTCCTGAGGGCCAGCGTGGTGACAGCCAGCTCGGGCTCTGCCCTGCAGTACGACACCCTGATCTCCCTGGTAAGGGCAGGAGCAGGGAAAGGGCCTTGGGGTGGTGCTGGTGTGACAGGAGTGCTGATGTGCTCTTTGATGCCATCCCTTTGTGCCTGCAGATGGAACATTTGAAGGCTTGTGCAGAGATTGCCACGCAGAGAACAGTGAACTGGCAGAAATTCTGCATCAAGGATGACTGTGAGTTCTGTCTCTGCAGCATCTGGGGAACAGTAGTGTCGTGGTTGGGATCGAGGTGGCTCAGATGGGGATGCTCAGCAGAGAAGGGGAGACACAGCTGAGGATTTTGCTAGGACTGAACTGTTTCCAGTACTAATTATCCCAGTGCCCTAATTGCATCCGGTCCTTGGCTAAAAAGCAAAATGTGGTGTAATGGATAACTTAGAGGAACAGGAGATCTGTGTTCTCTTGCTTGTGCTGCCATTGTCCCAGAGAGTAATTTGGGATGAGCCACTGTACCTGGTGTACCCCAGTGTTAGGCTTCTATGTTCCAGGGACAGGACAGTTCTGGGAGTTTGGTTCTTGTGTACAAAGGCTTTTGGTTTAGGCTGCTTTTTTTCCTTTTTTGTTTCTTTCTTTTCTTTTTTAGTTCAGGCTTTAGTGGCATGGAGCTTTGTCAGGGCAGGGTTAGGTTGAATATCAGGGAAAGGTTCTTCCCCAGAGGGTGCTGGCACTGCCCAGGCTCCCCAGGGAATGGACACAGCCCCGAGGCTGCCAGAGCTCCAGGAGCATTTGGACAATGCTCCCAGGGATGCACAGGGGGGGATTGTTGGGGTGTGTGTGCAGGGCCGGGGTGGGATTCAATCCCTGTGGGCCTTTTCCAGCTCAGGATATTCCATGATTGTGTGATTCAAACATTTTCCCCTTTCCTCCGCAGCGGTTCTCTATTTCCTGCTCCAAGTCAGCTTCCTGGTAGACGAAGGAGTGTCCCCGGTTCTCCTGCAGCTGTTGTCTTGTGCTCTGTGTGGCAGCAAAGTGCTGTCTGTGGCTTCATCCTCTGGAGCTTCCAGCACCTCTTCCACCTCTGCTCCGGCAGCATCAGGCTCCGGGCAGGCGGCAGCGCAGAGCAAATCCTCCACCAAAAAGAGCAAGAAGGAGGAAAAGGAGAAGGAGCGAGAGGGTGAGGGGCAGCTGGGGCCTGTCCTGTGGTTTTAGGGAGCAAGTCTGCTCCTCACAGCCTTTCTTACTCTGTTCAGAAAGAACTGGATGATAAATCCTGCTGTTGGGAAAGGGTCATGGCTCGTGGCAAAGGCACCCACAGCCACAATCTAGGGAGAGGAGCAATTTTCCCATATGTGGATGGCACTAGAGCGAAGCAGTGTGTCCTGAGAGTGGGGCTGAAATCACGTGCTGAGGACATCCCAAACCTACTGTGTTTATGGCCTTGAGTGGGTTTGAAGTTGTCTAATGGTGTTACCTAATCTAGTGATGAAGCAGCTTCCACTTAACTTGCCTGTCCTGGGTTGTAGGAGGCTGAAAGGCTCACGAGGATTAAAACAAATCCTGGGGATGCACACCCAGTTAGCTGTGCTCTGCAGTGATTGTGTTCAGACTTGTTTCCTCTGGCTGCTTTGGAAGCGCTGCTGGAGCCAGGGCTGCTGCTTAATGAATATCCACAGTCCTGGGAAAGTAATTAAGCTTCCCTATAAAAGTCACGGGCATAAATTCTCTCTTGGCTTTTCTTCAAGGAACCGCTTTGGCTTTCACCATCAGATGGTTCTCTGTGAGTCTTTTCATTGCCTCATGGTCAGTCCTTTTCTTTTTATCAGGATGTGTAGCACATTTCTCACGTCCTCACTGGCAAGTTTTCCTGCAGTTTTTTTCCTGTTAGTCAGGAGTGCTGGGTTATATTTTTGAAAAAGACAGGAATATTAAACTTTCTTGTTACCTGAAACATAATAATTTGTCCCCATTATCCTGACTCTTTGAAATAGGAGAGTGGCCTGCCAGTGAGGTGCTGCATTTATCTTCTCCCTAAAGCCTTCCCTGTGTCCATAGGTGAGGGTTCAGGCAGCCAGGAGGACCAGCTGTGTACGGCCCTGGTGAACCAGCTGAACAAGTTTGCTGACAAGGAGACCCTCATCCAGTTCCTGCGCTGCTTCCTGCTGGAATCCAACTCCTCCTCAGTGAGGTGGCAGGCCCACTGCCTGGCCCTGCACATTTACAGGTGAGCCTGGGGCTGGCTCGGGGCCAGAGCCTCTCTCTAAGGACACTGGAGCCTGCAGGTGTTGGGCCCCTCTGGAATTGCCCTCGTGGTTTGCAGTTACTGGGGCTGGAGGTGGAAGTTGTGACTTACCCGTGATCAATCTCAATTGTCACCTGCAAGAAGCACTTTATTTCTGTCTGCAGAATCTGACTCCTGTCATGACCAGGAGCAGGTGTTTGTGGGCAAAGTGAATTTCTGAGGCAGATCTAGACTGCCACCGTGAAAAGTTGGGAGCTGTGTGGGGAAAGGAGTGCTTTAGGGGGCTGGACTCCTTCAGAGCTCCGTTCAGTTGTTGCAGGACAGCTGCTTTTGTTTTGGAGTGCTGGAAAGCAGGTGGGTTCAAGGGCTGGTGGGATTTAGCTCTGTGAACAATGCAAGATGATGGTTTCCCACTTGGGTGGACTGGAGCTCATGTTCTCCTTCTGCACAAGAACCCTGATTGTCTGTGATCCACCCAACAGGAACTCCAACAAGTCCCAGCAGGAGTTACTGCTGGATCTCATGTGGTCCATCTGGCCAGAGCTCCCAGCCTATGGAAGAAAGGCTGCCCAGTTTGTAGATCTCCTGGGATACTTCTCCCTGAAAACACAACAGACTGAGAAAAAGGTACAGTGACATCCCAGAAGGGAGGTACAGCATCCCAGGTGCTCATTTATGATACAGCTGGCACAGATTTTCTGTCAGAAGAGCTTCTGCTGGAAATTTTTCATGTTATTAGAACTTTAATGTTAAAAAAAAAGCAGGGTCCTTAAAGAATTTGGAAGTATGGGGTTTTGTGTTACTGTTTTGGTGGTGAAATTGTGCTGGTGAGCTTTTTATTTATTGAGAAAAATACCTCTTTCCCACAGGAGGCTTTTGTGGATCTGACAGCTCCAGTTTATAGATTTTTGATATTGCTACTCCTAGAAATCTTTTGTAACCATGGTTTTTGAGCAAAGGAAGTTGTGGCCTCTTTTAGGGGATCAGTGGGATTGAGTACCATTGGTACTTGCATGAGTATGTTTAAAGAGTGGGGAATGCTGTAAAAATCTTGGCAGGCATTTGCAGGGATTGACTGACAAACAGCACTTACTGTGTAAATCTCAAATTTTAGGATCAATTACAGCCCTGGGTAATGACTTAAACTCATAAATTCCTGTGGGTGTGGTGTGTACTTCTTTTGGGCACCTGCAACACCACAAGATGAGGATATTTGTGTCTGTGTAGCAATAAAAGCATTGTTTTGAAGACTGTCTTTGCCTGGTTTTATTTCAGCTGAAGGAATATTCCCAAAAAGCCGTGGAGATCCTCCGGACTCAAAACCACATTCTCACCAACCACCCCAACTCCAACATCTACAAGTGAGTCACTTCTGCCTTTGGTCCTTGTCACTGAAGGGCTTTCAGCTGAGCTCCCTCCTTGCGGGAATGCCCAGGGATGGTGGTGGGGATGGGCCCTGCTGAGCTTCTGTGCCTGCTGGGCTTGGGAGAGCAGCAGAGTCCTTTCTGCCAGATGGAACCTGATGCTGGGCTCTATCAGCAGGGCTTGGCTTGAACTCTTTTACTTTCACTGTCAGTAAATGTTATGAAATCTTAGGCCCAGCTGGAGAATAGAGATTTGCAGGTTTGAGTGTTATGTTCTTGGTCGCACCTTGGCCATTGACAATTACAGTAAAAATGCTTAGTTGAAAGCTGTTATTTCAAGTGTGATTTACATTGTAACAGTTCTGTTACACACTGGGACTGGGAAATGGGGGAAATTAAAATGGTTCTGGTTAAAAGGCCTGGGTTTAAAGCAGCAATTGCCCAAGTCCATGTGTGAATGTTGTTCCCTTGTTCCAGCACATTGTCTGGACTCGTGGAATTTGATGGCTACTACCTGGAGAGTGATCCTTGCCTTGTCTGCAACAACCCTGAGGTGCCTTTCTGTGTAAGTAACCCTGGAATCACACAGCCATGGAATATCCTTGCTTGGAAATGGCCCACCAGGATCAAATCCAACCCCTGGCTCTGCACAGAAGTCCCAACAACCCCACCCTGGGCATCCCTGGGAGTGGTGTCCAAACGCTCCTGGAGCTCTGGCAGCCTCGGGGCCGTGCCCATTCGCTGGGGAGCCTGGGCAGTGCCAGCACCCTCTGGGGAAGAACCTTTCCTGATCTCCAGCCTGACCGTCCCCTGGCACAGCTCCAGCTGCTCTGCATGACACCAGCATTAACTGCAGTTATTAAATTCTTTCCAGTTGTGGGGATCCCAACCCTTTCCAGGTGTGGTTTCCCATGCCCCTGAGGTTTTGGGGTGCCCTCAGACAGGCAGTGTGTCCTTGGTTTATCTCCCCAGTACAGCAGGGATCCCAACCCTTTCCAGATGTGGTTTCCTGTGCCCCTGAGGTTTTGGGGTGCCTCAGACAGGCAGTGTGTCCTTGGTTTGTCTCCCCAGTACATCAAGCTCTCGTCCATCAAAGTGGACACGCGCTACACGACCACGCAGCAGGTGGTGAAGCTCATTGGCAGCCACACCATCAGCAAGGTGACTGTGAAGATTGGGGACCTGAAACGAACCAAGATGGTGAGAACCATCAACCTCTACTACAACAACAGGACTGTGCAGGCCATCGTGGAGCTGAAGAACAAGTATGTTCATCAAGTTTTGCGTGCAGTCTCTGAATCAGATTCGTTCCCTTGGCTTCTTGTTTTTCCCAAAGTTCCTCCTCAGATTATTACTCATCACTCTCAGCCCACATTGGGTGGGATTGTTCTGAATCCCCTACAATTGTTGAAGCAAAGATCCAGATTTCCTCTGAAGCTTGAAAAATGTCTGTAAAATTTGTGGATTCCAGTTTTGTCCAGCCTCGCTTTTAAGCACCTGACTTAATTGTGTGGGAACCAGTAGTAATACCGAGAGCACTTCATGGGTAGTTTGACTCCAAAAGGGATTTGGACTTTGCAGCATGTCCAGGAATGCTGAAAGCATTAACATTGTTTGTTTGAAGCCATAGAGCAGAATTAAAATTAGAAGTTGGATGGTCTCACTCTCAGCTCTGCTTTACCTACCAGAAATGGCTCCTTTTCAACACGCTCTGTCTGGAGCCAGTTCTGCTTATGTGTTTCCCCCTCTTACTTCTTGAGATGTTCTCACCAGAATCAGATCTCTCTGGCTTAGGGATTAATCTGTGCCCGCCGCTTATTGCTTATTTGAAGTCTTAATCCTCTGTGACATCACAAGTGGCTGCTGTGGAGAGGATTATGATGTCACAAAGAGAGGATTCTGACTTCAGGTTGAGAATAAGCAGTGGGAGCAGATGAGATCTTTAGGAAATAAATATCCTGTTTTCATGCAAATGTCCTTACTAATAAAAAAATGGGGGTGAAAATCCCTAGAAAATGTCTGTAGAATTAAAGTTTTTCCATGAGGCATCAACAGCTCTTTAATCCCAAACAGTCTCTCTCTATGAAGAGGATAAAGGCTTAAAATGTATTTCTGGCTACATATCATGTCAATACAGAAGCTAAGGAAACGAATCCTAGAACTGCTCTCCATTCATCCCAGTTAAAGGAGATTTGGAGCCGAGACGGTTGCATTTGGCTTTTCCTCACACGTGGGTGGGGAGGGAACTTCCCTCTGGAAAACCTTCCTCTCCTCTCCTTTCCTTCGCTTTCCTTTTCTTCCCTTCCTTCCCCTCCCGTCCCTCCTCCAGGCCGGCACGCTGGCACAAGGCCAAGAAGGTGCAGCTGACGCCGGGGCAGACGGAGGTGAAGATTGATCTGCCCCTGCCCATCGTGGCCTCCAACCTGATGATCGAGTTCGCCGACTTCTACGAGAACTACCAGGCGTCCACGGAGACCCTGCAGTGCCCGCGCTGCAGCGCCTCGGTGCCCGCCAACCCCGGCGTGTGCGGCAACTGCGGCGAGAACGTCTACCAGTGCCACAAGTGCAGGTCTGTGCGTGTCGCTGTGTGTCCCCAGTGTCACCGTGCGTCCCCAGAACACGTACCAGTGTCACTGTGTGTCCCCAGTGTCCCCAGAGCATGTAGCAGTGCCGCGAGTGCAGGTCCCTGAGTGTCTCCAGTGTCACTGTGTGTGTCCCCAGAGTCCTCGTGTGTCCCCAGAACATCTACCAGTGCCCAAAGTGCAGGTCTGTGGGTGTCACTGTGTGTCCCCAGAGCATGTAGCAGTGCCACAAGTGCAGGTCCCTGAGTGTCTCCAGTGTCACTGTGTGTGTCCCCAGAGTCCTCGTGTGTCCCCAGTGCCCAAAGTGCAGGTCTGTGGGTGTCACTGTGTGTCCCCAGAGCATGTAGCAGTGCCACAAGTGCAGGTGTGAGTGTCCCCCAGAGCCCTCCCGGGTGCCCCACACCCCCTGCCATGTAAATCCCCCATTCTGGTTAATACAAGCACACAATCAAATTAGTGGAGAAGTATAAAACAGGCTTACAGGGATTTAATGTAATGCAGGCTAACAAAGGGAGCCTGGGAGCACAATTCTCAGCCAGCTGAAGTTTCACATCCAGCCCTCGAAGTTCACACCACAGAATTCCCCGGAGCAGGTTATTTTTGGCCTGCCTGGGCTGGAGGCTGGAGTTCAGCTGGGGGATTGCCGGGCTTCCCCCAGGATCCCTGGCTGGGCTGGACAGACAGTTCTATTCATGGCTTTTGTTGTGCTCTCCTCATTCAGAGCGGGCTCAGGGGTAATTTACTGTGTGCTATTCACACTTTACTACAGCCTTAGAAATCCTTCTCTTTTGTCACTTTTGTCTCCTTATCTGGTATCTCTTTCCCCTTATTGTTGTCCCTATTCTTCTCTAATTCTCATGGGATTCGAGGTGTTTAGCGGGCTCTTTCCTGGTGATTGCTGGTGTGTGGAAAGGTTTCCACATCCTTTCTGGAATTCTGGGAGATAAAAATCAGGTCTGGCTGCTGCCCTGCTCTGCAGTGGGGTGAGAAGTGCTGCAGCCAGTCCCACTGCAAAGCCCAGACCCTACAAACCAGATCAGTTCCTTCATCTGTGTTCTCCTAAAGGACGCAGTGTCCCAGCCTGACTTTCTACCGGGAATTGCTGTCATTAAAGTGGAATTGTTAGGAACAGTTTCTGTTCCTGCTTTTTCCAGTCAGAAAGTGGCACTGCTGGGAGGACTTCTTTTGCTGCCTGATCTGTAGGTTTTGATTCTCAAGTATTTCCCTTGCCCAGGGCAGTCTGGTCACCGAGGTGTTTTTAGTCACCCATCTGTTTTACCTGAGTCCATTCCTATTTTCCATTGCCTTGAGCTGCAGGTTTTGAGCTGCTGCCTTCCTTCCAGGTCCATCAATTACGATGAGAAGGATCCCTTCCTGTGCAATGCCTGTGGCTTCTGTAAATACGCCCGCTTCGACTTCATGCTCTACGCCAAGCCCTGCTGCGCCGTGGACCCCATCGAGAACGAGGAGGATCGCAAGAAGGTGGGGCTGCCAGGAGATCCTGGAGCTCTGGGCCACTGTGGGGACAGCAGGGCTCCATCCCCTGCCAAAATCAGTGCTCCTTCAAGGCTCCTCACTGACCGATGCGTTCTGGGTTTGTGCCGTGCTCCCCCAGACAAGTAATTCTTCAGACAACATCATTCAGTGCCTCACTTTTGAACTGACTGCATCTCTTTGCCTTGCTGTAGAAGGGGATGGATTTGGGTTCTTCTGTTTGCTTCCCATCCCACGTGAGGAACCCTGCTAATGAATGAAGAACCCTGTGCACTCTGTGTCCTGTCCCAAAGGATCAGTGTGCTCGGTGTAGTGTCACATTGCTGATGTAGTGCTCATTAGTGTCACCACAGTGCTTCTCAGGGCAGAACCAGGCTGCAGGGTCACAATTTAGTGATTTTTCCCCCCAGAGCAAAGCAAAAGAGAAGACTTGGAGCTTGGCTGTAGTTCTGAAGATGAAATAAGAGTTTCTTTTCCTTTTCCCTTGGTAGGCAGTGACAAACATCAACACTCTGCTGGACAAGGCTGACAGGGTGTATCACCAGCTGATGGGACACCGCCCGCAGCTGGAGAACCTCCTGTGCAAAGTGAACGAGGCAGCCCCTGAAAAGCCCCAGGTAACCAGGGCCAGGTGGAGCTTGCACAGAACTCAGGCTGGGGACACACTGGCCTTGGCTCTGCCCGAGGCAGTCCGTGCCTCAGGTGCTGCTCTGCTGTTGTTGTTTTTGTGTGGAGCCCCCCTTTGTGATTCCTCTTTGCTTTCCCCGTTCCAGGACGAGTCGGGCAGCAGTGGAGGGATCAGTTCTACCTCAGCCAGTGTGAACAGGTACATCCTGCAGTTAGCCCAGGAGTACTGTGGGGACTGCAAGAACTCCTTTGATGAACTTTCCAAAATCATCCAGGTACTATGTGTTTTGGTTTGGATTTGGGCCAGGTGTTTATTAGGGAAAAAAAGCCCAAGATGTTGCCATTCTTCATTTAATGATATCATTAACAGCAGGTGGTCAGCTGCATATTTTCAGGGGAAATAGTAATAATTTCTAAAAGCTATGTATTAATTACTAAAATTTCAGCTAGCTTGTGAAACTGGTTTTCTCAGCAGCTACATCATGAAGAGCAGGAGACTGAACAGATGGTTAATTAAAGAGAATTGAATTTTTGCATGTATCCAAGTGTTTAAAAACACACCAGTCTAAAAGGTGACCTACAGAAGTGTTTTATAATTAAATGTATTTATTTGTGCTCAACAAGTCACATAAACACTGGAAAACCTGGTATATCATGAATGTCCTTTTGGCTGTGATTTTTAAGCATATTAAATATATTTGGCTCTCTCTATAAATAATAAATTACTCTGACTTACCCTGCCAGTATTAATAGTGACTAATACTATGGATTTGTCACATTTCCAGTGTTATATTGCATGTAGTATAAACAGCAGGGAGGATAAAGTGATAAAGCTCTGGAATGTTCTGCCTGGGGAGGTGGTGGAGTCACCATCCCTGGGTGTGTTTAACAAAGCCTGGATGTGGCACTGGGTGCCAGGGTTGAGTTGAGGTGCTGGGGCTGGGTTGGACTCCATGATCTTTAAGGTCTCTTCCAACCTGGTGATTCTGTGTGATCCTGTGATAAATGAGAGTTAGGCTGATATTCCTTATGGATTTCCCAAGTCTCCTCTTGCCATGAAGAATTTCAAGTTTGGAAACACTTTGTTAAAAATGTCAGGAAAATTAATCCACAAACACCAGAGGTTCATGTCCAAAAAGGAGACACAGGAGTCCTTTTACTTTATTCGAATAAAGGGAGAGGCCGTGGGGCATTCTTCTGGGGTCTCTCCAATTTTTGGAGGACAAAGCCTCCGTTTTATCCTAATATTCTGGCTACATTTCCCTTCTCTCTTTCCCCATTGGCTGAGGTACTTTGGAGATGCAGACTTCCCAAAACACCTGATACTAAGATTCCCCTCTAGTGTATAACCCTCCCTTTTAATTTTTAATTCTTACGGAATTTAGGGTTTTTCCGCATTGTTTCTTTCATCTTTCAATATCCAATTTCATTTATCAGCAAACCTAAAGTTTATTTTTAAAAGCAAATATCTTTTTCCATTCATCAATCACTGGAATCCTTCCCATTGTTTCTTTTATCTCTCGGTGCTGGTTTTATCTAGCAGCAGACCCACAGCTTGTTTGTAAAGACAAATCCGTCATTCCTCTCAAAAATATTTCTCCCCAAAATACTCAGTGAAAGTAACCTGCGTCTGGGAGTGGCACTGTGTGCCGGCTCACAGTTCCTCCTCTGTGTTCCCAGAAAGTGTTTGCCTCCCGGAAGGAGCTGCTGGAGTACGACCTGCAGCAGCGCGAGGCGGCCACCAAGTCTTCGCGCAGCTCGGCGCTGCCCACGCTCACGGCCAGCCAGTACCGCGCCCTGTCCGTGCTGGGCTGCGGCCACACCTCCTCCACCAAGTGCTACGGCTGCGCCTCGGCCGTCACCGAGCACTGCATCACCCTGCTGCGGGCCCTGGCCACCAACGGCGCCATCCGCCACATCCTGGTGGCCCAGGGGCTCATCCGGGAGCTCTTCGACTACAACCTGCGCCGGGGCGCGGCCGCCATGCGGGAGGAGGTGCGGCAGCTCATGTGCCTCCTGACCAGGTGAGAGCTGCTCTGGGGAGAGCCTCGTCCTCGGGAGGGATGCCTGAGGGCTTCAGCTCTTGTATTTCCCATGTGTTTGTGACCCTGCAGCTCTTCAGAGTGGAGCTCCACGCTCCACACGCAGTGTCAGCTGCTGCTCTCCCGTTTGGGGCACACACAACAATTCCTCTCCAGGCCGGGCAATCAAGGACACCTCACTGCCCCAGGCCCCAGAGACTGAACAAAAGGGAGCTGGGGGAGCAAGCCTGGGGTGAATGACTTCATCACCTGAAGCTGCAATTGGAGGATTAACCCCCAATACGCGAATGGACCAAAGTTAGAAAAGTGTGCAAACCTGTGCCCCACGGTCCATTTTTGGGTGCAGCCCCTGGGGGGCTTTGTCTGCCCGAGATGTACCTGAGGGCCCTTCAGTACTTTTTATTCCCTTAATTTTGTCTGGCTCTATTTTAAGGTAGTCCCAAAAAGGCATCAGGAAAGCCTCCTCAGGAAGGGAAAGCCTCACAGGGAGAGTTACCTTAGAATCACAAAGTGGTCTGGGCTGGAAGGGACCTCAGAGTCCCACCCCTGCCATGGGTGTGTTGTACACCAGCAAAGTGTAACCCCCAACTCCCTGTGCACTTGTTACCAGCTGAGCTGAAACCCCCGGAGCTTTTGGCATTTAGTACAAGCAGAGCATAACGCTGTTGTCTTTTTCCTCCTGGAATCAGGGACAATCCAGAGGCCACACAGCAAATGAATGATTTAATCATTGGGAAGGTTTCTGCAGCACTGAAGGGACACTGGGCAAATCCAGACTTGGTGAGAGACTCCAGTGTTTTCCTCTTTCTTTGTTCTGCCCCTCTGCACTGCTGGTGTATTCTAATCATTGCATCTTCTCTCTCATGGTCTGTTTGTAAGAAAAGAAATTGAGTTTCTATGGGAAATGACATAAATGTCAGAGTACAGCACAAAATTTGGTGTACAGGTACATGCTGAAGTTTCCTCAGGCAGTTCCCTCTGTTGGCTTTGCTTGTACCTCTCCAGCAGGTCATGTACCCCCAGGTGTGCATGGGACTAAGCTATCTTAGATCCATGTGTTTTGAACCTGAGTTTATTAAAGCTGAGAAGGCAGAAGGGAGTGGGGCACCCCCAAGAGCTGGAGCACTGTGTGTTGCAGGCGAGCAGCCTCCAGTACGAGATGCTGCTGCTGACAGACTCCATCTCCAAGGAGGACAGCTGCTGGGAGCTCCGGCTGCGCTGCGGTGAGTGCAGGCACCCGCCCAAGGACCAGCAAGGGCAGCAGCATTTCCACCTCTAAACCCACTTCAGGTGCTGCCTAGAGCTGTGGAGGTGTGTCCTGTCTGCAGCTCTCACAGGATAATGAACATCCCTGTCTGCTTTCAGCTCTCAGCCTCTTCCTGATGGCAGTGAACATCAAGACTCCAGTGGTTGTTGAAAACATCACCCTCATGTGCCTGCGCATCCTCCAGAAGCTCATCAAGCCACCTGCTCCAACCAGCAAGAAAAACAAGGTACTGCCTTGAGGCTGAGCAAAACATTGAGAATTTGCTGATTGAAGTCTGGCATGCTCTTCTCAGTGAAGAATTTGTTTGTGAGGAAGCCGGGACTTGCTTTTCCTGGTCACTGTTCCTAGGGAAGGACAAGCCCTGTGACTCTGGTCTTTACACACTGCAAATTACAGATTTTGTACATATACTTTTGTACAAATACTTTGTATTTTTCAGTGGGTTTTGGTGACTTTGACCACATCCGTTGAGGGTTTACTGTTTTCCCCTCAGACCTGAGGCATGGGGAAAGAGCTACTTGGAAGCAACAGCTTGGTTATTTTGGGCAGGCTTTGGGCTTTCAGCAGCTTTGTAGAATCAAGTACCTAAATTTGAGAGAATCAAGTACTTTTGACTCAGATTTTTAAACACAGAGCTACAGTTCTCATTAAAATATATTGATTGATTGCTGTTGATTTTCATTTAGAATTAGATTTGCAGGAGAGAAGGTATTTTTGTGCTTTGATCTGCCTGTCTCATAATCACAGATGGATGTCAGAGATGGGTTTACTGATATTTCAGTAGGAACTGGAATATCTCTCTTAGTTCACCATTAGCAGACACTGTATTACCCTGCTGCTGTCCAAGATCTGCATTTGCCTCTTCATGGCCCAGCCCCAGTGATTCACCTCAGGAGTTGCTCTTTGGGAGCAGACTGTGGCTTTCTGAAGAATCACAGAGCTTTTTGATTTGTTAGGATGTGCCCATGGATGCTCTCACCACTGTGAAGCCTTACAGCAACGAAATCCATGCACAGGCTCAGCTGTGGCTCAAGAGGGACCCCAAGGCATCGTACGAAGCTTGGAAGAAGTGCCTCCCTGCCAGAGGTAACCCCTGTGCCTGTGACCTGCTGCAGTTCTGTGCAGGGACATGTGTGTCCCCAGATTCAATAAGGAATGTGCTTCTGTTGAATTGTGTTGGCTTGTGTCCCTTGACATCTGATTCCATCCCCACATTTAGTCCTTGGAGTTGTAGCACTGACTTTTCCAGGCTGTGTGCCTCAAACTCTAAACAGAAAATACTCTGTGCCCAAAGAGAATCAGGGACTGTAAAAAATGAAACTTGTTGCTTTCTTAAATTGATACCAGCCAGCTGGAAAGCTGATGGGATTCCTTGAGAGAGACTCTGGGATTTGCATGAGGCTTGGACCTGAGCATGGCTCCACACAAGAGTGAAAATGGCAGCAGGAGGAGATGGGAAGCATTTAGTTCCCAGCTGGAGTTTGGCGAGTTCCAGTAGGAAGACAAAAATACTCTGGCAGTTTGCAGTTCATGACTGCTGACAGTTCTCTTGGGCTCTGCTCAATATTGCAGGTGCAGATGCCAACGGGAAAACTCCCAGCAAAGCTGAGCTTCACCAGCTCTACTTGTCAGAAAAATACGTCTGGAAGTGGAAGCAGTTCATGAGTCGCCGGGGGAAGAGAACTTGTCCTCTGGATCTCAAGCTGGGACACAACAATTGGCTGCGACAGGTAAAGGTGGGGAGAGCCCGGGGCTGGGCTCAGTCACACACTGTGGGTGGCTTGCTGCAGCTCCTCTGCAGGGGTGCTTGGGGAGGCTGGCACTCACTGCCTTCAATTCCAAGTCAGGTTTGCAGCTGTGCTCCCTTAGAAATGCTGCATCAAACGTTGATCTGGGAGTCTGTGGGTTCTTAAACTCTGAACCTTTGATTGCCACGGTGCTCCTGCCTGCCTGATGAGCTGCGCTTCTGCGGGTCCTGGAGCAAAGCTTTGCTTCCTGCGTGTGTGGACTAGCAGGTCCATGCACTCTTTAAACACTTTGGTGCTGAGCAGAGCAGGAATTGTCACAGAACCAAGTGTTGGGAGAACAGCAAAACGCTGCCACCGGGTCACCCAAAAGCCCCCATGTTGTGCCTTCCTGTGAGATGTCACAAGTTCATCTGTGCCCATGGGTCTGACCTGGCTTTTCCTGCCCCTGCCCCAGGTGCTGTTCACTCCTGCCACCCAGGCTGCCAGGCAGGCTGCCTGCACCATCGTGGAGGCCCTGGCCACCATCCCCAGCAGGAAGCAGCAGGTCCTCGATCTCCTAACCAGGTATTCCTGTGCTGCCACACCTGGCAGCTCCACGAGTGTTTGTCTTCAATTCCCATCAGAATCTCTCCCTTCTTGCAGCTTTTCTCACACCTCTCCCTTGTATACCTGCAGTTCAGGGGTCTTTCTGAGCTGGATTTTTCAACTTAGTTAGCTGGGAGGGTGTAGGTTTAGGGAGAGTTGGGGTTTGCTGCCTGGCAATGAGCTCCTGCAGTCTGTACTTTTTCCAGAAGCAAGGATCAGCTGTTCAGCTGTGTGGCCAACATTTCCCCTGCCTCTTCAATGGCAGAATAACAGGGTGAACTCTTCCAGCTGCTGTGACATAACTTACCCCAGCTCATGCTGATAGCACAGTCAACTCCTTTTTGGGACAAATATTAATTTAGCCAGCAAGTAATGAATATCAGTGATGCTGTTAGCAAGGACAACAGGGAGGATGGATTTCTTTTTCTTCCTTTCCACAGTGTCCTTGAGCTGGAATGCCTTTTGTTGCTGTGAGGGGGTTGTCAGCTTGTGTTTCTCTTTCACAGCTACCTGGATGAGCTGAGCATTGCTGGTGAATGTGCTGCTGAGTACCTGGCCCTCTATCAGAAACTCATCAAACCTGCCCACTGGAAGGTCTACCTGGCAGCCAGAGGGGTTCTGCCCTACATTGGCAGCCTCATCACTAAGGTATGGATTTGTGTGCAGGAAATGACCTGTTAGCTTGGCTTTTTTTTTGCTTTTGAAATTCCATCCCTTTCAGCCCTGTTGCTGACCCTCCCAAGGTTCTCAAGTTCACCCTTCTCAGTGCTGTTACCTCTGAACAGAGGGAGCCACAGGGGTTTTAGTCCCAGCTGGAGAATTCCTCAGCACTTTAATTAACTGCTCTGGGATTGTACATATTGCTGCACTGCCTTGGCACCAGAGTAGAGCTGGAAGCTGTTGTGCAGCTCCCAGGCTGGGCTCTGAGAACCCTTAGGGACAGGGAAAGATCAGGTGTGCTGCCATTCCTGGAGAAATGGGAATTACAGCCTTTGGAGAAGCAGCACTCTGGGTTTACAGTGTTCAGAGTGGTGTGAGTTTTCTGTGGGGGTCTCTGCTGCACTCCAGAGGGGCAGGTGGCACTCTCCGTATCAGTGGTGGCTGTCAGTGCTCCTGGAGGGCCACTAGAGCCAAGCAGTGGTAGCAGGAAGGTGCAGGGAGAAAATGAGAGGGGTATTTGTGTCAGGTTTCCTCTCCTTTTCCCCTTCCCTCCCTGCTGTTGCAGTTGTGCTTTCTGTGTGCCTGGCTCAGTTTCTGTGCTGAGTTCTTTGCACCCTGTGTTAGACACCCCCATGGTTATTGGCACTGAAGGGCCATCTTGGCCTAACGGGCTGTTAATTATTTTAATTACTTTCAGGAAATAGCTCGTTTGCTGGCCTTGGAGGAAGCAACACTCAGCACGGATTTGCAGCAGGGATATGCCCTGAAGAGTCTCACAGGTATTCGGTGGGCCTGCAGCAGGGTTAGAGCTGTGTGATCATTGTTCTCTAGCAGCCTGTGGCAGAATTTCAGAGAGATCTCATTCAGCTGTGTTGCCATTGTCAGCACTGGATTTTTGCCATCGATTTAGCACTTAATCTCTAAATGGATTTTTCCATATTTTTTTGTGGTCAGTAAGAGTTTTAAGCTGAACTGTGGTAACATACCAGGCAAGCTTCATCATTTCACTTTATTACATAGTACAGTCCCTGGCACCGCTGTAAACACTGCTGCTTTATTCCTACCTGGTGTTCCTACCTCCCTATTCTCTGGGAGCTTTTCTTTTATCTTCTAGGGTGTATACCCTTTTACAAAAATTTGTTGGAAATGGAAATGCCTCATGAGCTAGATCATTGTTTTTTGTATCCTCTTTCACATTCTTCAGCCATTAGTGGGTGAATCCATAAAGCCTGGCTTCTTGCAAGAAGCAGCATGTTGATCAGTGTGTCATGGGAAAGAATCCTTGTGTTTGCTGATTCTTTACTTTATTGTAGGAGTGACCGGTTTGGTGATGTCACTGGTAAGTCATTTCACATCATCAGAGGTATTAGAAGTATTACAAGAGGAGCAATCATCTGCTTTTGGAATAGCTTGTGACAGGAAAATGCCAAAGAATGCAGAATTTTGTATCAAGCACACAGGAAACTCCTTAGGCCCTTTCCTCATTCCCAAGCTATTTTTCATATGTTACAATCTACAAGCCAGGCCAAGCCTTTTGCCTCCAACCACCCAGTTCACAGGAGTGAGCTTTAAACCCCAGACTGATGGCAGCTGGAACAAGCCATTTTTATTATACTGTGCCCTGTTTGCTGCTGTGAAATTTAGAAATCAAATTCTCTCCCACCTGCTGAATTTCTGTGTCTTTCTAGGTCTTCTCTCTTCCTTCGTGGAGGTGGAGTCCATCAAAAGGCACTTCAAGAGCCGGCTGGTGGGCACGGTGCTCAATGGCTACCTGTGCCTCAGGAAGCTGGTGGTGCAGAGGACAAAGCTGATTGATGAGACCCAGGACATGCTGCTGGAGATGCTGGAGGACATGACAACAGGTAAAACCACCTCTGTTCCATAAATCCAGCCTTGGAATCAACCAAGATGGAAAAGCAGAACAGCCACACAAAGATCTTCTCTAAATCACTGCTGTAATCAGGGGGGTTTATGGCTTCCAGTGTTTTCTGTTGGTACAGGGCAGTTGAATAGCATTCCTAGTCACCTCTTATTTTCCAGGAATCTCAGCCTCCTCATTTTTATGGGGCAGTTTTACTGCAGCCCAGCCATGCAGAGTAACCCTACCAAATAAATACCTTCCATCTTTCACAGAGTGGATTCACAAAAGAAGAGAGCACCAAATTGTGGGGCTGGCTGCAGAAGGATTTACTGTGTGTGCTGAGTTCAGGTGGAATCTACAAAATTGGCTGCAGTGTCCATTTTAAAGCTTCATTTTCTTGGCAGGCACAGAGTCAGAGACCAAGGCGTTCATGGCCGTGTGCATAGAGACTGCCAAGCGTTACAGCCTCGATGACTACAGGACCCCAGTGTTCATCTTTGAGAGGCTCTGCAGCATCATCTACCCCGTGAGTGGGGCAGGGTCACACTGCCTCTACAGAGCCCTGCAATGCTTTGGGAAGGGACTTAAAGATTGTCCAGTGCCACCCTCTGCCATGGCAGTGACACCTTCCTTGATCCCAGGATGCTCCGAGCCCTGGCCGGCCCAGCCTTGGACACTTGCAGGGGTCCAGGGCAGCCAAAGCTTCTCTGGGCACCCTGTGCCAGGGCCCCCCCACTCTTCCCAATATCTGACCTAAATTTCCCCTCTTTCAGTTTGATCCCATTCCCCCTTGGCCTGTCACTCCAGTTCCTGATGAAAAGTCCCTCTCTGACTTCGCTGTGGTCACTTCAAGCCCTGGAAGGTGTTGTGGGGTCTCCACCCAGCCTTCTCCTCTCCAGGCTGAACATCCCCAGCTCTCCCAGCCCATCCCCATAGGGGAGGTGCTCCAGTCCCCTGAGCAGCTCTGTGGCCTCCTCTGCACATGCTCCTACAGTTTCATTCCTTTTTTTGTTGAGGATCACGAGAACTGTGTTCAGTGCTCCAGCTGGGGTCTCATGATAGAGGAGGAGAATCACCACCAGCCACCTCTAGCAGCCCTAGATGTGGTTCCTTTTTCCCAGGAACAGCAGTGTCTGCAGTCATGATTCACCATTAGCCAGTGTAGACCTGTATCCCAGTGTATCCCCTTTGGGGGGTCACTGTTCAATTCCCTGAGGAACTTGGTTATGCAGTGATCCTGGATATCCTTTGAGTGTGGCATGCAGAGCAGATGCGCCAGTGGGGAAAGGACTGAAGGTTTAGGAACATTCTCCCATTAAAATGCAGGAATGGGAGCGTGGCTGGGGAAAAACTTATTCGCTCTGTCTCTGCTGCTGCTCTTTAGGAGGAGAATGAAGTCACTGAGTTCTTTGTCACTCTGGAGAAAGATCCCCAGCAGGAAGACTTCCTGCAGGGCAGGATGCCAGGGAATCCCTACAGCAGTAACGAGCCTGGCATCGGGCCCCTCATGAGGGACATCAAGAACAAGATCTGCCAGGACTGTGACCTGGTGGCTCTGCTGGAGGACGACAGTGGGATGGAGGTGAGAATTTCTTGAGGTGGGGATTTCTTGCACAGACCTGTGGGATGCTGGTTTTGGGCAGCTGGTGATTGCTGGGGTGCTGATGTAACAACCTGAGCTTGTTCATGACTTGTTCTTCTCTCCTTTTCAGCTTTTAGTGAACAACAAGATCATCAGTCTGGATCTGCCTGTGGCTGAGGTCTACAAGAAGGTGTGGTGTCCCACAAACGAGGTGTGTGTTACCTTTGTACAAGTTAACAGCACAGAGCACCTGTCCTTCACAAAAACAAAAAAAATGGGGAAAAATCAAAATCACACGCGTCAGGATTTTTTTCCTGGCATATAATTTATTGGGTGTAACTGCTCAGCAACTTCTGGTGCTCTGTTAGGACAGACTGTGCATGGCCCTGCAACGTGAGTGATTGCAGAGCACTGCCCCAGGTGAGCTGTGTCCTGTGTCACACGTGACTCTTCCTGAGGAACAGCCTTCCCTGTGTTCCCCTGGGGAGAGCTGAAACGTTTCACTGCCTTTCAGAGCACATTTCACACTCCATCTGCACACAAAAGTTTTGTGTGTGTGCACACAGGGACACCAGACTGCTCCATCAGTCTGTGCTTGGGGCTGAACCCAAGTTATATATGCACAGAGCATCCAGTGTTTCTCCATATTGGCACTTCTGCTCTCATGTTTTTCATCAGGATCTCAAGCACTTGGCAGATTCATCCTTTTTTGCTTTTCATAGTATGTGTCGTGTGTTTTTCACATGAAGAAATGAACCCAGCAGTCTTAAGGGTCCAGTCTCCATGTCATACTAAGCTTTTTCTAGAGGTGGACGTGGTCCAGAACAAGCTCTTCCCTTCTTTCCTTGTGACCATTAAAATAAACTCCCACCGAGACCATCAGGCTCAAGCTTGCCCACTACAAATATATTTTTAGAGGCACTTGAGATCATACAACAAGACTGATTTGCCCAGCATTTCTTGATCATTCCTCATTTCCTCCTGGCCTCAAATCACCTTTGAAACCTCAATTTCCTGAAGCCATTTGTGGGAAGGATTCAAACAAAGTGCCAGTTAGCAGTGAATGATGATAAAATGGGTCTCATTAAGCTTTATTTCAGGAACAAAGCCTTCAGTACTGCAAAATCAAGCCCAAACCTTGTGACAGTGATAATTTTTTAGCAAGGTACCAACTTGGAAAGGGAGACGAGGTGCTGGTGTTAATCTGTGAGTTCTGATTTGAATTCTGATCGAGTTATTGGTGGGAATGTTCCCCATGCTGCCCCTGGAGGAGCTGTTCCCGTGGGATGCCGGGCTGGAGCCGGCTGCAGCTCTCCCGGGAGGGAAGCAGCTCTGCTGGTGAAAGGCAGTTTGCTCAGCATTCCTGTGGATGAACAGCTTTCATCTGTCTTCCTTTGTGAGCACCTCCTGGAGCCGCAGCTCCCGTTCCCTGGGAGCGACAGGCTCACAAGAAACGCAACCTCAGGCCCCTTTTTGTTTCCCTTGTCTCTCAGTGGCTTTTTTTGTTCATCTGCCGTTTTACCAGGGCCCCTGTGGTGTTAATTGCTGGTCGCCAGCGTGGCCTTTGAGCAGATCTTCCCCCCGGGGCTTTCCCTGTGCTTATGTATTTGCTGTGACATTAAGCACTGCTTATTCCACATTAGGCTTAGCACGATCCCTGACAGGTTTTCTCTTGCAAGGTCTCCTGCTCCCAAATCTGGGATTTTTCTTTTCTGCTTTTTATTCAGACCTATGGATTAAAAATGGAAAGTTTCGTGATATGCTGTCAGTATTTCCAGCTGGAAACGCATCTGGAAAAGTGTCCCTTTCTCAGGGTAAAAGCACAGCTTTTTGGCTGTATCAGTGATGTACTGTCTTACTGAAAGCTCATTAAATTGCCTTTTACTCCTCTTCCACTTGCCATGACTGCAGATTTTATCTGTTTGAAAGCTTTCATCCAATTAGCCTGTCCTGCTTCATTTCCTGGGCTGTGCCTGTTCCCCGTGTTTGCCAGGTGTGCTGTGCCATACCCTCGGAGGAGAGGTGGCCACGGAAAGCAGATGTTCCTCTGCAGATGAACCCATTTTCCTTGGCTGCATCTTTCACTGGTGCTAAAGGAAAGCTGGAGGAGATGGAAGGGGGAAGCGACTGTTAGTTTATCACCAGTCTGTCAATTAATTGGCAGTGCCAAGAAAAGCTGGGCAGACCAAGGGATGGGATACTGATGTTTTTGCAGGTGGCTCTGCTGTTGTTTTTAATTCCTATCAGGAAGGGGAGAATGAGTGAAAGATTTCTCTGTGCTACCATCATCAGGTGGAACAGCACGAGGCAGAGCTGAGGCTGGAGTGTCTGTACACACTGAAACCAGAACCAGGCTTGTGTACAAGTGTCCAGAGACAGAATGAATAAAAAGCTCTGCTCTTGCAGGGGGAGCCCATGAGGATCATTTACCGCATGCGGGGGTTACTGGGAGATGCGACGGAGGAATTCATCGAGTCCCTCGACTCCACCACTGGTAATGCATTTGTCTGCTGAAAGCTGGGATTAGATTTGAAATCTGAGGTTTGCTGCAGAGCAATGACATTATTATCCTCACAGCAGTGAGCTTAAAGTTGATTGACGTTGCTTTTGCTGCATTTACCTGCTTCACCTCGAGTGAAGGAGGATTTTAACAGTGCTTTAAAGCTGTGCTTCAGATGTGAGCACTTGCTTGGCACGAGGACCATTCTGCCGAGCCTTTCTTCATATCCCTGCTCTTAATTCTTTTTGAATTCAATAAACTGAAGTGACTGGAATTGCTGGGAAATGTGTGCTGCTCTGCTCTTCATTTCTGCTTCCGCTGCTTGAGTGTGTCCTGCTGTGGCTGCTGCTGTCCTCACCACTTGTGTCTGTCCTGCAGATGAGGAGGAGGATGAGGAAGAAGTGTATAAGATGGCTGGGGTGATGGCCCCATGTGGAGGCCTGGAGTGCATGCTCAACAGACTGACTGGCATCAAAGACTTCAAACAGGGCCGGCACCTCTTAACCGTGAGTCTGCCTTTGGCACCAGGGTCAGGAATTATGGGGTGGAAAATTGCACAGACATCCCTGAGGTTTAGACAATCTCCCTTGAGCTGGAGCAGTTCTTTCCCTCTCCTGTCCTTTTTGGGTAACAATTCCTTACAAAACTTAAAATGTCTAGAACCTAAAGAGTTGGTACAACCAAATCCTGTCTTGTTGGAGGAATTGTTTTCTGCCTTGGCCTTATCTGAAAACCAAAGCTGTCCTAAGATAGATATATATAGATAGATATAGATATAGATGTATGTGAAAATCTGTGGTGTATTGTATCCCAGAAGTCTGGAGATCAGGTGTATTATTATATTAAACTTCTACTTTAGTTTCAGAAAAATTCCTCCTCATTGTGAAGGTCCCACAGAGAATCCCTTTGCTGTATTTTGCAGGTGCTGTTAAAACTCTTCAGTTACTGTGTGAAGGTGAAAATAAACCGGCAGCAGCTGGTCAAGCCAGAGATGAACACTTTGAATGTCATGCTGGGGACTCTCAACTTGGTAAGGACAGCCTCAACTTCCAGAAGTGTTTTTTTAATGGACTCCAATGAATTTCAGCTACTTGTCACTGCCCTGCTGCCTTGTGACTGCCTGTGCTGGCACTGCAAGTTATCCTTTGGACATTCCTTTGCTTTTATGGGCAGGAGTGTAGGGGTTAAACCAGCTGGTGTTCCAGTGCCCCTTCCCACCTCAGACCAGTGACTGCTGCTGTTCCAGTGCCCCTTCCCACCTCAGACCAGTGACTGCTGGTGTTCCAGTGCCCCTTCCCACCTCAGACCAGTGACTGCTGGTGTTCCAGTGCCCCTTCCCACCTCAGACCAGTGACTGCTGGTGTTCCAGTGCCCCTTCCCACCTCAGACCAGTGACTGCTGGTGTTCCAGTGTCCCTTCCCACCTCAAACCAGTGACTGCTGGTGTTCCAGTGCCCCTTCCCACCTCAGACCAGTGACTGCTGGTGTTCCAGTGCCCCTTCCCACCTCAAACCAGTGACTGCTGGTGTTCCAGTGTCTCTTCCCACCTCAAACCAGTGACTGCTGGTGTTCCAGTGTCTCTTCCCACCTCAAACCAGTGACTGCTGGTGTTCCAGTGTCTCTTCCCACCTCAGACCAGTTCCTGCTGCTGTTCCCCTGAGCGCTCCCTTCCCTTGCAGGCTCTGGTGGCTGAGCAGGAGAGCAAGGACAGCGGGGGAGCAGCAGTGGCAGAGCAGGTGCTCAGCATCATGGAGATCATTCTGGATGAATCCAACGCGGAGCCCCTGAGCGAGGACAAGGTGAGTGGCTCCTTTCCCTGGGGTTCAAGGCTTGCACAGCCCTGCTCACAGGGATGCTGAGCTCCAGGAGCTGGAGGGGAGTGCTGATGGAGTCTGACCCTCATTACACTTCTGGCAGGTCTTAGCAGGCCTTGGGGAAGGGCTCGAGGAGGGCCCTGAACCAAAAACACTGCAAGGCTGCGTCAGGATGAGTCTTGCATGGCTGGGTGAGGGTTGTTAGGCACTGCTTGGATCCTTTCCTGCCTGCTTTGGGCCACGGGCCAGTGAGAGACAAGAAAAGACACAGCTTGGCCTTGTTTTTTGGAGTGTTTTTGTATGTGTTGAAAACACGATTGATTTTCCAGCTAATTGAGAATAAAACTGTATCTCAGCTAGACTGAGAACAAGAAGAGCTTCTCACTTGTCTTTTGAAGCTGTGGGTGGACAAGAATCTGGTGTGCTTTGGGCTGGAATTATTAGACTTTTGGCTGGAAAATGCTTTAACAGCACGTGGAATAAACCAGGTGTCAGCTAGAGGGGTTGGTGCAGCCACTCCATGAGACCTCTGGGAACGAGACTGGGTTTGATTTTTATCAGGGACTACCCCTTCACAACTGGAGTAGTCCACCAACTCCCAGAGTGAGAATTTTCTTGTAGATTTATTAAATATAAATCCTGCTGCTCTTGCTTCACAGGGCAACCTCCTCCTCACGGGGGACAAGGACCAGCTGGTGATGCTGCTGGACCAGATCAACAGCACCTTTGTGCGCTCCAACCTGAGCGTGCTGCAGGGGCTGCTGCGCATCATCCCCTACCTGTCCTTCGGGGAGATGGAGAAGATGCAGATCCTGGTGGATCGCTTCAAGCCCTACTGTAACTTTGATAAGTACGTTGGCACAGTTCAGCTAAAAGCACCTGAAATGGGTTCTACTGACACACCTCTGCCTTCATTTCCTCATTGATGCACTGCAGTCTAATGCCAGGCTTCAGCTTCAGTTCCTCTTTCACTTCTAAGCCATTTTTGAAAGAAATGTGTGAGCTCTAGCTTGAGAAATAGGTCTTCAGAGAATATTTGGAGGTGACAGGGGCCTGAGTAGCTTTTCTGAGTCTCTGAGCTGGGGCAGTTACATCATTCAGTGATAATGTCACTGAGAATTACAGGCAGAGTTACTATTTCTTCTCTTTGTTCAGGTATGATGAGGAGCACAGTGGAGATGATAAAGTTTTCCTGGATTGCTTCTGTAAAATAGCAGCAGGAATAAAGAACAACAGCAATGGCCATCAGCTGAAAGATCTCATCCTGCAGAAGGGGATTACACAGAATGCCCTGGATTACATGAAAAAGCACATTCCAAGTGCAAAGAAGTAAGAGTCACTATTTAATGTGTGTGGTTAACGTGTGTGACTGTCCTGAACATCCTCCTCATCCCATCGCCACAATCTCCCAAGAAATCCAGGAACAAGTGCCCATTCAGGAGCATTCCGAGCTGTGATGCAGAGGTCTGGTGAGGCTGTGCATGTATAGGAATGAGCTAAAAACCCTGATCCCATTTGATACCCATCCAAGCTGATTTCTTGGATATCTCAATCCTTGTACTTCCTGCCCGCTCCCTCCTGTTGCACAGCAACAGAATTTTTGCTGTTGGTAGCCAACTCATGAACACAAATCCCCAGGCTCAGAGTTGGCACTGTGGCTGTGCACAGCATGGAAGTGGGAGTGTGACTGTCCCTTCATTAATGAGCTGAGGAGGGACACGGGGGAGGGAGTGTTCCCTGCAGCCTGGAGCCATGCTGCTGTCTGGGACATCCCCTCAGCTGCTGCCTTTTGTCTTCCGTGCAGTTTGGATGCAGACATATGGAAGAGGTTCTTATCTCGACCTGCACTTCCTTTTATCCTGCGCCTGCTCCGAGGCCTCGCGACGCAGCACCCTGCAACACAGGTGAGGCCAGGGCACTGTCACTGCTCTGGGCCTGCAGCTCAGCAGTAATTCCTCTAAGAGCTGATTCTTCACTGATTTTTGGTGGGTTTTGTTTTGCCATCCTCACCATAGTTGGAACAGTTTTGCTCACAACTTTTCTCTGCCGGAGGGTTTTGGTTCGAGTCTAAAGGGAATTCTCTTTGGGGGATAAAGCAGAGAGAAAATCTAGTTCTCCTGAGCTTACCTCTTAAAAGAATGTGAAATTCTTCTAAGAATTGTTAATTCTGTTGGGAATCTCAAAGTAGACATAGGTGTGGAAGCTGTTCAGGTATTCCCTGGGCAAGTTCTGCCTTTGCAGAGAATCCTCTGAGTTTTTGTGTGTCACATGACAAGATTGGGAGCATTTGTTGTGATGCCCTGAGCCTGTTCTGGGCAGCTTCAGGCATCATCTGGAGAAGTCAGAGATTCTGACTTGAATATTTCCTCCTGCTGTGTGGCGTGAGATTGACACACCAGGGTGAAAAGAAGGTTATTATTGATAAGCTCCTCAGGACGTGATTGTTGGTGTTTGAAGGCATCAATGCAATGTCTTATCACAAAAGAAATGTTTTATCCAACATCCCCATGTGAGCTCCTGATAATGACCAGTGGAGAGGCAAATTGCCCCAGACTTATACGCAGTTTTCGGTCTCAGGAGCATTAAAAAAGGAAGGAACAGTTGTTGCAGCTCAGTGCTCTGCCCAGCTGTCCCTGTGTGATTAGAGGGGACAGTCACTGTCCCGAGTCCCCTTTTTCTGAGCAGTGCTGTGTTCCCATCCCCACCAGGTGCTAATAGGAACAGACTCCATCTCCAACCTGCACAAACTGGAGCAGGTGTCAAGTGACGAAGGCATTGGGACGTTGGCAGAGAACCTCCTGGAGGCTCTGAGGGAGCACCCCGAGGTGAACAAGAAGATCGACGCCGCGCGGAAGGAGACGCGCGCCGAGAAGAAGAGGATGGCCATGGCCATGAGGCAGAAGGCCCTGGGCACCCTGGGCATGACGGTAATGGCTGGGTGCTCTGCTCCCTCAGGGGCTTTCCTTCCTGCCTTGCTCAAGCTGCCTCAGCAGGAAGTGTGTGAAGTGATTTATTGATGGATATTGCAGAGCTCCAGCCCCGCGGTTTGCCTGGTGCTGCCAGGAGGGAACACAGCTGCTGGGAGATGGGATGGGCATCCAGTGCCAGTGGTGGGCATGGTGTAGTTTGTCATTGTTTTTAATCTGCTTGAGCTTTTCTCTTTTCCAGACAAATGAGAAGGGCCAGGTGGTGACCAAGACTGCGCTGCTTAAACAGATGGAGGAGCTGATAGAGGAACCAGGACTGACCTGCTGCATCTGCCGGGAGGGATACAAGTTCCAGGTAGCGGGAGCTAAGAGTTCCAGGTCGTGGGAACTAAAAGTTCCACATAGTGGGAGCTAAGAGTTCCAGGTAATGGTGACGGGAGATTGAAGTTTCAGGTGAAATTTCACACATTCAGAGCCCTCTCAGCTCCTAAGGGGACTTGCCAGTATCTGGTTGCACAAGTGCTGGCACTGGAAGATCAGGAAGTCTCAGGGTTGGTTCTTGAGATCAGTAATTCTAGAGGTGGCTGGGAAGTGGAAGTGTGTTTTCAGTGAAAGCTGGAGAAACACAGGACCAGTTAAAGTTTGAGGTCAGTATCGATACAAGGAACCCTGAAACAGGGAATAACATGCTCTGACTCTACGATTCAGAAGGTTGAACAAATGCTTTATCAAGCTATATTATATTATACTACATGCTATACTAATGCTATCTATACTAAACTATACTGTACTAAAGTAAAACCTGTGACCCTTTCCAACAGTCATGACACAGCTTTGACATAATTGGTCAATCAGTCAAAACAACTATCACCAGTGTCCAATTAACAAATCCCTTTTCAGCAAGCAATCTGCATAACACATTCCACATGTGCCAAACAACAAATGCAGCAAGTGAAGATAAGACTTGTTTTCTTCTTTCTCTGAGCTTTCTCACTGCCTTCCCCAGGAAAAATCTTGGGAGAGAGAATTATGTCTCTCTCTGTTCAAAGAGTATGTGAATACCACAAGGTCAGGACTGGGAGAGGTTTAATTTAGTGTGGTGTGGAAAGAGCAGGAGATGCGTCCTGCTGCAGAGCTGAGTGCTTGCTAAGGCAGCTGTGGTGTGGAAAGAGCAGGAGATGCGTCCTGCTGCAGAGCTGAGTGCTTGCTAAGGCAGCTGTGGTGTGGAAAGAGCAGGAGATGTGCCCTGCTGCAGAGCTGAGTGCTTGCTAAGGCAGCTGTGGTGTGGAAAGAGCAGGAGATGTGCCCTGCTGCAGAGCTGAGTGCTTGCTAAGGCAGCTGTGTGTCCTTGCAGCCCACCAAGGTGCTGGGGATTTACACCTTCACCAAGCGCGTGGCGCTCGAGGAGTTTGAGAACAAGCCGCGCAAGCAGCAGGGCTACAGCACAGTGTCCCACTTCAACATCGTGCACTACGACTGCCACCTGGCAGCTGTCAGGTACGTGCTGCCCGCAGCCCCCCAGCCTGGGGCTGGAGGCCTTTCCAGGTGGTTTGGGATCACCGTGGAACTCGGGCTGGGTGGGCTGGGTTGTTGATCACTTTGCAGGGCTTCTCCATCAGGGTCTGCTTTAACGCTGCTCAGGCCTGGACTCTGCCAAGTCCAGCATTGAGAGAAGCTGTGGAATTGTTATTTTTGGGATGTTTCCTTAGACAAAAGCTTGCGTCCTCCTGACTTGCCCGGTGTGCTGTGTGTCTTTGTCCGTGCAGACTCGCTCGGGGCCGCGAGGAGTGGGAGAGTGCAGCCCTGCAAAATGCCAACACCAAGTGCAATGGGCTCCTGCCAGTGTGGGGGCCCCACGTGCCAGAGTCTGCTTTTGCCACGTGCTTGGCACGGTGAGTACAGACGGGTTCTTCCCCAGCTGGTTGCATCTGCGTGAGTCAGATCCTTGCCACACACTCCCCTGAAATCTTGGGATCACAGGTGGTGCAGCTGAATCTTGATAAAACGGAGCCATTTCAGGTTCTACCATCAAGAGTGAACCTCCTAAAAAAGTGCAAGTGTCTGTTTGCTCCTTGGCTTCATGTAAATAATTTCAGAGCCTCCTTAGCCCCCAGTCACAGCTGAAGATGCAAGGTTGATCATTTGGGGCCCAGTGAGCCCCTGCTGTACAAAAGAAACCTTCTGACACCAGTGGATTCCTTGGTTTAGATTTCCAGACTTCTCTTGGATGGTACTCAGGTACTTGAGCACCTGTCTGGAGCAGATGGAGATGCTGATGTCAGGATTCTGGTTTGTAATGTCACATTAGAAATTTTGAACCTGACAGGGGGCAGGTTTAGATCAGATATTGGGAAGAAAGTCTTCCCTGTGAAGGAGTGTGCACTGGCACAAGATGCCCGGAGAAGTTATGGATGTCCCATCCCTGGCAGTGTCCAAGGCCAGGGTGGACGGGGCTTGGAACAACCTGGGACAGTGGAAGGTGTTCCTGCCCATTGAAGGGGTCGGGACTGGATAATCTTTAGTGTCCCTCCCAACCCAAACCATTCTGGGATTCTGTGGAATCACGAGTGGCAACATCCTGGAAGCATTTCAGCCAGGGAGCTGTATCCCAGGTCCTGGGCATGGGAAAACAGTATTGATGGGTGGACAGATATCTGCAGATGGAATTGGATTTGCCAGAGTGAGCTGAGAGCCTCCCTTTGGGGAGGTTAATCCAAGGTAGCAGGGCTGCCTTTGTGTAGCCTGTTCCTTTTTAAAGCTTTTCTGTGCCATCCTTGCTGGGCTCCTGGGCTGTGCTGTGGCAGGAGGAGCTCTGTGACAGCTCTCTGCTGTTTTGCAGCCACAACACGTACCTGCAGGAGTGCACGGGGCAGAGGGAGCCCACGTACCAGCTCAACGTGCACGACATCAAGCTGCTGTTCCTGCGCTTCGCCATGGAGCAGTCGTTCAGCATCGACACCGGGGGCGGCGGCCGTGAGAGCAACATCCACCTCATCCCCTACATCATCCACACCGTGCTCTACGTGCTCAACACGTCAGTGCCACCCCTCCCTGCCCTCCCACAGCTCTGCCCCTGCTTTCTGCACGGGCCAGCAGAGATGGGAAATCACACCAAGTTTTGGGAGGGTTGCACACCCTAAGTAGGTTGTTAAGGATTTGCATTGTTGGGAGTGAAGCCTGGACATGCCGGATAACTGGGAACCTATTGAGTAAAAGCAATTGGGAATTAGCTTCTCTTTCCATTCTACATGTAATTATTACCTCTGGGGTGAGCAGCAGGGTTATTACATTAAAGAAACTCTGCCAGCTTAATTTTCTCCTGAGCAGGCAGAAGAGACGCTGCGATGAGATAATTATTAGTTGAAAACTTAACCCTGATACAATTTTATTCAGCGTTCAAATAACACAGGTTTGTTTCCGGATTTGGCATCCTGGAGGAGGGTTCAGGTCCACCAGATTTTCCTGATATTTTTAATTTTTGGTGGGAGTTACCTTTTTTTTTTATTTTGCCAATAAACAGCAGTGCATTGGCACTGCACTGAGGCTGCGTGACCACATCCATAGGCACCCAGATGCTTTGGAATACATGAGCTGGTTCTGATCCTGCAAAAATGGGATGCCCATGTATATCCTCTATTTGAGGAGTTAGGTATTAGTAAGTAATACTAATTAGATGAGGGTATAAATATTAAAATACACACCAAGGTCACTCCAAATGCAGTGCAGTGAAATCCCTCTCACTTTCCCGCCTGGAACTAATCAAGGTTTTGGCTGTAATACAATTTTTCTTTTGTTTTTAATATCTATCTCCAGATCCCTGTGCTATTGTTTTCCCAGTCCTTTGGGAGACAAATAAATGGAACTATTTGTTTCATCTTGTTAGGCTGCTGTTGGCACCACAGAGCCCAGAACCCGCTGGGCAGACGTGAAAAAAGGCCTTCTGTACTTCCCAGACAGAATTTTTAATATTAAATAGAGAAAATAAAGAGCTACTGCTTGGCTCCCAGCTGCATCTTTCGGCAGGTGGAAAGGTCACACAGCCCTGACAGCTTCATCTGCTGGGATGTTGCTTGATGCCTGATAGGGAGAGTTTATCTCACTTCAGAATCACAGGTCTGACCTGGCTGGCAGCCTCTGCCTGGTGCAGTAGAGCCACGGATGTGGCAAAGGGTGATGAAACTTCCCAAAGTCTCCTGTGACACGTGCTTTCCACTGTCCGTTCTGGGGTGTCAGGACTCCTGGGACACTGGAGCTCTGAGGAAAAGGAGGAGAACGATCAAATATTTATATAAGCTGGCAGTAAAGTGCAGTGTCTTTTGGGTTTGAATTTGGCCTGTATCTTCCCAGGGGTTGCTTTTGCAGCAGAGGAATTTTATAAATGGATCCAGGTGTGGCTGCAGGAGCTGCAGTGGCTGTGTGGTGTCCCATGGGAGTTGGCACCACCCCAGTGGCTGGCCTGGCTGGCCTGGTTCCATCATTTTCTGAGAAGAAGGGAAGAACACCTCTACAGTGGTGTTACCTTCCACTGGGGCAACAACAGCTGTTTGGCAAACCTCTAGTGCCACCCACAACTCCAAGGAAAATGTGTTTGTTTCACTGGGAGCAGGTCCTCAGCCAGGGATGAGTTTGGGGGAAGCTGGTGGTGCCCACTGGGAGCAAATCCTCAACCAGGGGGTGAATTTGGGGGAAGCTGGTGATGCCCAGCTGGCTGCTTGTGCAGGGTGCCCGGGCAGCACCCCAGGGCTCCTGGGGAGCAGAGGCTGAGCCCTCTGGAGCAGCCTCTCAGGCTTTCCCTGTGTTGCAGAACCCGGGCGACCTCGCGGGAGGAGAAGAACCTGCAGAGCTTCCTGGAGCAGCCCCGCGAGAAGTGGGTGGAGAGCGCCTTCGAGGTGGACGGGCCCCACTACTACACCGTGCTGGCCCTGCACATCTGTCCCCCGGAGAGGTGGCGGGCCATCCGCGGGGACATCCTGCGGCGCCTCCTCGTCACCTCCCACGCCCGCGTGGTGTCCCCGGGAGGGGCCAGCAGGTCAGTCCCTCCCCTGGCTGGGCACGCAGGCACAGAGCTTGTGTCACTGTCACTGAGCCCCGCGGGTCACTGTTACACCCACTTGTGTCACCATCACAGAGCCACTTGTGTCAGTGTCGCATCAGCTAATGTCACTGTCACACCCACTCGTGTCACCATCACAGAGCCACTCGTGTCACTGTCACGCCTGCTCACGTCACAGAGCCACTCACAGCCGATGGGGAGCGTGTGTAGTTTACACCAGGTGTTAACTCCTCTGAGTAACCTTTGCACTCAGTGTTGTGGAGCTGCAGCGTCCCAGCCTGGCTTGGCTTGGTTTGGCTTGGGAGGGACCCTGAAGACCCCCCAGTGCCACTCCTTGCCATGGCAGGGACACCCCCCCAGAGCCCAGGGACACCCAGCACAGCCCAGGTTGCTCCAGGCCCCATCCAGCCTGGCCCTGAGTGGCTGCAGCTGCCCCCCAGGGCAGGTCTGAGCATGGAAACCATGCTTTTCCTTCTTCCTCCCCCACCTCAGCACTCAGCCCTGAGCTGGCTCTGAGCTGTGCCTCATCCCTCTTTGCCTCCCTAAAGAAGCTTCTTCTGGGCCCTTTTGATCAGTGCTCCAGCCTCCCTCAAATAGAAAAATAGAAATAGAAGTCAAATGCCATTGCTTTTTAAAAAGAAAAAAATCAATAGCAGCTGTCAGGCACTTGAAGCACAAGAATAAGTGGCTGTGCCTGCCTGACAAAGGCACAATATTTGCAGAGAGGGAAAGGGAATTCCAGTTTCTGAAAGGATGATTTGAAATAGCTGTCATAATTAGGAATCAATTCATTATTATTCTAAGTCGCCTTAAAGGGCATTTTTATGCTGATGACATTAATTAGGTGTTTGATAAAGTCATTACATTGTAGTTACACAAACCCAGCGTGAACCAGTGCTCTTGGAAAAGGCAGAGAGCCCTGAAAGGGGCTCCTCCATTGATCTCTGCTGCTTTCAGGCTCCCCTGGCTCCTGTTTCCTATTTCCTGCAGCCTGTCTGGATCCTGGGGGGTCTGACAGACCCACGGGATGTCCTGGAGGCTCAGGGGGTGCAGCTCTTCCCCTGGGCTGGCAGAGCTAAGCCCAGGGTGGGTTTGCTGCTTTTTAAACCTCCCTAGATGTTCTGTTCCTTCCCCAAGTGCAGGTGCTGTAACAAATGCATATTGGAACAGGCAGAGCCAGGAACTTCAGCTAAAGCATCCAATCTCTGGAATTTCAGGGGAGCACACTCAGAAATAGTGCTCAGGAATTATGTCAAGGTTTATTCAAGGGCTTTCTTTAATCTCTGCAGACTAAGGGAGCACAAAGCCTCCCTCTGATAAAGCCTCTCAGAAGTAGCAATATGGCAGTTCTGATTTCCAAGCTCTGTGCTTATTTATTCTTGTGGAAAATCAGGAAGAGGGCGATGGATGGTGAAAGGCTCTGCAGATGAGTGCCAATATCTTGAATTTGTAGGCTGAGGCAGAGAGGAAGCCACTGGCTGTGACACCAGGGTAACGTCTGCATGCAAAGCATTAAAATCAGCATTCCACGTTCAGGATGTTGTCTGGGAGCAGCTCCATTTCCAGAACACTGGAGTGAAGGCTGGGGACACCCAAGGACTCACTGCTACCTGTGCATCTCAGCAAGGGACAGGAGTCACTGCAGGAACCCCCAGTGCATCTCAGCAAGGGACAGGAGTCACTGCAGGAACCCCCAGTGCATCTCAGCAAGGGACAGGAGTCACTGCAGGAACCCCCAGTGCATCTCAGCAAGGGACAGGAGTCACTGCAGGAACCCCCAGTGCATCTCAGCAAGGGACAGGAGTCACTGCAGGAACCCCCAGTGCATCTCAGCAAGGGACAGGAGTCACTGCAGGAACCCCCAGTGCATCTTAAAAAGGGACAGGAGTCACTGCAGGAACCCCCAGTGCATCTCAGCAAGGGACAGGAGTCACTGCAGGAACCCCCAGTGCATCTTAAACAGGGACAAGAACCACTGCAGGAACCCCCAGTGCATCTCAAAAAGGGACAAGAACCACTGCAGGAACCCCCAGTGCTTCTCTAAAAAGCTGAGGATCTGCTTGTTATCTGAAACCTCCTGGGAAGGGGCAGGAGTGCTCTGCATTCCCTCATGCCAAGGCAGCAAATCCCACACATGGGGAGGTGCCCATCCAGCTCCCCAGCTGGGCCAGTCAGGGTCACACAGATTTGGGGAGAATTGAGCCAGAAAGGGCTTCTGGCTCTGCCAGGAGTGATGGTACCACAGGTACCGGGGGGAGATGCCCAGCACCTCCCTTGTTTTGGAAACACTTCCTATTTAAACCCAAAGATGAAATTCCCAGAATGGATCCCAGCTCTGGGTTTTTGTAAATACAATTTACAGATCCCAAAGAACTGAATCAAGTGTTCATTGTTACTGAACCACAAATTCTGGCTAAAAAAATCCTGTAGATGTTTTTCAGCATAGCTTTCATCTGGAATTTGGGAGCAAAAGACCATTTTGATTGTTTTGCCTTTGCTCTTTGCTGTGACCTTTCTAAAACACTCCAGAGGGAAGCAAGGCTTCCCCAGTGTCTGTGTCTGGCTGTGTGCTGGCAGTCCCTGTCCAGCTGCAGGAGTGAAACCCAGCAGCTCCTCCACGGAGCAGCCGCTCCTGAAGGTAACTACCAGCCCTAAGCCACAAGGGCCTTTTAGTTTTCAATTAAAGGAGCAGACTGCAATTAGATCAAACCCATTCACATGAAAGGAAAAGTCTGTCTTGCAGTATTTGGGAGGCCAGAATTAGCCTCGCTCTGAGTTGCTCTTCATCCCGTGGAAATTTAGTCACCTTTACTAATTGGTTTTCCTTTAAATAATTAAGCTGAGCTGCCCGAGCAGGCTGCCACCTACTAAGATGTCTGTTTTAAGGGCACAGACACACACAAATGGAGCCTTTTAATAAGAGCAGCAAAATGTTCCTTTTTCCCCCAGAAAGCCCCGATCTGGGGCAGGTTGCAGCTGGGAACCCCTGTTGTGTTGCTGACTCACAGCAGCAGCTGAGCTGGACCTGGGTGCATAAAAAATGTTTTTTTGTTTTTCCAAAGCTCTGGAGTGTTGAGCAGGAAGCAGCACGTGGTGGGGCAGATGTACCTGAGGAGCACAGGCACAAAAATTCCAAACCCATGAGAGCTGCTGGCAGGAGGTTCTGCCTTGCCAGAACCTGTTTGTGATTAATCCTGCAGACTTGGGGAGCTGCCGTCCCAGCACAGCTCTGCACCTTTTAGGGCATTCCTACTGCTCCAAACCCAGGTGCTGGATTTCCAGAAGTCCTTTCCTGGCAGGAGAATAACCAAGGATATATTAAATGGAAATTCCTCCATTTCTTCAAGGACAAGAGATTTGCCTCAGAGTCTTGCAGAAATGCTTTTATGAATTAGAAGCACAAAGCTGTTCTGTCATTGATACCCCCTGGATTTGGTCATTCCTTCAGGAATCTGCTGTTCTCCAGCAGTGAACGCACAAACAAGGGCTGTGCATTGTTTTTTCCCACTCTGCTGTTGATTTCCTCTGTAGTCTTGCCCCTCCAGTTCCCCCTGTGCTGGTTTCCTTCCTGTGGAAGGTTTGACTGCCCTGCTCACTCACACAGCTGGAGCTCAGGGGCTGCCCAGGGAATCTCAGGTGCCCAATGTTTCCCGGCCAGGAACACCCAGCAAGGCCCACTCAGAGCCATCCCTGCATGTCCCTGGGGGGCTCTGGCTGCTCCAGCTGCCATGCTGTCCATCAGGGGGTTATCAAAGCCCCCTGGCAGAGGGATTAACTCAGCCTGATTCCCTCCCCCAGACTGGCAGACAAGGCGGTGAAGGAATACGCCACGTACCGCTCGGGGCTGCTCTTCTGGGCACTCGTGGATCTCATTTACAACATGTTCAAGGTAAGGAGAGCACTGCAGGTCCTCTGCAGCACCTCCAGCTCAGCTCCACTTCAGCTTTCTTCCCTGAGCCGTTCCATGAGTTTGAAATAGAAATCAAAATTTGAAACCTCTTTCTCCAAGGTCCTTGGAAATGAAACTTCCCAGAATCCCAGGATGGTTCGGGTGGGAAGGGACCTTAAAGCTCATCCCATTCCACCCCTGCTGTGGCAGGGACACCTTCCACTGTCCCAGGCTGCTCCCAGCCCGTGTCCAGCCTGGCCTTGGGCACTGCCAGGGATCCAGGGGCAGCCCCAGCTGCTCTGGGCACCCTGTGCCAGCCCTGCCCACCCTCACAGGGAGGATTTTTTCCGTCTTTTTTCTTCTGCACCTTGTAAAAGCAGAAAGGCCACAAGAAGCTGCCTGTGCTCACTGCACCCCTTGCAGTTCAGTAGCTGAAGAAGTGAGAGACTTCTCCAGTTGGCAGCACTCCTGTATTGTGTATTTGCTTACTTTTCCTGTTCATTGTTCATGGAAGGAAGGACATTCCAGGCCATGCCAGGGAAATGGTTGGGTGAGGAAGGAGCCAGGGGCAGAAAGAAACCTGCAGCTTCCACAGAGGGTTCAGTGCTCAGGGTGAGAAAATGCCTGGGCCCTTGTTTCATTCTGCAAAAAAGGATCATGAAGCTGCAGTCAGGGAATTCCTTCCTCTGTTGGTTGTTTGTGAGAGGCAGGGATGGAAATCCAGGAGCAATGGGAGAAGGCACCAGGGTTTGCAGTAACTTTTTTTTTTTTTTAATGAAATCATTCTTTTTGGCCTGATTTGGTGTGTTTGTCCCCTGTCAGAAGGTGCCTACCAGTAACACAGAGGGAGGCTGGTCCTTCTCTCTGGCCGAGTTCATCCGACACAACGACATGCCAATCCACGAGGCTGCAGACAAGGCCCTGAAAACCTTCCAGGAGGAATTCATGCCAGTGGAAACGTTTTCTGAGTTTTTGGATGTGGCTGGTGAGTGTTTGCTTGCCCTTTTATAGGCTGCCTTGTGCAGCTGGTGGCTGGAGCCAGCAGCATTCCTGACACTGCTGCAGCTCGTGGGGAGGGGACAGGGAGAGGAGGGATCAGCACTGCCCAGCCTCAGCCTGGGCTGTCCCCAGACTGCTGGGACACACACCTGAGCAGCCCCAGGCAGGAAAACCTCCCCCCTGGCCTGTTAAACATCTGTAGCACAGCTGGAAGGTGGTTTGGGGGGCTCTGTGCTTGAAGGCTGGTGAGCACATGTGACCAGGCAGCAGGTGGGTGCAGCCAGAGTTGCTCCCCAAGGATTTTGGTACCTCCAGGAGTCAGGAGATGCTGAAAACCTGCAGGGAAGCTGGAACTGCTCTTTCCTCTCTCAAAATCTGTGCCCCAGGCCAGTCTCTCACTGCCCGACGCGGGGAGCAGAGCTGGGTCCCTGGAGCTGCCCAAGAGCAGCTCCAAATGGATTTAGTGTTTGGTTAAATTCACATTTCAGTCCCTCCTGCACATGCACCCAGCAGGGTTTGTCCTGCTCGTGCCCAGCCCTAAAATAACCCTGCAGCTGTCAGTAGCTCACACATGGCCCAGCACAAATCCCTCCTAGGGAGGACAGACAGGGGCTGATTCTTCTCTCTTGCCTTCTTCTGTTCAAAGGACTCTTGTCAGAAATCAATGATCCCGACAGCTTCCTCAAGGATCTCCTGAACTCCATCCCCTGAGCCGCCAGCACGGAGAAGCTTTGGGCAGAGCCTCCATTGCTTGCCTTCCACCCCTCTGTGTCCCTCCTCGTGCAGTCTGTCCCTTTCCCAAGGAGTGCTGCAGTTTTTTGTTGGAATATTTTTTGTTTTGTTTTCCTTTTTTTTTTTATTTTCTACAATTTTTCTTCATGGAGTGATTCGGAATTTAGATTTGTTTTATCTTGTGTTTCAGCGCTTCTATCTGTAAAGCCTTGTGCATTCAAGCTGTTTGAAAGAACTTGTACAGAGAGGAATCCAAACCAGTAAATCCTAATGCTTTAGTGTGCACCTCTTTGAAGTTAAATAAACCGAACAAATGGGTAAGCTGGGCTTGACTAGTGCTTGAACCAGGCAGGAGCCTGAATGCCAAGGTGTTCCTCACGTTTCCCTCCAGAGCTGCTGCCCTGTCCAGCCCTGGGCCTGCTCAAGGAGCCCCAGGGAGCAGGAGGCTCCCAGAGGGAGCAGCTGGGCACTCCCTGCTGACTGGCAGGGTCTGTGTGGGGCTGGAGTCTCGGGGGCTCTGCAAGGACAAGGTTCCATCCCTCCCCTCCCCTCCCCTGGGTGCAGCAGCAGCTCCGTGTCCCCTCCATGGAGTGTCCAGGGCCTGTCCTGGCTCCCTCCCAGGCTGGATCCAAAGCTCACTGTGCCTCTGATGGATGGCCCCTCTCTGGGGGCTGCTCCCATCCCCGTCCCCTCTCTGGGAACCCTTCAGCTCCAGCCAGACAGCCCCCCCAGGCCCTGCACAGCCCCCCTGCATGCCCCGCTCTGCTCCCAGCCCTGCTCCCAGCGCTGCTCCCCACCTGCGCATGCTGCTGCCTCACCTGGCACAGTTCTGCTGACACCTGGTGAGGCTGGAATCTAATAAAGCTTTCCCTGGCTTCCTCGTCTCTGTTTGAACTTGAATTTCCTAGCACAGTCCCAGCCCAGAAATAGCAATAATAATAATAATTTTAGAGGCTGAATAACTCACCAGCCCCTTTGGTGCCTGTTGTTAGTGCAGGGATTGGCAATTAGCTGAGGGGTGAAGGTGCAGTGTTTTTGTTCTCACCTCCGTGTGGCTGATGTCACTCCTGGCAGCTGGAGTTGCTGCTGAGGAGGGAACTGGGCAGGAAATGCCCCGGGGAGCTTTGCTTGGTGTCCCACAAGGGGCTGTGGCTGTGCTGGTGGCTCTGTCTGGCCCTGTGAAGTGCAGGAGGGGCTGCTGTGGAGTTGGCTCTTTGGAGCAGCAATCCTGCACCTCTGCTGCCCTGGAACCACATCAGAGAGCAAGCACAGCTCTGGGAGCCCTGCAGAGCCAGGGCCGGCAGAACCCGCTCCAAACTGCAGCTGGGCTGCTCAGGGTGGCTGCAGAGTCACTGGGGGAAGCCTGGGCAGCGCCAGACCCCCCCAGACCTGCCAGAGGTGCCCCAGTGCTGGGAGCAGCAGGAGCAGCTCCCCGGAGCCTGGTGTGTGTGGCTGTGCTGCTCCAGGCTCTCAGCACTGGGGCCCCACCGCGTTCTGGCTTTGCCGTTTGTGGAGCAGGGAGTGGGGAAGGTGTGGGAGCTGGCAGGAGCGCCGGGCTGCCTTCCTTCCCTGCTCAGGGTCTTTCCTGACCAAAGCAGGTCTGGTTCCCTGCAGCCACAGCCTCGGGGTGCCCTCAGCTCCTGCCCAGCTCTGCCAGCCTGCCCCGGGGAGCTTGGTTCCCTTGGCAGGACCTCCAGCCAGGGAGCCCCAGCACAGCTCAGGCTGGAAATCCTGGTGTGCTCCTCTTGTGCTGGCACAGATCTTCTGCAGAACCGGATTCAGCTGCTGCAGGAGCTGCTGGAGCCCCAGGCAGGCAAACCCCTGGGTTTCTACCCCTCGGCGGGGTCAGCAGATCTCAGAGCACCAGGAGCTCAGCGTGGTCACTGCTCAACGTTAGTGACATTGAGGAGGTGGCACCTCAGAGGGACGTTTGAAACTGTGCTCTTGCAAGAAGCTCCCCAGAGCTGTCCTGGGTGGTTTGCAGAGGCCCAGAGATGTATTTTGGAAAATAAAGATGGTGCAAGCCGTGGCTCCCTGCCCAGGGCTGTGGTTTAGGGACAAGCCTGAGCCGAAAAGAAGGGGGGATCATCCTGACAGTGCCTGGGAGCAGATTGGCCTGGGGGGGACTGAAGGTGACAATAACGACCCCAGCAGAGGTGGAGAGGAACAAGAACAAGAGAGAAGTGTTTTGGAAAGTTTCAGCTGGTCCAGGCCACACAGAGAGGCTCCAGCATTCTCAGTGCTGCACAAAGGCAAAGAACTCCAGGCTCCAAAATCCCCTGGACTGGGGCTGAGAGGTCAGCAAAGGCTTTGGGGAGTCTTTGGGGTGTTAGGAATGAGAAGACTGAGGGAAGATGCCTCAAAATGGATGAAATTACTCAAAGTGATGAGCTGAACCATGAGCTGAACAACAGAGAGTTAACCCCCTCTCCAAAAAAATTAATTTATTTGCCAAAGCCATTATTTGGGGGAAAGAAGTCCTTTGTGATGCAGGAGAGCCTGGATGAGCTGTGGGATTGCTTTGAACCTGACTGTGGGCAGGAGCTCCCCGAATTTCTGACATCCCTGCACTGGGTTGGGCTCCAGGATTTAATTAATGTGGGGATTAATTAAATCTGGGGAGAGCAGGGACCTGCTGGCCCCCACCTGCTGCAGGTGACACAGAACCCTGACCCTCCCTGGCTATTCTGTGGTGCTTTCCTTGTTCTGCTGCCTCCTGCCCTGTAATTCCCTTTTCCAGCTCTTCTGGAAGAGCAGCACAGCTGAGGGCCCTTCCCTGCTCCTCTCTGCCTCTTCCCAGCAGCCTCCAGCCAATCTCTCCTGCTTTGTCTCTGCAATTCCCTGGAAATGTTTCCAAACGAGCAGGGCTGGAGCTGCTGCCCATGAACACAGCGAGCTGCAACGTCCAGTGGCTATTGTATGTGCAGGGAATGCCCTGTGGCAGGCAGGGATGGTGCCTCTGCCTGCCTGTCCTCAGGAGGCTGATTTATTACTTTATGGCACTGGATTGTGTTAAAGGATGCTGGACTGAGCTGTACCAGAGAATACAGAAAGGATACAGACAGAATGCTGAAAAGCAAACCATGAAAACTCGTGACTCTCTCCAGATCTGACACAGCCTGGCCCTGACTGGCCAAAGAGTGACAACAACTCCCAGCAGAACCCACGGAACAATCACCTGTGGGTGACCAATCCCCAAACTCGTTCCACACGAGCACAGCACAGGAGAAGCAAATGAGAGAAGAATTGTTTTCCTTTTCCCTGAGGCTCCTCAGCTTCCCAGGAGGAGAATCCTGGGCGAAGGGATTTTTCAGAGAATGTGAATGCCACAGCCTGGACTTTTTCACGTGGAGGAAAAGGGATTTTCCTCCCTGGATTTGAGTCTGTGGCACCTTCCAGGACACGGCAAGACCATGGTGGAGCCTCGAGGGACGTGGTGGGGACGTCTTGGGCCTGCAGTCCCACAGACCTGGATGGAATCCCACATTTTCCTCCAGATTCTGCAGGACTGATGGTCTGGCCACCCTGCAGGAGCCTGCAGGCTCTGGTTGCACACAGGAAATCCTGCAGGGTAAATCCTGCAGGGCTCCCTCCTGGCCTTTGGGCCAGCCCAGGTGCAGCTCAGGGTGGCTCGGGCTCAGTTCACAGCCCAGGGACCCTCCAGGCACTGCGTGACAGAAACGAGCACAAAGCCACTGAGTCCAGGCTCCCGGATTCACTCCTGGGGTGACCAGGCAGGTCTGGAGCTGCTCTGGGGAGAGGCCACCCTGCAGCCCAGGAGGCTCCCAAAACACCCCAGAGACCTCCCGAGGTCGGGGTGGTTTGGTAGGAGCCCCCCTTGGGTCGCGTTTCTGTTCCCTGGTAGGAAAATCAGGATTGGCCTTGACTCGTTTGCTGCATGGCCACGTTCCCATCCGGGTGGGGATGAGTCACAGCTCACGTGTGAGGAGTCAAGGATCCAGGGAAAAACAAGCTCTGAGCTCACAGGAGGGCTGGAAAAGGGTCTTGGGTGGGTTGAGGACAAAATCACTTCAGGGATGTCACCCCCAGCAATCCAAGTTGATGGGAAAAGCCAGGGGCAGCCACCTGAACCTCCAGGAATAGTTACTCCCTTGTTTCCAGAAGGGACAAAAATAATGATTAAATCCCTATTTGCAGACTTTTTTGCAGGATTGATCCCAACCCTTCACATCAGCAGCTGGGGAGGAACCAGCTCCAGCCCTTTATCCAAACCTGGGATCAGCAGGGCTCCCACTCCTCTCCCAGAGGGGAATGTGTCAGCAGGGGAAGATGCCTTTGGGTAAAATTCTCCATCAAATGGTACAAAGGACGTGTGGAGGGCAAGCCCCTGTGCAGTGTTTTAACCCCAGGCAGGCTGGGGACCTTCAGGCATTGCCCCCAAAAGGTCCCATCCCGGGATGGGGAGGTTCTGGGGGGTGTGAGGAGGTCTGGATGTGCCCCTGGGAAGATTTTATTTCCCTGGTGCTTGTTAAGCCTTTCTTGAGCAGGATCCTCCCGTGCTCAGTGCTGTTCCTGCAGCCAGGCCCTGTTCCTGCAGGTCCCAGATGTGGAGTGGGAATTACAGCCTCTCTCCTGTCCCACAGGGATTTTCTCCCTCATCCCACTGTTCCACAGAGCCCAGGAGGGATCAGACACGTTCCTGCTCCCTGATCCTCACACTTGGATGCTGCAGAGCCTTCCTGCCCCTTCCCTTTTCCCTGGGAGCATCAGGACCTCACAATGGATCTCCTGCTCCAAACATCAGAGATTTTCTTCTGGAAAGGAGCCCCCACCCTGGCACTCCTCAGCCTGACTCAGCCCGGTCCCTTCCCTTGGGAAACTCAAACCCTCTGTGGGTGAATCATGGGGCTGTGGGAGAACCCAACCAGGCTGGTGCAGCCCTCCAGGCCCTGGGGGATCCACAAATGCCCCTGGAGCTGCAGGAGAGGTGGGAATGATCTGAGAGCCCAGCTCTGCTTCTCCTGGGGCTGCTGCCATCACCCCCAGCCCGCCCCACAGGGGGAATATGTCGGAATTGTTTTGCCCCTGGAGAAGCAGGATAACACTTCCCTACAGCCCTTCTTCTCCAGTGGGTGTGGGATATTAAACAGGGCAAGTATTAAGTAAAAATCGGAAAAATTCAGGTGTTTGTGGTTTAAGTTCAGCTTTGACATACGGAGAGAGGCTGAACTTTAAAAAGAAACAAATATCAAGAGCACCGTGTTTAGTCTTGGCTGCTCTTGCCAGGGATGTTGGATCTGACACCTTTCCCATCTTTCCCTGCCGTGGGGGCTGCGGGGGCTGCAGAAGGGAGAAAGGAGATGTTTGAATTTGGTGGTGGAGGAGGAGGGCAGGGCAGCCAGGGACAGCCTCTCATGAAAGGGCTCTTGGGTTCGAGTGCCTCAGAGGAGAGATCCCTGCCCTAACGATGATAACCCAATAATTACTGTTATTAGCCACAGTCCCGCTGGTTCTTTCCCAAGTGTTGTGCCAGCAGCACCTCAGCCGCCCTCAGCACATGCCCTGGGCAGAGTCAGGGCTGTCCCCAGCCCGAGATGGGAGATTGGGATGGGAAAGGGCCCAGGGTGCTCCTGGGCAGACTGAAACCCTCTGGGGCTGGGCACCAGGGACAGCCCCGAGTGCATCCCGTGCTCAGCCCGGCGGGGTTTGGGCGCTGTCCCTGCGTGTCCCCGGCTGGAGGAGGCCACCCGCTGCCCCAGTGTCCGTGTTTGGGACACCCCGGGGGTTCCATCCCCGCAGCTTCCCCCGGCCGCTGTTTGTAATCCCATTTCATGAGCAAACAGGGCAGCGCCGCAAAGCCAGCAGCATCCTGTAATTATTGCTAACGTTTGACGGCAGCCAGCCGGTTGCCAGCGGTGACATCAGACACCCGAGGGTGGCACACGGGAGCGCCAGGTCGCTGCCGCGGCCCTTCCTGCAGCCGGTTCTGCTGCTCTCAGCAGCTTTCTGCAGCTCGGCGGCTGCAGCAGCGCTCCCCAGCCCAGGGCTGCAGCCGCGGGGGCTCCACCCGAGCTCCGCTCCCGCGGGAGCAGCGCAGGGAGCTGGGAAAGCCGGGAGGGAACCGCTCCAAAGCGCCGTGACTCACGGCGGGGACACCGCGGGGTCGGGCAGAGCATCCCCGGGGCCGGGGGGAAACCCGAGCGCTCCAGGGGAGATGTCCCGGTGTCCCTGTGAGTGCCCAGGGTGAGATGTCCCCTCCCCGGGACGGACCCCGCTGTCCCTGCTGGGGCACAGGAGGGGAGGCGGGAGGGAGGTGCCGGGGGATGCTCGGGCAGTCCCGGTCCCACATTCCCGATCCGGATCCCGTCACAGCTCCCGCCGGGAAGCTTTTCTTCTCCCTGTGTCCTGCAAAACCTGTCAGGCTAAAAACCCACGGTGCAAGCAAGGAAAATAACCAGCTAATGGCTTCTGGAGAAGAGGCTTAGACCGGGAGTTAAAAATCCCAATTCAACTCAACCCCCCTCAGTGCTCGGAGCTTTGCGTGCCGCTCAACCCAGCAAAGTTTGGGGCAACAGCGAGAAAGGAATCATTTATTCTGTGAATTTCAAATCCTCCTGCACTTGGATTAATCAGCCCTGCTGCCTTCAGAATGAGGAGTTTGAGCATTTTGGGAGGGCAGCGCTCGCGTGGGCACGCCCGGATCCCGGCAGAGCATCCCGCGATTGTCCCGGAGCTGCTGCCGGAGCAATCCCCGCCCCGGGGCACACCTGGCTGCCTGTCCGGGCCCATCCCGCATATTTGCCGCCCTACTCAAGGCGGATGAAATGTTTGGTTCCTAAGGAAGCAGAGAGCGCTGCCGCCGTCTCCACGGAAATCGCGGCGTGCCCCGACCGCGGATGCGCCGCTCGGCACCTTCATCTCCTCCGCCTTTCGGGGCTGCACCCGGGGCTGCGGCTTTGTTTGCAAAATATTGACACCTCTCCATGGAGGAGATCAGCCCGGCCGGGCGGGAGGTGCGGATGTGCTGAGCCCGGTCCCTCCCGCGCATCCCCAGTTTGGGCTGCTGGGCTGTGCAGGAGCATCCTCGCTCCTGGGCTGGGTCTGTTGGGTGCTGCTGACGCCCACAAACCCCCAAATGCGGGTAAATGAGGTTTTTGTGAGTGCAGGAATGAACCCGCACTGGGAGGAGATGCTGGGGTTCGGCAGCCGCTCCTCTGTCCCGTCAGCGGCCGGGACAGGGAGGGGACAAAGCCGGGGAGCAAACACGGCCTGGGGAGGAGAAACCTCCTTTAAAGGCAGGAAAGGTGCGGGGAGGAGAATCTGCTGCTCAGGGGAACCCATCCCTCCCACGCACTGCCAGCAGCAGCCCCACAAACGCTCTCTGTCCCCGCAGCGTGCCCGGTGTAATCCCGGCACCATCCCAAGGTTCCTGAACGGAACCACCCGGGGCCGACCCGGCCCCTTCCCGGCCGGTGACACCGCGCTGGGCACGGCCCTGGTGGCCCCCCGGGCGTCTCGGTGGCGCCGAGTCCCCGCAGAGGCGCCGGGGCTGTCCCCGGGTGCTGCCACCCCGCCCCTGCCCAGCCGAGCCCCGCGGCCGCTGCGGGGACGGCGCTGCTGGGCTGGGGAGGCTTCGCTGCCAAAACCGCGGCCGGGACGAGACCGAAGCCACCCCCTGCTGATGCTCGTGCCCCATCGCGGGCTCTGTGGCGAAACCCAACCATTTTGGGGCGGGCTGTTAAAGATTCGGTCAAACACACACCCTCAGCCAGGAAAGGTGCGAGGTGAGAGCCCCGGGGAGCCACCCCAGCCCCGGGTGCAGCCCCGGCCCCGCGGGGTGCCAGACAGCAGCGTCGAGGCGGAGCTGATGCCTCAGGATTTCATAAATTGATTTAAGATATGTTTATTATTTGAAATTTGTATTTGCAATTTGTAATTTGTAATTTGTAATATAACCCTGCAGCTCTTCAGGGTGGAGCTCCACGCTCCACACGCAGTGTCAGCTGCTGCTCTCCCGTTTGGGGCACACACAACAATTCCTCTCCAGGCCGGGCAATCAAGGACACCTCACTGCCCCAGGCCCCAGAGACTGAACAAAAGGGAGCTGGGGCAGCAACCCTGGGGTGAATGACTTCATCACCTGAAGCTGCAATTGGAGGATTAACCCCCAATACGCGAATGGACCAAAGTTAGAAAAGTGTGCAAACCTGTGCCCCACGGTCCATTTTTGGGTGCAGCCCCTGGGGGGCTTCATCTGCCCGAGATGTACCTGAAACCCCTTCAAGAAATAAATAATTTGCCTTGATTTTGTCTGGCTCTGTTTTCAGGCAGTCCCGCAGGGCTGCAGCCCGGGGCATGGCAAGGGGCTGAGGGAGGGTTCAGGGGCTGCAGCCTGACCTGATGTGACAAAATCCTGGCCCAGCAGAACCCCCTGCAGTCACTGAGGGGCATTTTGGGGGCCTGGGGAGTTTTGTGGGTGTTGAACCAGAGGAATTTTGCTTGTTTCAGAGGGAGGTTTGTGCAAACATGAAACAACCCCCCGGTGATGCCACCAGCCCTGGGAGCAGCCCCTGTAGCACCCTGGGGTGGGTTTGGGTTGGTGTCCTGGTTTAGGGCAAACTTGGAAGAAAACTTCCAAAGGGTTTCCTCTAGAAAAGCAGATTCAAGCAGCTCCTCCCCTAACTGGTTTGGGAAAATATTTTCTTGGAGAAAAGTGGAAAAAACCCTTTTTATTTAAAGGGCAAAGCATTCACCAGCACAAAAATTGAACAATATTAAACAATAGAACCTCTCACTGCTTTGAAGAGATAGCAAACTCACTAAGTCCCTCGTGGGCTGTGGCTTCACTCACTCAGTCTCTTATCAGTCTCTTATCAGTCTCTTGTCAGTGCCTCCAGGCCCGGCTCGGTGCTCTTCAGGGTGTTCAGTCCAGAGCAGGTTCAAACAGGTCCAAAGAAAACCACGGTCCAGGGAACTTCTCTGCTTCGGTGAGCTGAAACTAAGAGCAAAGCAGAGCTCTGTCCTGCCGTCTGTCTGTGCTGCAGACAGCTCAGCCCAGCAGCAGGATCTGGGGGAGCAAATGCAGTTTCTGAAAAGCTCTCAGAACCACTCTTAAAGGTGCAAATCTCGTTTCTGGGCTAAACAGGCCAATGGGGACACAAGCATCATGAAGTCATCCCAGGGCAGGCAGTTTGACTGGAAAATGGTGACTTTACCAAGGAAAAAATAACTTTCCATGAGTGCCAGACTGACACAGCCTCAAAGGATGCAGCCAGCCCCAGAAAAATTAACTTTAAAAATCAGAGCCCATTTTTAGAGAGCAGCCCTGAAAATGGTCACCGAGGCTGGAGAGTGCAGGTGCTGCCAAAGGGAAAAGAAAATGAGTGCAAAACCAAATCCAAGGGCCTGGATACCCCAATCCCTGCTCCAGCCTGGGTTTGGGTGGAGCAGCTGAGAGCAAACCCATCAATCAATCAATCAATCAATCAATCAAACAAACAAACAAATGCGTGTTGTTATTATGGTTGGCATCGTTGGGGTGGCCACGGAGAGTCCCTGCTCTCAGAACCAGCCCAATTTCCCTTTCCAGAGCCCTTTTCCTGCCTGTCCCAATAATCAGGGCTCCCTCATTCCCTTATCCTGCAGGAATTCCCTGCAGGAACGTCCCCAGCCTGGCACGGGCTGTGCCACAGGGCCCTCCCAGGGTGGGCGTTCCCATCTCCCCTGCCAGGGTTAATTAATTTCTGCCATTAATTAGGGGGATGCAGGGAGGCCGCAGCCCAGCAGCACCGCGGGACCCTGGGGGTGACCACGGCCGGCCCAGGGAGGGGCTGGAGCTCATTAGCAGAAGGACTAATTAGATTGAATGACCTCGGGATGGGGTGCTGGTGGATCCAGGGAGATGCAAGATCACGGGGCAGGAACCAAACCCTTCATTGCCTGCTTTATCACCCCCTCGGGTGCTCTCCTGCTTCCCAAAGGGGGAAAAGGATAACAAATGAAACCAAAGCTCAGCTGGATTTTCCCGGCTGCCGAGCACGGGCTCTGCAATCCCCCGGCTCCCTCCAGCACCACCAGCGAGCTGCCAGACCCAGGGAAATGCATGAGATCCTGCAGGGTTTGGGCTGGAAGGGACCTCGAATCCCATCCCATCCCATCCCGTCCCACCCCATCCCACCCCATCCCATCCCATCCCATCCCATCCCATCCCATCCCATCCCATCCCACCCCCAGGTGGTTCCAAGCCTTGGAATTTCCCAGGTCTGGGACAAAGCCGCCCCGGGCGCCGCTGCCCCCAGCAGCTCGCTCAGCCCGGGCGGTTTGAGGCAATTCCTGCCTTTTCCAGGAGTTCCGTGGCTCTGCAGGGTGGAGGAGGGTGCGGGGGGAGCCCGGCTGTGCTGGGGACACCCCGGGGTGCTGAGCCCCAGAGCCGGGCCGGGCTGCGCGGGCAGAACCCCGCGGCCGCTCTGAGTCACGCCGCCAGGGCAGCGCCTCCGCCCAGAACATTCATTTTATTTTTCTTTCCAGGAGGTGCTGGCAAAACACGGGTTAGCAACACAGTACCAGAGCCCTTTGAAGAGCCCTGGTTTCGGTGCTGAGCCGGGCTGGAAGCGCTGGTGGAGTTTCAGCGAGTGGGGTTAAATAAATATAAATAACATAAATATAAATATAAATATAAATACCCTATCAACATATATTTATATATTAAAATATAAATATATAATATGAATCTAAACATATGTAATGTATATAAAATATAGAAATATAAATACAAAATAGACGTATAAACATATAAATATCTATAAAAAGATAAAATGTAAAATATAAATCTAAATAGATATGATATATAAAAATATAGAAATATAACTACAAAATAAAAAATAAAAATAAAAACAAACATAAATCTATACGATAAATATAAGTATTATAAATATAAATATAACTACAACCAGCAAGCCCCATGGTTTTATTTCAGAAATGACATTTGGGTGAGCAGTGCTCCTGCAGCTTTACACCGTCCCGACTGAGTTGTTCCCGTGTTTCCCTTGCATCATTGCCAGCAGAGCAATGCAGTGATCACATCATTCAATTAAACAATATCCTTTGATTGCCCAGCGCTCCGGGAGCAGCAGTTGGGAAATGTTCACTTAATAACTTAATTATTATAATATCAGCATTCTTTAGCAGCGAGGCAGGGCTCTGCCGTGGGATAACTAAATCCAAGGTTTATAATTCAGTCTGACCTGACCTAACATGGGATCACAGTGCTGAGGGATTGGAATGGACCTGAAAGATCTTCTGCTGCCATGGGCGGGGACAATTCCCACCATCCCGGCTGCTCGAGGCCTCATCCAGCCTGCCTTTGAGCGCTGCCACCTTCGGGGAGCCACGGCTTCTCTGTGCCGGGCTGTGCCAGCCTCACGGGGCGCCCACTGTCACATTGCTGCCCTCCATCCACTGTCACATCGCTGCCCAGCATCCACAATCACATCGCTGCCCAGCATCCACAATTTCCCCTCCTTCCCTTCGTACCCGTCCCCCCTGTCCGGTGTCCCCAGCTCCTGGTGCCGCTGCTCCCCCGGGTTCCCTTCGTCCCCCGCACGCCCCGGGAGGAGCCGCGATGTCCCCGCACCCCTTCTCCTCTCCGGGGGACACTCCCCGCTCTCCCGCCCGGCTCCACGGGGATCGGCCGGGGCTCCACAGCCCGGCGGTGTCCCGGCAGCCGGGGCCGGGGCCGGGTTTCCTCCGCTGGGCGTTCTCCCGTCCGTGCGGGGACCCCCAAAATTCAGCGAGCCCCGCGCTGCGGACACGTGGAGAGAGCGCTGCGGCACCGCGGGGCGGGGCCATGCAAATGAGACATTGTTATGGAAATGAGAGGCGTGGTTATGGAAACGGCCATGAATCCGACAACGGGGCGTGGTTATGTAAATGACACGCCGGGTATAGAAGTACGGGGCGTGGTTATGGAAATGAAGGCGTGTGTATGGAAGTAGGGGGCGTGGTTTGGCGCGTGGGCGGAGCCTCGGTCCCGGCGCGCGGGGTTGAGGCGGGGCCGGTCCCGCCCCGCGCTGCCGCCCAGAGCCCTCAGAGGCGGCGAGCGCGGCGGGGCCGCACAGACAGCCCCGGCACCGGCACCGGCCACGCCGCTCCGCGCCGCCGGCCCTCCGCCACCCCGGCTTCTCCATCACCGCCGGACCCTCCGCCACCGCCCCGTCCGCCATGAACTCGCTGCTCTTCGGGGAGATGGCCCGCGCCTTCTCCCCCACCGCCGCCGCCGCCGCCTCCTCCTGCCCGCTGGGCCCCGGCGGCGGCGGCCCCGCGGCGGCCGGGGGGGGCCCGCCGGTGACGGCGGCGCTGCGGAACGACCTCGGCTCCAACATCCACCTGCTCAAGGGGCTGAACGTGCGGTTCCGCTGCTTCCTGGCCAAGGTGCACGAGCTGGAGCGGCGGAACCGGCTGCTGGAGAAGCAGCTGGCGGCCCAGCAGAGCGAGCGCGACCGCCGGCTGCGCTACAAGACCTTCTCCCGGGACCAGGCGGTGCAGACGGACGGCGGGACCCCGCCGCTGGTGCCGCCGCCGGGCCCCGGGCACGGGGCGCTGCCGTCGCCGCCGCACTACGGGCGCCTGCCCGGCACCATCTGGAGCTACACCCAGGTGCGGCGCACCGGCGGCGGCGGCCTGGAGACCGTGCAGGGCCCCGGCGTGTCCTGGGTGCACCCGGACGGCGTCGGGGTGCAGATCGACACCATCACCCCCGAGATCCGCGCCCTCTACAACGTGCTGGCCAAAGTCAAGCGGGAGCGCGACGAGTACAAGAGGAAGTGAGTGATGGGGGATGCGGGCGGTCCGCGCTGCACTGCGGGGAAACGGGGCCGGCCCTCCCCGGGAGCGCTCGGGGACAGCGCGGCGGACGCGGGCACCGCGCTCCCCCTGCCCGGGGGTCGCTGCGGCCGGGGAATGCGCCCCGGGGGTACTGGGGGCTTATTTTCCCGGGGAGGGTGGGGGTTGAACCTCCTTTGGTACCCAGAAAATTTTGGGATCCATCCCTCGAGGGATGGAGAGCCTGGATCTTGCAAGGGGCTTTGTCAGCTTAACTTAAAAAATATATACACACACACACACATATATACGTATATATGTGTATATATTTTTTTTGTTTGTTTGGAAGGGAAATAATCCGTTAGTAATATTGCATCACATAGTTACTCCTAAATTTAGCTCGCCTTCATTTTTTTTGGTCTGATTACTCCAGTAGTCGCTTGTGTGTGCCAGCTCCCCGAAATTAGCTCAGTGCTGCAATATTTGGGTTGCAAATACTGCAGGGCAGGGTTTGCGCTCCGAGACGTTGCTCGGAATTAGCCAAAACAAAAGCCTTTGTAAGGCCCGCTGCTCTGGAGGTGTCCCCTGGCCTGTGGCGAGCCCTGCGTTGGAATGGTGATGGATGGCGTTCCCTTGGATTGCTGTGGCAGAGATGGAGGCCAGAGGGGAAAAAAATGTACTTGGGCTTCTGCGGGGAGATTCCTGCATTGTCTGAGGAGCTGCTGTCCTTCGGGGCTGCCGTGGGCTCTCTCGGCTGCAGTTTGGGCGGTTTTAGCCTCCAAACGCATTTCCTGCTCACCAGGCCGGGGTTTTTCCTGCAGAGCCCCCCGGATCCGTCCTCATTTCCCGCATTTCCCGGCCCCGTGGCCTGTGGAGCCTGGCCGAGCCCCTTCTGCCCGGCTTTGCAGACTGCAGTGAGCTCCTGCTCCCCTCAGGTCGGCGGCAGCTTTTGTAACACCTCCCCTGGTGAAGTCACCCGCTCAGGGACATTTCCCGGGCGGGTTTGGTGCCCCGGCGGGGCTCCGGGGCCTGGCCCTTGGCCGGTGCCTCCCCCTGGAGCTCGGGTGCTCTGGCCCTCGTGGCTGGAAAAAAGGAGCTGGGCTCCGTTTGCCCGGAGCCGTGGCTGCCGTGGTGGCCCGGGCTGGTTTTGGTTTCTGTGGCCGGTGCCCAGGAATGGGAGGAGCAGGGAGCACAAAAAGTGGTGCTGGATGGGGAAAGGGGATCCCACAGCAAGTGGGGTGTGGGTTGTGTCACCAGAACTTGGGGCTGCTTCTCCTTTTTCCATGGATACTTGATTTATTCCTCCTTCTGGGGGAAGAGGAGGCTTGTGGGCCTTCAGGTTCAGCCTTTCTGTTGATAGAAAGTTGATTTTTCTGCTTTTACTCACTTGTGTAAAGCACATTTTCCTCCCAGTCTGTGTTCTTGCACACTCAGGGGTTGCATAAACCAGATAAATTCAGCAGAGCAAAGGGGAACCTCAGATCTTGTTCTTGCCCTTGAAAGATGTTTTCCTTGTGGGGAAAAAAAAAAATGTAATTAACAGGTATCAACACGTCCCGTTGATGTTGTGTCTGCAGTGTGGGTTTTATGGACGCTCGTTTCTCTGGAACTGGATGGAGTTGGTCCCTGTTCTCTGGACCTGGAGTTGGTCACTGTTTGTGACCTTCAGTCCCACATGGACAGCACACCCTTGTTTAGGGGGTTTGGCTTTTTCCTCTGGGCCTTGAGCTGCCTTGGGCAAGCTCGGGGGCAGGGGTGTGCTGTGTGAGCTCCTCCTGGCACTCGGGGAAGCAGCTGGGATCCATGCCCCGAGCTCTGGTGCTGCAGCGTTTGTCAGCCCCCCTGCGGGGCTTGGATGGAGTTTGTGCAGGGCTGGGCTGCCCTGGCACCTGTGTGTGTGTGCCGGCACTAAATGCACTCTTTGGGGCTCCCTCCTCCTGCTGGGATCCCTTTGATGCTCCGGGTTTATTTAGGGAGCCGAGCTCCAGGCGGAACAGGAGGAGCCTCGTGCCTGTCTCCTGGTGGGGCTCTTGGGGCTCAGGGAGAGCTGGGCACGAGCACAGGCTCCCAGCCCAGGGGAGTGACCAGGGAGAGAAGGAAGGAAAATAAATGGAAAGAAAAGGAAAAGAGCCTTTTACTGCTCAGTCTGAGAGCCAGCAGAGCCCACAGCCTTTGTGGAGCAGCCAGGCCTTGTCACCTCACCCAGGAGAGCAGCCCATAGCCAAAGATCCTTCAGCAGATAGTGATAATCCCATTTATCTCCTGGGGCAAGGGAGGCTTTTCCCCCTTTCCAGGGTGGCCACTTGGCCCAGGAGGTTGTGGCTACCAAATGTTTGTGGTTTGGAGCATTTGGCTGTGAGGAAAAGCCAGGCAGGGGATGAATGGGACCCCAGGGCAGTGCTGGGTGTGCAGGCTCACCTCAGATCTCTCTGTTGTTGGTGTCCCACCTGGGAACTGGGAAAGGCAGGGGTGCAATCCAGAGGGGAAATAATCCCTTTTGTTTCCTTTCTTCTAAAGGAAAAGCAGCCTTGCTGCTGTAAAATAACGGTGGGAGACCATCCAGGAGGTTGTTGCCTATGAAATTCTGCCTGTGCAGTTTCTTGGATTAGCAATGGCTTCATTTGGGGGAAATATGGTTAATTTCTTTGTTCCATTCCCTCAAATAATTTTCCTTGGACGTTGTAACACAACAAACTGGAGCTCTAAGAGGGCATAGTCAGTCAAGCACACTGTTCATCTTTTACCCTGGCTTTTGTTTGTGTCTGAAGCAAAATGAGGAACCCAGCAGATATTTCAGTCCAAAACTGCTTTTGCTTTTTCCTCCAGGTGATGATATTTTACTCAAATGATGCATAAATGTGCATATTTTCTACTTATTCTGCTGCCTTAATCTCATATTTTTTAGCAATGATCGTGATTTTACCCAACATTATGACTCCAGTAAGGGAGTCAACAACTGGCGGAGTTTTAGACGGAAAATGAAGTTAAATTAATTTTCTTTATTTTTTTTCCAAGCTATGCTTGTATTTAGAAAAGCGTTTGGACATAGATCTGACCTATTGTTACCCTTTCAGCAGGAAAAAGCAAAACTGTGTTTCTGCAAAATTGCCCTTCTGCAGTCAAAGCAGCTCAATAAAAAACACTTTAATTGCAAACAGAGCAGGGCCACATTTTTAAATTTAAAACACTAAGGTGAAGTGATTTTTTTTTCTAGGCAGAATACTAATACTACTAATAACAACAGTGACAAAAATAGTAATAGTAATAATAATAATAATAATAATAATAATAATAATAATAATAATAATAATAATAATAATAATAATAATAATGATCAGCCGTGGTGCTTCAGCTGCTCTGAGGCGGGACGAGCAGAGCGGTTCCTCCGGGAGCAGGGATCCTCTGGGGTCCCGGTTCTGTATCCATGGGGGATCCCTGCGTTTGGCCATCCCTGGCTGGGTTCGGGCTTGGTCCCCTCAGGTTATTCAGGAGGAAGATCTGCCTTTGGGGGAGCAGCTGGGGGCGAGCCCAGCCCTGGCCCGGCTCCTCGGGGATCTTTGTCCCGGTTTTGGGACATTCGGGAGCCTCAGCAGCCCCGGCGGCGCCGCAGGGAGAACGAGCGGGATTCTCCCCAGTTAGTTCAATCCTGTTAATCGCTGACCGGGGGGCTCTGCCGTGACACGTGCGAGGTGTGGCGGTGATGGCCGGGACGTGTCCCCGCCCCGGCTCCCCGGGCTGAGGTGTCACCGTCCCGGAGATGCCTCCGGGAGCCAGCACATCCCCGAGCGAGCGCTGGGACAGCGGCGGTGCTGTGACAGTGACAGTGGTGAGTGATGGTGCTGTGACAGTGACAGTGGTGGTGCCACTGTGACAGTGGCAGTGGTGATGGTGCTGTGACAGTGACAGTGGTGGTGCCACTGTGGCAGTGGTGATGGTGCTGTGGCAGTGGCAGTGGTGATGGTGCTGTGGCAGTGGCAGTGGTGGTGCTGCTGTGGCAGTGGCAGTGACAGTGGTGATGGTGCTGTGGCAGTGACAGTGGTGATGGTGCTGTGGCAGTGGTGCTGTGGCAGTGACAGTGGTGCTGTGGCAGTGACAGTGGTGATGGTGCTGTGACAGTGGTGATGGTGCTGTGGCAGTGACAGTGGTGATGGTGCTGTGGCAGTGGTGATGCTGCTGTGGCAGTGACAGTGGTGATGGTGCTGTGATAGTGGTGGTGACAATAGCAGTGCAGGTGTGACAGTGATGGTGCTGCTGTGATGGTGACAGCGGCGGTGCAGCTGTGACAGCAGCAGTGCAGGTGTGACAGTGATGGTGCCGCTGTGACAGTGGCGGTGCCCCTGTGGCAGTGGCAGTGCTGCTATGACATTGGCAGTGCCCCAGTGGCAGTGGCAGTGCCCCAGTGACAGTGCAGGTGTGATATGGCAGTGCCCCAGTGATAGTGGCAGTAACAGTGCAGGTGTGGCAGTGGCAGTGCCCCTGTGACAGTGGCAGTGTCCCTGCGTGTGGCCAGCCCCAGCCAGCCGTTCCCTGCGTGGCTGTCCCTGCGCCCAGCCCCAGCCCCGGGACAGATTTGTATATTTATGGTTCCACGATTACTCTTAATTGCTGCAGATATTGAGTCTGCCAGATGTTGGTTGTCTTTTCCAGCACGGGCTTAGCTGGTGCTAAGAGTTGAACTGGAAATAATTGTTTTACCTCAGGATGGTATTTCACTGGGAAGATTAATAAAGTCCACTTGGAAAAGAGATTATCTTAAATTTGCTGCAGCTGGGAAGGACAAAGATTATCATTGTCAAAGGCAGCGCGCGTCAAAACTCACTGGAGCTTGTTTTTTTTAGAGAAGGGAACTTAATAAAAATGTGCTTAAGATAAGCCCTGGAGGAATGTCTGAGAACTTTTTAGGCTAAAATATCAGCAGTAACAAGATGCAAATGTTCTGCATAGACCCAATCAAAAACAAATAATTTTTTCATCTCCCTGGAGGAATGTAACCAGCGTGGCAGACCTGTCCCTGCCTCGATTGGTCACAGGGCTGGCAGGAACAATCTCTGTGGAAAGCCACCTCTTTAATTCTGCTATTCCTGCTTTTCTTTTTCTGTTTTAGAGGGATAATTATTTTTCAATGTGGCTTTTCACAGAAATTCCGGATTTTCCACCGCTTCCAGAGTAGTGGAAAATCCCTGGTCTGGGGGATTTTTGGCCGCCTCTTACAAGATGTGAAGTTTGATATTAAATGCTGGCTCTGCTGAAACCTGAAACTCAGGCTTGAAAAGCCCCTTTTTCCCTGGCCTGGGAGAACGTCAGTTTTCCTTGGGGAGAAGGGATAAAATTGCCTGATGTGAAAAAAACCTTGGCTGTGTGGCACAAATATCCAGTTGTAATTGAGTGGAAAGTGGCGCTGCTTGGAGCTGTGCAAGTGAAGCACCATAAGAGTAATATTTCCTTAAACAATTCCATCTTGCCTTCTGAAATGCTGCTGCAGAGACACACATTTAGGGTACCCACGGGTGCCTCTCACAAATCTCAGGTTTATGTATTTTTTTCCTCATGGTACAGCTGGAAACTGGGACTTCTGGGTTGTGGGGATGCAGGAGAAGGTTTGTGGGGAGGGGAGGGTGTTTCTCTTTGATCCTGATTCCTAGCAGTGCTCCACGCTGGGGCTGGGGCTGTGCTTGGAGCATTTAATAGACAAAGAAATCTCTGTGTGTGCCTTCAACTGGTTTGTAATGGGAGGGCTGAGTGTGTTATGACTGACTTGAGGGAGCTGCTGTTACTCTGAACTTTGTCTTTAAATTAGAATTAAAAGAATGAGTTTGTAGATGAACTCGGTAGGGAGTAAAAACCCTCCCCCTTCCTTTAAAACTCCTGTGGTTGGAGTTTTAAAGGAAAAAACTTCTCTGTGTTTCTCAAGGAGAAGCTTCCTCTGCTGCAAGAGAACCACAGGACTGTGTGTGCGTATGTTGAATTTACCTTTTGATTCCTCCTGTGACTCACTCTGGGCTTTCTGAAGGCAATAAACCCCCAGGTTTTCAGAGCACAGCTCAGCTCTGAGTAGGTCTGGGAGCAAACCCCTCACATACCTCAGATCTTAAACCCAAAGAATCTCTTCAGATGCTGCAGCGTGGGCTGAGGTGGAAGCAAACACAGGAACCAGTGAGAGCCAGTGATTTCCAGCTCTTCTCCTGGGCTTTGCAGCAGAGATGCCTCTGGAGTGCTGGACTTGGGGCCAAGAGGGCTCTGCAGCCTCCTCCAGCTCAGCAGCTGCTCGTTTGTGGCTCAGGGTTTGTGGTGCTGCTCTGCCAGCTCTCGGGTTGGTTTCCTGCATCTGCTTTTCTCTGACTAAGTTTACTTTTTTCTGTGCTAGAAATACTCACAGGAAGTTGTTTTTGGTCCTGCAGGGGCCCTGTGGGTCCCTTCCAGCTTGGGATATTCTGATTCTAAATCTCCATCTTGGTGTTTAAAACCAGCTCTTTTAAAACCAGCTCTTTTAAAACCAGCTCTTTTAAAACCAGCTCTTTTAAAACCAGCTCTCTTTTTTTTCTTCTGTTTGGTTGGATGAGAAAGGAAGAGATTTCACCCAGTTTTTTTGAAGTTTAAAAGCTTAACAGTGTTTGGGTGTGCACTGTTCAGAGTGGCTGAAACTCCTGCATAGCCTTGTGACCTCTTCCTATAAAAAATTACCTTGCTCCAAGAACCCTGGAGGGATTAGTGAGAAGTGATAATAGAAGGCAATAAATGATAAGAAAAGGCATGAGACTGATAGGGCTTGGGAAACAGGGAAGTCATGGAATCACAGAGTGGTTTGGGTTGGAAGGGCCCTCAAAGATCCAATTCCAAACCCTCTGCCATGGCAGGGACACCTTCCACTGTCCCAGGCTGCTCCCAGCCCTGTCCAGCCTTGGGCACTGCCAGGGATGCAGGGGCAGCCCCAGCTGAGTGTGTTTTTCTCACATTTCTAACCTTGAACCTCCCACTCTTACATCTGAAGGGAAGGAATTTGCCTCCACTTCGTGATAAATTTGGAATAAAGGACAAAAATATTATTGTGGTAGGGCAATAGCCTGGACATACTGAGAGTTTCTTGAATTTCAAACGTGTTGTCAAAAATGCCTTAATTTGGGTCGGCCTCTTCTCGCAGGGAGCTGTGACAGGAGAGGAAACAGCCTTGTGTGGCACAGCAGAGCTTTGGATTGGGTACAGGGGAAATTTCCTCGTGAAAAAGCTCCCAAAGCCCCGGCAGAGGCTGCCCAAGGAGTGGTGGAATGTCCATGGGAATGTTCAGAAACTGTGTGGATGTGGCACCTGGGGATGTTCTGGCTGCCTGCTGGTGCTGAAGGGATCGTGTAGGAGGGTGGGATCTGGTTTTGATGCCAAAGAAATAAAGAACTTGTCTGGTGTTTCCTAAGCCCTGGTGTCACCTCGTCCAGGAGCTCTTCTGGTCAGCTCATTATCAGATCATCCTGGATTTTTCCAGGTGATTTACCTGACTTCGGGAAACTTGGGAAAGATTCTCCAGTGCTGTGGCAGGAAGTGGCAGCTGGGGGACACACACATTTTTACCAGCAGTGAATTACCAAGGCGCTGTGTTTGGAAAATCACAAATTTTAAAAATTAAATTCTCAGCCGTGGTTTCGAAGGCCCGGGAGCCTCTCCCGTGCCCCTGCTGCTGCTCCCTGTGCAGAAATGACATCAGCTGTGGCTCTGGCTCCCTGCAGGAGGGGAGGGCTGGCAGAGAATGGAGCTCTGTGCCCGCTAACGAAGTGCCCAGCTCGTTAGGGAGCCCGGCCAGCGGCCAGCGCCCGTCACCGCCGAAATCCCAGCGGAGAGTCCCTGCAGCCCTTTGTCCCTGCGTCCAGCACTGCCCCATGTGACTCCTCCGGCTCCCTGTGTCCCACTTCCCCAAAACCTGGCTCATTTGGATCCCTGTCCAAGGGGAGTGTGGGACTCACCAGGTCACGTTGGCTCTTTGTGCCTGGGCTGCTCCTTCTTGCTGGGGACAGGTTCAGGTGTCCCTGGTTTGGCTTTTTCTGCCGGAAGCAGCACCATTCCTTGCTTTGAGCTGGAATTGCCCTGTGTGTGATCAGAGCCTTGCACTGCTGCTGGGTTTCATCTTCAATCTGAGGCTCGTTTCAGGGGGTTTGTTCTGAATTTGCACTGAAATCCAGTCCAAAACAAGGCTTGGTGTTACAGTTTGCATCTCAGTTCCATTAACTTCCCAAATCTCTTGGTTCTGTGGGCAAACCACTTAAAATTTCCCACTCTTCAGAGTTTGGGAGCAGGTGAGCTTCATCCAAAGCTCTTTGTTTGGCGCTTGTGGGCACTCGGGGTGCCTGGCTTTGTTTGCTGTGTGTGCACAGACATCAGCACCTGGAGGAGTGCTGGAAAACCTGACAGCTCCAAGATCCTGGACTAAAAAGAGGAAGAATGAACTTGCTCCTCTTCATGTGGGCTGGGGAAGTTGGTAATTTGCAGTGGCTCACGCAGCCAGGGAATGCTGAAGGAAGTGATGGTTTACAGCAGGGCTGCATCCCCTTCCCTTCAGTGCAGTGACTCAGGCTGGAACCCCAGATCAAAGGGACCCTGCCTCAGGACTGATTCCAGATCTGGGATTCCACTGCAGCTGTCTCTGCCTGTGCATTCTTACAGGTGAAATTGTATCTCTGAGGGGAGAAAATACAACTATGCCATTTTTATTTATTTTTTTATAAATGGAGCTCCCTGTGACACAGAGCACTGAATTGAAATTGAGCAGGCCCATGTCAGATCAGTCACAGAATTTGACCCTGACGAGTCACATCTGGTTAAAGAAAAAACCGGGCACTGTGTAAATTTACTGAATTCCATAAATTTGCAGGGGGTGCATTAATATTGAATCACAGTGGGGATATTTTAATATCAGTATTTAATATTTCAAACAGCTGCTGTCATTAAAACTGCTACAAGAAATCCTCCCTCTCGCAGGCAGAAGAGAAATCTTTATTTCCCTCCCTTGCATACGCTGAAGCACTGGGCAGTCTGGAATGTTTTCCCAACTCTTTTATCAAATTTTTCTCCCAAATGACTGTGCCAGAATCACCTCACCTTTGGCTCTTCCTTCTGCAATTTTTATTTATTTATTTAATTTTTAAATTTTTTCCCCCTCTCTTTTTTATTATTTTGTTTCAAGAAAGGGAGGAACGGGGAGCACAGAGCAGTTAAAAATTCCTTAATGTCCGGGGAAATGCATTCCTGCTAATCTGTATTCCCCCAGCACAGAGCTGCTGGCTGGCAGCAGGAGGGCAGCTTTCCCTGTTCAGGGACAAAGTCACCCTGGGAATGCTGTCCCACACGCAGAGGGACTGCCTCCCCTCGGGCAGCACAGAGAAACCTGCAGATAAACCCCTTCTCCTTCCTCCCCCTCCTCTCCGGTTGTCATTCTGTCGAGGATGGGTGAATAAAGTGATTTATAAAGGCTCAGAAGGTAAAGTGTTGAGTTTATTAGAAACCACACATTCTTCTATAGATAGCTACGATAAAGGTGGGCTTGACTGGTCTTCAATCACTACTTTTTACACTATTGCTTAATTAGGAGCAACACCCTTCTTGTAAACATCTTGCAATGCACAACACTCTCCCTTGGGGGTTTTCCTTGGGGGCTTCCCTTGGGGTTTCCCTTGGGGCCAGGGGATCCCTCTCTCAGTGGGTGTGCAATGCAGGCAGGCTCTTCCCTGCTCCCTTTTGGTGGCTGGAAGAAGGAATTCACTGTTTTTCCCCTTTTATTTAATGGAGGGGAGGGAGGGAGCCTGGTGTGGGGCTGTGGTGCAGCACTGAGCTGCTCTGGGTTTGTTTCAGCCCTAACAGAGGTGTTCCCCTGTTTCCAAAGGCAGAGCCTTTTCCTTTTCCCAGCCTTCAGTGGAGCATTAATTCCAGTTTGCTCTTTCTCCTATAAAATTCCCAATGAGATTCAGCTCCAGGCCTGTGGGCAGGGATTTATTCCCTGGGGGAGCTGTGGTTTGGGGGGTTGGGTCCATGACTCAGCTCCATCCTCCTGTAATTGTGGGGCACTGGAAGGCAGGGGAATGAGGTCACTGCCTCAGTCACTCCAGCTCTGTTCCCTGGCCTGTTACAGGGGGGAAAGGCTGGCAGAATTGGGATTGTTCATCCTGGAGAAGCTCTGGAGTGACCTAATTGTGGCCTTCCAGTGCCTGAAGGAGCTGCAGGAAGCATGGAGAGGGATTATTTACAAGGGATGGAGGGACAGGACAGGAAATGGTTTTAAACTAAGAGGGACAATTTAGATGGGATTTTGGGAGGGAATCCTTCCCTGTGAGGGTGGGCAGGCCCTGGCACAGGGTGCCCAGAGCAGCTGTGGCTGCTCCTGGATCCCTGGCAGTGCCCAAGGCCAGGCTGGAACCACCTGGGACAGGGGAAGGTGTCCCTGCCATGGCACGGGTGACACTGGGTCAGCTTTAAGCTCTTTCCAACCCAAACCAGTCTGGTTTTCCATGAAAACCATGTCTGTACTGGAACTCTCCTGCTGCCTTCCCTTCCCCTGTACAAATACCCCAGGGCTGCCCCTGCCCTGGCTGTTTGTGTCCCTCACTGCTAAAAATTCCAGTACTGAACAACTCCAGTTCTTGGAAATCTGTGCAACTGAGGCAGCAAAAGCACCTGTTTTGTTTGTGTGAATTGAAGACCGTTCTGCCTTTATATAAATATTTCAAAATGCCTCATCTTGAATTTTATACCCATGCTGTCCCCTTTATTCATTTGCTCCCCTCTCAGTGGCAGGCTGCTGTGGATTAATGGTGATTCTGTCGTCCCCATGGTGAACTGGAAGGCTTTGTCAGTCTGCCCCTTGTGCCAGAGCTGATGTACCAGCGAGCAGGGGGTGCTTTCTGCTCCTGGGAGGGCTGTTGGCTGTTCAGGTGCCACTGCAGCCCTGGAGAACAGTTTGTTTCTCACCTTGTGTTAACGTTTGTGTTGTTCCAGTTGCTGCACATTAAATACCTCTCCCTTTGTGGAGGCAGTAAAACTCTAAATGCAGCTATGGGAATGGATCTATAGGAGCTCTGCAGGGCTGCTGGGTGTTCCTCAAGGGCCATCGGAGCCCTTGAAGAGCAGTTTATTTCTTACCCTCTGCTAACATTTGTGTAGCTACAATCTTGGCACTGCACAGAAAATATATTTACATTTTCAAAGGTAATCAAGCTCTTCAAATGCAGATAAGGGAGTGGATCCATAGGAGCACTCTTGGGAGTGTTGTGTGTTCCTCAAGTGTCTTCGGAGCCCTTGAAGAGCTTTTTATTTCTTCCCTTGGTTAATCCTCGTGTTCTTACAGCTCTGACCCTGCACATGAAAGCTACCCTTCAATATATTTACATTTTCAAAGGCAATAAAACTCTGGAAATGTAGATAATGGATGCATAGGAGCGCTGTAGGAGTGCTGTGCATTCCCTACACTGGCAGTGGAGCCCTTGAAGAAAAGTTTATTTCTTTTGAGGTCAGAACCTCCACAATGCACATAAAAGCTGCACTTAAATATATTTACTTTTACAAAGGTCATAAAGCTCTTCACTCAGAGATAATGCATGTGTAGGGCAGTGTTGGGAGGCTTTGCTGTGCCCTAGGTGTGTATTCCACCTGTCTTCCTGACTCCTAGGAGCAGATAAGCTTTATCTCATTGTTTTCTTTGTTCTTTAGTAGGTTCAGTAAAAGTATTTAGGGCTGAGACAGAGATTAGGGTGAGCCGAGCTCTCAGTTTTGAGTTTGGCTGTGTTTTGAGGCTGGTTCTTAAAGGATGTGGTGGAAGAGGGAGATAAACCCAAAGACAAGGTGAGGAGGGCATGGGCACTCCATTATTTTTGCTGCTTCAGGCTGAAGAGCTGCAGAGGGGAATGAAAATCGTGCAGTAATGAATTCCAGCAGGTTCCTTTCCACAGAAGGGTGATCCTGATCTATTATCACTTGGTCTTATCAGGGCCTTTCCCAGTGACTGAGGTGATAACAGCAGTGTGGCTGGGCAGGGAGGGCTATTTATAGACAGCATTTACTCACGGAATCAGAAAGTAAATAAAGGCCTTTTATGAGAGAGGATGTTCAGCACCAGCGTTCTGAGCCTTGTGCAGGTTCCATTCTAAGAGCTGAGCTCAGCCCATGCACATTTCATTACACAGTTCAGTGCTGCTTGACAGGACAGATCAGCTTTTCCCAAAAATGGGGGATTTGCCTGAGTGCTGGGCTGGGAGGAGATGGGAACATCCCTGGGTTCATGGGCTGGTGTGTGGCTGGAGCTGGTGCTGTCCCTGGTGGGTTTGTGCCATCCCAGGGATTTCTTTCTTTTAGGTGATGTGTCCCTGGGAGCAATCCTTCAGGAAGGCTGTCAGCCGAACTGGGATGGCTTTCCAGGTCTGGGAGTCAGGGGGACAGCCCTGGTTTGCTCCCAGGGTCACACTGAGACCTGTCCTGGTTCACCCTCCTCCCCAGAGACCTCGCTGGGAGCCTTGGTGGGACTCTCCTTGAAGCAATTCCCGTGCCAGGGAATCCCAGCTCTGTCTGGAGGGAGGAGACCCACGGCCCCACTCAAAACATCCACGTTCCCCTCTCCAGCAGACTGCCCTGAAGTCACGAGGCAGTTGTGAAACAAAATAATCCTCACCCTACATGGGCAAGCTTTCCTGTGCTCACAGGCCTGGTGGACAATCCTCGGAGCTGTGATGGAGGAGCCTTGCCCAGGTCATGTGCAGCAGCTGAGACAATGCACTGTGTTCCCTTGGCGGCCTCCAGGACAGCTTTCACGAGCTGTTTATAGGGGAGAGAAAGGAAAAACATGCCACAGAAGTTTGCCCGGACTTTCCGACAGCTTAGATCTTATTATGGCCTTAAATCCCTCCTGGAACTCCTCGTCTGAGCTGTAGGACTTTGGCCAAGTCTCTGCTGGTGCTGAGAGGCCTCGGCGGCAGTAGGAGGTGAGAAATGACAAAGGAAGTGTCCTGAGCACCATAACAACACAAATGTATTTTGAAAAGGGTGATGCTGTGTATTAGAGCACGCTCTTATGTCACCTCCTCGGAGTGGCTGCCAGGCTGGAGCTGTGTGGAATTATCCGGCTCTGTTACAGCATGTTCTTGATTAGGATTTCAAGCCTGGTTTGTTGTGGGTTTGTTTCTCTCATTCTTTGTGCTCCTGCCCAAGATCCCTCTTCTGTACTAATGTTTTTATCAGCTCTGGAAGTCTCCTGCATTCTGGGGATTAAAAAAAACACAAACTAGAAAAAAGAACCGAGAATTCAGGGTAAAAGAAGAAGGAAAGGTGAGAGAAGGGGAAATACAGGTATATGTGGAAAAATATGGGTTCTTCTCGTGCTACTTAAAGAGTTGAGGGAGATCCTTGAATATCAACTCAAGTCTTGTGTTCTGGATTTTATGTTGAAGCTCTTGGGATGCTTGGCCTCCAAGGTGAGTCCTGCCAAAGCCCCCTGGTGCTGGCAGTGCCCTTCAGGACCTGTGGGATTGATTACTGGGTGTTTTATGTTCCCCTAAGATTCATGTTCTGAAGGGGAGGTGGAGGAAAAAGAGTTTGAAGTGGGGGGAGATGAAACAGGGTGGGACCCCCCGCTTTGGAAACCTCAGGACATCGAGGCCAGCCACATTTCTAGTGCAGGAGCTCCAGGTCACGTTTGGTGGCAGCTTGCAAAGAGCTTTTATTTCTTACAAATATTTGCTTAACACCAAGTTGCAGGGCATGGTGTCCTCACGTGGCAAATCCTGCATCTTAGCAAATTATCAAGGCTCTGTTGAAGGCTGGGATAAGATTTTTGTAATATTCATTTTTTAAATTTCAATTTTTTCCCTGTTACACTTGGGCCGGGCATGCCAGTGCCCATCTCCTGCTGGCTTATTCCATTTGAATAACCGAGGAGCACGAGGCAGTTCCCAAGTGTCCCCAAACAATGGCTGGATTTTGCAGCCGTTATCCCGTGACTCAGCCACGATCCCCCTTCCCCCCAGCCACGATCCCCCTTCCCCCCAGCCACGATCCCCCTTCCCCCCAGCCACGATCCCCCTTCCCCCCAGCCACGATCCCCCTTCCCCCCAGCCACGATCCCCCTTCCCCCCAGCTACGATCCCCCTTCCCACCGCTGCTCCAGTTCTGGTGGGAGCTCCCTCGGAAACAGCGCAGCTCCAGCGTGCAGGAGCTGCTGGGCTGGGCTGGGCTGTGCTGTGCCACTCTGTGCTGGGCCGTGCCATGCTGTGCTGAGCTGGGCTGTGCTGTGCCACTCTGTGCTGGGCCGTGCCATGCTGTGCTGAGCTGGGCTGTGCTGTGCCACTCTGTGCTGTGCCATTCTGTGCTGGGCTGTGCCACTCTGTGCTGTGCCATTCTGTGCTGGGCTGTGCCATTCTGTGCTGGGCTGTGCCACTCTGGGCTGTGCCATTCTGTGCTGGGCCGTGCCATTCTGTGCTGGGCCGTGCCATTCTGTGCTGGGCTGTGCCACTCTGTGCTGGGCTGTGCCATTCTGTGCTGTGCCATTCTGTGCTGGGCCGTGCCATTCTGTGCTGGGCCGTGCCATTCTGTGCTGGGCTGTGCCATTCTGTGCTGGGCTGTGCCATTCTGGGCTGTGCCATTCTGTGCTGGGCTGTGCCACTCTGTGCCATTCTGTGCTGTGCTGGGCTGTGCCATTCTGTGCTGTGCTGGGCTGTGCCATTCTGTGCTGTGCTGGGCTGTGCCATTCTGTGCTGTGCTGTGCCATTCTGTGCTGTGCTGTGCCATTCTGTGCTGGGCTGTGCTGTGCCATGCTGTGCTGGGCCGTGCCATTCTGTGCTGGGCTGTGCCACTCTGTGCCATTCTGTGCTGGGCTGTGCCACTCTGTGCTGTGCCATTCTGTGCTGGGCTGTGCCATTCTGTGCTGGGCTGTGCCACTCTGGGCCGTGCCATTCTGTGCTGTGCCACTCTGTGCTGTGCCGTGCCATGCTGGGCTGTGCCACTCTGTGCTGGGCTGTGCCACTCTGTGCTGGGCTGTGCCATTCTGGGCTGTGCCATTCTGTGCTGGGCTGTGCCATTCTGTGCTGGGCTGTGCCACTCTGTGCCATTCTGTGCTGTGCTGGGCTGTGCCATTCTGTGCTGTGCTGTGCCATTCTGTGCTGGGCCGTGCCATTCTGTGCTGGGCTGTGCTGTGCCATTCTGTGCTGGGCTGTGCCACTCTGTGCCATTCTGTGCTGGGCTGTGCCATGCTGTGCTGGGCCGTGCCATTCTGTGCTGGGCTGTCAGTAATGATGGGCTGAGCTGCCCGAAGGGATGCCATGGCAGAGTTACAGGCTGCTTCCTCCTCTTTGTGTGCCCCTGCTCTCTGGAGCTGCTTTTCACCTTCCCTACAAGTTTCTCACATTAGCACTTGCCCCAGAAGAGTTGGAGATGATTAACAGTCAATTTGATGCCTTAGGATTTAGCTTTTCTGTTTTCAGACCCTGTACTGCTTCAGTGTAGAACTCTGAGCTCCACAGCCTGTTCTGTCAGCTGCTGTTCTCCTGTTTCATTCAGACTAAACCATTCCTCTCTGGGCCTGAAACTCACGGACCCCCTCCAGCTCCAGGCCCTGAAAAGCAGAAACAGAATGAGTTGGGGGGCAGCAAACTGGGGGTAAATGACTTAATCACCTGAAGCTGTAATTGGAGCATTAACCCCTGATATGCAGATGGGGTTAAAAATTTATAATTGTCTGAAAAACTCGTGCCCATCGTCCATTTTGGGTGTAGCCTTGGAGGCTTCTGACTGCCCAAGGGGTATCTATTGAAGGCCTTTAATAAATGTTCACTTTTATTCACTCAGTCTTGTCTAGCCTCTGTTCTAGGCAGCCATCCCAAGGCATCACATGGGTGAAATGGGATTTAAAAGCACTGGATGGGTTTCTTCTTCCTGCTCTACTCTTGCAGGCTTGGCAGAAAAAACTCCTTCAAGGTGTCCAACTTCTGCCTCTGGTTTGTTCGGGGCTGCCTGGGCCTGGCTGCCAGACCCTCACAGTGAAATTTAACCCCCTGCATGCCAGAGGTGGGGAGAGAAACACAGAGCATTTTCTAAGGACAGAGAATAACTGGGTTTGGGACTTCTGCGTGTAATTTAAAAAAATACTGACTTAAATCAGTGCATTCTTTAGGCTCAGCAGAGAATAACTGGCTTTGGGACTTCTGCAGGAAGTTTTAAAAAATGCTGACTTAAATCAGTGCATTCTTTAGGCTCAGCATCTCTATCCTTTGCCCTTTGCTGAAGTTCTGTAGGAGCCCAGGATCTTCTGCTGCCTTAATGATTCTAAAGCATCTGCTGCTGAGTTTTGGTAGTGTTTTCTTCAAGGAGTGTGGTCATCAGTGAGTTCATTCAGCTGAATCTTCCCAGCAGTTTTTCATATTTGCCTGTGCCACGGTGTTGGGACAAAACACCTGAACGCACCCCACACTAAATCCCATGAAATTGCAGCTCGTCAAAGGCGGAGCTGTAAAAGAAATGTAAATAAACGTGTGCTCATGAGGGGCTGTGGTTAATGCGGGGGTTTGTAGTGCTTCTGTTTGCTGGAGGTTCCCTTCCGTGGGAATTCAGGATTTGATGATTAACTGTAGCCAGCAGCACTCCCAGCAGTGTCATCCTGTGCTTTTCAGATTCCCTGTTCGCAGAGGAGTCGCAGGAATGACTTTATCTGCAGTTGTGCCAGCACTTGTACAGCAGTGGGAGCTTCCGTGGGGCTGTTCCCTGAGCTGTGCCCAGCGCTGGCTTCGCAGGCCTGGAGAGCATTCCCTGCATCCCTCAGTGGCACGGGAGATAAGGATTTGGTAATGTGCATCGAGCAGTGTGCAGCTGCTGTTGGGGAGAAAACAGTTTGATCCGAGTGGAGCTGAAAACCAGTGTGGTACAGAGACTGCTGGGGCTCTGAATACATGAATACAGTTTGAGTTCTGTGTAACTTCCCCTGTCCCTTCCATGCAGGGGTTAGAATAAATGGGTCTTTAAAGTGCCATCCAACCCAAACCGTTTTCCTTTCCCTCTTTGTTCCCCAGTTGTGCCAGTCCATGAGTTCCCAGCAGCACCCTGAGACCCCTCAGAGAGCATCAGCACAGGAGAAAGCCTTGGAAATGTGATGCCATCCTCCCAAACTGAAACCAGGATGTGCCCAGTTTAAATTTGCCTTTTGCTCTTAACCAGAGTCTGTACAGAGAAAGGGAAAAAATAATTGGCTAATTCCGTTTTTTGGCAGCTCACGTGTCCCTGGGGTGTCTCTGGTGGCTCCAAGGCTGTCTCAAACAAACGAGGGCCAGTCTCAGAAACTGGGAGTTTAAAGTTCATCACCATGTTTCCCTTTTTTTCTTTTTGACTTCCTAGGGGTATCTGGCTTTGGAGAGGTTTCTCTTCTCTGTGCTGCCCATTTTCCCCTTCCCCACTGATGTTTTTGTCCAGCGTTCCCAATGATGTTTTTCTCATTGAGGACTTGTTTGTGCTTGTTCTCTTGGCTGCTTTTCCATGATTTCTGAGGGATTTCCCTCTCCCCCAAAGCAAAGGCCCTGCAGACCTTTCCCAGGCTGCTGTTTCCCACCAGGTTCTTTTGTTGGGATCAGTTCTGGGTTCCAGGAAATGGCTGGGAATGGGAGGCAGAGCTGGATAAATTCCTCTCCCCTTCCCTGGCAGCTCTGCCTCCCCAAAACCTGCATTTCAGCTGTCAAAAACTGCAGCAGATCCCCTCTGCAGAATGATTTGTTCGTGCTTAAGAGCCATGCATTTGTTCAGGGCTTGTAAACACTGTCAGCAAGGTTTTGACAGCAGTGAAAAATGAATTTAAGTTGCTGGTGCAGAGGGAAAATAAAACCAGCTTTGGCTCTGCCTGCAGCCTGCCAGGGGTGAAACAGAGGGAAAAAGTCATTCCCTGTGAGGCCCTGGCACAGGTTCCCAGAGAAGCTGAGGATTCCTGACCCCTGGAAGTGTCCGAGGCTGCGTTGAACAGGGCTTGGAGCAGCCTGGGATTGTGGAAGGTGTCCCTGCCATGGCAAAGGGATTGGAACTGGATCAGCTCCAAGGTCCCTCCCAACCCAAACCATCCTGGGATTCTGGGAAATACAATCCAGCCTGGTCTGTTATTTCTTGTGGTTCAGTGCTGGGGCAGGTTGGGCACAAATGTGCAGAGGAAGAGCGAGAAAGCAGAGTTTAGTTCACATTCTGTCTCCGTTCTGTCTCCATTGTCACATCACAAATTACAGCCTCAGCCTTTCTTGCACACCTGGCGGTGTCTTATCAGCCAGAGCAGTTCATGACTAACCCCAAATCCTTTCTCTGCAGGAAACAATGTGTTCCTGCCGTGGCACAACGGTGGGAGGTGTGATAAAATGTACATTTAATTACACTCCAATTTCTTGAGTGGATATTTTATTTATAAAGACTGCACAGGCAGAGGCCTTTTGTGGTTTTGCTCCTCAGGATGTAACTGCTCTGGAGCAGCTCTGATTTCCTGAGCTCAGGAGCAGCAGAAGGGCCAGCCTGCAGTGGACAGATGCTGTGAGCTTCCATGTAACTTTGGGAAGGAATTAACTAAGGAATTCATTTCCATGGCCAGGTTCTCCTCAGGAGCGTGTACTCCTGGCCATTGTGGGTGGGAGTTGTGGCTTTGGACGATTCTCATGGGTTTCACCTGGTAAACAATGTTAAAAATCACTTACAGCTGTGGAATAGGCACATCAGTGATAATCAGGCTGCGTTCTGTTGCCTTCAGCCTGATCTTTCTCTCCAGGAGAATAAGAAATGGGATTAGGCAAGGGAGGAGTGGGCAGCAGAAAGAAGAAGCTGAGATGTACAAATCTTGTCTGTCCAGACTTCTCCTACTTGCAGAAGCTTGGGACTCTCCTGTGGAATGGTTTTTAAACCAGGCCAGTGATCAGATTTTCCTTCACTTGGCTGGGTGTGAGACTGAACAAATGTCAAGTCCACCATCAGCAGCAGGTCTGTGCAAGGCCAGGGCATCTCGTGGGGGTTTCCTGCCTTGTGTGGAGCACACTGAGAGCCCCCCAGAGCAGCCTCACCTGTGCTGGGCCTGTTCTGAGGGACTTCCTCGTGTCCTTGGGAATGCATTTCTGGGCAAGGGGCTGGGCAGGGACAACCAGAGGGACCCTGAGCTTGTCCAGGGTTCAGAAGGCAGCTGCAGCAGTGCCCTCCCGGAGCAGTGTGCTGGCAGGGATGGGTCACACAGGAGCGGTGACTCGGAGCCCTGCAGGGTGTCACAGTCCCTGCAGATCCTCCTGCTCTGCTGAGAGCCCCATAATTTTCCTTCTGAAGGAATGCAGGCACAGCTGCTGCCTTTACTTGATGTTGTTGACCTGCGGTGTCATTAAACCCGGGTTTTGTTTGAACAGCCCGTGTGGGCAGCGAGGAGACACAAAGGAACCTGCAGATGATTTTTATTGTGGTTCCACTGACAGGCTGGAGCATCTTCCTCGCTGGGTGTAATCAGGGGCTGTAATTAGGCAATGTTTTCCTGTAGAGTAACTCCTTTTAGCAATTTTCTTCACAAGGAATTGCTGTTCAAAGGTCTGCTTGCTGCTTTAAGTAGAGCCCAGGTGTGGAATAAGGCTTTAATATTAAACCTCTCCTTTATGGGGAAACACCCGACAGGAGCAGGGCAAAGGGGGCAGGTTCTGCTCTGCAGAGATTTGGTGTCTCACCACAGAGGCTCAGGGACAAACTCCCCCATGGCTCTGATGTTTGGGAAGTTTTGCTCTGCAGAGATTTGATGTCTCACAATAGACTCAGGGATGAACTCCCCTGTGGCTCTGATGTTTGGGAATTTTGATGCTGGAATGGTTTTTGGCAAAAGAGCTTCTCTGGAGAGGGTGTTGCAACAGGCAGAAACACAACTTCACTCAGTGCTGCATCCTCTGTTCCAGCCAGGCTCTAATGGAATCAGCCCTTCCCATTAAATTAATATGTTCTCCATGGAGCCCATCAAGTAACATTTAATTTGCTTCAATGAGGCTGGGCATGTGGGATCAACATGATCAACGCTTGGGATAATCGGGAGGAATCCCTGTATTGTGCAGCATCTTAAAAATGCTCATTTAGACAGAGGTAGCAATTGTGAAGAATCTAATTGGTTGATGCAATTTTATGTCTAATCTAGTGCAAAATGAAAACTGGAAGGAAAATGATCTCTTAGGCAAGGATTCCAAAATCAGAGAGAATGGTGAATTGTTCATTTGTTTTGGGTTGGTTTGTTTTGGGTTTTTTGTTCGTTTGTTTGTTTTTATGTTGTTTTTTTTTTTCTTCTTTTGGTCTCTTGTTTTATTTAACAAGAGCCAGGAGTTTGTGGTTGCCCTGTGCCTGGAAGTGTCCAAGGCCAGGCTGGATGGGGCTTGGAGCACCCTGGGGTGGTGGAAGGTGTCCTTGTTCATGGCAGGGGGGCAATGGGATAATCTTTAGGCTCCTTCCAACCCAAGCCACTCTGGGATTCCATGGAAAGTGAAGAAGGCTTCACAGAGTTCTTTTTTTAACATGAAGTCCATCTTGCGTGGTTCAGACCTGTCGAGCTCCTGCAGCTCTTTGTGTTTACAATCCCAAACTCCCTTCCAGCCCCAGGAGGGGTTTGCTGAGGGGGCAGAGGTGGCTCTTCCCGTGGCTGACAAAATGGTTAAATGGACCTGGCACTGCAGCAGAGCTTTGGTGTCACGAGGGCTTCTGTGAATCTGTTTGGAAGGTCTGGAACACGCTCCTTTGCCATCCCAAGCAGCCAGACCCCTGCCCAGGTTCCTGCCTTGGCTGATGGCAGGGTTAAAGCATGGATCCCTTTGTGTGGGGTCAGCTGTGTTCGTCCGGGGGCTGCCAAGTCCATGGCAGTGCCATCGGTGCCCAGCACAGTGTCCCCCTGAGCTGCTGCTGGCTGCTCTGTGGCTGTGGGATGGCATCTGTGGGCACATCCTGCACCCCTGCGCCAGGCCTGGGCAACCACCAGGGGCTGAGCGCTGCCAGCGACGCGCCCAGCGCGGCGTGGGGTCACACGGTGCCAGCGCAGTGTGGGGTCACACGGTGCCAGCGCAGTGTGGGTCACACGGAGCCAGTGTGGGGTCACACGGTGCCAGTGTGGGTCACACGGTGCCAGCGTGGGTCACACGGAGCCAGTGTGGGGTCACACGGTGCCAGCGCGGTGTGGGTCACACGGTGCCAGCGTGGGGTCACACGGTGCCAGCGTGGGGTCACACGGTGCCAGCGTGCGGTCACACGGTGCCAGCGCGGCGTGGGGTCACACGGTGCCAGTGTGGGTCACACGGAGCCAGTGTGGGTCACACGGTGGCAGCACAGTATGGGGTCACATGGTGCCAGTGTGGGGTCACACGGTGCCAGCACAGTGTGGGGTCACACGGTGCTAGTGTGGGTCACACGGTGCCAGCGCAGTGTGGGGTCACATGGTGCCAGCGCAGTGTGGGGTCACATGGTGCCAGCGCAGTGTGGGGTCACACGGTGCCAGCGTGGGTCACACGGTGCCAGAACAGCGTGGGGTCATATGGTGCCAGCGTGGGTCACACAGTGCCAGCATGGGGTCACACGGTGCCAGCGCAGCGTGGGTGTCACGCGGTACCAGCATGGGTCACATGGTGCCAGCATGGCTTGGGGTCACACAGTGCTAGCGTGGGCATGGCCTCATGTGGGCATGGCCTCGTGCTCAGGGCTCCTGTGGGTGCCACACGGTGCCAGCACAGGCATGGCCTCGTGCTCAGGGCTCCTGTGGGTGCCACACGGTGCCAGCACAGGCATGGCCTCGTGCTCAGGGCTCCTGTGAGTGCCACACGGTGCCAGCACAGGCATGGCCTCATGCTCAGGGCTCCTGTGGGTGCCACACGGTGCCAGCACAGGCATGGCCTCGTGCTCAGGGCTCCTGTGAGTGCCACACGGTGCCAGCATAGACATGGCCTCGTGCTCAGGGCTCCTGTGGGTGCCATGTGGTGCCAGCACAAACAGGGATCCGTGCTTGAGGCTCCTGTGTGTTCCGCACGGTGCCAGTGCAAGCATGGCCTTGTGTGGGCATGGCCTCATGCTTGATGCTCCTCTGGGTGCCATGTGGTGCCAGCGCAGACACAGCCCGTGCTCGGGCTCTGGTGGGTGCCACACGGTGCCAGCACAGACGTGGCCTCGTGCTCGGGCTCCTGTGGATGCCAGCCGGGCACTGGAGCTGCCCAGCCCCGCTGGAGCAGGGTGAGAGCCCAAGGCTGATCCTGGGAGCAGGGCACGGCCTCGGGGGCTTTGGTGCTGGGAGCATCCTTGGCAGCCATGCTGTGCCAAGGGAGGTGCTCCTGTCCCCCAGGAGAGCAGGGCTGGGAGCAGCTGGTGCCACTCTGGGGTGCTGCAGGGAAATGCAATGGTTCTGTTCCCTGGGGTGCTGGCTGTTCTGGGTGTTGGTGTGTTTGGGAACTGTTCCTGTCTCCGTGAGCGTTTTATGGGTACTGCTCAAACCAACACTTCAGTTTCCCATTGTGGACTTAAACCCGATGGCTCTGGAGCCCTTCCCTTCCCTTCCCTTCCCTTCCCTTCCCTTCCCTTCCCTTCCCTTCCCTTCCCTTCCCTTCCCTTCCCTTCCCTTCCCTTCCCTTCCCTTCCCTTCCCTTCCCTTCCCTTCCCTTCCCTTCCCTTCCCTTCCCTTCCCTTCCCTTCCCTTCCCTTCCCTTCCCTTCCCTTCGTTCCTTTTGGGGATTTTATTCCCTCCACGACCCTACAAACAAGGGTCTTCCTGAAGAGTTTTGCTTATGGAATAAATACTTTGCAATTAAGTATGACTTGATGAATGTTTTATTCCTTGAGGAAGGGATATTTTTAATGAAAGAATAATCCAGCTGATACCATCAGGCGTCATTAATGATCAGCTGCTCTGTTTGTGCCTTTCTGCCTTGAGCAAAAACATTCTGGACCCAGCATGTTTGTACCTGGTGCCTTCTGTGAGCACGGTGTTGGTTGGTTAAATCAAACCAGGCGTCTAAAATCCCTCCGAAAGGCAATTACTGACCAGCTCTCGGCAAGGTAAACTTGTCTAGAACTGACTTGCTGTTCCAAAGGGGTTTTTGTGAATCTGCTGCCCTTCCCTGGTCTGTGTTCCTGAGCTGCACGTGGCACTGGGACAGGAGAAAGGCAGAGGATCCGTTCCTTGGGAAGGCTGAGCTAGAACAGAGACTGGACAGAGCTAAAGAATAGAATAGGGATTTATTGAAAGGATCTCCCCAATGGATGCACCTTGGGCAGCACAAGAGCCCAGCCAGGGCTACACCCAAGATGAACCAAAATGGTCACAAAATGAACCCAAGATGAACCAAAATGACACAAAATGAACCCAAGATGGTCCCAAAACACACGACTGGTCACAGGGTCTCTCACTTTTATCAGTTCTGCTCCATTTGCATATTGGAGTTCATTGTCCAATTCAGCTTTAGCCCACGCAGTCCCGTCCTTGTTTTTCTCTCTCCAGCCCGCGCTGTTTGTGCTCCTGGGCTGAGGTTTGGATCATTTGTCCTTGGTCCCAGCTGGAGCAGGAATTGTTTTGTCTCCCTGCTCAGCATCCCCTGGTGTGAAGCTCAGCCCCACACACTGGAGCAGCACAGAACCTGAAAACCAGGAAATCTAAACCTGAGCCACCAGGGCAGAGTGTTTTGGGGCTCGTGCCAGCGCAGGGCTTGGTGCAATTCCATCAACACTGAGGCTGGGAAACCTGGGGAAGCTTTTAAGGGCTGTTATCCCGAGGTGTCTCCATCTCTTTCCTGGGAGCTGGTGGCTGCTCTCCCAACTTCCGAGGGAGCAGAGTTGTGCTGTGACTCAGCTTTCCAAGGACACTGCTTGAAGCGATGCTAATCCTGCTGCTCCCGGGGTTTGTTTGCCGAGTATCCTTCCCAGGGAGCCGGGCTTGCTTTGTTCTCCTCTCAGACGGCGAGGCAGGGAATGACGGAATGGCCCTGGAATGTGAGAATGTGATGTGTCACATCTGGGGAAAAAAGGGCTTCAGAAAAGTCAGGCTTGCCCTTTATTTGCGCGTTGATGGGACTGAAAATCCTTGGAAGGTGGGAAAGAAAGGGAAAAAAAAAAAAAAGCCTGGCTTAGGCATGAACAAATTCATGTAGCTGATCTTTTTTTAGAAGAAAGAACTAAAAATGTAATAAAAAACCCCAGAGTCTGGTTTGGAAGGCAACGTTTCTGAGTCAGAAAAAGGATTTTTGGATGCAGCTGGAAACGATTGCAATTGCTGCATGTGAGCCAAGAAATGAAGTGTGTTTGGGGAGCAGCAGCAGTTCCTATCCTGCTGCAATGGGAATGCTGCTGGCTTCCCAGCAGTTTGGGTATTGCAGAATTGTAGGATGGAGGAGTCTCCTGGGCTGGAAGGGACCCACAGGGATCAGGGAGCTCCTGCTCCCCTGCTGCTGTGCAGAGCTGGAGGTGCTCCCCTCTCCCTTGGGATGGAGGCGGCTCCTGGAGCTGTTGGGGCCTTCTGTGGCATTTTGGGCTGCAGCCCCTGGCTCTGTGTGCCAGGGAGCAGAGGGGCATCCACGGCTGCTGGGGCTACAGTTTGACCTCAGATGGTAACTGAGGAGAGAATTAGTGATTAATGGAAATGACCAGGAGAATAATGGAGTGTGGTGAATAATAAAGGCAGCAGAGCCATAATTAGCATCCTCTCAGTGCCCTGACTCCTGGATTTTGGGAATGTGCAGCAGCACAGCTGCCAAAGTCCCTTTAAAGTCGGGTGTGCCGCAGCAAACACAGGATGATCGCAGAATGAGCAATCTTCTTATTGTCTCACCTCCCTGGAAGTTGAGATGCACAATTAATCCTCCTCTCCATTGTCATCCCCTGCCTTCCTGCCTGGCTCTGTCCTCTCTTCACTGTGAATATTCTCCCGAGGTTTAAGTGTGAGGGGAAAGTAAGATTGGCATTTTGAGCTGGTAAATGAGGTTAATCAGCTTGGTGGTGGGTGGGAGGAATGTGCTCTGGGGTTAAGAATTTGATATTAATGGTTAGCAGGACCCTCCTTGCCAGACCTGTGAAAATTCCCTTCAGTCAGGCAGGAACTTTGAAAAAATCTGGTTAAAAACTGGTTGGAACTGATTGAAAATCACCTGATAGTTTTATTGTTGCTGTAGTTAAGAGAAACGGGGACTGTGGGAGGGTGTGTGGAAGGTGGCACCTTTCCCCCTCTCCTGGAGAAGACACTGGTTTGGGTTTGCTGGGCAGGAATTAGGGCTGTAAATCTCTGCAAAAAGCACCAAGCAAAGAAATGGAGCTGCTGGGATCCCTGCAGGATGAGGAAGGTCGGTCTGAGCAGATGTGGGATGTGGAATTCTGGCAGCTGCCGTGGCTGACCTGCTGGGAGGAACTCAAATCCTTTCTCCTGCCTTTTGGCAGAGTCAGGGAAAACACAGACATGACGTTCTCCAAAATCCCTCCCTCCCTCTGCAGAAGGCAGGGTGAGGAGGCAACAATTCAGCAGGAGGGCTGGATGCAGCCAGGATCCCTCCTCCCAGGAGTTCAAACCTTGAGAAGCAGCAGATCAATTTTTGCAGTGTCTGCTCGACTCCATCCACCACTGGCAGCAGAGGCAGGAGGGATGATTGCCCTGTAACAGGAGAGGCAGCTCACAGATTGCTGGTATAATTGCCTGCTTTAATTAATTTCACCTTCTGCCTGTGATATTAGAACGTGAAAGGCAAAGTTGCTATTTTTATAGCAGTGCACATGTAATTAGTACAAAACGCACCCAGGGCGTGGAAATCCGAGCTGCAACGTTTGGTGACAAATGCAAATTCCAGCCTAAATATTTTCCCCTGCTTGGCAGTGAATCCATGCTGGGAAAAAGAAGCACAACAAGTCCTCCTGCACAAATGCAGCTCTCACAGGCTGCTGTGCTGGATGTTCCTGCCCCCCAGCAGCAGGGAAGAGTGGCTGGGGTGGGAATGTCCTTGGAGCTGCACCGTGTCCTTCCTTCCCTGCCCAAACATCCCGTCTGGTCCTTGCAGCTGGGGTGAACTCTGCCCTCTGAGGGCAGAGCTGTGCCCAGGGGCGCAGTGCTGCTCTGGGCATCAGATCAGCCTCCACGGGGCCATCCTGCGTGAGCCATCCATCCCTGTGCTCTGTGCCTTGGAAAACTGAATCCCTGTGTTTGGGTGGATTTAACCACTGTGTTTTCTTTGATTCCGTGGATTTCTGGCCTCACAGTTCCAGCTGAACTCTGAGAAGCGTGGTGGTAGCAGCAGAAATGGTTGTGATGGCACGTGGAGAGTCTGTTCACAGGATTCTTTTTGATTTGTGGTATCCAAAGTTTCTTTTCCAGGAGGGTAATTCCTGTTGTCCCAACAGACAGGCAGGTCTGGGGTGGCACTGGTGCCTGTTCAAAGAGGGGCACACGCTTGGCTTTCCCTCTCCTGCCACATTCAAACCATGTCTATGGATGTGTATCAGCATTTTTCCAGAGTGTTTCCAGTTAAAATTGTCAGATTCGGGGTTTGCTGTGAAGGGTTTCAGTGCTTAAAAACAGAATTAAAAAAAATATATACAATACAATATAAAAATGCAATCTAAAATACAATACAATATAAAATGCAATTATAAAAATAACTGTAGGACCCCAGAACGATTTGGGTTGGAAGCAGCCTTAAAGTCATTTTGTTTCACTCTCTTGCACAGACCAGGCTGCTCAAAGCCCCATGATGACCCCAGACACTGTGTGAGCTTTAATTTAACAGTTTCAGCTCTGTCTCCTTCCCTGCCACCCCCAGCACTGAGGGTGGGCACCCAGCACTCGGAGACTTGTTGGAGTGTTCTCCTGGCAGCTGGAGGGCTGGGAAGCGGCTGGGCATGGAGATTAGTGAGGATTTGGATACAGAAGGCACACAAACACATGGACTGCTTGGACTGAACTGGCAATTTGTAACATTTTTGATTGACATAACTTCCCTGATTCTTTCTGGACCAAAAACTTCTCACCTCATTTGTGGCCAAATATCAAATGAACTGAACGAGGGGAAATACAGGTTAGAAATGAGGAAGGAACTGTTCCCTGTGAGGGTGGGGCCTGGCACAGGGTGCCCAGAGGTGCTGAGGCTGCCCCTGAATCTCTGGCGGTGTCCATGGCCAGGCTGGAACACCCTGGGATAGTGGAAGGTGATCTTTGAGGGGATGGATCCCTGGAATGGGATCTTTGAGCTCCCTCCCAGCCCAAAGCTCTGTGGCTCTGGGATTCTGCTGTGTGTGAGAGCAGGAGGAATGCTGCTCCCAATAAAAGCGGAGACAGCTTTCCTTCCCTCACAGGCTCCGTGTTCTGTTTGAGGGAGACCATCTGCTCTGCATTTCCAGTGACTGTCATCCTCCCACAGCCATCAGAACACTTTCGATTCTGGGGGGGAAAACCACTTTTCCCTGTAATTAACCCTTTGCACCTCTTGTCTTTCAGATGGGAAGAGGAGCTGACCAGAAGGATGAGCCTGGAATCCATGGTGGAAACCTTGAGAGAGGTGAGCTTTGGGCAGCGTGGGGTGAAAGGTGCTGGGGTTTCTGCAGCTCTCCTCATGCTGCTCAGCATTTTATTTGTCTTTTAATTAAAAATTTGCCTTCTGGCTAAAGCAGCTGTGGGGCTGTAGAGAGCAGTGCTAGCGCTGGGAAGCTGGAGCAGGAAATGATGACGTTTGTGACAAAGTTTGTGACAAAGTGGGAGGAGGGAGTGGAATTTACAACAGAGGGTGACAATTAAATTTCACTAAAGAATGAAGTTCCGTTCTAACCCCCTTTTTAACCAGCCTGCTCAGGCTGAGTGGGGAGCTGTGCTGGGCTCTCCCCTCTCACCCCCCGGGTGTTTTCCCTTGCAGGAGGCCCAGGAAGCAGAAGCTCTCCAGGAGGAGCTGAATGAGAAGATTGAGAGGCTGAAGGCAGAGCTGGTGGTCTTTAAGGGTCTGATGAGTGATGTAAGTACAGAGGGCCCTCTGTGGCTGTGTGTCCATGGCTTCATCCACAGCCAGGTGATTAGCGAGTGCTGCTGTGTAATTAGCGAGTGCTGCTGTGTAATTAGTGATGGCTGCTGGGATCTAATGCATCAGACAGATCCCCCTCCCCTGCTTCCTGTCTGGTCTGTGTGGAGATGCATTAACTGCTGCTTACCCATTACCAGGACTCTGCCCTCCCCTCCCTCCCCACAGCTGCTGGGCAGCCTCGGATCTGGGAGAAAAGGGTTGGAAAAGTCCCAGACTGGGGAGCAGGCTCAGCTCTGAGCAGCTCCAGGAGCTGCTGGCACGGGGACTTCGAGTCATGCAAAAAAATCCTGTTCCTAAAGGAACATACTGTAAGGGATCACAGACTGCTTTGGGTTGGAAGGAGCTTAAAGATCATCCTGTTCCACCCCCTGCCATGGGCAGGGACACCTTCCACTGTCCCAGGCTGCTCCAGGCCCTGTCCAGCCTGGCCTTGGGCACTGCCAGGGATCCAGGGACAGCCACAGCTTCCCTGGGCACCTCTGCCAGGGCCTGCCCACCCTCTCAGAGAAGAATAAGTGTTTCCCATCTCCCTTAATGAACTCTGAAAAGATGAATCCTGGTTCAGGTATTGGCTTTGCTTCCAGGGCTGGTTCAACCTCATGGCTTAAAAAAAAGAAAAAAAAAAAAAAGAAAAGTCTTGTTTTCTCAGGAATTTCCTCATGTCTCATTAGATACTGAGCTCTCTTCAAAGCCAGAGGATCTTTTAGGCCCTGAGTGGATAAAATTCTTTTATTTAGAAGTGAGATCATGCAGATATCTGGACAGATAATCCAGGTGAACATTAAGGTGCCTTTCCCAGTAAGTCTGAGGTAGTGCTGAAGCCATTTGTCTGAGGAATAAACCCTGTTACGCTGATTTATTCTGTAATTTTTGCACACAACAGCCTTCTCCTGACTTCACAGAAACCTGCAGAACCCGCTGCCAGGTGTCAAATCCATTCTCTCAGGGCCACTAGATCTGCTCATGGGAAATTTGGCAATTAGCTGTGTGTCCTTCTGGTGGTTAATGAAGGGTGGCCGTGCGGGGTTAGAGCCTGGAAGGGAGAGGCTGCTGGGGCTGGGGCCTGACTTCATGCACCCAGGAGCTGCTGTGTGTGCAGAGAGGGAGGTGGTGCTGCAGGCAAACATCCTCTGGGCTCAGGGAAAGTGCTCTGGGCAGGCTCTAAGGGATGAAGGGAGCCCGAGGAAAGCCCTGGGAGTGCTTGCTTTGAGCCTCACTGGGCAAATATTTAGAGTAGAGAAGTGCAAAATGTTGGCACGTGGCTCTTTCCTTCCTGCAGATAAGGATCAGCAGCTCAGTGGGTGAGGTTGTGTTGAGAGTGTCAGTGTTGAGAGATTTATTTTCCTCAAGTGTCTGGAAAACACAAATCTCCAAAGGTGGTTCACAGGGGCTGGAGAAGACTCTGTGTGAAAATTTAAACCAAAAAACCCCAAACTCTAAAGGTGGTTCACAGGGGCTGGAGAAGACTCCGTAATAATTTAAAACTAAAGATGGTGGGGAAAAGCAAATCAAACCAACAAAAAGCCCAACGTTTTCTCTTAGAAAGGGGATTTATTGTTTAAGAATGGTCTGCAAAGGGTTTGTCCACTTTTGTGTCCCAGGTGGAAGCATTGCTTGGGAGCGGAACTGTCCAGGAGAGCAAGTCTCAACTAGGATGAAAAATATGCTTTGGGTTTTTTTTAATGTTTCTTCCTTCATAAGGAGCCAGATGTTCTGACTGAGTGGGAGTATCTCAGAAATTAGAGCTACTACAAGGCAGTATTTTTCAGGCAGAAATTTTCATGCAGAACTTTTGCTGGGCTGGAAGCCAGGTTAGTGCCACTGAGGGGTGTTCTCTGTGCCAAGGTTTTCATGGATCTCTTTGGATCCAGTCACGATTTGCTGGTCCCATGCTCTGTGTGCAGTTGCTGTGGAGTCTGGATTCTGGTTTATCAGCAGCTTCTCTGTGCAGGCACAACTTCTGTGTCTTAAAGAGGGGAAGTGTTGCATCCTCACCGGGATTTACAATTCACTCTGCTCTGCACATGCTTCACAGACGGGTGCTCTCCATTTTTAAAGTGTTATTTATGGACTCCCAGAATGGTTTGGGATGGAAGGGACCTTCAGGACAATCCAGCCCCACCCCCTGGCCTGGGCAGGGACTCCTTCCACTGTCCCAGGGTGCTCCAAGCCCAGCTCGAGCACTTCCAGGGCCGGGGCAGCCTCGGCTTCTCTGGGCATTGCATTGTCCCGCCCTTTTCCTGACCCACCGAGGCTCCCCTTGCCACACTGAGCAGTTGTTTTGGGGTGGGTGCAGGGTTTTTTTTCAGTGGCAAATCCCTCTGAGTTGGAACTTGGTTAGAATCAGGGGTGAGCTGTGGAGTCCTGAGACTGCGCACGCTCTGCCTGCCCGAGGACAGCGTGTGAGGTTTAGCACTGGTGTGGCCTGGGGTTCCAGAGATACTGTGGGGTATCTCTTCTTGCCTGAACTGTCTAATAATAGAAGATAATCCCTGCTGTCCTTCCTGCAGCCCATGACAGACCTGGACACAAAGATCCAAGAAAAGGCCATGAAGGTGGACATGGACATCTGCCGCCGAATCGATATCACGGCCAAGCTGTGCGATGTCGCGCAGCAGCGCAACTCGGAAGACGTTTCCAAGATTTTCCAGGTGATTAGGCCCGAATTTTCCATAGGGCAGGGCAGGAGGGAGCAGTGCTGAGCAGTGTGGTCCAGGTCATTTGCCTTTTCTTCAACTCTCTCTCCGTAGCTGTATTTCCCCTGCTGTCTGTCAGGGCAGCTCTGCTGCAGGAGCTGCTGCAGCACCAGGAGCACAAAGTGCAGAGAGTTTAACAAAAAAAGGAGTCCCAGGATGATCTTTAAGCTGATCTGTGAGTCTGATGTTAGTCTGTACTGAATGCAGGGAAAAAAAGCAGTGTTACAGGGTCTAGGTTTGTATAATTCCCCCCTCCCATTTGTTCCTTTCACAAGTGACAGGTTTTAAGCTCGTGGAACTGTCATCTGAATGTTCTTATTTCTGGCTTGAGCTCTGTGGCCAGAAATAACATTTCTGTGATGGTGAGCTCTGGCTGCTCCAGTTGCTTTCCTTGGAGCTCCTTGGAGCTCAAAGGAAAGTCCTTTAATTTGCTCCAAAAGCGAGCGGTGACAGCACTGCTGGATCAAGGCTGTCACTCCCAGTGCAGCTGGTCTGGTCACAATTGCAGTTTCAGCTCTGATTAACCCACCTTCCTTCTGCTTCCATCTAAATGTGTCTTGTGCAGGCTTTCAGTAAATCTGATGCTTTTCAGTGTGCTAAGTGCTGTCCAGAAACCCTGTAAAAGATCCTTGTGGGCTCTGCTGGTGAAGCTGCTGAAAAGTTTGATTGTTCTCCCCTTGTGTTCCCCAAAAGACTCAAACCTCCTCAGAGGGGAATTATTTCTCTGGCAAGCTGAGCCACTGTATGTTGCCAGTGCCTCCTTCTTGTCTCTGAGGAGAATTGCTGAGTCTTTCTGCTCAGAGGTGACTGCAGAGCACACTCCTGGTCAGGCCTGCAGGGGTTAAAATGACCAGGAGAACAACCAGGAGAACAAGGCCAACAAGAGATGGTCTGTGTGCCAAGAAGAGGGAAAACTGCAATGGGTTGGGAGTGGATTGTGTGTTTGAGGTTCTGGCACCAGCTGTGTATCCCGTGTGTCCAACCCTCTGGGATCCTCTGGGATCTGGGAGCATCCTGTGTGTTCCCAACCCTCTGGGATCCTCTGGGAGCATCCTGTGTGTTCCTGACCTCTGGGATCCTCTGGGATCATCCTGTGCGTTCCCAACTCTCTGGGATCTGGGAGCATCCTGTGTGTTCCCAGACCTCTGGGATCCTCTGGGATCATCCTGTGCATTCCCAACTCTCTGGGATCTGGGAGCATCCTATGTGTTCCCAGCCCTCTGGGATCCTCTGGGAGCATCCTGTGTGTTCCCAACCCTCTGGGATCATCCTGTGTGTTCCCTCTGTGCCCCTTGCAGGGCTGTCCCTTGAGTTCCCTGAACTTCATTTCTTGGGGGCTGTCCAGGCTTTTCCATGGCTCAGCCAACCCTTCTTGTGTGCTGAGGATTCTCAATCTGCTGCTGCTGGGGTGGGGCTGGCCCTGGAATAAAAGCTCTCTGGAAATTCCTCCCTGGAATAAAAGCTCTCTGGAAATTCCTCCTTGGAATAAAGGCTCTCTGGAAATTCCTGCCTGGAATAAAAGCTCTCTGGAAAGGTTTCCTGTCTGTTCCTTGCTGGGGTTCTGTTCTGGAGGCCACACCTGTGGTGGTGGCAGGAGAGGGAGAGTTCTGTCACTGCTCTCTGCCCGGGCACTGCTGCCCCTTCTGCTTTGCCCCGGCTCATCCCAGCCTTTCCCTGGCTCATCCCAGGCTCTGCATGGCCCTGGCAGGTGCCAGGCCGGGCTCAGTGACTGTCCCCAGAGTGCTGGCAGCCTGCAGCTCGCTTTGCTCTCCCCAGCTGCTTCCTGTGCTCCATGCACGCTCCTCAGGCCGGGCAGGGAATCCCGGGATCCCGGGAGCTGCCGGGCAGCCGCACCCACTGAGCCCTAACCCCTCTCCTCTCCTTGCACCCCGATTCCCCCCGAGCCCTGCAGTCACTGCTGCTCTCTGCACCCCAGGTGGCTTCCAAGAAGAAGGAGCGGAAGCTGCCGTCGGACGAGGAGCTGTCGGAGCAGGACGCGGACAACGGGAGGTTCTCGGACGACGAGGTCAGCTGCTCGCTCAACATCACGGATGAGATGAAGAGGATGTTCAACCAGCTGTGAGTACCCCGGGAAACTGCTCCTGACAGGCAGCCTGAGCCTGGAATCTCTGAGCTGGCAGCGTGGCACAGGCCAGGAGGCTTTGGGGAGGTTCAAATAAAACTATCAGATTTCTGCTCCTCCCTCAAGTGGGAGGAACTATAGAGGATACAGACTGGTTTTGCTATTCTGGGTTGCTGCAAAAGAGGAAAAATGCAACAAACAGGAGTCAAAACCAGGAGTCTGTTCTACATCTTGGTCTGAATATTTGATTTCTGGAGTTTGCTGCTGCTTGGCTTGATAGAATTTGAACTGAAAGCTCAGCTTGGGGTGGATACAAATCTCTCAAGTTTTTTGGGATGTTTTTCAGTTGGGCTGCAGGCAAATGGGAGTGGTGGATCTGTCTGGAAGATCAGTGGACAACCATTTATAGATGTCAGGAATGTTGGTGTTGTCAGCTGATGCTGCAAAGTCCAGTCTCCCACACTGGAAGAACTGGAGTTTATTTTGTCTAAAGATTTACCCCTGAACTAAATCTTTTTGCCTAAAGCTTTACCCCAAACCAGAGCTTTACCCCAAACCGCATTCCTCCCAGGAAGGAAGTTTGTGGCAGCCCAGGAAGGACTCTCAGCACGTGGTGCTGTCTGAGCAGTTCAGGGAGGTGGCTGGAGGTGTGCCTTGTGTCCCCTTCTCCCATCAGGGCCAGGGTAGGGGTGGCCACAGCCTGGTGAGGCTTTTTGGGCTCTCTGCTGTTCTCTTTTGGCCAAGAAGAGCCCTGAGCAGCACCGTGGGTGTGACTGCAGCACCCCAGGGGATGGGGGGTGTCCCCTGCCAGCTCCTGCAGTGACAGCAGAGAGCAGAGCTCCCAGACAGAGCCCAGGGCAGGACAGGGCTTGTGGGGGGGAGCACACGAGGGGTGGTCTGAGCAGCGCCAGCTCCCCCTCTGCTGTCAGACACTGCCAGGAGTTCTGTTTCAGGGGAGCATTTCCCCCTTCTGCCTGAATCCCCTGTGTGGGAGGGATGGGTTTTGCCAAAGCTGTGATGATCCCCCTTGATAGGGCTCCTTTCAGATGTCTTTAGGCCCTCAGTAATAATCAGTGTAATAAATACAGAATTTTGACTTCTCCACTGCTAAATTCAGTGTGACGGCAGGCAGTGTGTGGATTTTTTAAAAAAGCAAAAAGTTAAATGTCCCTGCTAGGTTGGTCATGCATTTAGGTTTTAATTTTGTTCCCAAACCTGCCCTGTGATACCCAGTTGGTTTTGGTGCTGCTAATGAAATTCTTATCTCCATGTCCTATTACCCGTGGCACAAAGTGCTACAGGAGCCTTGTTCTATCAAGCCGGGGTGAGAATGTTGGTGGGGATGGGCCTGGGATCTTTGTGAAGCAGTAGATAATAGCTTAGAAATAGATCGAGGAGCTGGTGTCATTAACAGAAACAAAACAACTTGCTTTTTAGCTGCAATGAACCTAATTTTTAAGAATTAAGTAGCACAAAATCAGAACTGCAGTGGATTTTTTATGAGGTCAGCTCAGGAGCCTTTGTGTTCTCTGACCAGGACAGATCTTGGAAAAAGAAAACAATTTGAAGAAGTGGAATTGCAAAAGGCACAATCATGAGTGTCCGAGTGTTTAAAATGATGTTTTTACAGTGCTGCTGATCCAGACAAAGCTCCTGTCCCTTGCCGAGCTCTGCAGCCTCCCGGGACAGCATCGGGCTCCTTCCTGAGATGTTATCAGCTCAGAGGAAGTGAGCTAAAGCCGTAAAAATGCATCAGCCTGGAATCCAGGCTGCTCAGGGAGAAATTCCAGCTCTTTGTCGGGGCTCCTTAACCTCCATGGGGAGCAGCTACTGCTGTGTGCTCTGCAACTTTCCTTTATTGCACAAGGTTAGAGCAGATAAGGGTGGGAAAGGCCACTCCTGCCCTGTGCTCTGCCCTCAGCGGCTGCAGCAGTGTCTGTGCTGCTCTGCACATCTCGGGGGCTCCGCCTTTTCGTCCTGGTTCCTGCCAGCCCTGGTTCTTTCCAGCCCCTGTGTGTTCCAAGGCTGCAGGGGAGCCCTTGGCAGAACTCCCCCGTGGAACCTGCGCGGGTTCTGAGCCCTGTGACATCCCCCGAGCTGTGTTTGGGCTGCTTTCCTTGGGAGGAAAGAGCAGCTCCAAACCTTTCTGTGGTTTTGCAGACGGGGGAAACCACTGTGCAGCTCCACCTGGAGGGCAGAGCCAGGCCCTGTGCTCCAGCAGCAGCAGCTCCAACAAGGATCTTTTATTCTGCCGTGGGGTGGCAGGGAGCCCAGCAGAGAGGGGCCTGGGCAGTGGCACAGGCTGTTGGTAGAAGCTGTGAGGATTTCCAGCTCCATTGTCCCCCCATTCAGCTCTCATAGCCCATTTTTCTAGACAATTAATTAAAGGACAGGGAGTGGGGCCGGAGTGCTTTGGGTAATGGCTGTTTGTTCTCTCAGCCGTGAGACCTTTGATTTCGATGACGACTGTGACAGTTTAACGTGGGAGGAGAACGAGGAAACGCTGCTGCTGTGGGAGGACTTCACCAACTGCAACCCCTCCATTGACCTCCAAGGAGAAGTGAGTTCATTCCCGTTATTTTCTCCAACTCTTCCCTGCAGAAACTCCCGCAGCTACTCCTTTACAGCCATTTGAGCCTGTGGGTGTTGGACTGGTGATCTAGTTTGCCGCACAGACTGACTTTGATTTTAAAATCCTCTTAGTGCTTCCTCTCTGTGGTAGATTTGCAGTCTGTGCAATCACTTTATTGGCCAAACTTTACTTCCTTGGCTCCTTCAGACTGAGTATTTAAAATACTGAGTGAGAGGTGAAGGATCTAAGGTGTCTGTTCCAGGACCAGCAGGGAATTTGTCACCCTTCAGAGCTTTCTCTAAAGCTCTGGGCTGACAGGAGGGACGTTTAGATTTGATTTTATGAAAAAATCCTTTCTTGTGAGGGTGCAGAGGCCGTGGCACAAGGTGCCCAGAGAAGCTGTGGCTGCTCCATCCCTGGCAGTGCCCAAGGCCAGGCTGGATGGGCTTGGGAACAGCCTGGGACAGTGGAAGGTGTCCGTGCCCATGGCAGGGGGTGGAATTAGGTGATTCCAGCCCAAAGCAGTCTGTGATTCTGTGATCTTCCACAGCACCTCACTTTCTCTGTGAATTATCATTCCCACTTTATTGTGACAACATGTGGAGTGCGGGGCGTGGGGCTGCACAGTTGTTCCTGTGGGGAGCTGAGTGGTCTGGGGAGGTGTTGAAGGGTGTAAATCCCATCCCAGACAAAGAACCTGTGGTTGCAGGACCACAAAAAGCCCCAGGGATCCTCTGGATCCGTGAATCTTGGGCTTCCCTCTGCCCAGTCAGTGGGGATCTGCTGGTAGTGGTGGATAATGAACAGCTTCCTTTTAATCCTAAAATCCCAGGGAAAGGCAGCTAATCCAGACACTCCAGAGCCTTCTCAACCCAGCCTGGAGAGGGCTGGGAACGGGCTAGGAATGACAGGGAATGGCAGGGAATGTGCTGGGAATGGCAGAGAATGGGCTGGGGATGGGCTGGGAATAGCTGGGAATGGCAGGGAATAGCTGGGAATGGCAGGGAATGGGCTGGGGATGGGCTGGGGATGGCTGGGGATGGGCTGGGGGTGGCTGGGGATGGGCTGGGGATGAGCTGGGGATGGCAGGGAATGGGCTGGGAATGGCTGGGGATAGCAGGGAATGGGCTGGGAATGGCTGGGGATGACAGAGAACAGTCTGGGAATAGCTGGGAATGGCTGGGAATGGGGCTGGGAGTGGCAGGGAATGGCTGGGAATGGCAGGGAATGGGGCTGGGAATAGCTGGGAATGATGGAATGGCAGGGAACAGCCTAGGAATGTCTGGGAATGGCCGAGAATGGCTGTGTCACTGTATCCTGAGCAGCACAGGGTGGGAGGTGGGAGATGATCCCGCTGCCTCCTGGCCAGGGAAGATGCTGAGGCAGCAGCCTGGGGGATGTCTGGCTGCCAGGCCGTGTTCCTGTTCCACCTCCCCGTTCCTGGATCAGCCATCCGGAGCTCGGGGAGCCTCTGGGGATTACTGGGAACTGCTGGGACTGCAGAAAGCACAGCGAGATGGAGCAGAGAGCGGCACAGGGATAACAGGGACAGGAGAGCAGCACAGGGATAACGGGCAGAGAGTGGCACAGGGATAACAGGGACAGGAGAGCAGCACAGGGATAACAGGGACAGAGAGTGGCACAGGGATAACGGGCAGAGAGTGGCACAGGGATAACAGGGACAGAGAGTGGCACAGGGATAACAGGGACAGAGAGTGGCACAGGGATAACAGGGACAGAGAGTGGCACAGGGATAACAGGGACAGAGAGTGGCACGGGGATAACGGGCAGAGAGTGGCACAGGGATAACGGGAGCAGGAGAGCGGCACAGGGATAACAGGGACAGGAGAGCAGCACAGGGATAACAGGCAGAGAGTGGCACAGGGATAACAGGGACAGAGAGTGGCACAGGGATAACAGGGACAGAGAGTGGCACAGGGATAACAGGGACAGAGAGTGGCACGGGGATAACGGGCAGAGAGTGGCACAGGGATAACGGGAGCAGGAGAGCGGCACAGGGATAACAGGGACAGGAGAGCAGCACAGGGATAACAGGCAGAGAGTGGCACGGGGATAACAGGGACAGAGAGTGGCACAGGGATAACAGGGCAGAGAGTGGCACGGGGATAACAGGGACAGAGAGTGGCACAGGGATAACGGGAGCAGGAGAGCGGCACAGGGATAACAGGGACAGGAGAGCAGCACAGGGATAACAGGCAGAGAGTGGCACGGGGATAACAGGGACAGAGAGTGGCACAGGGATAACAGGGCAGAGAGTGGCACAGGGATAACAGGGCAGAGAGTGGCACGGGGATAACAGGGACAGAGAGTGGCACAGGGATAACAGGGACAGGAGAGTGGCACAGGGATAACGGGGCAGAGAGTGGCACAGGGATAACAGGGACAGAGAGTGGCACAGGGATAACAGGGACAGAGAGTGGCACGGGGATAACGGGCAGAGAGTGGCACAGGGATAACAGGGACAGAGTGGCACGGGGATAACAGGGACAGAGAGTGGCACAGGGATAACAGGAGCAGGAGAGTGGCACGGGGATAACGGGCAGAGAGTGGCACAGGGATAATGGGCAGAGAGTGGCACAGGGATAACGGGAGCAGGAGAGTGGCAGTGATAACGAGGAGAGGAAGAGTGGCAGGGTGATAACGAGGAGCCTCGTGCAGGAATTAATGACAGCTGATTTGCATACGCCGGGCGTGCCTGGCTAAGCACAGCAATAGCGCCGAGCCCAGGCCCCGCGCAGGGAGACTCTAAAGATTTTAAGAAGCTTAAATCCTTCTAAATGAAAATTATACAAGGAAAGGGTAGATTTGGCTTGTAGATGGAGGTTCAGAATAAAGACTGCTCCGGCTGTGCCTGCTCTTTAACATGTGCTTTACATGCCTGAATCTTCCTTCCGTGGGTTTTATTCCTTTCAAGTTCTTACACGCTGCCCTCACCACCTTCTTTTATGACCTTCCTCCTTAAAGCTCTTCTGCATATAAAAGGATCAGCAGGATGATTCTTGTAACTCCAGGCTGGATAGCCTGGTGTGGGTACCAGGAATGAGCCCTGTAAATCTGCCACAGATGTGGCCAGAGCACGGAAACCCCATTTACACTCATTGGTGCAGTTGTGCTAAATTGAGGAAAACTGAGGTGGTTGAAGGCTTGAAAGAGGGAACAGTGACATTGTGGTGTCTTTTTGGGCAGCACCAAGCAGCTCTGTGTGTTTGGGAGCCCAGACTGTGCTGTCAGTCCAAAGGAGAAGCTTTCCTGTGGGACAGCATTTGTTCCTGCTTTATCCAGCAGTGCAGGAATTCCAGTGGGAATCCGTGCGTGCGCTGCAGAGTGATGATATGTAACTGGGAAATGAGAATTCCAGTGCAAAGCTGGGAGTAGCAGCGTGGTCAACACAGGGAAAATTAAAAGTTTCATGGCTGGAGAGCAATTCCAGTCTGTCCAAGTGTGATCAGGCTTTGAAAGGCTCAGGAAAATCCAGGAACTTGGTGCTTTGGAATGCAGCAGGTGCATGGGTTTAATTGCTGGAGCCTTGATCATACCTCGCCTTTGTGTGTCCAGAGCTGTGGTCATGGCACAGAAACGTGTTTTCCTGGTATTCCAGATTGAAGAAGAATATTCCTAGTCTGTGAAACAGTGTCTTTAAAAAATCAGTGCAGGAAGGAACACAATAACCTGCATTTCCAGGGAGGTTAAATAAAATCTTCAGTTCTCTCCTGAATTCCTTTATTTCCTTGCTGATTTTTTGTGTCCTCCTCTCCCCTGCAGGAAGAAAACCTGGGAAACTTGATCCACGAGACAGAGTCTTTCTTCAAAACGAGAGACAAGGAATACCAGGAGACAATAGGGCAGATAGAGGTGAGGAGGGGAGTTGTTCCTGGTGGATGGACACAGCACAGCGCTGTGCTCTGGGGTGTCCCAGAGGGAAGCAGGAATGTCCATATATCCAACAATGCAAAGGCATTTCCCTCTGGCATGCCCTGGGGATTTTCCTAAATGCCATTCTCTGGGCTATTATTGCTCCATACTTCAGCACTGAGCATAAATCTGAGGCCGGTGGAGAGAGAACCTGCGGAACAAAGGGAGCAAAAGGCAGAGTTTTTCTTTTCCCCCTTTGTTCTGCATGTCCACCCTCACCCTGGGAAACGCCTCCCGGGACGTGGCCTCACAGGTTGCCAGAAACAGCAGCTGGAGCTTCTCAAAATCTCTGTCCTGCCTGGAGCTGCTGTCATTAATGACTGCCTGTTGACAAACAAGGTGCCAAGAGCAGGAAAAGCCCTCCAGGGCTGTTCGGAGCCAGCGTGAAGCTCTGATTGCCCTTCCTGGGCTCGTGGATGCATTGGCAGTCAGGAGCAGTGAGCTGAAATGTGCACTGGGGGGTGTTTGGGTGGGCTCTGGGCAGCTGAGGCAGTGTGAAGAGTGCAGGAAAAGTGGGATTGCTCCTCCTCTGAAGCTGATTGTTTGCCCTTCAGCTGGAACTGGCCACAGCCAAGAGCGACATGAACCGGCACCTGCACGAGTACATGGAGATGTGCAGCATGAAACGGGGCCTGGACGTGCAGATGGAAACCTGCAGGAGGCTCATCAAGGGCTCAGCTGACAGGTAAGGGCTCCTCTGCTGCCCCAGGAGCTCCTTCCTGCTGCACTTCTGCATGCTGAGAATTTCAGCCTTTCTGTGCTGCCAGGCACTGACCCCCAGGAGAGCACTGCACTTCACCTGGGGCCATGGAGAAGGCTTCCAGAATTGATTGGTAGCACTGGGATTGTGGGTGTGGAGTTGGTTAGAAGTGTGTAATATCACAGGGTGGAAGACTTAGAGTTTGGGGTTTTAGAATATAGTAATAAATATGGAGCAAGATGGAGGTTTTGGGGTGGAGGCTGCTCCTTCTTCTTCACCTTCTTCTTCCTTCTTCTCCATGGGTTTGGGTGATGTTTTGTAACTGGACAGAAAAGTCTGCATTGTGGACTTTGAGGGATCAGTTATTGGGTTAAAAGTGAAATTAATTTAGGTATAATTTCTTAATTAGATAGTTTTACCTTAAAAGACCTTTTGGCAAAAGATTGTTGGCCATTTAGTGCCTTGTTGGTGAAGAGCTGCAGAACTCCCTGCTGTGAGACAGTAACACTGATAAGAAATAATAAACACCTGAGTCTGAACACAAGCTAGCAGCTCGAGTGCCTGCCATCCTGACCTCAGCAGAGGTAGGAAAAGAAGCTGGAAACCAGCACATTCCCTCCCGGGTCTGATGCTGCAGGGGCACCTAGAGCAGGGGTTGGACACTGTTACAGGAATAAAGTAGGGATTTATTAAAAGGCCTTCAGAGATACACCTTGGGCAGTGCAAGAGCCTGGCCGAGGCTGCACCCAAGATGGACCATGGGGGATCAGTTTTCACACTTTTATAAGTTTAGTCCATTTGCATATGAATTGTCCAATTACAGCTTCAGGTAATGAAGTCACATTCTCCCAGTTTGCTTCCCCCCAATTCATTTTCTGGGCTGCAGCAGTGTCCTTGGTTCTCAGGCTGGAAAAGGATTGTTTTGTCTGACTCAACTGTGAGGAGAACTTGCTAACACTCTGATAAAGTTCAGAGTTATGCACTAATGCAGCACAGAATCTGAGAAATAGGAAAGCTAAAACGTAAGGCATCAGTTCCTGCCAGCCTGGGCTAAAGGCAACACTGTCACTTGATGGCCTTGTCCTTTGGAGAATCTTGTGTCCCAGATCAGCCCTGAAAGGGGGCCTGAAGCAGAGTGTGGGGTCCTGTTCCTTGGAACAGCCCCAAGGGTTCAGCAGCAGCTCCTACACACAGGGAGCTCCAGCTCAGCTGGACTTCCAGTCTTTAACATCTCAGATTTAGAACTCTTAAAACCCCAAATTAAATCTCGACTCTGGACTTACATGAAGAACTTGTTTTTTAATCTTCTCATGTGTTAAGAACCTTACACTATGAGGGATTTCTCTTATCTCTTGCTCAACCCCAGTAGAACAAGATGATAAACTTTCAATTTTCAGGGCTCTGGGTATTAGGGATGCTGAGAGTCTTTGCTCTCCATTTCCCCATCAGTAAACCTGGGACAGCCTCTGTGGTTGAGCAGGGGATGGCTGGGGTGGCACCTTGATTTTTCTACTGATATTTCTGTAAACCCAAAGTTTAATGTTATTAAAGGGGTTTTTGAATAGCTTGGGGAAATTCTGATGTTTAATGTGAATAAAGAGGTTTTTAAAAGTATTGGGAAGGGAAAGTGGCTGTTTTCTTGTAAGACTTTTTTTCTTCCTTCAGTCACGGATATTTAACCTTTTGGCTGCGCCTTTCCCTGTGTTTCCCTGCAGGAATTCTCCATCCCCCAGCTCTGTAGCCAGCAGTGACTCAGGAAACACAGATGAAATTCAGGATGATTTGGACAGAGAGACGGACGTGGAGCCCATGGTCAGCTGATAGCAAGTGGGAGCATTCCAGTCAAGGGGGAGATGGAGAGAGAAGATTCCAAACCAATTGCTGGGGGAAAGGTGAAAGACTCGAGAGCCCCTGCAGAGGGACTCTGAGGACTCACTCCTACACGCATCCCCTCCCAGCCAAGGATTGGTGCTGTACATTTCTATTGTTCTACAAACCATAAATGCAGAGTCCTGTGGGAAAACACGGTGTTTTAATTGTGCCTTTGCCCCAAGCTGAGCCACTTTGAGCTCCAGTGGAATATTAACAGCAGGTGTTTTTATAAAATATATTATTAAAAAAAACACACAGACAACCAAAGCTGGTGGCAGCAGAGGATGGTGCTGCAGAGGCTCTGGGTACTTCAATAAGCTGCTGGTTTTATTGAGCTGCTGCACTGATTGGCAAAAAGAGCAGCAAAACCAAGACAATTGCGGTGCAATTACCAATGTCTGGCACAAGAAACAAAAGAATTGCCTCCAAATCGAACTGCAAATGTTTAAAAATAACAGCGGGCTTTGAGACAGCTTGCAGGGTGAAGCAGTTCTACAAAATTCAGAGGGTTTTCTTCATCCCACCTTTTGGGGTGAGGGAGCCTTTGGCATGTGTCCAAGGTTTCTTCTGGACTCCAGGACCTGAAGGAGCAGGACTCAGCTCGGAGGCAAAGCAGGGGGGCACAGTAGGGGTCACTGGGGGGGACTATCACTGAGTAACTACTATGCAAAAACAAAAAAAAAAGCTCGCCTTATTTATATGGAATGTTTGGTCCCTGCTGGGCTACAGTTATCCCTTGGGAAAAGGAAAGCTAAACCCACATTTGCACACTTAGATGTCTGTAGAGCTTCTTTTGAGGTGGAATGTCGTATCACAATGCCTTTGTTTCCAGTGGTTGGGTTAGGAGGGGAGTCAGCCCAGGTTTGTCTCTTTTTTCAGGGTTTTTTTTTTAGTGTTTGCAGATTTTCCTTTGCAGACAGAGAGATAACTCCATTTTCTGCTGCTTCCATGATGTGTAGAGCGGGGTAGGTGAGGCATCAGGATAAACTGACCTAGGTGTATGTTGGAGACAGGACTTTGGGAGAGCTCCAGACCACTGTTCTTGGTGAAGGCTGAGCACTGGGAAATGCTGTAATCCTTTTTAGGGCGTAGTAAACTGAATCCCAAAGTGCTGCTGCCCTAGAACTGGGGAGGAACAGCCACTTGCTTTCTCTGTGAGAAAGTGGCAAGACCTTGGCTTTGCCCATCTTTCTGCATTTTTACCCAGGAGAAGCAGCATCAAAGACAGATCACAGGTGGTGGCTGAGGAAACTCCAGCCCCACCGAGCTCTTCACAGTTAAAATGGGAATTGTAGCACCTCAGCCAGGTAAAAACAGGGTATAAACCTCAGCCAATAACTTTTTTGTTTGTTTTTAAACCAAGATTGAGAGCGTAGTTGATACTGCCCAAAGCCAGCTGTGGGGTTAAGCAGTGGTTGGAACTCAGAGTAAATGCCAAATGTGTTTGTTTTGCCTGCCAGGAAGTGCTGTGCAGGAGCAGTGCTAGGGCTGGACAGGGAGAATCCTGATTTCTGCACCCTCTCAGTGTTAGGCCAATCCTGTGAGCTTCCCAGTGCTGCTCTCAAGCCTCTGGATCTCTGGAGTTGCACTGCAAGCCAGCAGCCAGTGTGCAGATCCTGCTGCTCCATTCCAGAGAGCACGGGTCTCTTGGAAAATGGCTCATTCCTGGCTGGGAACTCCTCAGTCTGGCATGGCCACGGAGAAGGGCAGGGCCTGGGGTGTTCTGGTGGAACTGTGGGCACAGGAATGTTTCCCCTCCCGTGCTGCTGCCTGGCTGTCAGCTCCACCTCCTGCCTGGACACAGCGCAGCTTTGAGGGTCAAAGGAGCTCCCTGCCTTTTCCAGGCTGGGAAGGAGGGACCAGGCTGATCCGTCAGCATCCACGGTGTGCAGGGCACGAGCCACAGCCGATGGCTTCTGTCCAAGCCCATGGATCCAAGGATACTGCTGTGGTGTCCTTACTGGTGGCAGTGCTCAGTGCAGATAGGTGACAGCTCCTTGGGTCCTGGGGTGAGGGGCTTTCCAAAGCCTGGTCTGTCCTGTAAATAACTTTTCTCTGGAAGAGAAACCTCATTCCAAAGTGCTCGTTCCTGTTATTTCTTAGGTGGCCAAAGTGGTAAATGTGCTGTTCACTAGGGCTGCAAGCTGGGGGATGGGTGGGTGGGGATTTGGGGTATTTTTTAGGCTGGGACTGCATGTTTGAAATCTGCAATTTGAAGGGTTTTGAAGGGTTTTGAACTTCAGCTGCTCCCGAGGAGCCTCTCCCGAGGCTGAGGAAGCGTCTGCCAAGTCTGGATGTCTGTGATGCTTCAGTGGCCGGGGCAGGCATTGCTCAGCACAGTGAATCAGCTCCTGGAGCCTGCCCCGGCTCCCTTCCTGGCTCCCTTCCTGCCGGGAACGCTCCCGGAGCTGCCCCTGGCTGTCCCCTCCCAGGAATGCTCCTGGAGCTGCCCCTGGCTGTCCCCTCACCCAGGAACGCTCCCGGAGCTGCCCCTGGCTGTCCCCTCACCCGGGAATGCTCCTGGAGCTGCCCCTGGCTGTCCCCTCACCCAGGAATGCTCCTGGAGTTGCCCCTGGCTGTCCCCTCACCAGGGAACGCTCCTGGAGCTGCCCCTGGCTGTCCCCTCCCGGGAATGCTCCCGGAGCTGCCCCTGGCTGTCCCCTCACCCGGGAACGCTCCTGGAGCTGCCCCTGGCTGTCCCCTCACCCGGGAACGCTCCTGGAGCTGCCCCTGGCTGTCCTCTCTCCCAGGAACGCTCCTGGAGCTGCCCCTGGCTGTCCCCATCCCGGGAATGCTCCTGGCACCACAGCCCCAGCAGCTGTCGGGGTCGTGCTGCCTTTCCACTCTGGGTTTGTTATTTTTTATTAAAACTGAGTGTCCCGGTAGGAAGGGGGCTGAGTGTTCCCAAAGCCAGGAGCTGTTGTTGTGCTGAGGGCAGGGAATTCCCACAGCTGGAATTGGGGTGCGGGGTGGGGAGCAGCCCCTGCAGTGGGGGCTGAGGGAATTCCCACAGCTGGAATTGGGGTGTGGGGTGGGCAGGAGCACCCGCAGTAGTGCTGAGGGAATTCCCACAGCTGGAATTGGGGTGCAGGGTGGGGAGCAGCCCCTGCAGTGGGGGCTGAGAGAATTCCCACAGCTGGAATTGGGGTGTGGGGTGGGGAGCAGCCCCTGCAGTGGGGGCTGAGGGAATTCCCACAGCTGGAATTGGGGTGTGGGGTGGGCAGGAGCACCCGCAGTAGTGCTGAGGGAATTCCCACAGCTGGAATTGGGGTGCAGGGTGGGCAGCAGCACCCGCAGTAGTGCTGAGGGAATTCCCACAGCTGGAGCTGGGCTGTAGGGTGGGGAGCAGCACCCGCAGTGGGGGCTGAGGGAATTCCCACAGCTGGAATTGGGGTGCAGGGTGGGCAGCAGCACCCGCAGTAGTGCTGAGGGAATCCCCACAGCTGGAGCTGGGCTGTGGGGTGGGGAGCAGCACCCGCAGTGGGGTGGGTGAGAGGGATGTGGGGTGTAGTAGAGGGTGTAGAACTCACGTGCACGGTGGTGAGTGTAGGACAGTAGAGGTTCCCATGGGTGTCGATGTCTTTCTTGTAACCACATGTAATCCATTTTTAAGGAAGAAAAGGTGTTTTCATACTCGGGGTCGGGGTTTATTTTCATTTAGGCTGGGCCAGCCTTTTGGGGGCAGCTGGGGTGGTCCTTGGGGGTTTCCCTGGGAGGTCGTTGGTTCCAAGTCCAGCCGTGCTGCTGCTCCTGCTCCGTGTGTGTGGCACCACTCCAGAAACCAGATCAAAGCTTGCCACAGAAAAAAAAGAAAAAAAGGAATTTAATTGTAAAAATGCTGGAAATGATTTTGATGACCTCTTTCTTTTTTCCTTTGTAAAGCTGTAAATACTTTATTTTTGTTTTCTATTCTTAATGCGGTGTCATATTGACACTTTTTTAGATTTACAGTCAGAAAATCCTCCTCATCGTTTCCCATTTTTTAAAAGGGGATTTCAAGGAAGCAGATTTTTTTGCTCGCTAGCAGTGTAATAATAGATCAAATTCCTAAACTGGGTTTGTACAAAAATGTTTTCAGTAAACAAATGGCAGTTTGTGAATGCATGTTGTTCAAAAATGTCCAAAGAATAATGTGGTACAAATGTTTTAAAGAATAATGTGGTACAAACATGTTTTTCAAAGACTTAGTGATGATCATCTTAGTTCACACAAGGAAAAAAACAAAAGTCTTTTAAAAAAAAATGTTTTGGGGGGAATGTCATGAAACTCATCTAAGCTAAATGTGTAATCTATTTATAAAAACACAGTATATATTCTATTTTTATCAGAGGTTTTTAAAGTGCAAACAGATTTCTGTTGGCAGATGCAATCGTTCCCCTGTAAAGTCTCTTCTGCTCTGATGGGACTCCCAAATTCTCTGATGGTTCCAAGAGTCAAGGTGGAAATAAGCAGGCCAGCTTTGGCTGTGGAGCACTCACAGGTGGCTTCCTCCAGGGGAGGCTGCAGCTTCAGCATCTCTTCCACCTCTGCAGAATTGTTGCTGTGATTTTATTCCCTTCCCTGAGATTTTATTTCTTTCCTCTGACTGGGAGGGTGCTCCTGGAAGGGGTCGGGACCTCCCGGATCCCTGGAGCGTGGCAGGACGGGGGTTAAACTCTGCCTCAGCCTGGATAATAAAAAATAAAATATAAATTATTCTTGTACCTGTAGAAATTTGGATTAACTCAACAAAACAAAACAACAGATGGGAATCGTGCCTGAATATGCATCCAGAGCTGTTTCCTAAGTGAGATTATATTAATTTTCCTTTCCATGATCGTTGCTGCCAGCAGAAACACGAGCTGGCTGCGGAGGGCCGGGGGTGCTCCCGGAGCTGGTCCCGGTGTTTCCCTTGGCTCTGGGAACACGGGGAGGATGTTTGTGTTGGAAGAGCTGCAGAGCTGCGAGGTTTCACGTTGGAGTGCTTCATTTTAGAGCTGAGTGTTTAAGGAATGGTTTATCCTGGCTAAATGAAGGCATCCCAGCGCTTGCACGAGGCAGGAACACCGCAGTGAGGATTTCCCACCCCTGGCTTCAGGACTTTCGGGGGTTTTGTCCTTCTGCTCAGCTGCAGGGGAGCACACAGCTTTTAACGCTCTTTGCCCTCGGGGTTGCCACCCAAACGCTGGATTTTAAGCTTTTTTCGGGATGTAATTTGTGTCCCTGTGAGTTTTAACCGAGAAACAAAATTACCAACGAGGCAGCAGGCGGCGTCCTGGTGGGAATAACAGCAGAGGGGAGCTGAGGGCACTGCCTGCCAGATTCTCCGTGGAATGGGATGCCAGCCCCTCTCCCTGCAGAGGGAACGCTCAGGGCTCGGCCAGGCCCTTGGCAGAGCAGTGAGGAAGCACTTGAGCCTTCCCTTCTGTCTGTTTTCCTGTGAGTTCAGTGTCCTCAGACCCTTCTGCATTTGCAGGAGCCTTTCAAAGCTTCTCTTTTGAAGGAGCAACAAATTGTGTTTAAATGTGGGTATTTGATTGCAGAAACCACCATTCCCCCCTAATCTGAGGCACTCCAACAGTGAAGCACTTGGGAGGGGGGTGCTTGTCGGTCTGGCCAGCTCCCTGTTTTGGGAAATGATGATGTGAATGCTTGAAACAGCCCCTGGGGTGGCTTCAAACCGGAGTCATGTCTGTGGCAGAACAGCCCAGAGTACCACGGTGCCACAAACCCGGTGGAGCTGCCCAGACTGCCACCCCCAAAACCCCAAATTTTATTGGAGAGGGTTTGAGGGCAGTCCAACCTCAGTCACTAAAACACTCCTTTGTGTAACCTGGTTTCGCCAAAACTCTCACAATCCAGTCCCTAAAACACCTTCCTGTGGTTAAAGTAAATGTAGCGACCTTCTGCCAAAAAAGATTATTTATTATTTATCGTGTTCCAGTGGGGGGTATTGATGCCTCTTCCCTCCTGCTGTGTCACTTCTTGTCGGTTCCTCTTTAGGTCACCTAAGAGTTTCTTTTATCCCCACGACAACGAACTACTGATGGTGTGGGAACGCCCCTGGTTACCGTCCCTGTGTAAATACTGTGCTTTATATTCTGTATATTAGCTAATTTTAATGGAAAAGACTGGACTGATGATGCTGTTGGATGACCCCAGGTGGGGAAAGGCCGGAGGATGACCCGGCTCCCGGCCGTGGGGCTGGAATTCTGTGCTGGGAACCCGCAGCAGCTGGAATGGGACACCACCAGTGGATTCGGGACCACGAAATGCTTCGAGAATCCAATCCACGGCAGGAGGAGCCCTGAGAACGCCCTCAGCCAGAGCCAGAACCACTCGCCCTCCTCTGAGCTCGGTGGATTTGCTCCATTTTCCTTTTTTTAGTGCCAAAACCGACCCCACCGTCCCCTCCCCATGTGCTGCTGCGGTGTCCAGCCCGTGTCCAGCCCGTCCCACCCCTCCGTCCTGCCCGGCTGGGGCTCAGCCCACGGTGCCCACGGAACAGGTCCCAGTCGGTCTCTGGTGACGATGAAAACCACAAAAAACTATAAAATAAATACCAAACTCCTGGTTGAACGGCTCCGCGTGTTAATTCTTGGGGTGGAAAACGCCTCTAAAGCAGAAGGATTTGGGTCTGGGGAGGGAGGGACCATCCTCGTCTCTGAAAATCCGCTCAGCCCAGGTGATCTGGGGTCCTGAAATAGCCCGAACTCCCCTCAAATTGGGGTCCTGAAATAGCCCGAACTCCCCTCAAATTGGGGTCCTTCAGCTGCAGCTCTTGAAACGTGACTCTGCTTGGAAATTGAAGTGCGCCCTGCACACCTCCGCCTCCTCCGGGCCTGTGCCCCAGGCAGGCCCCACCTTTGGGTTTAAATCACCCCTTTTTAGGGTAATTCTCAATTCCCAAAGGGATTCTCAGTTGCTTTCTCTTTCTCCCCGCCCAGGTCCTCTCCGGCCGCAGCCCCAGCCGTGCCTGTCCCCGGGCCGCTTTTGCTGTTGTTTTCCTGAGTTTCCCTCTTTGAAGGGATTTTTGTTGCTGTTTTCCCGAGTTTCCCTTTTTGAAGGGATTTTCGTTGCTGTTTTCCCGAGTTTCCCTTTTCTAAAGGATTTTCGCTGTTGTTTTCCCGAGTTTCCCTTTTTGAAGGGATTTTTGTTGCTGTTTTCCCGAGTTTCCCTTTTTTAAAGGATTTTTGTTGCTGTTTTCCCGAGTTTCCCTTTTTGAAGGGATTTTTGTTGCTGTTTTCCCGAGTTTCCCTTTTTGAAGGGATTTTTGTTGCTGTTTTCCCGAGTTTCCCTTTTTGAAGGGATTTTTGTTGTTGTTTTCCCGAGTTTCCCTTTTCTAAAGGATTTTCGCTGTTGTTTTCCCGAGTTTCCCTTTTCTAAAGGATTTTCGCTGTTGTTTTCCCGAGTTTCCCTTTTTGAAGGGATTTTTGTTGTTGTTTTCCCGAGTTTCCCTTTTCTAAAGGATTTTCGCTGTTGTTTTCCCGAGTTTCCCTTTTTTAAAGGATTTTTGTTGCTGTTTTCCCGAGTTTCCCTTTTTTTAAAGGATTTTTGTTGCTGTTTTCCCGAGTTTCCCTTTTTTTAAGGATTTTCGTTGTTGTTTTCCCGAGTTTCCCTTTTTTTTAAAAGGATTTTTGTTGCTGTTTTCCCGAGTTTCCCTTTTTTTAAAGGATTTTCGTTGCTGTTTTCCCGAGTTTCCCTTTTTTTTTAAAGGATTTTTGTTGCTGTTTTCCCGAGTTTCCCTTTTTGAAGGGATTTTTGTTGCTGTTTTCCCGAGTTTCCCTTCTTTTTAAGGATTTTTGTTGCTGTTTTCCCGAGTTTCCCTTTTTTTTAAAGGATTTTTGTTGCTGTTTTCCCGAGTTTCCCTTTTTTAAAGGATTTTTGTTGCTGTTTTCCCGAGTTTCCCTTTTTTAAAGGATTTTTGTTGCTGTTTTCCCGAGTTTCCCTTTTTTAAAGGAATTTTGGCTCCTTCCCGCGCCCCGCCCCCTCCCACGTGCCGCGCGCCACCGCCCCCCGCTCCGGGCGCAACCATCACCGCGCGGGGGGGGACGCGCCGCTGGGGACACCCCACGGGCACCCCGCGGGCGGGGGTGGGGGACACGGCCAGCACCCTCACACACAGCGAGCGGCGGGAGCGGGGCCGCTCCTCCAGACCGCCGCCCCCGGGCGTTTATTAATTTATTAATTAATCGATGGTTGTGTCTCCTCCCCGCCTTCCCCTCCCCCCGCACGGTGGGTGGTGGCGGCCGCGGGCCGGAGCGCGGCGGGGCCGGGATGTGGCGGCGGCTGCGGGCGCTGAGGGGCTGCGGGTGAGTGCGGGCTCCTTCCCTTCCCTTCCCTTCCCTTCCCTTCCCTTCCCTTCCCTTCCCTTCCCTTCCCTTCCCTTCCCTTCCCTTCCCTTCCCTTCCCTTCCCCACGCGTGGGGCGGACTCGGGCTCCGCTCGATCCGCGCTGCCGCTCCTGCCATCCCGGGGAACTCTCCCGCTGCCCGCCCCAGGCACTGCCAGCCCTCAGTTCCCCTTGTTTCCCTCTCCTTCCTCCTTTTTCTGCCCTTGTTTCCCTCGTTTTTCCCCTTTGTTTTCTCATTTCCCATCCGTTTTTACCCGTTTCCCACAGTTTACCCCTTGTTTTCCCTTTTACCCTTGTTTTTATGTCTTTTCCGCTGCTTCCCCCTTGCTTTCCTCCTTTTCTCCCTTGCTTTCCTCCTTTTCTCCCTTGCTTTCCTCCTTTTCTCCCTTGCTTTCCTCCTTTTCTCCCTTGTCTTCTCCTTTTCTCCCTTGTCTTTTTCTCTCCCTTTTCCCTTCCTTTCCCCCCTTTCCCTCTCGTTTTCCCCTCCTTTTTCTCCCATGTCCCCGTTTTCCGGGCATTATCGCTGAGCTGGACGATGTACCCCGCTCGTGGGGCTGGGCTCTGCCAAGCTCCGGCTGACCCCGGGGCGCTTCGCGGTGCCCGTCCGGCCTTTGCCCGCTGGACTTTGCCGGGAGCCGGCGGGGCGCTGGGAGGCTGGGGCAGCCCGGCTCGATCCGGAGCTCGTCCCTCAGAAATCCATCCTGTGCCTCGTCCCTTAGAAATCCATCCTGTGCCTCGTCCCTTAGAAATCCATCCTGTGCCTCGTCCCTTAGAAATCCATCCTGTGCCTCCTCCCTTAGAAATCCATCCTGTGCCTCCTCCCTTAGAAATCCATCCTGTGCCTGGTCCCTCAGAAATCCATCCTGTGCCTCCTCCCTCAGAAATCCATCCTGTGCCTGGTCCCTCAGAAATCCATCCTGTGCCTGGTCCCTCAGAAATCCATCCTGTGCCTGGTTCCTTAAAAATGCCTGTCCCAGCGCTTTCTGATGAGCGAGAGAAGGGGTGCGGGGCTGGGGGCGAGGGCTGGGCTCGGCTCCCGGCTCTGGCATCCCCATCCAGCGGAGCAGGGGCTTGTTTGGGGGGGCAGCCCGGGACCGTGGTGTCCCCAGGGCTGGGGGCACCAGGGATGGAGGAGTCCCCTAGGACCGAGGTGTTCTCTGGGATCGAGGTGTCCCCCGGCACTGAGGTGTCCCCAGAGACTGAGCTGTCCCCCGGGGATTGAGGTGTCCCCCGTGATGGAGCTGTCCCCGGGGCTGAGCTGTCCCCACGATGCTGGGGATGGAGGAACGGCGGAATTGCAGCGGTTCCTGTCCCGCCCCTGTCGCAGGCGGAGATGGCAGCACCGCACGGCCATCCAGGTGACCAACGAGCCCATCCTGGAGTTCAAGCCGGGGAGCCCCGAGCGAGCGGCGCTCCAGAAGGTACCAGTGCCAGGATTTGGGGGTTTCTGGGGCTGGGAGGGCCCCGGGCTGTGCTGCAGGGCAGCCCCAGGCTCTCCCTGGTGTGACAACCCCATCCTGCCCAGCTTCTGCTCCTTCCCTGTGGGCACAGCCGTGCCTCCTCTGGGCAGCCCGTGCCCGGAGCCTGTTCCCAGTTCCCTCTGCCCGTGGGAAGGGGGGTGGAGGGCAGCTGGAGGGGATGGGAGCTGCTCCCAGCGCGTTCTCCTCTCTGCCAGGCCCTCGCTGACCTGAAGGGCAAGACCGAGGACATCCCGTGTGTCATCGGGGGGGAGGAGGTGTGGACCCCCACGGTGAGGTACCAGCTCTCGGTGAGTCGGGGGGCTTCTCACTGAATGGGGGAGAACGGAGCAGGGGGGTCCCTGCAGCAGGATGCTGGGACTGGTTCCTACAGAGCCTCTTCTTCTCTTCGCAGCCCTTTAACCATGCACACAAGGTGGCCAAGTACTGCTACGCCAGCAAGGTGAGCGCACCTCCCTGTCCCCCCTCTTCCTGGCTGCTTTTTTGGGGAGGCAGCAGCACTTGGCCTTGGTTTGGCAAGTGAAATGCATTTTGTGAGCAGGGAGGCTCCAGGAGCCTTTCCAAGCCCCAGGGATCCTGGAACAAACCCACCAGGAGCTGCAGACTCGGGGTTGTGATGGCACCAGTAGTCTGTGCCTGGGGTGGGTGACCCCTCGCTTTTCCCTGTGACCTGGTGGGGTATTTGTGGGGTCCCCAGGATGAAGGAGGAATTGATGAAATCTGACTCCATGTTCTTAGAAGGCTAATTTATTATTTTATGATATTATATTATATTATATTAAAGAATGCTGTACTAAAACTATACTAAAGAATAGAGAAAGGATACAGACAGAAGGCCACAAAGAAGAATAATGAAAACTTGTGACTCTCTCTCCAGCCTGACTGTGATTGGTCATTAAGTTAAAACAATTCACGTGAAGCCAATCAAACAATGACCAGTTGGTAAACAATCTCCATACCACATTCCAAAGCAGCAAAACACAGCAGAAGCAATCAGATAATTATTGTTTTCATTTTTCTCTGAGACTTCTCAGCTTCCCAGGAGAAGAAATCCTGGCGAAGGGATTTTTCAGAAAATATGACAGTGACAACCTGCTGGTGGGGAGGAACCTGGAGAGGCTCCTCCTTGCTGCCTTTTCCCCTTTGCCTCCGCAGGAGCTCATTAACAAAGCCATTAACGCTGCCTTGGCAGCGAGGAAGGAATGGGACCTGAAGCCTGTGCAGGACCGGGCCCAGATCTTCCTGAAGGCGGCCGACATGCTGAGCGGCCCGCGGCGAGCAGAAGTGCTGGCCAAGACCATGGTTGGGCAGGTAGGGGGCTGGGATTGAAAAGCCAGGTGTCTAAGGAAGGCAGGAGCCTCCCCTGAAATGGAAAATGTGAACCCCCTCCCTCCGAATTGTTATCATTTTGAAATTAGAAGGCTCTCAGGTAAAGATATGGGAATAACAGTTCTTTACTAGGAAAATTAAAAATACAAATGTAATAGTACAAAAAAAAAAAAAAACAAAAAACCCCACCACTGCCAGAGTCAGAGCATGCCCTGACCCCCTGTGGGTCAGGGTGGTGGCAGCAGTGCCATTCCATGGTGGCTCAGCCCTCCTGCAGGGCCAGCTGTGCCTCTGCTGGAGCAGGGATCCTGCACAAGGGGGGAGTTTTCCTCTGGAGCTCCAGGGCTGCTGGAGATGGGCCTGCTCTTCCTCTGGGAATGCAGGGCAGGAGAAAGCTGCTCCTCTGGGAATGCAGGGCAGGAGAAAGCTGCTCCTCTGCGAATGCAGGGCAGCAGAAAGCTGCTGCTCTGGGAATGCAGGGCAGGAGAAAGCTGCTGCTCTGGGAATGCAGGGCAGGAGAAAGCTGCTCCTCTGGCAATGCAGGGGGCAAAGGCTGCTGTGCTGTTCCCAGGCTCAGATTGTATCCAGGTAGGAATGCTTGGCTCCTCCCCTGGGCGGAGCATCTCCCATGGGATGATGGAATTTGATCAGCCATGCAGGGACACTCACTGGCCATGGACAGCAGAGATCTCCTGGAGGGAGAAGGTTGTGGGAGAGATAAAGAAAACTGCCCAATGAACAGAGATAACTGTCCCACAGATAGGAATAGAATACACACCCCCATTTCCAGCCTAAGACAGGGGTGCTGGAGGAGCTGGGCTGAGCCGGAGGAGCAGGGCAGGATGGGCTGTCGGGGTGGATTTTGGCAGTGGGAATGGCGGGAGGTGCTCTGTGAGGGGATCCAGGCTGATCCTCACTCCTTGCTGCTCCTGGGAGCGGGATCAGTGTGAGGCCAGGCGGAAGGTTCCCATCCTTGGGAAGTGAGCTCGGGAGGGGCCCCGCACCCAGCACTGCCCCATTGCCGCGTTCCCCCCGTGCCCCATTGCCTCGTTCTCCCGTGCCCCATTGCCGCGTTCCCCGTGCCCCATTGCCGCGTTCCCCCCGTGCCCCAGTGCCGCGTTCTCCCGTGCCCCATTGCCTCGTTCTCCCGTGCCCCATTGCCGCGTTCCCCCCGTGCCCCATTGCCCTGTTCCCCCCGTGCCCCATTGCCCTGTTCCCCCCGTGCCCCATTGCCCTGTTCCCCCCGTGCCCCATTGCCGCATCCCTGCCGTGCCCCATTGCCGCGTTCCCCCCGTGCCCCATTGCCGCGTTCCCCGTGCCCCATTGCCGCGTTCCCCCTGTGCCCCATTGCCACATGCCTGCTGTGCCCCATTGCCGGGTTTCCCCGTGCCCCATTGCCGCGTCCCTCCCGTGCCCCATTGCCGGGTTCCCCCGTGCCCCATTGCCTCGTTCCCCCCGTGCCCCATTGCCTCGTTCTCCCGTGCCCCATTGCCGCATCCCTGCCGTGCCCCATTGCCTCTTTCCCCGTGCCCCATTGCCGCGTTCCCCATGCACCTTTGCCGCGTTCCCCTGTGCCCCATTGCCGCGTTCCCCCCGTGCCCCATTGCCGCGTTCCCCCCGTGCCCCATTGCCGCGTTCCCCCTGTGCCCCATTGCCACATCCCTGCTGTGCCCCATTGCCGGGTTCCCCCGTGCCCCATTGCCTCGTTCCCCCCGTGCCCCATTGCCTCGTTCTCCCGTGCCCCATTGCCGCATCCCTGCCGTGCCCCATTGCCTCTTTCCCCGTGCCCCATTGCCGCGTTCCCCATGCACCTTTGCCGCGTTCCCCTGTGCCCCATTGCCGCGTTCCCCCCGTGCCCCATTGCCGCGTTCCCCCCGTGCCCCATTGCCGCGTTCCCCCTGTGCCCCATTGCCACATCCCTGCTGTGCCCCATTGCCGCGTTCCCCTCGTGCCCCATTGCTGCGTTCCCCCCGTGCCCCATTGCCTCGTTCTCCCGTGCCCCATTGCCGGGTCCCCCCGTGCCCCATTGCCCTGTTCCCCCCGTGCCCCATTGCCGGGTCCCCCATGCCCCATTGCCGCGTTCCCCGTGCCCCATTGCCGCGTTCCCCATGCCCCATTGCCACATCCCTGCTGTGCCCCATTGCCGCGTTCCCCGTGCCCCATTGCCGCGTTCCCCCGTGCCCCATTGCCTCGTCTCCCGTGCAGGGCAAGACCGTGATCCAGGCGGAGATCGACGCCGCCGCCGAGCTCATCGACTTCTTCCGCTTCAACGCCAAGTACGCGCTGGAGCTGGAGCAGAGCCAGCCCCTGAGCGTGGACATCAGCACCAACTCCATGGTCTACCGGGGGCTGGAGGTGAGCTGGGCCCCCGTGCCCCCCGTGGGTCACGCTGGGGGACAGGACGCTCCCCATGTCCCTTCTCCCTGTGCCTCCGCAGGGCTTCGTGGCTGCCGTGTCCCCCTTCAACTTCACGGCCATCGGGGGCAACCTGGCGGGGGCTCCGGCACTGATGGTGAGTCCTGGGGGACAGGGGGGCAGGGTCACAGGATGGGGTGGCAGGGCGGGGTGACAGGACAGGGGGCAGGGCAGGGGGACAGGACAGGGGGACAGGGGGCAGGGCAGGGTCACAGGACAGGGGGACAGGGCATGGGGGGACAGGGGGGCAGGGTCACAGGACGGGGTGGCAGGGCAGGGGGACAGGACAGGGGGCAGGGTCACAGGACAGGGGGGGCAGGGGGACAAGGCATGGGGACAGGGGAACAGGGCAGGGTCACAGGACGGGGGGCAGGGTGGCAGGGCAGGGGGCAGGGGGATGGGACAGGGCAGTGGGGCAGGACAAGAGGACAGGGCAGGGGGACAGGACATGGGGGTGGGGTCACAGGGCAGGGTCACAGGATGATGGGACAGGACAAGAGGACAAGCTAACAGGGCAGGAGGGCAGGACAGGGCAGGGGGACAGGACAGTCCCAGGAAAGGTTGGGAGAGGGATCCCAGCCCTCAGGTTCAGCTGGGCTGGGGTGGGCAGGGAGGGAGCTGAGCCCACCTGGGGCTGTTCCACAGACACACCTGGGGCCTGTTGAAGCCCTTGACCCGATCAGCATTTAGGCTTTAATTAAAACACCCCAGTGTCTGGATTTCCAGTGCGATGGGAGAAGTGCTGGAAAAGCACAAACTGCCCAGACCTGCCCTTGCGGGGTTTTTGTTCTGAAGCAAGGTGTCTTTTCCTTCCCAGGCTGGGTTTGGGATCTGGGAATAAACGCAGCAGGGGTTTGATTTCCTACCTGGGCTCGGGGTGCTGTCGGGACATGAAAGTGTAACCAATTTGTAGCTGCTCAGATTCCTCTGGGATGACACTTTCTGGGCGCAGTGGGTGTGTTAGGGCCAAGGAAAGCAAGGGCAGGCCGTGGCTCTGCCATTTAGCACTGAACTGGCAGACAGGAGAGCCCAGAACACCTGAAAAAATGTGAAAAAAATCAGAGTATTGGTAGAAAGCATTTCTGCACATTCCTATTTGTGTCCCAGCCCATGGAGCACAGGAGCTCCTGCCTCTGCAGGGTGGATTTTGGGGAGAGACTGTAATAACCTGGTGAATTTGGGCCAGGCATAATTAATTTATTGTTGTACTGGGAAAGAAAGAAAAACCAACAAATTGTCCTCAGCTCTTTGCTAATTAGGCTCAGATTTCCTGCTGGCCCCAAAGAGGCTGGAGCTTTTAATTTGGGAACATCACATTTGAAGCCATATTTGAGGGAATCATTTGAACCTGTCACTAGGGCAGGAGTGGGGGGGACGAGGACAGGGTGAAGCCCCCTTGGAGCTGGGAGGATTTCTGGGGAGAGAGGTCCCTTCCTCCCCCTCCAGGACCAAGGGACACCCCTGGCTTTGGGGGATCTGGGGATGAGCTCATCCCAGAGGGGGTGAGCCCTGCTGGGACGGGACAAACCTGTGCTGGCAGCTCTGAGTGACAACTGGGGACATGCCGTGGCTCACCCAGCTCCCCCTGCTCGTGTGGCAGTGAATCCCCCCAGGATGCTGCAGGGGGCTGGGATCCCCTGCCCTGGGCTGGGAGCAGGAGGCAGCAGGACATCAGCAGGTGCCTTGGAAAGCTCAGCAGCAGGGGGCACCTGGAATTAAAGTTAGGGGAAAATGCTGCTTAATAGGGGAATGTTAATTAGAGCCCAGTGTTTGTCACCACGGGGGTTAGCCTCTGGAGAGGTGCATGCAGTGGTCCTGGGAGTGGGATTTCCCCGGGGTCAGAGCAGTCCAGGCTGCTGGGAATGCAGTGCCCAGCCTGGCCTGGCTTTCCCAGCTGCCTGCAGCTTCTGCAGGGCTCTGGCAGTGTTTGGAGTGGAGGGGCCCGGGGGGGCCGTGCCCAGGGGGGGCTGTGCCCAGGGGCAGCTTTTCCTGCACAGCAAATCCCTGGAAAGCAGGAGACAGGAGTCCAAAACTCCCCGTCCAGGGCTGTGACCCCGTGCAGGGGAGGCTGAGCCGTGTGACAGGGACACGGGGCGGTCACAGGGAGGCCGTGGGGCCCAGGGGGTGGGGTGGCACGGGGCCAAGGGGGTGTCACCAGTGGAGTTCTCCAGTCCCTCGTGCTGTTTGTGCTTGGTTAATCCAGGCAGGAGGTTTGGTTTCACTGCCCTGCCTGGCACAAACACCTGCAGGCCCTGCCCAGGGCTGGTGGCAGTGCTGGTGACATCGGGAGCACGTTCCTGTGTCCTGAGGCAGGAACCAGGGCCGTGTTTCCAGCTCCTCTTGGGGAAGGCTGGCACAGACACCTGGTGAGAGAAAAGGGGGGGATTTGTGCCCTCAGCTGAGCAGGGCACACCCAGTCCTGCCCGAACAGCGCTGGCATTAGGGTGGTGCTGCCTTTTTGCCAACCTGGAAATGAAACTGGAGATGATTTTAGGAAGGGGGCAATACAAGAGCAGATCTCTATTTGAAGGCCTTCAGGGGCAGTTATGGAAAGATGTCCACAAAAGCCCACCCCACGGGATGAGGACATTTTTATAGGTTTTAGGAAATCAGCGCAGTTGATAAAAAGCACCAACTGGGAGGACAGGTGGTGATGCAGTTCCCCCCGGTCTGGAGTTCCCCCTCAGCACTGGCTGTGCTCTGCCCATGAAATATCCCAAAGAGTTGTCCTCACCTTTGGTTCCCAGGAATAACCGAGACAGCACCGGAGCTTTGTATCCCCTGGGGCTTGGAGCTCTGGCATTTTTGTCCTGCTGCCTCGGGAAGGCCATGGAAAAGTACTGGGAAGTGTGGTCACTAATACACCAGGCTCCAGAGCCACACGTGTGTGTGGAGAACACGTGGAATAACAGGGACCACAGAAAAGAAATAAAGGCTGCGTGTCCCCGCGAGGTGCCACCGCTCTGGGACAGTTCCCGGGGAATTCAGCCATCCCTGCTGAGGTGTTCTCTGTCCCCAGGGGAACGTGGTGCTGTGGAAGCCCAGTGACACGGCCCTGCTCTCCAGCTACGCCGTCTACAAGATCCTGCTGGAGGCGGGGCTGCCCCCCAACGTGGTGCAGTTCGTGCCCTCGGACGGCCCCGAGTTTGGGGACACTGTCACCAGCTCCGAGCACTTCTGTGGCCTCAACTTCACCGGCAGTGTGCCGTAGGTTGGGGACAGGGGCAGGGCGGGGCTGGGGCTCCTCTTGGCGCTGGGAAGGGCTGCAGCAGCTGGCAGGGCGTGGCTGCACGGTTACACCCAAAGGGGGGCTCAGAGTGGGGACAGAAAGGGGCTGAGGGGTTTTGGTGCTGGGGGGGAGTGGTTTTAGCTCGGGGGCTGAGCTCTGAGCACAGGAACAGCCAGAGTGGTAGTGACACTCCCAGGGGGGCGGTGGGTTTGGTTTGTACCCCAGGTGGGTTTTGTACCCCAGGTGGGTTTGGTTTGCCCCCAGGTGGGTTTTGTACCCCAGGTGGGTTTGGTTTGCCCCAGGTGGGTTTGGTACCCCAGGTGGGTTTTGTTTGCCCCCTCAGGTGGGTTTTGTATGCCCCCCAGGTGGGTTTTGTACGTCCCCCAGGTGGGTTTTGTACCCCAGGTGGGTTTGGTTTGCCCCAGGTGGGTTTGGTCCTCTGGTGGGTTTGGTTTGCCCCCCAGGTGGGTTTTGTACCCCAGGTGGGTTTGGTTTGCCCCCCCAGGTGGGTTTGGTCCTCTGGTGGGTTTGGTTTGTACCCCAGGTGGGTTTGGTACCCCAGGTGGGTTTGGTTTGCCCCCCAGGTGGGTTTTGTACCTCAGGTGGGTTTGGTTTGCCCCAGGTGGGTTTGGTCCTCTGGTGGGTTTGGTTTGCACCCCGGCTGGCTTTGCTCCCTGGGCTCTGGCTGTGTCCCATGCGGTGCCAGAGGTGCTGAGGGTCCCTGCAGGGGCTGTCAGACTCTGGGACCCTGCCCCAGGGCCAGGCCACGCTCGGTGAGCAGGGGGCTGGCCAGGTGGGGAGCTCACAGCTCGTGTTGTGTTGGTGGCTGAGCCTCCTGCTGCGAGGCCATTTCCATTTTTATTGTTTTCCAGCTGAGGGGTTTGTCACAGTGAGGCCTGAAGGGAAGGGGGGAAAGGGGAGGAACAGAAACTTCTGGATGCTCACTGCGTGCCCTTCCCTGCAACAGTTTATTTTTAAAGCTGTGGAGCTGCTGTGTGGGGCCTTTGTTTGATACCTGTGCTCCCAGTCCCACTTCCCTGTGCAGGGCATCCCTTTTTTGGAGTGTTTCCCATCGGGGCATCCCTTTTTTGGGGGAGGTTTTCCTATCAGGGCATTCCTTTTTTGGAGTGTTTCCCATCGGGGTATCCGTCTTTTTAGTGGGTTTCCCATCAGGGCATTCCTCTTTTTGGGGGATTTCCCATCAGGGCATCCCTTTTTTGGGGGAGGTTTTCCCATTGGGACATCCCTTTTTTGGGGGGATTTCCCATCCCTTTTTTTTGGAGGGTTTCCCATTGGAGCATCCTTTTTTAGGGGATTTCCCATCAGGGCATCCCTTTTTTGGGGGGGTTTCCCATTGGGGCATCCCTTTTATGGGGGGATTTCCCATCCCTTTTTTTTGGAGGGTTTCCCATTGGAGCATCCTTTTTTAGGGGATTTCCCATCAGGGCATCCCTTTTTTCGGAGATTTCCCATCAAGGCATCTCTTTCTTGGGGTATTTCCCATCTTTTTTAGAGGGTTTCCCATCAGGTCCCATCCCCCCGTGTGCCTCTCCGTGTGTGCAGAGCCTGAGCAGCTCCTCCCTGCCGTTGCAGGACCTTCAGGCGCCTCTGGAAGCAGGTCTCGGAGAACCTGGAGCGCTACCGCAACTTCCCGCGCCTGGCCGGAGGTACCGGCCCCCCGCACCTTTCTTGGGGTTTTTTTTGTTTGCTTCATAGACTCGTAGAATATCTTGAGTTGGAAGGGACCCACAAGAATCATCGCAGCCCAGCTCCTGGCCCCGCACAGGACAGTCCCCAGAATCCCGCCCTGTGCCTGAGAGCATCTTCCAAACACTTCTGGAGATCTGTCAGGCTTGGTGCTGTGACCACTGTCCTGGGGAGCCCGTCCAGCGCCCAGCCACCCTCTGGGTGAAGAACCTTTCCCTAATATCCAACCCAAACCTCCCTGATACGGCTCCAGGCCGTTCCCTCGGGTCCTGTTCCTGGTCCCCAGAGAGGAGAGATCAGTACAGTGCCTGCCCCTCCTTTGCCCCCAGCTGTAGACTGCAGGGAGGTCTCCCTTCGGTCTCCTCCAGGCTGAACAAACCAAGTGACCTCAGCACTCCTCGTACAGCTCCCCCTCTACACCTGTCACTGTCTTTGCAGCCCTCCTCTGGATGCTCTCTGATAGATTTATGTCCTTCTCATATTGTGGCACCCAAAGCTGCCCAGGATTCAGGGCTCGGGGGCAGCTCCTCCTCTGCCTGGGGAGGAGAGGGGCAGCATTCCCATCTCTGAGGGCAGGGGGTGCAGGAAAGCCATGGATATTCAGAGCTGTGGGAGTGGGATTTTAGGGTGGGGAGGTGGTGGTTGGATCCCATCTTTTGGGGTCCCAAAGTTCTGGAATTGAGGTTGGTCCCTTTTCCCTGGGTTTTATCTGCCTGCTCCAGGGTTGTGTCCCTGTGGTCACAGCTCTCCCTGCCCTGGTGCCTTTTGGGGCTGCCTGAAAACAGAGCCAGACAAAATCAGGGGGATGAAAAGCGGGTGTGTTTATTGAAGGGCCCTCAGGTACATCTCAGGCAGGGGCTGCACCCAAAAATGGACCGTGGGGCACAGGTTTGCACACTTTTCTAACTTTGGTCCATTCGCGTATTGGGGGTTAATCCTCCAATTGCAGCTTCAGGTGATGAAGTCATTCACCCCAGGGTTGCTCCCCCAGCTCCCTTTTGTTCAGTCTCTGGGGCCTGGGGCAGTGAGGTGTCCTTGATTGCCCGGCCTGGAGAGGAATTGTTGTGTGTGCCCCAAACGGGAGAGCAGCAGCTGACACTGCGTGTGGAGCGTGGAGCTCCACTCTGAAGAGCTGCAGGGTCACAAACACATGGGAAATATAACATATATTTTATATATAATATACTTTATTATATTATATATAACCATCATTATTTATATTTTTTAAATATTTATTTATTTATGTCATTATATATGAACATAAAATAGACATCAGTCCCAGCCGGCGGGGAGAGCCCCAGGCACATTTTGGGCTCTGCCCCGCCCTGGCAGCTCCTCCCGTCCCGTTTCGGTTTTGCAGAGTGCGGAGGGAAGAACTTCCACGTGGTGCACAGCTCCGCGGACGTGGGCAGCGCCGTGAACGGGACCCTGCGCTCGGCCTTCGAGTTCGGCGGGCAGAAATGCTCCGCCTGCTCCCGGCTCTACGCGCCGGCCTCGCTGTGGCCCCACATCAAAGAGAAGCTGCTGGAGGAGCACGGGAAGATCAAAGTGGGAGATGTGAGCCGAGCTGCCGGGCTGCTGAAGGGCTTTGCGGCTCAGCGGGAGGCTGATGGGATTAGGGGCTGCGGGAACTGGCTGCTAATTCCCATTGAACCGAGCTTTTCATCCCCGCCCGCTCCCCCCACCGCCCCGCAGCTCCTGGCCCTGATTAGAAATTAACTTGTAGCCGCTCTGCAGGGAGGGCCGGGCCGGCTCTTCCCGGAGACCGGAGCTCCTGGGACGCGGGGAAGGGTTTTTGGGGGAGTTGCGGCTGCCCCTGGTCCTGAGGGAGCTCTGGAGTGCAGGGGGTGCTCTCATCCCCTCCTTTCTGCCTCCCACAGCCCACCCAGGACTTCGGGACGTTCTTCTCGGCCGTGATCGATGACAAGTTGAGCCCAGAGCAGCCCCAGGGCGGGGGTTGCTGCAGAAATGGGGACAGGGATCAGGGTGAGCCCAGAGCAGCCCCAGGGGACAGGGATCAGGGTGAGCCCAGAGCAGCCCCGGGTCGGGGGTTGCTGCAGAAATGGGGACAGGGATCAGCTGGAGCTGCCTGGTGGCTGAATGTTGTTGGCCCTGCTCGTGAGAATTCAGGAATTTTCCCCAGAAGTCGTCCTGGCTGTGAGGGTTTTGTGTGCATTCCCTGCTCCTGCTCCTGAGCCGTGTCCTGAGAGGAGTGACCCAGACCCCCTTACAGACCCCAAAACTCCCTTTTAAATCCCCAGACCCCCCAATGCCCTTTCAGACCTCCAAACCACCTTTCAGACTCCAAAACCCACTCTTTTCCTATAATTCCTTACCCAGACCCCCTTCCAGACCCACAAAGCCCCTTTCAGCCCCCAAACCACCTTCCAGAGCCCAAAAACCACTCATTTCATGTCATCCTGTCTTCCAGACCCCCTTTCAGACCCCCAAATCCCCTTCCAGATCTCAAACCCCATATTAACCCCTCTTCCAGACTCCCAAACCCCCCTTCCAGAACCCCAAACTCCCCTTTTCAATCCCCAAACCTCCTTGCAGACCCCCAAACCCCCTCATTTCCCAAACCCCCTTGCAGCCCCCGAACCCGTTTCGTGTCCCCTGTCCCCAGTCCTTTGCCCGGATCAAGAGGTGGCTGCAGCACGCCCGCAGCTCCCCGAACCTGACGGTGCTGGCGGGCGGCGGCTGCGACGACAGCGTGGGCTACTTCGTGGAGCCCTGCATCGTGGAGAGCAGGGACCCCCGGGACCCCATCATGAGAGAGGTGTGTGGGGACCCCACCCCAAATCCCTGTGGAACTCCCGGGACCCCACCCCAAATCCCTGTGAGACCCCTGGGACCCCATCATGAGAGAGGTGTGTGGGGACCCCATCCCAAATCCCTGTGGGACCCCTGGGACTCCATCCCAAATCCCTGCAGGAACCCCATCATGAGAGAGGTATGGGATCCCCACCCCAAATCCCTGTGGGACCCCTGGGATGCCATCCCAAATCCCTGCAGGAACCCCATCATGAGAGAGGTATGGGATCCCCATCCCAAATCCCTGCAGGGTTCCCCGGGACCCCAATCATGAGAGAGGTGTGGGGGATCCCCATCCCAAATCCCTGTGGCGAAACCTGGGATCCCATCCCAAATCCCTGTGGGGCATCCCGGAACCCCATCCCAAATCCCAGATCCCATCATGAGAGAGGTGGGGATCCCACCCCAGATCCCTGTGGGGCAATCTGGGACCCCATAATGAGGGAGGTGTGGGGGATCCCATCCCAAATCCCTGCAGGGACCCCAGTCATGAGAGAGGTGTGAGAGATCCCATCCCAAACCCCTGTGGGACCCCATAATGAGGGAGGTGTGGGGGATCCCACCCCAAATCCCTGCTCTGGGGAGCGTTCCCCCAGGAATGGGGTCCCGGATTGGGGTGGGGCAGCACCTGCTCCTTCCTGGGGCTGATCCTGGGCTTTGGGCTTCACGAGAGATTTTGGGGCCCTCTGGGAGATTTTGGGGTTGATCCTCGTGGGGTGTGCTGGTTTTTGGGCTCACAGGAGATTTTTGGGGTTGATCCTCGTGGGGTGTGCTGGTTTTTGGGCTCACAGGAGATTTTTGGGCTGATCATGACGGGTTTGGATATTTTTGGGGCCGATCCTCAGGGTGTGTGGGGTTCTTTGGGCTCACTGGAAGTTTTTGGGACCATCCTCACTCTGTGTGTTGCTTTTTGGGCTCCCACAAGATTTTGGGGCCAGTCCTGGCAGTGTGTGGGATGTTTTTGGGGCCAGTCCTGGCAGTGTGTGGGATGTTTTTGGGGCCAGTCCTGGCAGTGTATGGGATGCTTTTGGGGCCAGTCCTGACAGGTGTGTTGTTATTTGCACTGCACAGGAGATTTCTGGCCCAATCTTCGTTGCTCCCGGGGGATTTTGGGGCCAATCCTCACAGGTTTTGTTGGTTTTTGGGGCTGATCCTCAGGGTTGTGTCATTCTTTGGGCTCACAGGCAGTTTTTGGGGTAATCCTGACAGTGTGTGTTGGTTTTGGGGCTGATCCTTATGGGATGTGCTGCTCTTTGGGGTGATCCTGTGTTGCTTTTTGGGCTGCACAGATTTTCAGGCCAATCCTCATTGGGTTTTTTGGCTCATGGGCAATTTTGGGGCTGATCCTCACGGTGTGTGATGGTTTTAGGGGCTGCATAAGAGAATTTTGGGCCAATCCTCATGGGGTTTTTTATTTTTGGGGCTGATCCTCACGGTGTGTGATGGTTTTTGGGGTTATCCTCATGGTGTGTGATGGTTTTTGGGGTTATCCTCACGGTGTGTGATGGTTTTTGGGGTTATCCTCACGGTGTGTGATGGTTTTTGGGGCTGCACAGGAGAATTTTGGGCCGATCCTCATAGGGTTTGTTATTTTTTGGGGCTGATCCTCACGGTGTGTGTTGGTCTTTGGGCTGTGCAGGAGATTTTTGGGCCAATCCTGATGGTTTGTGTGGGTTTTTTGGGGCCAATCCTGATGGTTTGTGTGGGTTTTTTGGGGTTGATCCTGACAGTTTGTGTCATTCTTTGGGCTCCCAGGAGATTTTAGGGCTGATCCTGATGGTTTGTGGTACTTTCTGGGCTCCCAGGAGATTTTGGGGCCGATCCTGATGAGGTGTGTGGGTTTTTTAGGGCTGATCCTCACAGGGTGTGTGGCTTTTTTTGGGGCTGATCCTCATGGTGTGTGTGGGTTTTTTGGGCTCACGAGGGATTTTTGGGCCAATCCTCACAGTGTGTGTCGGTCTTTGGGCTGTGCAGGAGATTTTGGGGCTGATCCTCATGGTGTGTGTGGGTTTTTTGGGGTCAATCCTGATGGTTTGTGTCATTCTTTGGGCTCTCAGGAGATTCTGTGGCCCATCCTGACAGGGTGTGTGGGTTTTGGGGCCCATCCTGACAGGGTGTATGGGCTTTTTGGTGCCCATCCTGATGGTGTGTGGGTTTTGGGGCCCATCCTGATGGTGTATGGGTTTTTTGGGGCCCATCCTGATGGTGTATGGGTTTTTTGGGGCCCATCCTGATGGTGTATGGGTTTTTTGGGGCCCATCCTGATGGTGTATGGGTTTTTGGGGGCCCATCCTGATGGTTTGTGTTATTTTCTGCCTCCCCAGGAGATCTTCAGGCCCATCCTGACAGGGTGTGTGGGTTTTGGGGCCCATCCTGACAGGGTGTATGGGCTTTTTGGTGCCCATCCTGATGGTGAATGGGTTTTTTGGGGCCCATCCTGATGGTGAATGGGTTTTTTGGGGCCGATCCTGTCATGGTGTGTGGGTTTTGGGGCCCATCCTGATGGTGTATGGGTTTTTTAGGGTCAGTCCTGACGCTCTGGGGGGTTTCCTGCCTCCCCAGGAGATCTTCAGGCCCATCCCGACAGGGTGTGGGTGT